>NC_137603.1:50828903-50831403 GCF_963280865.1 Gymnoscopelus braueri
TCATGCTTTGACATTCCTGTCAAAACAGATTTGACAGTTGTTGTTTTCTTTTTGTACATTTCCCATTCATACATAGCCAGTTGTGTGAGTATAACTTCCTTTCACACAATTGCAGCGTAACGGAGAACACATGCTGTAAATTCCATCCCACAGGTGCAAGTTTGTGAACACAATAGCCTAATCACAAACATATCGTTGCTGTCGGTCAGAAACCAGGTATTTTACCTTTTTATCGTAAAGAAATGGTTGAGTCTCAAGTCCACACCTCAGGGTATAGTCTCATGATAAACTAGAAAAAGTGCTCCTCGGAGCACTTTAAATAGGTTGCAGAAATGGGCATAGGTTGCAGTTGTCTTAGACTGGATGTCTGAAATACATGTACTGTATATGGATGGATGAAAGTTTATTTGCCTGGTAGAGTAAATTGGCGGCCAGATTTGAGAGGAAAGTAATTTATTTTAAAGATATGTGGGCGCTCTATTAAAAGGACATCAAAAACCTGAGTGACGTCGACTTACGTGTTTGCAGCCACTGGCTGAAGTTACTGTTTGTTAATCGGGGAACGGATGTATGTGTATTGGTGAGAATCCGTTTGTTTGGAGAAGCCTAAAGTATTGGTTTGGTGGACGGTGGAGGTTGGCTGGTGGCAGGGGGTTTTGGCTAGTCGGGATGGCTAACATCAGCAAAGGAAGTGCGGTTTAGCGCTAAGTAGCTCTCTTGTTTAGGCAATTTGGTGAGCTCCGTCATTTTTCCCTTGAGATATTTCAGTCAATTTTATCCTAGACTGACTGGGGTTTAAATGAGATGATGTGGAACCTTTTATGAGTCACAGTGTCTGCTAGAAAAAGTGACACTGGTCTTGGCTTGTGGCTAATGGTTCAAGACACATTAGTATGGATGTGTTGGGGAAGGGAAGTCATTTGCTTTGACTAGCTCTCCACCAAGATGGCTTTGTGCTGCCTTTTAGACTAGAGCTGTCCTCTCACAGTCAATTAATGATGAATCGGTCAGTGTCGGCCAAGACTTTGTTGATTGGTCGTCTTTCCATGTACGTGCCTTATAAACTCTAGACAGAGACATCATCCATTTGATTCTGCCAGTCTATAACTAACAATAGCCAGTACTGTCTTCACTTACAAACAATGTTTTATTTTGAGAAACCTTTTCGGTCAAGCTCTGAAACGAATCTGCACATGAATTGGCCCAAAGTCCATTCCTCTCTTGGAAGTGAATGCTACGTTAATGACAGGCCTTCAGGTGCATGTATGCCTGCATGTCTGCATGCATCCATGACTCATTCTTGACTTGAACGTCCAAATAAATCACCCTTCAGCGAGAAACGGTTTCAGAAGAGGATCATCAGCACACGTTTTCGTTGATACAAAAAAAGAAAAGAGCAGACAGGAATTATGATCTATGAACAGTTATCCATGGATGTATTGAGAGGACAATTGTTTCAGGGACCACAACTATCTGCTGTAAATATACAGCCCTGATTCACAATGAAAATATTAATAATAATTGTTAAAATCTGCCACAGTATCAACTAGTTCAAGGGTTCCCAAACTTTTCAGGCCGCGCCCCCCCCCCCCCCCCCCCCCCCCCCCCCCAAATAATCATATTTGAACTGGGGACCCCCACCCTGACAAGCACCCTGGAATTGCAGGCATTGCATTTAGTTTGACTCGGTTCCACAGATAAATATTGTGAAAATAGCCGAACCATAAGCTCACATCGAGCTTGTAGATCGGCTATTTTCTTTTTTAGTTACTATTTGACAATTTGGCCAATTTGGTCCTTAAATTGTAACTTTGATAATGTGCAGATACCCTGTATACAATTTAGCACATTAAGCTAATCATCTGCATGGGTACCCCCCAAAATACCCCCCTGGGGGTCCCGACCCCCAGTTTGGGAAACAGTATTGACTAGCGGTTATAGTAGTCGATTAGTTAGTGAAACCTTTAGCTTAACTATGGACAAATATGAATTGATGTGTGTGTGTGTGTCTGTTCCCGCACAGATCCTGCTGCAGGGGAAGAACCCCGGAGTGGAGTGGGAATACACTCTGCCTCGCACCCACAAGAAGCACGACTACACCTGGGCCGCGGTTCGATCTGAATGCTCCGCCTCATGTGCTGGAGGTCAGTGTGTGTGTGTGTGTGTGTGTGTGTGTGTGTGTGTGTGTGTGTGTGTGTGTGTGTGTGTGTGTGTGTGTGTGTGTGTGTGTGTGTGTGTGTGTGTGTGTGTGTGTGTGTGTGTGTGTGTGTGTGTGTGTGTGTGTGTGTGTGCGTGCGTGCGTGCGTGCGTGCGTGCGTGCGTGTGCGTGTGTGTGTGTCTAATGTATTGGTGTGCACGTGTACTTTGTGTGTGCTGGTGCAGAAAGTGTGCTAGGGTTTAATGAAAAGCACCTTTGTCAACTGAGAAGTTCACACTCTGCTGATCCCAAAAAACCAACAGCACAGTGTGTGTGTGTGTGTGTGTGTGTGTGTGTGTGTGT
>NC_137603.1:50836403-50931403 GCF_963280865.1 Gymnoscopelus braueri
AACAGTTCGACGGAGTGTCTGTCTGTCCATCCGTCCGTCCGCCTGACTCCCCTGCTCTCCTGTTTGAAGTATGGGGGCAGTCGTTCTGGCCTTCCGCTTGGCAGCAGCCATCTGTAGAGTCACTTACCGTACAGGTTCAGGGTTTTTCTTTTTTAGACTTGTGACGTCCTGTGTAAGGGAAGTCCTGCACTAAAGGTCCTGGCCGGATGCCAAGACTGTGAGCAGGTTCATGTACTGTACACTTCAGGCTAATCGACACAGATATAGATAAACAGATTGTATAGGCCTACTCCTCTTTTTACTCCCTGTAGATCGGCAGGGGTGTCGTAGTATAGGGGGGAAAATTGGCCGGTCGCGATCCTCCATTTCAGAGCTACTAGCCCATACCCGGTCGACGACCCACCCACCACCCAAGACAGACAGAGGTTACTCCAATTATATAGTAGGATATAGTAGGATGGTCGTTTGAATGTAGCTTGTTTTTTGAAAAACAGCAGAAAAACAACAGAAAGCCGAGAAATGTTTACTTTTATAAATCCTTTAACATGAAAGATGCCTAGATTCTTTTTGTCGTGATCACGTGATTTCTGGGTGTACTCTTCTTTGGTGGTGCTTGCTTGGAACATTCACAGGCACCCCCCACCAAAAAAGCAAAAAGTTGTCATAAGTCGTCCTTGGCAGTGGTCCTGTGTATTCAATTCATCAAGACATATAAAGACATACAAAACTATACAAGAAATCATCAATACTAGGAGCAGTAAAAGTTTATTTACAGAAAAACAGTGGGGGGTCATTTATTTTGGCAAGCTACAAGACTCGTCTAGGTCCAGTTGCAAATTGACAGGTGCTCTTTTATGGCGGTTTTGAAGGAGGGCAGGGAGTCGCACTTTTTGATGGCTAGTGGTAGGGCATTCCACATTTTGGTGGCATAACAGTAGAATGAATTCATCCCCATGTTTGTGCCGAATCTGGGGGGAAGGAGATCAGTGGAGCTCCCTCTGGTGTTGTGCCCGTGGGCGTTTCTCACTCTTTTGAAGTAGTTAGACAGGTACAGTACTTGGGCACTGGCCCTTGAGCGTCTTGAAAACCAGGCCCATTACAACGAAGAAGGATAACACGTGCGTCGGTGCGTGGAATTCAGCTTCTCCGAAGCTCCCCCGCAGTTTTTTTTACTCACTTTTTGCCTCAGAAAAATGCATGTTATTGAAAGATGCCAGAGATAGGCCTATAAATTACAGCTCGGACCAACCAGCGGTTTACAGTGGAGCGCCGCAGCACTTCTGCCTCTTTCCCCCAATGACAGATTGTTATTTATGTGACATATTGTTATTTATATCGCGCTGGCAGAAAGTAACTAAGTACATTTACTCAAGTACTGTACTTAAGTACAATGTTGAGGTATTCCTTTTTACTTTACTGGAGTATTTCCAATTTTCAATACTTCTACTTCTACTCCACTACTGTACATCTCAGATGCTAATCTTGTACTTTTACTCCACCTCAATGATTTGACAAGTTACTTTATACATGTGATTATTATTATTACAAAACATACATTAACCACTCTGCAGATCTACAAGCTCACACTGCATTGCGATGTGACGTGTTGTGAGCTTGTAGATCTGCTATTTTCGAATAAGTATCACAAATCGTGACAAATTTGAGTACTTTTGCTTATGTACTTTAAGTATATTTTGATACCAATACTTTTGTACTGTTATTCAAACATTTTGAATATAATATTTTACTCGTAACTGAGTATTTTAATATTGTGCTATTGCTACTTTTACTGAAGTAAATCTGAGCACTGTATGTGACATATTGTTATTTATATGGCATATTGTTATTTATATGCCACGGAGGAAGAAAAAATAACCCCGAAAACATATCCCAAGCAGAAACCCAAACCCAGGTTGGGTCACGTCTCTCCCATCTCTTAAATTGCAGTCTAGCTCTTGCTGCCACTTTGGTCTGCCCCGGTTCTGGAACGAGAATGAAAGCCTTTTAGTCTGGATTGGTCTCTGGGCGGTACTGGACTCAACCATCTGCCCATCACTCCATCTCTCTCTCTCTCTGTCCTTAAGCCTGTGGTCGTCAGACCACTCATTTGCTGTAATCTTCCCCTTTGGCCACCATGCCAAGACAGAAGCTATTTTAGTAAGCGAAACCGTAGGCTTTCATCAGTGGTAAAACGTGATGTCGTAGATACCAGAGGACTGGAAGGAAGGAGGGAAGGGAGACGCGATGGAGAGCGAGTGGAAAGAAATGGAACTAGATTGATATTCTGTTTGCACTTTATCTCCATAACATGTACAACGCACTCTTTTGCGCCTTAATGTCTAAATCTCGTACTGGACATACCTGCTGCTTGGTGGACCGACCGAAGTGCTACCACCTTTTATGTCTAACCTCATGTACATATAGGCCTACCGTACCAACTGCATTATGCTATGTGTAAGTAATAGACATCTTTCATTGTTTTTTTGGCTCTCCTCGATGTGTTTCTCAGTTTTTCTTTCTTTTCTCCTTGCTCTCCCTGCCCCCACGCCCCTCTTCTTTTTCTTTTCTCTTCTCGAAACGTTGAAGCTTGCTCAAAAAACTAATTTCACCCACTTCTTTACACCTGTAAACCTGTGATGTCACAATAAAGATGATTCTGATTCTGAGGATAGGGGAGGTGTGAATGGAGAGGAGAACAGAACACAGGAACATGAAAAGACAATGAGAAGAAATGAGATGAGAGGAGATGAGGAGGAAAGGATCAGATGTGGAGAGAGAGGGTGAGGAAAAGAGCTGAAGAGAGAAACTATAGGCATATAAACCACATTCATCTTAACGTAATGGGCCAACATTCGGCAAAAAATACAAGCTTTGTGAGCTTGTAGATCGGCTATTTTCGGTAGATGGATCAGAGAATTGGTGAGTGGGAAAAAAGGAGGGGACCAAGTATAGACCCCTGGGGGATCCCGGTCAACAAAGTATGTAGAGTAGGGTTTAAGTGGTTAAGAGAGGAAAGTATGGTATGATGGAGGAGAGGAAGGAAACAAGTGGTTAAGAGAGGAAAGGAGAGGAGGGGAGAGGAGTGATGGATGTTGGGTCCAGTCCCATCTGTCAGTAGGATGTCTGTTAGAGAGAGAGTTGTAAACAATATGGTTTCTGTGTTTACATTCAGATGAATATATAGTGCTACTGGTCTGGGATATTAGAGCACACTGTGTGTGTGTGTGTGTGTGTGTGTGTGTGTGTGTGTGTGTGTGTGTGTGTGTGTGTGTGTGTGTGTGTGTGTGTGTGTGTGTGTGTGTGTGTGTGTGTGTGTGTGTGTGTGTGTGTGTGTGTGTGTGTGTGTGTGTGTGTGTGTGTGCGTACGTGCGTGCATACACATGTGCAGGCCTGCTTAATTTGCGTGCCTTTGACCTCCTCCTCCGCAGTTCAAGAAGTGTGTGTGTGTGTGTGTGTGTGTGAAATATGAAAAGAAAAATAGAGATACTCAGTTTCCTGCCTGACAGCGACAATGCATGTATTATGCACTCTGAATTCTAATTCACATAATCACGCTATTTCACATCATTCATACATCAGCGATTCAGGTACAAATCCTCCATGCTTCTGTCTCCAACCCTCTGTATAGCTGGGTTCCAGGGGACTGGGCGGCCTGCTCCCGCTCCTGTGGAGGAGGGCAGCAGACCAGGCTGCTGCGCTGCCTGAGGAGGGTGACCTACCAGAGAGAGGAGGTGGCAGCCCACTCCATGTGTCCCCCCGTCTCCCCGGCCCAGGTGCAGCCGTGCCACACCCAGGCCTGCCCACCCCAATGGAACACAGGATCCTGGTCACAGGTGGGTTCCTCTTTTTTAACCACTTAAACCATATATTTACCGGAGTCCCTCAGAGCTTTATACTACGCACACGCACACGCACACGCACACGCACGCACACGCACACGCACACGCACACGCACACGCACACGCACACGCAAACACAAATGAGTGATCTGGACCTGTGTATTATTTCCTATATTTTGTACAGTATGTCCCCCAAACAAAGTAAAGTCCCACCCCATGACACCATGTCTCTCTCACAGTGCTCCAAGACCTGCGGCCGTGGCCTGAGGAAACGCAGCGTGTTCTGCGGCGGCAGCAGCAGCGCCCCCGGTGCCGCCACGGTGGTGGTGCCAGACAGCATGTGCAGACAGAACCACCGGCCCAAGGCCCAGGAGACCTGCGTCGTCCGCCGATGCCCCAAGAACGACAAGCTGCAGTGGTTCCCTTCAGCCTGGGGAGAGGTATACATTTAGACCAGGGTGTAGATCAGCAAATATTTATCTGTGGAACGGAGTCAAACTAAATGTAATGCCTACAATTCCAAGTGCTTGTCAGGGTGGGGGGTCCCCAGTTCAAACGTGATTATTTTGGGGGGCCGCGGCCTGAAAAGTACACCAAATCGCTTTGCCAAAAATAGCCGATCTGCAAGCTCATTGTGACACATTGTGACGCGTTGTGAGCTTGCAGATCGGCTATTTTTGGTGAATGTTCCCCCCAGAATAGGTATGCAGTTATTTTCAATCTGTCCTAATGGAAACTTGATCTTCTCTCAAGTTTTCCTCGTGACATACTGTATCTTAGGGGGAAATATTTACAAATGTATGTACCGTAATATGTTGTAATATGATAAATGTAAGGTGCTATAAAGTAGCAATGTTATTCAGACGTGCCGTGGATGAAAAAGTTATTTACAGGCGTGCCCTGAGACGAAAACGTTTGAGAACCACCTAGTATCCTTATCGTTTAATAATATAATACAAATAATCTGTCGCACCCATGCAAAAACAAGCCCTTTGCTGCTCTCTGGTGGACGTAATGTATGGATGGCCCTTGGGTCTGAAATAAAGATTGAATTGAATTGAACACACACACACACACACACACACACACACACACACACACACACACACACACACACACACACACACACACACACACACACACACACACACACACACACACACACACACACACACACACACACACACACACACACACACACACACACACACGCATGCATGTGGTGTGTCTTCTAATATGTCAACTCTTGTCCCAGTGCTCCAGGTCATGTGGCTCTGGCATACAGAGGAGAGATCTCCACTGTGGGGAAAAAGACTCACAGCAGCGTGGGTATGTACAACATTATTCCAAAATTCCCCCAAAAGGATCAAAAATAATCTAAATAGAAAAATTGCAAAAACAGCATGTTGTATGATGAGGTATATAGGGCGTAAGGGATTAAGCCCTATATCGAACCCTGATGATGAACCGGCAGCGGTTCCAGTAGGAGACACAAAGAGTCTCCTTTGTGTCTCCTACCGGAACCGCTGCCTACCGGCCCGCTGGTCATCAACTTATTGGCTTAGGAATGCGCCAAAAACTTAAAAAACATCCATGAATTCAAGTCTCCATGGGGTGAAAAAAGGTCATTTTTTGGGTGAACTATCCCTTTAAATTGATCCCAGCGATACTGAGTTGAACATTCTTGCCCCAGGTGGGTGGAGTTCCCTGTGCGACGGTGCAGGAACCTGGCCAAGCCGTCGGTGGAGCTGCAGCAGTCCTGCAGCAGACACCCCTGTCCCGCTGCCCCTCGGCCCCCAGCGGCCCCTCGGCCCCCGGCTGGCCCCGGCAGAACCACCTCCAGTGCTGTGGTCTTGGGCTGGTACTCCTCACCCTGGCAACAGGTAACTCACAACATGAACCTAATTCAGGGGTCTTCAACGTTTTCAGCCCAAGGACCCCCTGGCTGAGAGAGACGAAGCAGGGACCCCCATACATTGCATACAATTGTGTTTCATAGATTTCATAGATAGCTTCATTGACTATCATCAGTGCTGTGTAAATTAATATTTGTTGTTCATTTCAGACATTTAACCACGTACACATTCAATACTTGTTACTTGATTTGCTTCTTTGCCCCTCTACACCAAACCTCTTTGCCGAAAATAGCCGATCTACAAGCCGAAACGCTGCGAGGCGTTGTGAACTTGTAGATCTGCTATTTTCGGTTAATGTTCATCAGAATAGAGATGCTAGGGTTCAAGTTGTTAAAAAATTAATCCTATCACAAAGATTTGGCGGACCCCCTGGAGTAACTCTGAGGACCCCCTAGGGGTCCCGGACCCCCTGTTGAAGACCCCTGCCCTAATTCGTCATATAAGAGTGTCACGCAAAAGCTGTGCAAATAGCCGATCTATAAGCTCATTGCGAGCGTATATATGCATATATTCCAGAGCTTCCAATGTACAGACTGTTAAGCTGTCAGACTGTCTTGAGAGACGACTATAGGTCAGCATAGCAGAGACTTGGGAGAGAAGGCAGCAGCGAGAAGAATCAATGTCTGGCGAGCTCAGAGAATGTGTCTCCTGGCTGCTGAACGTTTCGACAACAAAGCCTGAAGACTTTCACATTGTAGATCAGTCAGGTTAGCCAGGAGATTGGCCTGTAATAAACTGTGTTTTTGGCCCTCCCAGTTGGTCTGAATTCCTCACGCACATCAAGTGTAAAACTGTTCCTTGTGTGATTGCTTGATTTTGACATGGATGAATTGCGTTTGACAACCTCATGGTTTTGTTTATCAGGAACTCCCTGTCTGGAAGCTTCAGGTCTGGGCAAAGCAACTTGCTACAGTATCTTCTCCAATCGGGAATAACTAGAAATATGCACTATAGCCTACTACTCAAACACACAGTAGGCTACAGCAGTGGTCTACAGTAAAGCCTTGTTCTTAAACCATTTAAGCCTTACTTCATGCCCAAAATAAGGACACCTGTTTGAGAGTAGTTAACCCATTAGTTAAGTTAACCCATTAAGGGAACGCATGTGTGTCATTTTAGATTTCTTTGGGCGCAGATATACAAGCTCATAGCGCAGCACCGAGTGCCGCTTGATTTGAAAAAGAAATCAAGATCTTTGAAAAAAAAAATCTAGATTTTTGAAAAATCGTGAAAATCTTTGAATATATTCATTTTTTAAATCAAATTTTTGATTCTGGGGGTTCCCTGGAACAACATATTTTGAGATGGGGTCCGCGGCTAAATACATATCATTTTGGGGGTCCTTTACACAAAAAAACTTTACTCTGTGCCGTGCTATGAGCTTGTATATCTATATTGTATATCTATTTTTTTAATAGCCAAAGAAATCAAAAAATTACACAGATGCGTTCCCGGTCTTATTGGGTTAATCGCATCCAGGTTCAATATGCATACAGGTTTGGATAAAATATCAGACATAAATGGGGGCGTGGTTTCTCATATGCACACCTCTCTCTCTCTCACCCACACAGTGCTCAGTGTCGTGTGGTGGAGGCGTCCAGACCAGGACCATCCAGTGTCTCCGGCAGGGGCGTCCGGCAGCAGGCTGCTTGCCCCACCAGAGGCCCCTCACCTCCAGGGCATGCAACACCCTTTTCTGCCCCGCTCCAGCCCCAGCTCACATTCCTGCTCCGGGCCGAGGACAGGCACCTCGGCCCGGACCAATGCATGCACAGGCCCCAGCTGGACCTGCAAGCAAAGGTAAAAAACCAACCACATACACAGGTTTCCTTTTTTTCTCCTCTGTGTTCCCACTGAATGTGCCCATACAGAAGTGTGTGCTTGTGCAAAAAAACACCCAGAAAAGAAATACTAAAATCATTTAGTTTGTGTTCCATGTGACATTGTTTTCTGTTCATTCAGATTCCCATTAGATCCCTATTAGTTACAGTGCATTTTGTACGATTGTACTGTTTAGATTATAATACCAGCCATTAGTTCATAAACTCCATGTTCTTAGGATAACATTTTTAATTTGCTTTCTCTCCCCGTACCCCTTCCTACCCCCTTCTGCCTGATTGATGCTCGCGACTGACCTAGATATGACATACAGACATACTGTACTATGGTCGTTTGTTCTCATGCTTATTTTTTCTTTCCACAATGTTAATGTTAGATGACTTAGGTTATTTAAACAGATGCTATTGTAGGTTCATTGTTTCCCTGTTATCCTATAGTTTCAATGTACAGATTATTATTTTGATAGTATATTGTTTAGACTGTTTACCTGTGATCCTATCCTAGTTTACTGAGGCACTACACTGTCTCTCTGCATTTGATGTACGTGAATACCTCGCATATTGTAAGTCACTCTGGATAAGAGCGTCTTGCTAAATGCCTATACATTGTAAATTGTAACGTGTTCTCTTCTTCCTGTGGGACCTTTCAGACGAGCAGCAGTGTGTGGACCAGTTCAGCTGGTGCCACCTGGTGCCTCAGCATGGCGTGTGCAACCACAAGTTCTACGGACAGCAGTGCTGCAAGTCCTGCTCTGCCAAAAGACTGTAAGGGCGGGCTGCTCTCCGGACCGCTGCTCTAACCCCACAGCACCTCTAGGGGACGCCGTGTTGATGCAGGGCGTTGATGCATGACAGAACTGTCTTCAGAAAGTCTTGTTTTTTCGTCCTGGAGTTGCTCGACAGAGGATCCAAGGAGATGTAGGAGACAGTGGAGTGGAGACAGTGGAGACGAAGGGAGCCGTGACGTCACCCATTGGTTTCTACAGACCCGCTTTGAAGCCACTATTTCAGCCAATTCAAATCCACCATCTGGGAATTTACGGACCCGAAAAGCAACCGGAAAAGAATGCTATTGGGTGGAAGGGCAGCGAGTGAGGGTGGGTCTTCACCAGTAGAACCTAATCACAAGACCCGAAAACACAGCCTGCTTTATCATCAATTTTAAAATTAATGGGACCATAATTTACACAAAACGCATATCATGCTGTGGGAAGAAAACTTGAAACTAGAGATTGAACACATAGTCTTTATGAAATGGTTTAGGTAATAAAACCAAGTATACATTTTTGTCAAGTCACCATTGACTCCCAATGGAATATATATTCTTTTGCAGCCGGAGCGACACCTTCTAGGCCATTAACAAGAACTGCAGTGTTTTCATGACTTCCGTATTATAGCTTCATTTCCAAGAGTGAGTGCTTGCCGCCTGCTTGTCACTGTATAGTCTGCAGTTGGTTCTTTGGACAAAAGCCTTGGATTTTGGATTATTGCCGAAAATAAGCTCTGTGGCAAATGAAAGTTCACAACACACGTTTTCTTCCCTAGATCTTCATTGTTATTCACAAATGAACAACCGTTTTATGATTATTCTTTTCTTTTTGTTTTAAGCTTAAATGCTATCAACAGAAGTAAAAACGCTATGAACGAAACTAGGCCATGGTCGCATGTCTTGTCTTGACCATCACCACCACAAATGCTTGTGTTTGGTGTGATGACATGTCCTTTAGCAAACACCATTTTTAAGTTCAAAATGTCCAAGTGAGGTATTACTATTTACTAATGTATTTTATGTCATAGAACAAAATGGTGACAATCCCTAGCCTGTGGTAAACATACACCTTATTTCAGGCATTTCAACAAAAAAGCCATTCAAAAGACTCATAGACTTTTAGAGAGAAAACTAAGTGCTAAATGCTAACTCGTTTTGGGACTACAAACTTCACCACTCTATGAACTCTTGCTGCAGGCTTCTGCAAAAAAAAAAGGGCAACGTGGGTATCTGATCTCTTTTGCCAAAGCAGCATGCTTGATTCGCCGGCCACATCATTACAAGAATAGAATGGTAATGAGAATTACGTGTAAATAGACATGTGTCCGTTTTTTGTCAATTGTTTTTTTTTTTTCTTTGACAACCTCAGAATCGACAAGCCATCACAAGAGAACAATAATGGACAAACTCTTTTTTGTTTGTTTTTAAAGCTTGCTTATGTTGTATATTTAAAGGAACCTGGTTTCTAATGGCTTTTTTTGTTTTAAGTTATTATGGTTGGTAATACTATTTTACATTTGTTTCTGGTGTACAGTAGATCTGTGATGTTATTTTCATATTTTGATATATTGGGTCTTCAACAGGGGGTCTGGGACCCCTAGGGGGTCCTCAGAGTTGCTATTGGGGGGCCGCCAAATGTTTGTGATAGGATCCTTTTTTTTAACATTAACCACTTGAACCCCACGCGATGCCCACGTTATTAGCCCAATGAATGGGCTCCCATCACCACATATCATCTCAAACACACTGTATGGCCCAGTAGGGGCCGGCTACCCAACCAGTAAGGTCTAGTTGGGTCTTATCAGCCTTTTCTTTCGGTAATTCAATGTTGATACATGTGCTGTCACGTGACCTGTCAGCAGGGAGAAAAAAGAAAACATGGCTGACAAATTTTTATTTAGTTTTTCTCCATGGGAAAAGCTATATTAATATTTTAACAACGTTCCGGAACTAAAATGCATTTTGTTAACATTTCCAACAAGAAATAGGCATTGTATTTGTATGTACAGTATATAATTAGCTAGTTATGGACTTTCTCTCAGCTGGTTATAGTTGTTATGGGAGGTTGCTATCGAACCTTAGCATCTTTATTCTTTCCTTATCCTTATTCTGAGGGGGACATTAGCCGAAGATCTTCAAGCTCACAATGTCTCGCAGCGCGATCAGCTGTTTTTGGCAAATCAAGTACAGAACTAACGTTCAAGTTTACTAAGTATCAAGGGTTTAAGTGGTTAAATGTCTGAAAATACACATCAACATGAATCCAACATAATAATAGAAAAGATAATGTGTAAACAAACAAACACACCACATTAATTTACAGAACACTGATGATAGTGCTGTCAAACAAGTCTATGTAGCTATCTGAACAGTTTTAATTTGCATAGTTTGCATTTTCTTTACCATAATAATATGTACGTGGGTCCCTGCTTCATTTCTCTCTCAGCTAAGGCAGTGGTTCTCAACCTGTGGGTCTGGACCTTTTGGGTGGGGGTATCCCCAGATGACAGTAAAGTGAAGAAAAAAATGTAATAACAAAAAAAAAAACGTTTTCAAAAATGAAAAAAAAAGACCATTACTGCATCAAAAGTAAGAAACAAACTATACTATAGAAACTGGTCAAACTTTGGCCAAATTGTCAAATAATCTAAGAAAGAGGCATCAATTGTGAAAGTAGGGGATCTACAAGCTCACAACGCTTCGCAACGCTTGTAGATCAGCTATTTTCACATTTCTTTCTGTGGAACCGAGTCAAACTAAATATAATGCCTCAACTCCTACAATTCCAAGTGCTTGTCAGGGCGGGAGGTCCCCAGTTCAAATATTGAAAAGGTTGAGAACCACTGAGCTAAGGGGTCCATGACCGGAAAAAAACGTTGAAGACCCCTGTCTGTACAATAGGACTGTGCCAGACGTTATGACATTGTCAAACATGTCGTCGGATCAGCGGTCAACTATTATGCACTTTCCCTACATGCTCCTGCTTGTTACTGTACATTCACCGGTGCTGTCTTCCTGTACATTCCATGTGTTTTACAAATTGTGACAACATGACATGTTTATCTGTATGTTGCTAAAGTGGTCTTGTTTTTTTTTTTGCTGTTGTGTTGTTGTTTCAGATATCACTACTAGGTCTCTCTCTCTGTCTGTCTGTCTGTCTGTCTGTCTGTCTGTCTGTCTGTCTGTCTGTCTGTCTGTCTGTCTCTCCCAATCTGTCTGTCTCTCTCATCAGTGTGGTTTTAATCTCTGATTAAAACCACACTGATCTTTCATGAATAAAGAAAACATTTTGCAAAAAATATGCATACATGCATAAAACGACAGAGTTAAATGAGAACACTAGGGGTCCCCTGAGACCCCAAATGATGCCCCTGGTGAGCAGGCTCAGGAAGAACAAGGTAAGTCATAACTCAGACAGTCTGTCACAGTAATCAGACGATTAGATATAGATATCTAATTTACCAAATCGGGACCCTCATCCACACCCACTCCAGCACCACCACCAAGATATTCCTGGCCATTTGCCTTGTAGTCTTTCAACCACTTAACTGTGCATCCTATATAGTACCATACTTTGTTGACCGGGGACCCCCCAGTTTGGTCTCCTCCTTTTTCCCTCTACACCAAAGTTCACTGAAAATAGCTGATCTACAAGCTCACAATGTGTCGTAACTCGCCAGATGTTTGCCCCAGAATAGGAATGCCCGGTTAGTGCAATGACTTATGACAAACTAGGCACACGACTTCATCTTCCTATGAGTGGACAAAGGGAGTCAAATTCCATCAGGGACTCAAATCTCGATAAAACACCGGCAACTTCAGTGAAAACAAATTATACTTATTAGATTATTATTATTACTTATTAGACACCCTACACATATTTTTTAGCGCTCATTTTCATTGGCTACTGTCCTGTAAAAGGACCACATTAAAGGTGCTGTGTTGATGAACACGAATATGAACACGCATCAGGTCAATCCTACACACTCTCATAACAAGGTGTCACCTTTGACTAAGAGGATTTGGCCTAAATTTGGCCTAAAGTTGCCTACTGCATTTGGGGGTACTGGCGAGCTGCACGTCCTACGTTACTGCCTCTGATTACCGAGCTCACAATGTACACTAAGTCGTGTGAGATCGGGTTGGACAATCACAGGGGAGGCGGGACATGGGAAGTGGAGCAGAATGTACGAGAGAAGCTAAAGTTTTTTAAAAATGATAAAAAAAAATTAACGGCAACGGCGATCCGCGCCGTATTCTCTGCTCTCTTATTTTTTCTTTTGCTCTGCACCTTGGTGGTTGGATGGCTTTTGCCTTTTTTCATTTTCTTGTCGTCAGTCTCCACTTGAGCCTACAGTGATCAGTGTCGATGTGTAGGCCTACAGTGTGTTGTACAGTGTTGCTCGTGAAGGCCTATACCTAGGGTTCCCAAGCTGTTCAGGCCGCGACCCTCCAAAATAATCATATTTGAACAGGGAACCCCCCACCCTGACAAGCACTTGGAATTGTAGGCATTACATTTAGCTTGACTCGGTTCTACAGATAAATATTGTGATGCTAAATTATTTTTAAACGTGTTTTAATCCACCCATTTCCCAGAAGCACTATAGCACAGACTCTATTATTGGCAAATTTTCCCCTCAGAATATGAATGCTGGGGTTCAAGTGGTTAAACATCTACCCAGGAGTAGTGGGTGCAGTGTAGTTCTACAAACACTAGAGGGAACTGAATTGAATTATTCCACAGAGTGGGCCAATCCCTCATCATTTCACATAATAACTCCTTCATGATTTGAACAGCTTCAATAGCCCAAGCATTTTATGCACTAGCGATACAAAATTTAGTTAATTAATCTGAAAGAGTGAGTTTTGGAGACTATTTTATCATTATTTTCATTTAGCTTTTTTGTTTCATCTTTTGTGTAGACACCCTTTTGTGTCTAATGTAATCTTGAAAACGTTCATAAACAAGCACCTCCCTGGAACCTGAGCAAATTCTGATTGCCATCCATTCCCATTCTATTATTATTGTCAAAAATAAAAGGATAATTCTTTATTTTAACTATTCAAATTTGATCTCCGTTGTGACCGTGATTTCTTTCTTGTATTATTTCATTGTGTACTACTGTATGGGGGTGGGAGAGTCTTAATTAATATGATCATAAGAAGCACACTAGAATATAACTTTATTTTTAACCACTTAAACCCTCTAGTCTTAGTACACTGGTCTTGAGTTGGCTCTGTACTTGGACTGCGTTTTCCGGTCTACACCAAATCTCTCCTCCGAAATATAGCCATTACAACCGACTTGATGCTGAGTGGCAAGCAGGCATTGGGTCTCATTTCTATAGTCTTTGGTATGACCTGGTTGGGGGTTTGAACCCAATCTCCCGATTTCAGGGCGGACACTCTAACATCAAGGCCACTGAGTTGGTCATTTGGTGAATTTTAACAACCATTTTGATGTATTGTTATACATTCACTCCCATGTTAATTAATTTGAGCGTGTGATATTCCCCTCATTAGATGTGAAAATTAATTATCTTCCATCATCGCACCTGTTGAGCCGGTATTTCATCAGCCCTGGGCCAGATGTCATCGTTGGTAAACACACAACTATACCCACCTGGGTATAGTTGGCACATGATCGGAATAAGCAAAGCCCAGACAAAGGTGCCCATACACATTTACACTCAAAGGACCACAATGGAAACAAGCTCTCTTTTCTTTTTTTTTCTTTTTTCTTTTTATCATTTTGACAGATATGTGCAAATACATGGTTATGCATATAACAATAATACAAAATTATGTATTTTATTTGTATTGCACTTTTCACAGGGAATCTCAGAGTGCTACATAGTTAAAGACATGAAACCACAGAAGGTTAAAAACAGGGTTAAAAAGGTCAAGCGCTGACAGTAACAATACAACAATTTAACATGAAAAGGCCTTCCTAGACAGAAAGGTTTTTAGGCCTGTCATAAAAGAGTCCAGGGTCTGCAGTGCCCTTAAATTGCCTGGAAGGCGTTTCTCAGTGGATTTGTCGTTTATGAAGGTTAAATAACAAATTGAGCCCCCATGCCTGCTTGCAAACAAATCCAAAATAGATGGGTTTAATATTTGAAAAAATATCATGTAACCCTAAAGAAATGGATACTGTTGTGTCCTACTGTTACTCAGTTTAATGCATGTAGTTACTTCTTTACACCACTTGGTGTCACTGTAGTTAACCTACCTGTGAAGGTTATATAATGAAGGGTGTGGACAGGAAGTGACATACAATGTAGACCATGCTGTGAAGTGAATGCAGAGAACTAACAAAGAATAGTCAATGTGAAATGAATCCATGCTCTCCAGTGTCTTATTCATTGCCATCCACCTCTACAGATACAAAAGGTGTTTAATGATGATTCTGGTACCTCTAGGCAGGCATGCTTAAGAACATACAAAAATACGAAAATCTAACTGTTGGAAAGTCGTCATTTTAAAGATGGTGTCCAAGATGGCTGCCAGGAGCTTAAAATGCCTATATCTCAATTACTTTGGTTTTGGTGTCTAACCCTAGGTTTCAGGACTCAAGGAATGTGGCTGAATCAGTGAAATTGCCATCAGTTCATTATTTATTGCTAAATCCAAGATGGCGTCCATCCTAAGGTGATGGTGATTGATTGATTGAATACTTTGTTAACATGATTATTAACAGTAGGCCTACACAGTCAAAGGTTATGCTAAAAGGATAATACAAAAGCCCCAGGGGCTTGTCTCCATTGTGGTCCATTGTACTCAATTCATCATAATACATATTATATAATACATACAATACAATATAGATATACTACATGTTCTGTCCTTGCCAGTTAATGTTTAAGTGTTTTGGAGACCCCTGCTGGACACTATATTTTTGCATATTGACTTCCTAGTTCCTGTGTGACAGGAAGTGATTCTTTGTAAGCTCTGATAGAAACCTAGATACCTCATTGGCCTCTGCAGTTCATTGGAGTGACTGGTATCTCAATACAAGGCTCTTCCGCAGGGCTGCTTGACTACTGGCCAATCACAGCGCGTTGACTACTGGCCAATCACAGCGCATCTAACTGACTAGTTGCTGCGCGGCTGCCTCTTAAGAAAAGACCCGCCCCACCTGCCTCTGATTGACCTACCGAACGCCCCCTTCTGTGACGCACATGGAAGTTTCCAGCTTGCCCTGCTGAAGCGGAAGGAAGTGGAAGCACGGCCGAGATACGCACGCCTCAGAGCCGAAGGAGGCGTCTACCTTTATATGTCTATGGCTCTGAATATGGTGTGTGTGTTCCAGAGAAGCTGAATCTGTCAATCCTTTGTCATCCTTCTTTCATAGCCCTTGAGAAGGCATTGCCTGTAAGTGCATACATTGTGTAGTGAGCATTTCTGGTTGGTTTGTGTACACAAGATGGTTGCCTTGTATTGATATAATACTTACCTTGTTCATGCTTACCTGATGTAGCTGGGTTACAGACAGTAATACTTACCGTGCCTATGTAATGCTGTGTGGAATTTATACTTACCAATGCTATTGTATTCTGTATTTTACACTGCTCCATGAGTAAAGGATCTAAACAGCATGTTGTGGTCCTGAGAATTATTTATAGACCTGTTTAGGTTGCTGGATAACTGATGGGGAAATATCAGTGAGGCCATTATACTACAAAAAACAAAACATATTGGAATAAAGCTCAGTAGAATCCCAAAGTATATTTACAGAGAAAGGAGGGGCGGGGGTCAGAGGATTCTACTATCACAGTATTCAAGGAGTTAAACTACTGTATGTTCACTTGTATTTTGAGGGCAGGAATTCTTCTAGGTTAGTTTTGAGTTTGGATAGGGAGTCGAGAACCTTTATGACTTTTGGTAAGTCATTCCACATTTTGGTAGCAGCATAGTAGAATGCATTTTACCCATGTTTGAGACAAATTTTGGGGGAACGAGGTCAGATGATCTCCTTGAAATAGAACTGATGATGTGGTGCCCATGGGGCCTCACTCTAGAGAAGTAGTTTGACAGGTATCTGGGCACGAATTCTCTGAGTATCTTAAAGACCAGACTCATTGAGAGAAATGCACTCTGTCTTCCACCTTGATCCAACCAAGACTAGCAAAGTGAGCTGGGAGAAGATGAGTCCTGGTGGAGAGGCGGAGAAGTAGTCTTATGAAGTTTTTGTTATTTTTTTTTTTACATTGAGATGTTCGTGAGCCATGAGGTGCAAGCAATGTCGAAATGACATTGAATGAGGGCTCCAGCTACAATCCTTAAAAAAAAAAGTACCCAGGGTAGTAGCTGAGTGCTCATGTCCAGCAACGCCTTGCATACATAGACACACACACATGAAAACCTGCAGCTAACCAGTACAGCCATAGTCTTATACTGTTGGCCACTCTCAGCTCCACTGGAGCAGTTGGGAGTTCAGTGCCTTCAAGGGGACTTTAGCTGTGTTGAGGGAGGCCATTCACCTCCACACCCAGATTTTTCCTGCCGGTCCGAGGAATCGAACCGGGAAACCTTCTGGCAACAAGTGCGCTCCTCTAACCTCATTGTTCTTGTTGAGAGTGGAGAGGAGATCCTGCCCAAAAATATTGTTCTTATTGGTTGACTTTCATAATCACCTTTGATGCAATTTTTTTCACTGGAAGGTTTGTTATCCAAAATACAACCCAAATAGGTTGTTTACTTGTGATTACTGTACATCGTCACCAACTGTGTCCGTAAAGTCTTCAGTAACTCTGGGCCAATGAGCCGGAGCTTGACCCATGTCCCATCTATTACAAAATTACAGGAGCCTGACCCTAGATAACAGTTTGGGCCAAGGCCTGCTGGGGCCTGTCAGGCTTGGAGACCTCAAATATAGTAGACCTCTGGGTGACTCCGGCCAACTAAGTATACGATTTAACCACTTGAACCATAGACCACAGTCGACCCTAACACTGAGGCATCCAAGCCTCCAGAAACAGAGGAAACAAGAGAGCTGTCCACCTCCATCCTGGGAACTTGTGTTAGGTGAGTGGGTTACTGGAGACAGTAGAACATCTCAGGTGGTCTTTGTGTTGGGGTGAGTTGCCTTGCCTAGGCTAGAATAGCCTAGAATGTGCAATACAATGTGTTTATAGGGTTTACTGTGTTAACATGAGGTTCATGTGTTGTGTTATAATCATTGTGTATGTGTCACATCAATGTGGTAGGGAGGGGTAGTTTTGGTGTTGCCCCCCTCCATTTCCTCATGTAAGTGAGTGGGTTTAGTGTTTGGTTTGCAGCCTCATAAATAAAAGTGTGTTCTTATAAAATGGTGATCAATACTAATCCTTCACATCTGCAACCCACCGGCCACCGGCCATTACAATAATATCTACATTTGGGGTATTTTGTAACCAGTATGAGTGGTTTCTCATTCCTCTCTGTATTATGACACTGTACAATCGACCTAGCTACAGCCCTAGGAAAACATTGTATTCTATTATGACACCGTACAATAGACCGAGCTACAGGCCTAGAAAATCATTGCACCTGTTGAGCCACTGTTTCATCACCCCTGGGCCAGATGTCATCAGTGGTAAACACACACCTGCCTTTGCTTGCCCAGCTCACGTTTATTTTGTACCCACCTGGGTATAGTCTGTTGTTGCCAGACAATCGGAGATGTCTGCCTAAAAGATACGTCCGGACACTTCTGAATGCAAGGTAGTTGCAAGACCACTGGCGAGAACACAAAGCTACGCCCACTGCTTTAGAAACCAATCATATCACCTCCCCAATAAGAAGGACGGCCCTAAAACCTTTGATTGCATCATTCTCTAGCTGAGTGAAGTGTTTAGAGACTCACTGGTGATTTTCCATGTGCTGGAGCTCACAAACAACCTGTTCCTCTAGGGGACACAAGGGATGACGATGACATATTTAAACATATATAATATTTCAAAATCAGTTATATAAGCATACAAATTGTAATAAATAGAGGTACAATACAAGGCCGGTGTCACGCACAAGGAAAGTCTACACGGCAAATAGGCAGAGTAGTACTATTACTAGTAGTACTACTGTTAGCTTTAACTAGTAGATTTTATCATTTTCAATGGTCATTGAGTTAAGGCCATTTGAAGTATCATGACACTTTGACACTGCTGCAACACTACTGTATAGCATCCCATGTGTGTGCAATTTAGATTATTTGGTGTGACCATTCTCATGCCAGACCCAGCCCGAACAGTGCTTGTGGCAAGTTTGGTGTTGATTGGAGCAACGGTGCGCGTTGACACTATGTGGCCCTCAGAGGCCCCTGGCCGCAGTAAGCTGGGTTGTACAATATGTGGCCCTCAGAGGCCCCTGGCCGCAGTAAGCTGGGTTGTACAATGTGTGGCCCTCAGAGGCCCCTAGCCGGAGTAAACTGAGTTGTACAATGTGTGGCCCTCAGAGGCCCCTAGCCGCAGTAAACTGGGTTGTACAATGTGTGGCCCTAAGAGGCCCCTGGTCGCAGTAAGCTGGGTTGTACGATGTGGCCCCTGGCCATAGTAAGCTGGGTTGTACAATATGTGTCCCTCAGAGGCCCCTGGCCGCAGTATGCTGGGTTTTACAATGTGGCCCCTGGCAGCAGTAAGCTGGGTTGTACAATGTGGCCCCTGGCAGCAGTAAGCTGTGTTGTACAATGTGGCCCCTGGCAGCAGTAAGCTGTGTTGTACAATGTGGCCCCTGGCAGCAGTAAGCTGTGTTGTACAATGTGGCCCCTGGCAGCAGTAAGCTGGGTTGTATAATGTGGCCCCTGGCAGCAGTAAGCTGGGTTGTACAATGTGGCCCCTGGTGCGGATTGCACTAAAAAGCAACAAAACTTCCTGTTGGGCTTAGCTCATGAATCCAAGAGGCTTTTTTGTGAGACTGGGCGTGATACATGTGCGTTCTCGCCGTTCTGAAGTTTGTACATGTATGTGAAAACATAATGTGGGGTTTCATATTAGAAATTTAGTAAGAGGCGCTAATTGAGCCATTTTGACCCACTAATTTTCAAGACCCATAATGTAATTTGTTGATGCACTTGTGAGGCGTGTGCAAAGTTGCGCAAGTTTTTCAGCATCTTTGTGTCTTCAAAACTGCAATTCTTTTGTGCATAGAATAAAGAACTAGAAAAAGATCGTTTCAGAGATTGTTTCTGCTTGGAGCTTTATATATACATTTGTATATTGATTTTCAAAAATCCATAATGCATTTCATGACCCACAATGGGTGAATAGTTGCCAATGTAGCTCTGGTGAGACAGTATGATTGACACATTACAGGATACACACGACATTATTCTAATATGAAAATATTGTTAATGTATGTTAAGCCCTGCCTCTACTTCTGCCTCTGCTCAGATGAGTGTTGTGAAAGATTACGTAATGCCATAAGGTGGCACAGGGGATGGCACAGCACTGTGTATAAAACGTAACAACTGGACAATGGATTTAGAGAAGGGAGGGGGTGTTAGACAGAGGAGGACAGTCATGATGGCTTCTCTAGACATACACCTGCTTTCATACCTGCACTTGTACTTGATATTGTTCTCTTCCTTCTCTCCTTTGTCTTCCTCAGCTTTCTCTTCTTGTGAGTTAAAGGCACCGTTTCATCTCAACAGAGTTTACAAGCCTGGGGACTTGGTTCTGGGTGCCGTGTTTGATATCCACCTGTCTTCGTCACTGCACTCTGAGACCGGACGTGACATGTCTTTCACCTCCGAGCAACAGCACCCCATTTGCTATAAGTGAGTATCACAAATATAACAGCAAGAAAGAGAACAGGGACCTTGTTTTGATGTATGGCCATAGGATTAGTTGATTATTATTACTACAAAGATACATGTGGCATTTTGTGTGTTAGTTTCGACATTGATGAGTTCAGATGGGCCCAGACCATGGCTTTTGCTGTTACAGAGATCAACAGAAACCCCAGCCTGCTGCCCAATGTGACTCTGGGGTATATTCTCTATGATACCTGTTACACACTTGGCGTTGCATTCCGTGCAGCGTTGTCATTGCTCAGTGGGAGAGAGGAGCGGATTCAATTGAATGAGAGCTGTGTTGGGTCTCCTCCAGTTCTCGGAATTGTGGGTGATAGTGGGTCAGCACAGTCCATTGCCATCACTAGTGTATTAGGTTTGTACAGAGTGCCCCTGGTAAGTTGCTAACTCCAACCCCCTTTTACCATCACCTTGATGATGATGTAATTTGGTTGTTCACAAATATAATATGATTTACAATGTATATAGTATTCATACAACATATTTACTTGCAGGCAGAGCATGTGAGCGGAGCAGGTAGATTTGGAATGTAGGTTTTCTTAAGGTCAGAGTGCAAAGCGTCTGTGTTTGAGGTTTGATTCACCCTGGACCTGAGAGTAGGAATTCTAAAGGCCCTGAGTCAGGCTGCTCTCGTTGTCACATATTAGGGTGTGTGTGTATTAGAGTGACAGGTTGAGTGGAGCTTGAGAACAGCCTCCTCAATCTTCACTCCACTCACATGCTTTTGTTTGCAGGAGAATTTTTTCACCATAAATAAACAAAATAAATAGATGTGTGTGTGTGTGTGTGTGTGTGTGTGTGTGTGTGTGTGTGTGTGTGTGTGTGTGTGTGTGTGTGTGTGTGTGTGTGTGTGTGTGTGTGTGTGTGTGTGTGTGTGTGTGTGTGTGTATAAACACATGCACACACAGATGTTTTTTGTCTTTTTCAGATAAGTGCCTATGCCATGTGCTCCTGTCTGAGTGACCGTAGTCAGTACCCTTCCTTCTTTAGAACAGCCATAAGTAATGCTGTCCAGGTGAACTCCTAAGTAGTACAGTACATGTTCCACACACTTAACAAATACCTCCCTCTAGTGAATGTAATTGATATTGCATATCACCTCTCATTTGCTTTTGTGTATTACTGCTGCTGTTGCCTAAGGTCTCTGTTGATACTAGCATCAAAAGAGAAACAGACAGACATTCTAGTTCAGTTGCCAAAGGTCAAGGATTTACCACGTTTTGAATTGACTAGTTTAAGCACTTATCCCTCCATTCTTCATCCAATCAGGTGCGAGCTATGCTCCAGATTATGAGACGGTTCGGGTGGACCTGGGCAGGGTTGGTGTTTATGGATGATGCTTATGGCCACGACGCCGCTCAAATGTTCAAGTCTGAGCTGGCCCAGTCTGGCTGGGGTTGCCTGGCGTACGTGGAGCTTTTTCCCTGGGGCGCTGACCCAGCTAAAGTCCAGAGGCTTGTCTCTGTGATGAAGAAATCCACAGCTCGTGTGGTCGCTGTATTTGTATATGGGATGCGTCTGATTAAACTCTTGGACGAGGTTGGGTTTATGATCTATGTTAATTTAGGAACTCATGATTATAAGGAGTCTGAAATTAGTTATATCAAAGTGAAGACATCCGTTCATACTGTATACTATATGAAAAAATAGGTTATTTAAAGGTAGGGTAACTGAATTTCTTTGGCTAAAATAATGATTAAATAGCTCTATATTCTGATAGTACTCATTGCTATAGAGTACTTGTTCAGTAACAGGAGTCTCCATATCTCTCCAGCTCTTTATTAAACAGAAAATGCATTTTCAGGTCGGTATACCAAATGTATCCAATCAGGATAGAGAAGGATACAGAGTAAACAAGTAAAATTGGAAGTGATGACACAAAGAAATGAGCAGACAAAATTGGAACTGGATCACTATCAAAATGAAGCTGATAAATGGGTACTCTCTCCTGATTGGCTGAAATGTTGTCACCTACCTGAAAATGTATTTTCTGTTTACTAAAGAGCTGGAGAGACAGTGAGACCTGTTGCTGTTGATTACAATCAACCAGTGGTGTAAAGTAACCAAGCACAT
Organism: Gymnoscopelus braueri; assembly: GCF_963280865.1. Classification (NCBI taxonomy): domain Eukaryota; kingdom Metazoa; phylum Chordata; class Actinopteri; order Myctophiformes; family Myctophidae; genus Gymnoscopelus; species Gymnoscopelus braueri. The sequence goes on from NC_137603.1 coordinate 50,858,633, forward strand.
TTACTCAAGTACTGTACTTAAGTACACTTTTGAGGAATTTTTACTTTACTAGAGTGTTTCAATACTTTTACTTCTATTCCACTACATCTCAGAGGCAAATATAGTTCTTTTTACTCCACTACAATTATTTGACAACTTTAGTTACTAGTTACTTTTACTAGTAGATTTTGATTATTATTACAAAACATACATTAACCACCTCAGCCCTATGCATATTTGAAAATAGCCGATCTACGACTACAAAATGTGAGTACATCTTCCACCACTGCAATCAACAGGTGGTAAAGCAGAAGGTGACCGGTCTACAGTGGATAGCTGATGTGAGCTTCATGGAAGAGGCAACGCTCCTGACTCCTCACTACATGACCTATGTGAGAGGCAGCCTGGGCATTACGTTCCGTCGTGGAGAGATACCAGGCCTCAAGGACTTCTTGTTGAAAATACGCCCTCAAAATGACCAAAACGGCCATGACAATATGCTAGTGAGTCTTTTGTTTAATTTCAAAGTGCAAGGTGATCATTTATTGTTACATCTTGTGTACAGGTACATGAGAGTAAAACAATTGTTTTGTTTGGCTCGGATTGAGCGGTCATTCTGAATTATAAGTGGAATATTTCGGGGATTGGGGGTCATTAGCGTTTCTCAAGCTTTACTTTGGCTAGTTTGTTCAAGTATGTGATTGTCCTGGGGAAGAAGCTCTTTAGCAGTCGACTGCCAGTGTGGCCTTGTGACTGTGGAGTCACTTTTCATGTAGCATCTTCTAAAACAATCCGTTTTTGGGGTGTCTACGATCTTTGATGATTCTGCCAGCTTTGCTGACACAGCGTTCATCGTATAAGTCTTGGTTGGAGGGATGATCACATCCGCTGATACGTTTTGGCTTTAATTGCAATTTCAATCTGAGGTTTTTAAATATTCACAAGGTATTATATTTCTGTTTCAGTATTCATTTTGTTTCTTAAGGTGAGGCAGTTTTGGGAGCACACATTTCAGTGTAAATTTGCACCCCTTCCGTCAGATTGGGTGGATGCTGGTGGAAGGGCGTGTACTGGACAAGAGGACCTAGGAACAGCAGAAACTACCCTTTTTGATATGTCTAACCTCAGGGCAGAGTATAATGTGTACAAGGCTGTGTATGCTCTGGCCCATGCCCTCCATGACATGTTGCAATGTGTGCCAGGAAGAGGGCCTTTCACTGGGCACAGCTGTGCCACTTTGCAGACAATAAAGCCATGGCAGGTGGGATATAAATAAACAGTTTACTAGAGTTTCGCGTGCGTGCGTGCGCGTGCGTGCGCGTGCGCGTGCGTGGATGTGTGTGTGTGTGTGTGTGTGTGTGTGTGTGTATAATATATCATTTGGGGGTATAAGTAGTAGGTAATTGGGGGGGATAAGTATTCTGCTCAGGAACACCGAAGGCCTCCTCCCATTCCCTAATGCAGAGAAGGTTAGGGAAAATATAGTTCATGTTTAAATTGTGTTGTAAATACTGCAACGATGTAGTTACTACATAAACAGTCCCTGTCAGTGTCAGTATTGTGTATCATGTACACAGTAGGTTTTTTAAATGTCACTTGCACATAATTGTGTTCATCACCATTTCTAGCTTGTGCATTACCTGGAAAGGGTCAACTTCAACACATCATTTGGTGATCAAGTATCATTTGACGCGACTGGTGATGCCTTACCAATCTGTAATATCATGAACTGGGCGTGGCTCCCTGATGGAAGCGCAAAGGTTCACAATGTAGGTGTGTTCAAGAAGTCAGCCTCCACAGGTGAAGAACTCATCCTTGATGAAGACAGAATCTTCTGGAACTTTGAAACAAACAAGGTCACTTTGGCTGGCTAAAATACCTAATGTTGTGCTCATGATGTGAATATGATTTAGTTTGGACTGAAATTGAACATTGTTACTTTCCTCTGTAGCCTCTTCGGTCAGTTTGCAGTGAGAGCTGTTCCCCTGGAACCCGTGTGACCAGAAGGAAAGGGGAACCTCTCTGCTGCTTTGACTGCCTTGCTTGTTCTGAGGGAGAGATCAGCAATGAGACTGGTAGAGACTGTATGTACAGTAGGTAATCTTTAGGCTGATACTGCACTTGTCTGTGCCTTTAACCTTGTCCTCTTTGTTAGACTCTACAGAGTGCACCAGTTGTCCAGAGGACTTCTGGTCCAGTCCCCAGCGTGACCACTGTGTCCCTAAGATCATGGAGTTCCTCTCCTACCACGAGGGCCTGGGTATCTCCTTGACAACCATCTCATTACTAGGCACACTTATATGTGCCATTGTCCTGGGAATCTTCGTCTATCATCGAGACACGCCCATGGTACGCGCCAACAACTCAGAACTCAGCTTCCAACTTTTGCTGTCACTCAAACTATGTTTCTTGTGCTCACTTCTGTTCATTGGCCATCCCATGCTCTGGACTTGTCAGCTGAGGCATGCAGTATTTGGGATCAGCTTTGTGCTGTGTGTTTCGTGTATCCTGGTAAAGACTATGGTGGTGTTGGCTGTGTTCAGGGCCTCCAAGCCTGGGGGTACAGACATTATGAAGTTTTTCGGTGCTGTGCAGCAGAGAGGAACAGTTCTCGCTCTTACTTCCATCCAGGCAATAATCTGCATAGTCTGGCTTGTGACTGCCTCACCAACCCCTCATAAAAACACACAATACCAAAGTGATAAGATAGTCTATGAGTGTGAAGTGGGATCAACAGTTGGTTTTGCAGTGTTACTAGGTTATATTGGTTTACTGGCTCTCCTCAGTTTCGTCCTAGCATTCATGGCAAGGAATCTTCCGGACAACTTCAATGAAGCCAAGTTAATCACTTTCAGCATGTTGATCTTCTGTGCCGTGTGGATAGCCTTCATCCCAGCATATATCAGCTCTCCAGGCAAATATGCAGATGTAGTGGAGGTATTTGCTATTTTAGCATCTAGTTTTGGCCTTTTAGGGGCGCTGTTTGGACCAAAGTGTTATATAATGCTTTTGAAACCTGAGAGAAACACTAAGAAGTCCATCATGGGTCGCGGTGCCACCAAGACATAGAAGCAGCAATTCAATGATAATACATGTTCTGTAGCCTACAACAATTTTATATTGCTCTTTGATTGCTGATCACCTTGTTAGTAATAGATTACGTTTTCTACCAGATTAAACTAAATCTAGTCAGAGATGCAAATATCTATTATCTATCATAAATAATGTTGGTGAAAAGTTGATTACCTTAAAGACTAAGTTTGGTGATTTTAGACCCATATAGACGAGAACATTTAGCCCCTCTTCATTCTCTGTGGTTCAAAGTACTGCAGGCATGTAAGAGGCAAATTATGTTTAGGTTTAAAATTGGGTAATGTATCTGTTAACCTTAATTGTCTAACAGCATTACTTTTGAATGGCTCTGGTTTCAATTAAAGTTGCTTTGTGTGATATTTTCATGGTCAAAAGGCTTGAAAACAATATTCTCTGTATGAAGGTTTCATAATACTACCAGCCATCCATGTAGATTTGTCTAAAGCTTGTTTTAAACTGCTGGCCCTACTCTAAGCTCCCTTGTTGCTCATAGCCTTGCTTCCCACTATAGGATACTCAGGACAGGGAAATCACTTGTGCAAAGACCATTTACACAATAGACCGAATTCCTGGCCACGCCCCCTACTTCCGCTCCGGTATGCGATAATTGTCCGTGACGTCCTGTAGCAGCCGGTGTTGTGTCAGAAGCTGTCCACTGCCGAGAAATGTCCAGACCGCCGCGGCAGCGAGCAAGGGGGCGGATCCTATAAGGTTATGAGTCCCGCCCCCATAAATGTTCAGCCCACTTATTTAGAGAAAAGCTGTTTTCATCAATGCATAATATGGAACGGAAGGAATTTACATTTTAATACGATAGACAAACAATTTATAAGCATGCGCAGTGGGAGTACAGTAGGCCTATATTAGCCTACATCGTTTATTTAGTATTATACAACAGGTAGTTCCGAGTCTTCCGAAGAAGCAATCTGATTGGTTGAAATAGCTATCTACCCGTTCTTCAAACGAGCATGACAGCACACTTAATCAAAATATAAAAGAGCAGAGCCGGCTAAGTGGCTAGGCTAGCAGTTTGCATGGGAAGTTTGCGCCCATAGCTAAATCTGGCATTAAAAAAATAATAATTTCTATCGAATGGGGCTGTGTGGGACTATGTGAAAAGGAGTGGTAAATTAATGAAAAATCAAGACAGCCCCAAAGACACGATGCCAGCACTATTTGACCCCGCTGATTCCGAAAACAGAAATTAATGGAGGGGGACTGTATTCGGCAATACTAGCTTGCCAGGTAATATCCAACCCCCTTTTCTCAAACCAGGTGAGTGATAAATTGATAAAAATAGCTAAGCCAACCCCAAACAGCCCCAAAGACACGATGCCAGCACTGTTTGACCCCACTGATTCCGAAAACAAAAATTTATGGAGGCAGACTTTATTCTGCAATACAGACTTGCTTGCCAGGAACTGTCCAGCCTCTTCTCTCAGACCAGGTGAGTGGTACATTCGTTAAAATGGCTCTACCAACTCCAAACAGCCCAAAATGCACAATGCCAGCACTATTTGACCATGCTGATTCCGAAAACGGAAATTAAAGGACGGCAGACTTTATTTGGCCATACCAATTTGCTTGCCAGGAACTGTCCCCCCCCCCTTTCTCAGACCAGGTGAGTGAGAGATTCATTAAAATTGCTATGACAACTCCAAACAGCCCCAAAGACACGATGCCAGCACTATTTGACTCCGCTGATTCAGAAAACAGAAATGAAAGGAGGCGGACTGTATTCGGTAATACAGATTTGCTTGCCAGGAACTGTCCAACCCCCTTTTCTCAGACCAGGTGAGTGGTACATACAGTATATGAAAATGGCTAGGCCAACGCCAAACAGCCCCAAAGACACGATGCCAGCACTATTTGACCATGCTGATTCCGAAAACAGAAATTAAACGACTGCAGACTTTATTCTGCAATACCGATTTGTTTATTCCGCCCCTTCTCAGACCAGGTGAGTGGGAGATTCATTAAAATGGCTCTGCCATCTCTAAACAGCCCCGAAGACATGATGCCAGCACTATTTGACCCCAATGATTCTGAAAACATAAATTAAAGGAGGCGGACTGTATTTGGCAATACCGATTTGCTTGCAGACTAGGTGAGTGAAATTGATAAAAATTGCTATGCCAACTCCAAACAGCTCCAAAGACAAGATGCCAGTAGGACGGCGGACTTTATTCGGCAATACCGATTTGCTTGCCAGTAATTGCCCCCCCCCTTCTGAGTGAGAGATTCATTAATATTGATATGCCAAAGTGGCACGGTGGCACAGTCGGTAGCGCTGTTTCCTCACAGCTAGAAGGTCCTGGGTTCGATTCCCGCCGGGGACGCTGTGGGTGCTAGGGGCGTGCCCTCTCCCTCCGCGTCATCAGCGCCCATACCCTAGGTGGGGTTGGTGAAAGGGCCTTTCTGTGTGGAGTTTGCATGTTCTCCCCGTGTCTCTTAGGGTAGTTAATACCCTCACGAAAACATGTAGTAATCCTTGTCGCTATACCGCCGCCCCCATGACAGCCAGGGCGCCTGATGGAGGGGAAGGGAACTGGTTGGAATAACGTGTTCCTTCCACAACAAGAAGACAAGAAGGTCAGTTGGCTCTCATGCATTGAAGGAGGCATGAGCTCGGCCCTGGGCTCCCTAGGCTGGTGGGGGGAGTGTAGCGCCCAGGATCACTTAGAAAATTGGCACTAGGTGAAAAAAAGGGTTACAAAATAGTGGGATAAAAATTTAAAAAAAATTGCTATGCCAACTCCAAACAGCCCCAAAGACACGATGCCAGTACTATTTGACCCCGCTGATTCCGAAAAACAGAAATTTAAAGAGGCAGACTGTATTCGGCAATACAGATTTTCTTGCCAGGAACTGTCCACCCCCCTTTTCTTAGACCAGGTGAGTGGTACATTCATGAAAATGGCTATGCCAACTCCAAACAGCTGTAAAGACACGATGCCAGCACTATTTGACCCCACTGATACCGAAAACGGAAATGAATGGAGGCAGACTTTATTCGGCAATACAGATTTGTTTGCCAGGAACTGTCCAAGTAAATGCACTTACTTACTTACTTACTTGATAGTCAGTGTTGGACTAGTACTATTTATTTATTTATTTTCCCCCTGTAGAATACCATCCAGGCTCCGACCCGAGTCATCCAATCATAATAAGACACGAAATGTAACGGAGATGTTGCAGTCCATCAGTGGAGTGTCGGTGGCCGTGCTCGACGGTGTGCTGGACAAACTGTTCGATGAGATGGTTCTCAGCGATGGAGAGAAGGATGCGATTAGAGCAGAGAAAAGCAGCGCTGCAGTTAAACGACATGGTGCGAAAGAAAGGGAACTAAGGATCATCAAAGTTGATCGCTGCACTTCATCAACTGGATCCCACCCTTCATCAACATCTGGGTTTAGACAAACCATGATTTGTCTAGCAGTGGTTCTCAACCTTTGTGTGCAGCCACTTCCAAATGGCTGCACTTGTTAAGTGGTCAGATGGGTGGGCCCGCATGTTTATTTTAATGATCAATCAGTCAATTGTTTTCTGGGTTAACAGAACTTGTTTTCTGGCTTAATAGAACTAAAATAGTATACTTTAAGTTCCTATTCATTTGTATCACAATGAAAACTAATTTCTCGAGGTTTTAAAGATAAAATACATTAACATTTGTTTACATATTTCTTTTTTATATTAATGTTATGTTATCAATAACATCCTAGTGTTCTGCCAATTATTTGGGGGCCTACTTGCAATATCCTGATGGCCCACAAGTGGGACCCGGCCCACAGGTTGAGACTCTGGTCTATAGAACCCTATAATGTTGGCTTATGACTAGAAATAAAGTAATCAGCAGGATCTCAGATCTCTTGGATGTTTATCTTTTAGTTTTTTGCAGTGACCACTGTATTTAGTCTTGTTGATGAATCCAATTTTGTTTATTTGTATATTTTTGGGCATTTTGCAGAGAACTGAACCCTTTTGCAATTCTGTTAAACCTCTTTGATTTACGGGATATGGTGATTTGCCATTTTAAATCTCTCTCCTACTTGCAGATTTGATTAAAGAAACCGATACATAGATTTACAGTTCTGTATCCTAAAAGTGTCCGTCTCACTTTTTTAGTATAGTTCACCATTCCACACATGCTTGGTACTGTTGTTAAATACTTTTACCATTGTTTGAGTATTTCTATCCACTATTACACATACACCTTTGACAATTTCATCTAATAAACAATTGAATCAGAACAGCTTAGGCATTGACCCTTGTGATTTTTAATTGGTGTTATTGTACAGTTTCGACCTTGTGACCATTAAATGGCCTCTAAGGCCTGGGTTAATTAAATAACAGGTAGATGGCATCACTCAGCTAAGGGACTCATTTGGAACACATCTGGTGAGTTGAAGATGCGTTCGGCTTCATTCTCGTTTCCCCCCACAGTAAGTGCATTTACTCAAGTACTGTACTTAAGTACAATTTTGGGGTACTTTTTTGAGCGGTGCAACCGCTCCTATAAGTGGGTTTAGGACCCATCCGTGGTGAAAGTTTTTCTTTCCGTCGTGAAAATGTGTCTTTCGCTGTGACGCCATGCTGTGGAAAACACGCCCATTGGCTAAGCTTCGCAGGATTGGCTGTGATTGGCTAGCGAGACGCATGATGAAATTAATAACACATAAATAGCACCGCTCACTTCACACTGGGTGTGATTTTTGGGCGGTGTAGCCGCCCCTATAAGTGGGGTTGGGACACCTCATTAGCTGTATTGTGATTGGCTCATTAGTACACCCCTAGCTGTACTGTGATTGGCTGACTCTATTCAGCACTGTGATTGGCTAGCGAGACACATGATGACATTAATAACCTATAAATAGGATTATGCACTTCCAAAAATCCATTTATTTTGGAAGTGAACTTCCATCACTATGATGACCACTGTGATGACCACACCGCCCACTTCACACTGGGTGTGATTTTTTGGGCGGTGAAACCGCCCCTATATGTGAGGTTTGGATATTTGCACACCAAATCCTGCGCTGTGATTGGCCACCAGTGTACCCCCCTAACCCTGCACCGTGATTGGCCAATCACAGTCTATTCAGGACTGTGATTGGCTAGGGAAACATGACACATGTGCATAGCCCTATAAATAGGACTATGCACTTAAAAAAAAGTGAATCACACATTGTGGGTGGAAAGGGTATTAAAAAAAACACATTATTCTTTTAAGTGAGCTTCCATCACCGTGATGACCACTGTTAAATAACAACAGTGACATAGTGCTCCAATTCCACATGCTGTGATTGGCTAGTGAGACATATGATGAAATTAATCTAAAACCACTTTGATGTGACACTAGTATATTTAACTTAGATGCTGTCCATTTCGTGAGAACAGTAAAAAGGAACTCAAAGATCACTATGGCTGAAATGAGAAAAGGGAAAACCGATATTGAGAAGAAAATAGAAAGTCTTCCTAGAACTGGCCCTTTCAGATCAAAGGATATATCAGAAAAGGTTAAAGACAGAATTGTGACAAAGCACAGATCTGGCCAAGGTTACAAAAGAATTTCAGCTAAACTTAAGATTTCTAAGAACACAGTTACCAACATAATCCGTAAATGGAAGAGACGAGCCTTGGTGGGAAACGTAAAGAAGAACCCAAAAATCGCTATGTTTGAAATGGGAAAAGAGGAAAAGGATAAAATGAAAATGATAAGATCAAAGGGTATTCCAGAAGAGCTCAAAGACAGAATTGATACATGATTGGTTGACTCCATTCAGTATTGTGATTAGCTAGCAAGACACCGCCCACTTCACACTGGGTGTGATTTTTATATTATAAATGGAATATTTCCATTTTTGATATTTTATATCTCAGAGGCAAATTTTTACTCCACTACAGTATTATTTGAACTGTTGTTACAAGTTACGATTTTTAAAAGAAAAATCTAAAGAAAAAAAGAAGTACTTCTTCCTCAGCCACTTCAACCCCTTGAACTCCAGCATCCATATTCTGGGGGGAACAATAGCCAAAAATAGCAGATCTACAAGCTCTCAACACGTCGCAATGCCCAACAGGCTTTTACTTCCCGTATCTGAGTGACGTAGGTAGGTCTCTTTAGGAGACCAGAAGATTGGAGTCTATTCATTCCAAAGGGAGAGTGAACGTGAACAAAGCTTCTGAACCATTCTTTAGCCCATGGTCACTGAACTAAATATTGGACCCACTCGTCACAAGTCCCACAATCTTCCCAACATTCTGACCCTAAAATGGCCTTTTTTCAGAGATACAAACCAGGAGAAAATCAATTTGATTTTATCCCAGCAACACACTCTCGCAAGACCTAGCACCAGTAAACTTAGGACGTTCGCGAGATCTGCCGGCAGACGGCGTCCACTTAGAGGACCAGTTGTGTACCATTTTGCCTCTAGTGGCGAAGCGTGAGTTGGGCTATCTTCCTAAATTAAGCATCTTTGGCAACGTGACGTAGATCGGCTATTTTTGGCAAAGAGATCTGGCGTAGGCAGAAAAACGTAGTCGGGTTCAAGAGTTCCGAAACCTCATAATTTACAAATTAAGCACTGGGCACAGGGGATGGCACAGCATTGATGAGTGTTGTGAAAGATTACGTAATGCCTTAAGGTGGCACAGGGGATGGCACAGCACTGTTTATAAAACTTAAACAGTGTTAGACAGAGGAGGACAGTCATGATGGCTTCTCTAGACATACACCTGCTTTCATACCTCTACTTGACCTTGATATTGTCCTCTTCCTTCTCAGCTTTGTCTTCCTCTTCTTGTGAGTTACAGGCACAGTTTAATCTCAGCAGAATGTACAAGGCTGGAGACTTGGTTCTGGGTGGCTTAATTGACGTCCACTTCTCCTCTGCGCTCCCTGAGCTGTCTTTCACCTCCAAGAGACTGGACCCCACTTGTGATGGGTGAGCATCACAAATACAATAGGATTAGTTGATGATGTATAATAATTTCTACAAAGATACATATCAAGGTTACAGTGTAATTCTGTGTGTTAGTTTTTGGATTGAAGGGTTCAGAGAGGCCCAGACCATGGCTTTTGCCATTAATGAGATCAACAGAAACCCCAGCCTACTACCCAAAGTCACTCTTGGATACAGTATCTACGATACCTGTCGCACGCAAGGAGTTGCATTCCGTGGAGCATTGTCATTGATCGGTGGGAGAGAGGAGCAGTTTACACTGGATGAGAGCTGTGTTGGGTCCCCTCCAGTGCTCGGAACTGTGGGTCCTGTTACCTCAAAAAGTTCTATTGCCACCTCTAGTGTATTAGGTTTGTACAGAGTACCCTTGGTAAGTTTCCTGCTTGACCTCGACCACTGCCTATTTTATATATATATATACAGAGAGGGGAAGCAGGCTTTCAAAAAAAAGCTCAATGCATCTGTGTTAGAAGTTTGATTCTTTGCCCAAACCTGAGAGTAGGAATCCGAGACAGACAGATAGACACAGAGCTCTCTCTGTCTCTCTGTCAGAGATAGAGACAGAGAGACACAGTGAGAGAGAGACTTAGTTACTTGTTTTAGAAGAGAATACACTTAAGGTGATTAGTAGTTTTCTTACCTACCTATGTTGAATGCACTTATTGTAAGTCACTTTGGATAAAAGCATCTGCTAAATGACCATAATGTAATGTAATGTAATGTAATGTAATGTAATGAGACACAGTGAGAGAGAGAGAGAGAGAGAGAGAGAGAGAGAGAGAGAGAGAGAGAGAGAGACACAGCGAGAGGGGGTGATTACCCTGCAGGATTTATTGTTATTGCCCATCTTATGAAAAAGCCAATGTCCACATCTCTTAATAAAATGTGTAGCCTAGTAATTCATTAGGGGTTAAAATGTGATGTTTTGTGACAGTGTCGCTGTCCATGGTGCTGAAGGATGCACAGTACATTGTGATTAATATACTAAGGTAGATTGTTTGTGTTACAGCACATTGGGCTCCAATTGCTTTTTGAAATGAGATAACAATGCCAAAGGTCGCCACTGCTTGTTTGAAGCTAAATGTGTGTTTTATTTATTTTTTCTGACACCCTGCTCAGCTTGCATGCTCTGCTAGCAGGATTTTATGTCTTCAAAATATAATAATAATAACAACAATAATATCAACAATAATAATAAACAAAATGTTGTGGATTACAGAACAGATGCATTGTGTCTTCTTCAGATAGGTATTGCTCCTGGCTGCTCCTGTCTGAGTGACGTGAATCAGTTCCCATCCGTCTTCAGGACATGCCCAACTAGTGTCTTCAAGGTGACCTTCTATATGTGTTGATATCTGGTAGATCAGCGTTTCTGTCCAGGGGACAGAACATTTTGATAATATTTGGAATACTAGACTGGTGCTCACCGGCCTACTGTTTTGTACTACCCGTTCTATCCGTTTTCAGAGTACCTGTTGTACCTGTCTGTCTGTCTGTCTCTCTGTCTGTCTGTCTGTGTCCCTTTTATGCTCATATATGGAGAGCTCTGTATCTGTCTGGTCCCTTTTATACCCATATATGGAGATCCCTTGATGTCATAAGTATATACCCATGTATGGGCATGCCCATATATGGGCATATTGGTCAGATCGGCGACCATTTGACTGCTGTGTAAAGTCGTCTTAATGGCCCTGAATGATCCAGAAAAGGTTAGTAGCTACTGCTGGAGATGAAGATCATGCAACAGCATCAAAAGAGAATGATTAGCCCTTTTCCATTGTGGAATCTGTGCAGGAGATTCACTGAAGATTTCCCACCCTGTGAATAATCTAACCTAAACACTTATCCTCCATTCTTTATCCAATCAGGTACGAGCTATACTCCAGATTATGAGGCGCTTTGAGTGGACTTGGGTGGGATTTTTGTTTAGTGATGATGACTATGGCCGAGATGGTGCCCGATTATTCCAGTCTGACCTGGCCCAGTCTGGTTTGGGTTGTGTGGCTTATTCAGAGGCTCTGCCCTTTGACAATAACCTGGCCAAACTTCAGAGGATTGTCACTGTGATGAAGACATCCACAGCTCGTGTGGTCATTGCATTTGCATATGGAGCTTACATACTTCATCTCATGGAAGAGGTGTGTTGTGTGTGTGTGTGTGTGTGTGTGTGTGTGTGTGTGTGTGTGTGTGTGTGTGTGTGTGTGTGTGTGTGTGTGTGTGTGTGTGTGTGTGTGTGTGTGTGTGTGTGTGTGTGTGTGTGTGTGTGTGTGTGTGTGTGTGTGTGTGTGTGTAGATATAGATATTAACATTTATATATATTAACATTTATTTATTTATTTCAACACAATCAACAGGTGGTAAAGCAGAAGGTGACAGGTCTGCAATGGATAGCCGTTACAGGTTGGTCGACACATACTAAGTACCAGTCTCCTCGTTACTTTCCATACCTGATAGGCACCCTGGGTGTGGCCATGCACCGTGGAGAGATACCAGGCCTCAAGGATTTCTTGTTAAAAATACATCCTGAAAACAGCCATGAAAATAACATAGTACGTTTTTTTGTTTAATTTAGTATTTAAGCTGCAATTAATCGCTTTTTCAATATTCACAAGGCTGCACTATGTAACTTTCCTCGTCTACCCCGGATTTGAACCCGGTTTCCTGCGCAAGTGCTGACATTTTTACCATTGAGCCAATAGAGCCTGCCTGCTTGCAGAGGATACATTTAATTTTGACCATCGGGTCAAAATTTGTGTCAGATCCTGTGTCTATGTGAGACATGACCTTTGACACGATCTAAATGTCTCAATAGAAGAGCAGGAAGACAAAATACAACCCGCACACACACACACACACACACACACACACACACACACACACACACACACACACACACACACACACACACACACACACACACACACACACACAGACACAGAGAGAGACTGAAAATATATATTGAACAACATTTTTACATAGAGCTGCTTTATGCATTGTTGTTTTTTCAGGTGAGGCAGTTCTGGGAGCGCACATTTCGGTGTAAATTTGCACCCCTTCCGTCAGATTGGGCGGATGCTGGTGGAAGGGTGTGTACTGGACAAGAGGACCTAGGAAGAGCAGAAACGACCCTGTTGGATGTGTCTGGACTCAGATATGAGTACAATGTGTACAAAGCTGTGTATGCTCTGGCCCATGCCCTCCATGACATGTTGCAATGTGTGCCAGGAAGAGGGCCTTTCACTGGGCACAGATGTGCCACTTTGCAGACAATACAGCCATGGCAGGTGTGATATTAATTCAGTTTACCTGTTAAGGTTTCTAGTGTGTTTTAAATCTGGGCTAAAACCCATCTTTTTTCCTTGGGTTATGGTTCCCCCTAGTTTTATTGAATTCATTGCTATGGTAATTGTTTGACCATACGTGCGGGCGCATTTTACTGTGTTTCTTTGCTGCTGTGTTTTTGTTGTATGACCTGTTGTGAAGTGCACAGAGACCCCTTGGGGTGATGTTGCACTGTAAATAAAAATAAACAGTAAACTAAAGATGAGATCGGTGAAAAGCAACAAAACTTGACATCGTAAGATCTTTCGTGTATCATCAGATGGCCAGCTCAGTGTCATCAAGCCATGCCCTCGTCTCTGGTCCTACGTCGAAGAGGCTAACTTCTGAAGGTGGTCTGTATAGGGGGCAGGTGATAATTATATGTTCTTCTGAAGGTGGTCTGTATAGGGGGCAGGTGATGATTATATGTTCTTCTGAAGGTGGTCTGTATAGGGGGCAGGTGATAATTATATGTTCTTCTGAAGGTGGTCTGTATAGGGGCCCGGGGTGGTACGGTGGTTAGCTCTTCACCTTTGACACCATCTCCCAGGTCCCACATGTACTGATGGATTCATGTGCACCCAGCCGTCTCCGACTTCCGCTTTCAAGATATCGCCAACCTGTTAATAGACTTGAGGTCCATAGAACTTGAGCATCTCTTGTGCCACCTTATTGTAGGGATCCAATCAGGAGAGAGAACCCCATAAATACAATTTATCAGCTTGTGTTCCAGTTCCAATTCTGTCTAATATTTCATTTGTTTACTAACATTCTATATAGAATGAGAATGTGACGTCACACCATTGAAAGTATAGTTGAAAACCTCACAAATGGCGTCATCTGTCCATTGAACTCCATTGAACGGGTTCCTCAAGCTATATAGCAATGGTTACTACAGGGATATAGAGATATTTAACACTTATTTTAACCCCAAAAAAAGTTTAATGCCCCCCACCCTTTTCAATGGCCAGAAAGTTAATGCCCGCACACACACACACACACACACACACACACACACACACACACACACACACACACACACACACACACACACACACACACACACACACACACACACACACACACACACACACACTCACAGTTCCTGTCAATGTAACTTGTGTATATTGTATCCAGTAGTTTTTAGGTTTTTTTAAGTCTCATACTCTTCATGACTCTTCTCATCGCCATTTCTAGCTTCTCTACTATGTGGAGAAGGTCAACTTCACCACATCATCTGGTGATCATATATCATTTGATGGGAATGGCGATCTTGGTGAACCAATCTATGATGTCATGAACTGGGCATTGCTCCCTGATGGAAGTGTAAACGTTCAGAATGTAGGTGTGGTCAAGAAGACAGCCTCCGGAGCTGAAGAAATCATCCTCGATGAAGACAGAATCTTCTGGAACTTTGAATCCAAAAAGGTCACTTTAGCTTTCTATAATAACTCATGTTGAGCTCATGATGTGAATGTAATTTAGTTTAGACTTAACGTTCATTGTTACTTTCCCCCGTAGCCTCCTCGGTCAGTTTGCAGTGAGAGCTGTTCCGCTGGAACCCGCTTGGCCAGAAGGAAAGGGGAACCTGTCTGCTGCTTTGACTGCATTGTTTGTTCTGAGGGAGAGATCAGCAATGAGACTGGTAGATTTACATTCTGTGTATACAGTAGGTTTAGGCTGATGCTGTACTTGTCTGTCCCTTTAACCTTGCTCTCTTTTTTAGACTCTACAGAGTGCACCAGTTGTCCAGAGGACTTCTGGTCAAGTCCTCAGCGTGACCACTGTGTCCCTAAGATCATGGAGTTCCTCTCCTACCACGAGGGCCTGGGTATCTCCTTGACAACCATCTCATTACTAGGCACACTTCTCTGTGCCATTGTCATGGGAATCTTCGTCTATCATCGAGACACGCCCATGGTACGCGCCAACAACTCAGAACTCAGCTTCCAACTTTTGCTGTCACTCAAACTATGTTTCTTGTGCTCACTTCTGTTCATTGGCCGTCCCATGCTCTGGACTTGTCAGCTGAGGCATGCAGTATTTGGGATCAGCTTTGTGCTGTGTGTCTCGTGTATCCTGGTAAAGACTATGGTGGTGTTGGCTGTGTTCAAGGCCTCCAAGCCTGGGGGTGCAGACATTATGAAGTTTTTCGGTGCTGTGCAGCAAAGAGGAACAGTTCTCGCTCTTACTTCCATCCAGGCAATAATCTGCATAGCTTGGCTTGTGTCTGCCACACCAACTCCCCATAAAAACACACAATACCAAAGTGATAAGATAGTCTATGAGTGTGAAGTGGGATCAACTCTTGGTTTTGCAGTGTTACTAGGTTATATTGGTTTACTGGCTCTCCTCAGCTTTGTCCTAGCATTCATGGCAAGGAATCTGCCAGACAACTTCAATGAAGCCAAGTTAATCACTTTCAGCATGTTGATCTTCTGTGCCGTGTGGATAGCCTTCATCCCAGCATATATCAGCTCTCCAGGCAAATATGCAGATGTAGTGGAGGTATTTGCTATTTTAGCATCTAGTTTTGGCCTTTTAGGGGCGCTGTTTGGACCAAAGTGTTATATAATGCTGTTGAAACCTGAGAGAAACACTAAGAAGTCCATCATGGGTCGCAGTGCCACCAAGACATAGAAGCATAAATTCAATGATAATACATTTTCTGTGTATTTAATTATATTATTATATGGATGTATTTGATTGCTGATCACCTCGCTAGTAATAGATTATGTTTTCTAACAGATTAAACCAAATCCAGTCAGAAATGCAAACATCTCTGAAAATGGATTACCCTCCCTCAAAGATAAGTTTGGTGTATGTAGACAAGAAATGTGCATCTCTTCATTCTCTGTTGGTCGAAGTACTACAGGTACTGTATGTAAGAGGCACAGTATGTATAGGTTTAAAATAGGCAAATATACCCTTTAGCTGTTATTGTCTAACACCATTATTTTTAAGGCCTCTGGTTTCAATGGGTTAAAGATGCATGATATTTTGCTTAGAGTTTTTCAATCCTTATGACCATGAAAATGTCATGCATCTTTAACCCATTGAAACCAGAGGCCTTAAGGGGCGAGGTAGAAACCCGGGTGTTACAACAAGCTTATTTAAATTGTGTCACCACTTGACAGTATTTTTGCATATGCATTGTTGGAGATACAACAAAATGTCTTCAAATATTAAAGTACAGAATCTTTATTACATTTGTATGGTGTCACTCTTTTTTTTCCATTTTCAATTTATTTTAAATGAAACTTACAAAACACTGGCACATGCATGATGGAAAATAATTGTCAGATGTTTTACTAAAGTAAACGTAGCAATACCACAATGTAGAAGTAAAGAAAAAAAAAAAAAAAAAGGTATACAAGTGTAACAAAATATGTTGTTGTTGTTGTTGTTGTTGTTACTATTATTATTGGAACCAGACTTTATGGTTTATTATTATGGTTTATTTTCTTATTTTACTTAAGACCGACTTATGTTGAGAATTACAATTGAACACACTTTGTTCATTTAAGACAAAGTCCTTCTCTTTGCTGTTATTTATTACTTAGAGGGGAATACCACACATTTTCAACATTGAACCATGTCATAATGTACCTTAGAGCTGTTGTGTGGAAATGAGAAAAATGTCCCCCCCCCCCCCTCTATGTTGCCTAAAACTGGAGAATCGATTGTTGGGGTCATGTGATCAGTGACATACGGAAGGTGTACTCTTTGGCCTGCCCTCTGGGCGGCCTCATTCACTGGAATGGGGAATTTCACTTCCAGCTGAAACAGTCCAACTTGAATATAAAGTTAAGACTTAATTGTTAAAGCATTTTCAGCCAATTGACCTCTATTATCTACAAGTACAATGTCTTGTGAAATGTGATATAAAACCATATGCCATTATAAACTACTACAAGTCGCACCGTTTCAGCTGGAAGTGAGATTCCACATTCTAGTGAATGAGGCAGCCTAGAGGGCAGGCCAAAGAGTACACCTTCCGTATTTCACTGATCACATGACCCCAACAATCAATTCTCTAGTTCTAGGCAACATAATTTAATGTTTTAAAGTCGTGTGGACATTTAATTTCCACACAACAGCTCATAAGGTATATTATGACATGGTTCAATGTTAAAAATTAGTGGTATTCCCCTTAACACTCGGGGGCAACATCTAAAAGGGAAGCCTATAGTCTCCACAAACAAGAATATGAAAACAACAAATTATGACACATTAGGTGTTATTGTCAGATACTCCCTAGAAGCAGACATCTCCATGTATTCAGGTTATTGGTGGATACTCCCTAGACTAACAGCAGGTTTTCCCCAGTGTTGCCATGTCTGCTTATTATACACGACTTTGGGCTTGTTTTTCTGTAAAGTGGCTTGTAAATATTGGTGGTTGCGGGTTGCGTTTTTTTGGTCTTGTTTCTAAAGTGTAGTTGCTTATTTGGGCTTGCTTGCTACAGTATAATGTTGTTTAAACCAGTGGTTCTCAAACATTTTCAAGTCAAGGACCACCCAAATTAATATGTATTTGTCCTGCGGACCCTCATCTGAAGATATTTCGTGCCAGGGACCCCCGTACCAGATTTGTGTTGTTAAAATGTTCCAAAAATATTCCACAATTCTCACTTTTTTTCACGATAAAGAAAATAAATAGCAGATCTACAAGTCGTTGTGAGTGTGTAGATCAGCTCGTAGATACATATCCGATGTATAGGTTTAAAGTACTCATGTGGCCTATAGTTGCTTCTTTTGGGCTTGTTTTCATAGAGCTGGTTGCTTATTTCTCTCGCAAAATCTGGCAACACTGGTTTTCCCGCCCCTCCCCCACCCAGGTGTTTGATACAAACAAACTCCTTCATAATTTGTTATTGAAATGGTGAAATAAACAACTTATAATGTAACGTTACACAACATAGAAGTACAGTAGAGTTGTCTCTGTTGTCAGGGAGTTAAAACTACTGAACCACATGTGTGGCAAGTTGAAAGAAAAGTGTGAGACTGCATTTGTTTGCTTTCCCAATATTCTCAGGTGAGTTAGCCAAATAGGCTACTTAGCTGCTTAGCATTAACTTAACATGTAGCCTACATGCATTAGAGCAGATTTGTGTGCCATTTCACTTTTATTATTTTACTTTGAAATGTTTTGGTAAAGCAAAAACGAATCAGGATATATTTAACTGTGTGTTGTGAATAGAATATGTTGTAATGCCAATAAAGCTCCTTTGAATTTAAATAGAATTGTAATAAGCTTTGTAATATTTTTTTTTAAATAAATATTATGTTTTGTTAGGTTGTCAATGTCGTAGGCCTAGCATAGCTATGATAATGCATAAATTCCAAGTGTCGCAGTACCAAATCCTTGTTAAACCCTCCTGAATAAAGAGCATCAGCTCTCAACAAAGGGATTAAAGGGATATTTCACTTTCAAAAAAACTTTGGGTCATTTTATCATCTACTCAGGCTTTTGTGAGCCCCCCAGACAGTTTTTAAGTTGCTTGATTCACTATTTAGATATTTGATATTAATTTTATCAGACACTTCCCCTTCCTATACAAACCCATTATAACTTCAAACTACATTTCTAACATGTTAGATTCATCAAAAACACCCGTCCTTGGTTCTGGTGACTCACCCTGCCCTCCTAATACGCGAGGGGGCCGTGTTTTTTTTATTACTTTTTTCATTTATTTTATTTAATATTTTTATTGTTTTTATTTTTTTTTCATTTTCCCAAAAAGATATTAAAAATAAATGAAAAAAGTTATAAAAAAAACATGGCCCCTCACGTATTAGGAGGGCAGGGTGACTCACCAGAACCAAGGACGGGTGTTTTTATGAATCTAACATGTTAAAAATGGAGTTCGAAGTTATCATGGGTTTGTATAGGAAGGGGGCGTGTCTGATAAAATGTATATCAAATATCTAAATACTGAATCAAGCAACTTAAAAACGGTCTGGGGGGCTGACAAAAGCCTGAGTAGACGATAAAATGACCCAACGTTTTTTTTAAAGTGAAATATCCCTTTAAAGGGTTAGTTCAGATTTTTTGAGTATTTTCTGTAGGAAATACTTACCATTAATGTAGTGGTTGCAAAGGTATTAATTGATTGCCCGAGTCCCGTGGTCAGAGTTATGGTCCGGTTCTGATAAATATGAAGTAGTACCGGTAGATTAGTAGATTTGGTGGGGCCCGCTCATTCAAAATAAATGAATTAAAAAAACTAGCGTCATTTGTATTATTGACCTATTTCTACCATATAGAGCAGGTTTCGTTCAATTTCGACCCCTCTGTCACATGGTACTAATGTTCGTGTCCAGAATCACTGCGCCGCGGCAGCCTACTCACGCACAAAATATATGACACAAAAAATAGTAACATGTGACAGAGGGGTCGAAATTGAACGAAACCTGCTCTATATGGTAGAAATAGGTCAACAATACAAATGACGCTAGTTTTTTTAATTAATTTATTTTTAATGAGCGGCCCCCACCAAATCTACTAATCTACCGGAACTACTTCATATTCATCAGAGCCGGACCATAACTCTGACCACGGGACTCGGGCAATCAATTAATACCTTTGTAACCACTACATTAATGGTAAGTATTTCCTACAGAAAATACTCAAAAAATCTGAACTAACCCTTTAAGTAGAGCAGGGGTTCTTAAACATGTTCATGTCATGGACACCCATATTGATAGGCTATGTAGGCTATTTGCCTGCAGACCCTATTTATTTTTAAATAGGGTATTTTTTAAACAATTTTTTCTTTTTCCAAAAATAGTCACTCCATGTCCTTTTCCCCCCTTTTTTTTCAAATAGCCAATCTGCAAGCTGCAGCTCACAATGGATGTGCTGGCTATTTTGTATCTTATATCTGTATAAGTATAAAATTAAAAGAGTTCAAGTGGTTAAATTGGAACCATCTCTGGACCCCCGTCAAGGACCCCTGATGGGGGTCCCCTGACCCCACTTTGAGACCCAACGAAGTAGAGGATCTTATCAGCTGACTGATACAATGTTGAATTGTATACTACAACAACCTGTCATAACAGCTGAATGTTTGTTCTAGAATAGGGACGCTAAGGTTCATGTGGTTAAAGACAACTGATTGAATATAATATACAAATATTTCACAGTGTAAGTAAATTAAACCATCATTGTCTCCGCCAGGCCGAAAGGCATGGCGAGAGAGTATGTTTTCGCCCCTGTCCGTCCGTCCGTCCGTGTGTCCTCACTGTCTGTGTGTTAGCAGCTAATCTCTGGCACCGTTGGCCCGGTCGCTCCGAAACTGTGCACACACACTCCCTGGATGCCAATTCAGAACCTCTGCCCACATGGGCCTGTTATAGCGCCAACAGGAGGCCGATTTGTGCAAAACCCTTTTTTTTTACATTACTCCTAGAGATTTTATCCAAACGTCATGCAAATCGGTACACAGTATCTCTATAGTCACGTGATCAACACAAATATGTCCGATTTCCCATATTCCATCCTCATTGCCTATGGTTGGCTTCCAAAGTTTGCAGGATTGGTCCGTTTTGAACAAAAAGCCTCAAACTATGCACGTAGCTTGCGATTTCCGTGAATTTTCACACGCACATTCCCACTAGGCCGAGGAAGAAATGCCACCCTTTTCACATTGGCCTGTTATAGCGCCACCAGCAGGTCTAATTTAGCAAAACAATTTTTTGGAACAAAATGCCTCAAATCATGAATGCAGTGTCTGATTGCCGTGAAAGACCTAAGAATAAATGGCACCCTTTTCACATTGGCCTATTATAGCGCCACCAGTAGGCCACAATAACGTACCTGACCTGGCGGAGACCTGTGCTCCGAGGAGCACTTTTTCTAGTTGGTAACTTTTTTTTCTTTCTTTCAGATACTCGCGGCTTATGGTGTCCCTCCCAACCTACTGCGGACCATAGGAGCCAGGTACACGGGTACAAGAGCCAAGGTGATGACCCCAGATGGGAACGGTGAGGAGTTTGACATCCTGGCAGGGGTGTTGCAGGGGGACACCTCCATTCTCTTGCTTCCTGCAGCCAGCAAACTAGTGCTAGGGGAACCAACGGAACCATATTATGTGCATTGATCACGAGGCCATCCCACACCTATACCTACGTGGACATACTAAAGAAAGATGCAGGGGAGGAAAGTACTGGCCAGATGTATGAAAGAAGGAGATGACTGGAGACGCCGCTGGCCGCCTCGAAGACCTAGAGAGAGGGGGGTCTACAATGAGTTAGGCCATGAGATCACAGAGTTTGACCCTGGCCCTCACTTACACACCGGATGAAGCCAAGATGAAGACATCTCAGGGTAGGAATCTTTATTTATTTATTTATTTGCTTCTGCTGCTGATTGTGTTGTATGTTTTTGTACAGTATGTGATTCAAGCTGTTGCTGTGTTGTTGTCATATTGTGTTCTATTGTTGTGTACTCATGTGATTCAAGCTTTTGCTCTATTGTTGTCATCTTGTGTTGTATGTTACTAATGTGATTCATGTTCTATTGTTGTCATATTAGCACCCAATGACTGGGTAGCAATGACTTGTTCAGTGACTGTTTCTGGCTCTGGAATTGAAGTGAATCTACAGTGTGTCTGTTGTTGAAGGTAGTGAGTTGTGTCAGGGTACAGTATGTGTGTACACTGTGTATGTTGTGTTGTTGTTGCTGTTGAAGGTAGTGAGTTGTGTCAGGGTACAGTATACATATAGGCTGTGTAACGTGTTGTTGAAGTTGTGAGTTGTGACAGGGTGCAGTATACTGTGGTGCTGCAGGGTGTAGAGGTGTGGGTAATGAGGGCACTACAAGGATTCCTCAGTTTAGCTTTACTGTTGTAACGGCACTCAGGTTAGTACACACAGACTTCACAACATACAGTGTCTTACTGTCTTCTGTGATCGCTTGATCATGTACTATTATGGTCATTAAGGCACTCTAGCTCGGCCACAGAACGGGGAGACTTGTCCGTCCACAACTAACTTAAGGAAGTGCCCACCTCTCTTTATAAACGTCCCACATGGAACGTCCCACAGCCAATGAGAGTGTGAATAGAACATGCACATTCAACAGTCCCATACTACACAAATCACAGATTCATTATTTCACTATTATAATTATTTCTTTGGGGGGAAAGCAATACTTTTATTCCAAAGGATGTGTGGATGTATTATAGTCTCTTTTTATTATTCGTTTTCATAAAAATGTTATCAATATTGCCTTTACCGGTGCTGCAGAACTGCACTTTAACCAAATTCAACAGTTACTCAACAGTCAACAGTTACTCCTGGTTGCAGTGTAGTTCTACAAACACTAGAGGGAAACATTGTATTGCTAGAGGTCATTATTCCACAGAGTGGGCCAATCCCTCATCTTTTCACATATTAACTAACTTAAGCACTAGCGATCAAAAGTCAAAATGTAATAATTCAAATGAAAGCGTGAGCTTGTAGACTGGCTATTTTCAATATTTTCATTTTGTTTTTTGTTTCAAAGATACTATGGCTATTCTTGGGGTCCTTGTCTGTCCTTGAAATGTCTGTGAACCCCTGTTCTAATGTAATCCTGAAAAAGCTCATAAAAAGAAAAAAGAAAACTCCCTGGAAAATTAATATATTCTGATTGGCCCCTGATATCCTATTGTATTATTGTAAATAATACAATTGTATTAGTAAAGAAGATTCCTTTGTAGAATGTAGTTATTTTAACTATTCAAAATTGATCTCCGATGTGACCGTGATTTATTTCTTGTGTTATTTCATTGTGTACTGTATGGGGGTGGGAGATTCTTAATTAATAATATGATAATAAAAAGCAGACTGTAATAGTTATGACTTTATTTTTTTAAGTACCTTTGTGTGAACTAAGTGTGACGCTCTACTAGTTGGATGAATAGCATAGAATTTGGGGAATAGCACTGAATTTCTATTTGGGAGCACTGTCATCTGAAGCACAGCAGGGGGCAGGCTTTTCAGTTTGGTTCATAAGAGAAGAGGCAAAAACGTGATGGAATGGACCTGATCTACTAGTCACAAAAGACCAGACAAAATTTGTATTTTAGTCCAGTGGTTCTCAAAGTGGGGTCCAGGGACCACCAGGGGTCCTTGAGGGGGTTCCGGGGGGGTCCCCTATAGTTGATATAGCATCAACATGAGTTCAACCACTTTAACCCTGTATACACTGACTATTTGAAAATGTTAAGCTTGAAATAACGAATAACCGAAAATAGCAGATCTACAAGCTCTCAGCATGTCGCTTGTAGATCAGATTATCAAAAAAACATTTGAAACATTTTAACACATCTTATATGGGGACCTGGCACAAAATATTTTCAGATGGGGGTCCGCAGCTAAATAAATACATATTAATTTGGGGGTCCTTGACATGCAAATGTTTGAGAACCACTGTTTTAGTCCTCTCCTGTAAATTGCAATCTTGTGACATTGGACTTTTTCTGTTTGTTTGTTTGTTTGTTTGTTTGTTTGTTTGTTTGTTTGTTTGTACCACCCTCCACTATTGATGGTGTGATATCAGAATCCCTCAAAATGTGAAACTCATACTCATTGGGCCGTGCCAAAAAAGAGACAACTATTTCTTAAAAGTCGGACCTGTCCAAAGCCTGTAACTCATTAGCTTTGTGTTCCTAAAGAATAAGCCACAGACTTTATCATTCTCTGCCAAGTCGCCATGGAGAGTGATAATTTGACCCTTGTCACTAAAATGGTCTAAAATATCCATCCCCAGAACTCGAAACCAAACCACCCCGAAACGAAGCATCAAGCATAGTCTAGAGCAGGGGTCCTCAACATTTCTCAGGCCAAGGACCACTTAGCTGAGAAAGAGATGAAGCAGGGATCCCCACTATTATATAAAATTGTGTAGCAGATTAAACTTTTTCATAGATTTCATAGTCTAGACTTAGACAGCACTAACACTGATGACAGTGTTGTGTAAATTAATTTAGTTTTTTTTTTCTTGTTTTATTCACACATCATCTTTTCTATTACGTTGGATTCAGGTTAATGTGTATTTTCAGACATTTAACCACTTAAACCCCAATAGTAAACTTTTTGTCTGTAGTTTATCTGCTCTTTTTTCTTCTAGATACTGTACCAAATCTCTGCAACGAAAATAGCGACGCATTGTGAGCTTGTAGATCTGCTATTTTTGGTGGTCCCCCCTGCTCTGGTGACCCCCCTAGGGGTCCCGGAACCCCTGTTGAAGACCCCTGTTGTTGCCTTTGGTAAAGCAACAGCAGAAGCAGTATGTATTAATTTAAAAAAAGGAATAAATACTTTTCTGGTACAAAGGTTTTCAAGACAAGTTGTCAAACACATTTATATGGAATGGTGGAAAAAATACCAGTCAAAGAAAGATTGTATCAATTAACAAAAATTACTTTTGTTTAACTGAAAAAGTTACACAAGCAGGACTTTAAAGGATCTACACCATGAACTTAATTAAAAAATAAAATAATATTTAATATCATATTGTTTATGTCCCTCAAACGTTTTTCAAAAGGTTTGAGCCTAAATCAAGCCTCAGATATACTCATTCCAACGAACTTCTCTCTGGCTTATAAAGCACTTTCACCTGCAATACCACATTGTCCTGTTTGGCACGGGGCGCTATTGAGCCAGTTTGTATGCATGTTATCTCCTGGTTCTGTGTGGAAAAAGTAAAAAAAGAAAAAAGGAGAGTTTTTTTTTGTTTTTTTTACTGAAAAAAAAAAGGTATTGTACGTCACGTCAGGGACCAAATCAGTTTGACCTGTTTTGAGACCAATTTACAGAAAACCCCAGATTTGCTGTGAAAGCCTGAGTGTTCAAACTGGGGTATTTTTGGGGATAGAAGAGAGGTAGGGGAGACCAAAAACACACACAAAAGAAGAAAAAGTTAAAATTCATGGTGTAGTCCCTTTAACAGTGCACTGTGAATCGACATACAGTATATAAGCTTTTGAGAACGATCACTGTTGCCTATAAAGCGTCAGATCCTATTAGATGTTCCGTGGTCTTGCTAGGATGCTGCCACCACAGACTCCACAGTCTGGGGCTTTTGGGTTTTTAGAACACACAATCTGATTGAGCTGTTATGTTCCTCCAAGTCACTCAGCGGAGGCCCGGGACACAAAGCGGAAAAGGGGGGTAGATTGCAGCGGGAGATAATGTCGTTTTTTTTCCACCACGGTAGCCACAGATAGGCTGACCAGAGCCGCGGCCTGCCTTGCTCGGAGGAAACACTCATCAGTGTGCGGTTTATTGGACATGAAAGTAAGCCCTGCTGCCAATGCGGTGGTGTAAAGTAACTAAGTACATTTACTCAAGTACTGTACTTAAGTACACTTTTGAGGATTGTTTTTGCACTTTACTGCAGTCTCTCCAATTTTCAATACTTTTACTTCTACTCCACTACATCTCAGAGGCAAATACTACTTTTTACTCCACTACAATTATTTGACAACTTTAGTTAGTTACTTTGCAGATTTGGATTATTATTACAAAATATACATTAACCACTTCAGCCCTATATATTTTACATTTCAAAATTGCCGATCTGCAAGCTCACAATGTGTCGCCATGCGATGCATTGTGAGCTTGAAGATCTGCTATTTTCAAAATACTTTTTAATACATTTTGAACTTGGGACATTCTGCACAATGAGTACTTTTACTTTTGGTACTAGTTGTAGTAGTATTTTGATACCAATACTTTTGTACTCTTAAGTACATTTTTGAACACCGGACTTTTACTTGTAACAGAGTATTTCTACATTGCGGTAATGATACTTTTACTTAAGTATAACATGCGAGTACTTTTTCCATCACTGATGGAAAAATCACTGAAAGTAAGTCCTGCTGCCTCCACATGTAGATGGCTCCATTCCGCTCCCTGCGCCACACAGGGAAAAAAATCTAATAAAATCATGTAGATTTGGGGTTCCATATGGGAGCAGTGTGGCTCCAATGGGAGTCTCAGACTTCGTGTGCCAGCCTGTGACATCATCTATGATGTCAGTCATCTATGACAGTGGTTCTCAACCTTTGGGTCGGGACCCCCAGGGGGGTCTCCACATGATTTTGGGGGGATCCCCAGATGACAGCAAAGTGACAACCCTATGTCACCAAACGTATCATATATGATACACACATTACACTGATTTTTTAATAAATCAGTGTAATCAATACTTGGACCAAGAACCTGTTGTATCATATCTGACACATCCCCACTTCCCCCTGGACCATACCATTTGCACTGCAGGTACTTACAGAGCCTCAGGTGGTCTGACCCAAAATGGCTGCCATCAACTAAACAGGAGAGGTTGATGCACTACTAACAAACAATAATTTTTTAAGCAGTTCGGGTACGTTTTCCTAGTATATCTTTACTAATATTTTGAAATAAGTGTTGGATAACTTGAATGCACTTATGAGCTCTCAAAATTTAGCATTTGTGTTAGTTTTTTATGATGTCAAAAGTGTTTGTATCATATTTGATACTACAGGTCTATTGTCCTTTACGATTTGTATCATATTTGATACTACAGGTCTAAAAGATTTTTTTTATTAATGTTAAAACCGACTTGGTTTTTTTTTTTTTTTCAAAATGTTATCCCACGATTTTGTAACCCTATTTTTTACACCCAGTGCCAATCTCTATGTAATCCTGGGCACTACACTCCCTCTGCCAACCTAGGGAGGCCAGGGCCGAGCTCATGCCTCCTTCAATGCATGAGAGCTAACTGACCTTCTTATCACCTGACAGGGGAGAGTTTCCCTGGTTGGACGTAGCGCGTGGAAGGAACACGTTATTCCAACCAGTTCCTTTCCCCTCCATCAGGCGCCCCGGCTGGCCAGGGGGAGGCAGTAAAACCGACTTGAAATACCCCTTTTAATACCCCTTGTATCAAATATGATACAACAAATAAATGATACAAAGGAATGTTAAAAAAAAAAAAAAAAAAATCAAAAATGTTTTAAGACCCAATAAAGTGTCCCTTTTCAAAATTTTGGAATTTTCTGACCTTTCCTTCATAGTTCAGGTTCTAGAGGGTTAAGGACTTTTAAGAATTTTTTAAGGCAAACATTTTGAAAGTTGCCGACCTGCAAGCAGCCTGAAAAGGTTGAGAACCACTGATCCATGACATGTCTATGATGTTGATATGGGTGAGGTGTCAGCCCGATCAGAGCCCAGTGGACTAAAAAGTATAAGAAATAACGTGAAGAAAGTTAGTGGAGGTTCTTGTGTGGCCTACTAGCAGTGTGCATATGAAATGGGACTGATCAATCCAGTAGTTTGCAAGATTAGCTCCGGACACACACACACACACACACACACACACACACACACACACACACACACACACACACACACACACACACACACCCATCTCATATCGTCCAGCAGTAAATAACCTTGTCCAGCCAGTCATATTTCAACCAATATGACAGTGAATACAGTATACGCTGTACTTCAGATAATGCTTGCTTGGCTCCAGGCAGAAATGGAGTAACCTGGCGCCCACAGTCATTTCATCATCATGCATTCTTTTCTCTGAAGGAAGGCACATGTGGTGAGCTCAGCGTTGGGCCAGGTGGGGGGGGGGGAGAGAGAGAGAGAGAGAGAGAGAGAGAGAGAGAGAGAGAGAGAGAGAGAGAGAGAGAGAGAGAACATCTGTGCATGGTAACTCCTCCAGACACATGGAATCCATATATCTCATTTACTGTATGTTATTGTGTTCCTGTTGTTACACACTTATTAAGAAGTGACGCATTACCACAAGCATTCTGTGCTTCTCAAACAAACAAAATACATGAATTGCCTTATTTTGTATAATTATTTTCATTAAAGTCTTGCTTTTCTAAATCTAGAAATGTGTCATCCCCTCTAGTTACTTTGTAGATTTGGATTATTATTACAAAACATAACAACTTCGGCCCTACTTAAACTTTGGCTATATGAAAATCTACAAGCTCACAACGTGTCGCATCGCGATACGTTGTGAGCTTGTAGATCTGCTATTTTCAAAAGATTTTTAAACATTTAGAAAACTTGTGAAATGGGACATTCTGCATAATGAGTATACTTTCTACTTTTGGTTTAAGTACATTGTGATACCAATGCTTTTGTACTTTTACTCAAGTAAATTATCCATTCTAAATTTTACTTGTAATAGATTATTTATACATTGCAGTATCGATACTTTTACTTAAGTAAAGAAATTGTGTAGTGTTTTCACCACTGGAGCAGTGGTTCTCATACCTTTTAACAATGGCCGGGTTATGGCCAAGGTCTTCGGAATAGCAAAATAACCTTGACCATGACCATGACCTCTCAAGGTCAAAATCACCTAAAATGGGCATAACAATATCAGAAATTCCACACACCCCAATTAGTCGATATGGAGGTATTACATGTGTATATACACTCAAAAATTGGATTGGATTTTCAGAATAGACAATGGCAGCCATTCGTGGCACTATGGCGGACAATTGACACAGTTTTCAAACTTCAAACCTGTGTTCTGTGTGTTCCTACCTACTGTATATACCTATATGTATCTTTTTTATCCATTAAAAGGGAATTCTTCAAGTTTGAATAGTTTGACCAGCGGGCTGAGAATTCTTCTTTGTAAACTATGACAGATCTCTTTCATCTCATCTCATTATGGACAGTACAGTATAGACATTATTACCAACAACAAAAAGGTTTACATTGATTTGCTACAGAAGTGCATGTCTTTTCACCTTTGAAAACTGCGTGAATGATATACCAATAATAAATTAATACTGACCTTGTCAGTCTCAGCCTGGAAGGCTTTGCTTGGTTGTGAGTTAACGTAATTCTTTATTGCGTCGTTTGTCTCGATGAAAGCAGTATTGCCAAAGCTAAAAGTGTAATTGGAACATTAAGTTAGGTTGATTGTTGTGGGGGCTGTACTTTGTCCACCACTGGTAATGCTATAAAGCACTGGAGAGCCTCTCTCCTGACTTGATATATTGAAAAGCTTCATGTCCAATTAGGCTGGACACTCCAAGGCCAGACAGGCGGCCAGACACTTTAAAGAGGAAAGCAAGTGGGTGGGTGGGTGCGTCAAGATTCAAGATTGAATTGACAGGAAGATTAAAGCTTATATCCGAGAGCTTCTTTTTTTTATTGGCAGCATGGAGGTGAATCTCCGGTGAACGCCAATGTCGTTTTTATAACATCTTAACAACCCCACCCGTTGTAACTACCACCATTAATGTAGTAGGTGCAGATTTGAGATGCGTTTGCAACTTCCGTGGACTATATGCTTGTATCTTGTGTAATGTACAGAGCTGGGTTATAGATGCAAACTATTTGTTTTTATATTTGGCAGCCTAGGACATACCCACAGACTAGTTGTTACAACTTGGGATGCCTAAAAAGGAGGCAAAAAGGCTGGCATAGTATTGTGCTGTCTCTGCTATAATTGGCAGCCGCCATATATGGCGGAGATGCTGTTACTTAGGCTATACCTATAGAGTACTTAGTGATATGCTTATTGTATCACAAAAACATATGCCATGATTTTGTGACCGTAACCATAACTGTACCTTTAATATTTGTGTCCTTTATGTGGACATGAATAAATTGTCAAAGTGCGTGCGTGCGTGCGTGCGTGCGTGCGTGCGTGCGTGCGTGCGTGCGTGCGTGCGTGCGTGCGTGCGTGCGTGCGTGCGTGCGTGCGTGCGTCAATCAAGATTGAATTGACAGGAAGATTAAAGCTTATATCCGAGAGCTTATTTTTTGTGGCGAATTTCTGAGTCTGGTTCTCCAGGGTGTGCCTGCCTGCCTGCCTGGGGTTTCTGGGTGCCTCTTTGCGTTCAAGGTTAGCATCAGGGCGCGGAGGCCCCCTGCGGAGCCATGCTGCTGTCTGTCTGTAGATGGCTCCCTACTTGTTGGACATTCATTATCAAACTCCTGTTTGCTGCTTTCATCTGGTGGCGGCTCGGCAGCTCCTCCACGTAAACTACAGAGGCACCTTGCAGCTTGACATCTCTCCATTCACTCTGTACCTTAAACAGCATGCTGTCACATCAAAGAGCTGCCGCTGCCTTTGATGTTTGCAGGGAAAGAGAGAGCTCACAATGATCTACCTAAAAAACCAATGCAACTTTTTTTTCTGCAGCTCTCACTCTTTTTTGTTTTTGTTTTGCTGTCCCTCTACAATGTCCAAATGTCCGAAAATAATAGAAATTAAGTGTTTTGGAAATAAAAAACATATATATATATACGACAGAGGTCGAGCTGGATTTAGCTCTGTTTCAGATCAAACATGGCCCCCAAATATGGTTTTTATTTAATTTTAATATATGGACGCCATATAAAAAAGTGGTTGAAAGTGGTTAAAGTTTATTCTACAGTCACTCTAACTAAGAGCATGGGCTAAATGCCTAAAATATAATTGTCCATTGTGGCTTATTCTATAAGTTTGTATACTTTATCTATGGAATGTACAGCTGTGAGGAGAGATGTTTCTCTAATCTTTGATAATAATGTAGTTGTTATTGAAGCTCTTATGTCACATTCTGGCTCATCTCAGTCCCATATGGTGTTCACAAGAAGTTATATAAGGAAGTGGCAACATTTTATTTGATGTCAGCTAAATTCACACATGCACACACACGCATGTGTGCGCACGTTGGTATTATGTACTACACTTGTGATACCAACGTGCGTCAACATTTTAGGACGATAATAAAAAGAAACTTCACTTTTTTTTTTGCAGATAGACTATATATATATACATGTATATATATATATATATATATTTTTTTTCAGAAAAGGGTTTGTTTACAGCATCAAAAGAGAAAGACAAACTTAAATATCCCCCCCCCCTTTTCCTCCCCATATCCCCCCCACCCCAGAGGACTGTGTCCATACTGTCAACATGACAAACATTCAAGGACTAAATAAAGGAAAAACATGTATAAAATAAAATAACACAACATAGAAAAAACGAATAACTAGGCATACAGTTGTAACATATGCCTTGTGGATGTTAGGTGTGGTGTACAGTACAGTTTTACAGTTTTACAGTAGCAGTTCACCATATTCATACATGGAGCCAAAATAACTGAGCCTTCTAGTCAGTCGGTCGGGGTAACACAGACCATGAAATAATAATAATAAATAATAATAATTGCCAATGTACAAGCTCACAATTCATCGCAGATCGACGTGTTGTGAGCTGGTACTGTACATCAGCTATTTTGGGTGACTCCACCGTGCAGCGTGGAGAGAGAGAGGAGTAAGATAAAGAGTCTCTCTCTCTCACACACACACACACACACACACACACACACACACAGACACACACACAGACACACACACACACACACACACACACACACACACACACACACACACACACACACACACACACACACACACACACACACACACACACACACACACACACACACACACACACACACACACACACACACACACACACACACACACACACACACACACACACAGTCCACATAAGTAGGCCTACACGCATTCACATAAACATGCACACCCACACGTGGATGCACATCCTGTACTAGTATTGTCCATCTGGGAATAATCTCCACCAGTTGTTTCTCTTTTCATCCGACACCACAGACAGCATTTTATCCTTTTTTTCCCAAAAGGATTTTCCCCCAAATGACAAGTGTGTTTGTTCTTCCTGTTTGTGACAGATGAAGAGAGAATCAGATGCAAATAGTTTGTGTGGTTGCCGAATGATGAAATAAAACCACTCTCGGAAACCGATCTTTATTTCTTCTTTGACGCTGCCATCTTTAATCTGAAGCTCGGTGGAAAGATGGGGGGGGGGGGTCTGTTTGCTGACTATGTGTACTCTGCAGTTTACCTCTGGAAAAAACACAGGGCACTGGGTGCACAGGCAAGGATCGCTTAAAAGACTAAACTCAGTCTCTCAGTATCAGTGGTGGAAGAAGTACTGACATTTGTTGCTTAAGTAAAAGTATCAATACCACAATCTAGAAATACTCTGTTACAAGTAAAGGTCCGATATTCAAAATGGATTTGAGTAAAAGTGCAAAAGTATAGGCATCAAAATATTCTTAAGTACTAAAAGTTAAAGTTTTGCACAATGTCCCATTTCAAGTTTTCAGATGAAAAAAAAAGTCTTGAAAATCGCAGATCTCACAATACGTCGCAAAGCGACGTGTTGTGAGCTTGTAGATCGGCTATTTCCAAATAGCCTACTGTAAGTATATAGGCTGAAGTGGTTAATGTTAACTTTTACAAAGTAACAACTAACTATATAGTTTTCAAATAATTGATGAAAAGTACAATATTTGCCCCTGAGATGTAGTGGAGTAGAAGTAAAAGTATTGAAAACTGGAAATACTCCAGTAAAGTAAAAATACCTAAACATTTTTACAGTACAGTACTTGAGTAAATGTACTTAGTTACTTTCCACCAGTGCTCAGTATTAGGGTTGCCAACCGCCCCTTGAAATATGGAATCGTACCTTATTTGGAAACTAAAAGGCGTGTCGCTTATTGAACTGATAAGGAACACACTTTGCCCCACCATCTCTTTCCTATATACCACCACAGGTCTTAAGGCTCTGAATGGTGCCTTAATTCTCAACAAGAGGAAGGTGTTCCGATACTATAACTGTTAAATGGGGGGTTCCTCCTCATGAATGAGCCCACACTTTAATTGGAGTCATCACCAAAATGTAACCTCATGAACCCTATTATCCATAGCAACATTACGCGAAAACAGGCAAACATTCAGACAAACTCAAACTGACGCAAATCTGTAATCCTAGACTGAAATTAGGATACATTGTTCTTTTTTCTAATAGGGTAAGTTTATTGTAGGAAGATGTGCATCTCCGAATACAACATGGATTCATTTCACACTTTGATGTTTTGTACAGTGACTGGTTTCTCTAAACTCCTCAAATCAAACGTAATTTCCTGATCAAAAGAGGCAATTAAAGGGAAGTAGTGGGATAGTAGCCCTGAAGCAGTGATGGCCTGCCTGCTTCCCCAGAGCCTGAATAATTCACCACACAGTTCATTAAGAACCAGGTTTCCTCTACAAACATTACTGTACAGTATGTCCCTCCATGGCTGAAAGACGTGGAAAGCAAACAAACGTTTGGAAAACTAACATTAGACATCGTGGCCCTTTTTTTTTTTTTTTTTGCAGAACACCTGAGCCATCATTGAACAGCAGCATCAGTGTTACTCCAGAGCTCAAGTTAATGATGGCTCCTTTATGCTGGATTTAACCACCACCTGCATAATTTCAGGTGGAATCCAGCTGGGTTGAGGAGGGTACACCCGTCTGAAATGGAACTTTATCTGAAGCTAAGGTTGAAAACCAAAAGCAAACCGTGTGTGTGTGTGTGTGTGTGTGTGTGTGTGTGTGTGTGTGTGTGTGTGTGTGTGTGTGTGTGTGTGTGTGTGTGTGTGTGTGTGTGTGTGTGTGTGTGTGTGTGTGTGTGTGTGTGTGTGTGTGTGTGTGTGTGTGTGTGTGTGTTATAAAGTGCCTTTCTAAACAAATGTGACGAGGTGCTGTACATACATGACAGTACCGACAAATTAAAACAAAGTTATCAAAAGACAGGATAAAACAAAACATAAAAGAATAGACATTATGACAATCTAAAACAGGTGTGTTTTAGTAGCGTTTCAAAGGCAAAGAGTGGGGTCTACGACTGCAGAGGCACGGTCACCTTTAGTTTCTAGCCTAGTTTTTTGGGACAGTTAGAAGGCCTTTGTCAGAGGACCTAAGCAGTCTTACATTGTCCTTAGGGCACAATTATTCTGTTAGATAAGAAGGGCAAACCTGTAAAGTGCTTTCAAAGTGATTAAAACCATTTTAAAAATGAGTAGCCAATGCAATGCCATAGCACAGGTATAATATGTGCCCTGCATCATGTATTGGTTAAAAGTCTAGCAGCTGCATTCTGTACCGTGTGTGTGTGTGTGTGTGTGTGTGTGTGTGTGTGTGTGTGTGTGTGTGTGTGTGTGTGTGTGTGTGTGTGTGTGTGTGTGTGTGTGTGTGTGTGTGTGTGTGTGTGTGTGTGTGTGTGTGTGTGTGTGTGTGTGTGTGTGTGTACCTGTTAACTATAGGTTACTGTATTGTTGTATTATGTTGTATTGTTTGAACACATTGTTGCTGTATACTGGATAATAATGGCAAATGTTGAGCTTGTAAGGTAAACCCTTCTGGAAACTTTTATTGCAATATTGTATTGATCGATTTGACCAAGCAATTAATTGGTCAAAATGTCTATATTGTGCATCTCTAATAGCAATAATAGTAAGTAGAAGTAGATTAAGCAAAGTATGTACATTAGTCATATCACACTTTTGCTTGTTACAGGTGCTGTGTGTGTGCACGCATGTTCTAAATATCTTCCTTTTGCGCAGGATGCGTGTATAAATATCTATTTACATGTGTACATGTACGGTATGCCTGTGTACATACGTGTGCATATGTTTGTGTGTGCAGAGAGGCTTTGATTAATTAAACCAGCCGCCATCCTATCGGCTTTAGAACGAGCACAATCCCAGGGGAAATAAAATGTCAACAGTGAGGAGTGAAATTCATTCACCACAAATGACTGCCGGGGTCAGACACCCTGAACTTCAACACAGTCAGCCGCTTCCTTAATTCTATGAACTTGACAATTATTGAAGAGCTTTATGTTTCACCCTTCTCTCTCAGTCTCCGCACATAAAAGGCTGCCATGCCAATTAGCTTTAATTCTCTATTTCCCCCCTTCTTTCTTTCATGCTCTTGAGTATAGGCAGAAGCTGGCATATCGTTGCTGTCGGGTGGAAACCTTGTATGTCCAAAACCATTCCTTTTTTATTATTTTAAAAACCATTTTAAAATAATGAAAATAGACAATATACAAGCTCACAATGAGCTTGTAGATCTGCTATTTTCACTACTTTTGTGTGACACTCTTGTACGATGCAGTAGGGCATTCATTTACAGTTAAGAAAGTTGAATCATGGAGGTATGAGGTTTATGCCCGACAACAACGATCTTGTGATCATTTGCATTATCCAGCGTGAATCTGCTTTGAAGTTGCAAGATGCTGTAAAAAAAAGAATAAAAAAAGGAGCCCCACTTATCCTGCATGAAAAAAAAAACGTTCAAAGCCCATAAATTCGCCGGAACAGATGTACATTATCATTGGGATCTGCTTTTTCTTCCCTCTTTGCTCCTGTATTGGTAATCGTCTACCTCATGTCCCTCTCATCCCTGGCGTTTAGCATCTCGCCTCTACAGAAGCTCATACCCCGCTGGGCCAATCCGCACTTCAAAGCCTTTCTGTCTATCTGCTGGAAACAAAGCAACAAACACATTTATGGCATCCGTTCATTTTTCCCATATTTATGTCAATATCATTGCTTTTCTACTACTGACAGTGCAATGATAGTATTCATTTACAAGGCTTTCATTTACCCAACAATTAAGGCCGTTGTCTGTAACTACCATCCTCTCTCCTTTTCGCAGAAAGCCCCAGTCCGTTTTATTCGCACAAAAAAACGTTCTTGCATACCGAATTTGCCATCCGACGAGTGACTGTTGCGATTTGACACTTTAATAAAAATGTAATTGGATTGAATTGACTGCGTCGGTGTATCATTTTTCTTTTTCAATCAAACCCATTTTTTTCCTTTTTTTTTCGTATGCGTTAAAAAAATATCACATTGAGCTTTGTGCAAGGGCCTTGAAGCCAATTTATACTTTGTCGTACAATGGTATTTTGCACCAAAAATTGCTGATCTATACGCTTTTGCAAAGGAAATATTTGCACATCCACTTCAGATGTAGGTGCGTTGGACAGTGACAAATGAAGCAATCATGCACAAACATTCATAGACACTGATGAAGGTCCAGAGAGACCGAAACGGAATGTCAATTTGAATAAAACTGATGCTGCTGATCTGTACGCTTACAATGTATCACGGATGTGAGCTTAATAGATATGCTGTTTGTACGATAGATCATACATTGGGTAGAACAACATCATGGCAGAGGAGAAGGGGAAAAGGTTGGCTGTTGTTACCTTGTTACTCTAGTCTCGCGAGTCGTGAGCCAAACTGTTGCCTCACACAATTTCCAAATGCTTCCGGTCATACAGTCTGGAGCACGGAAGCTCTGAAAATGATCAAGCGAAAAAGCGGATGTGACGCCTCCTTCCCACTTCCCTTTCGTCTTTACAGTCGAGCAAATCTATCAGAATATAAATCAAAATAATTTAAGCATAATGTAACTTGCTGCTTAGCAGAAATGGATATAAATTTAAAAAATATATTTAAGATATATTTTCGTGAACGGAAATGACGAACAGATGACAGCTTCCTGTCTCGGATTTCGAGAGTTGTAGTTCCAGACATAGCATTCGGAGAGTGTGGAATAGTTGTCTGGCTACGCGAGACTATTGTTTCCCTGACTGGCCATTGTTTGTGTCAGCACTGTAAAACAAAAATGGATACAGCGACTGTTGTTGTTTTGAATATTGCCATACACTGAAAAAATACAATGCGTAGCTGGACTGGCAGAATGCCAGTGTTTATTTTCCAATAAATAATTTTGTGTTTAAAAGAAAGTGAAAACGCAACATAATTGATTGACTTACACTTAATCGACTCACAACTGATATAACTAATAGATACTTAAGGGGAGTTGATCAGTGTTCAGTGGCTGATGTTCAAGGCTGGTTGCTCTTGAATTATGGAGTCGGCCCAGTTCAAGCTGTGAAGAGAGTGGATATGTTCCAGGAAAATGGAACATCCCTTTAGCAACCAATTAGTCAATACATTCACCGACAGAATATAGTCCATCCCAAATGGTTTCGTAACGATTCCCTCGTAATGGTCCGATTCCTTAATGGTTCCCTTTAACGATTCCTATACAGCAGGGGTGTCGAACTCATTTTGGTGTCCGGGCAAGATTGGTCAAATGGTGACTTGAGGTGGGCAGGAACCAGTTGCGGACGCACATGCGCGCTCACACGCATTCAGTTATACAGCATTGTTTTTCAATCTGTTGTCTTGTCTCAGAAAACAAACAATGCAATTTGTAACAATAATAATAATAATAATAATAAGTAATAATAATAATAATACAGTGTATATACCTCACTGGTTCTCAAAGTGGGGTACAGGGATCCTCTGGGTTACTTGAAGAGGTTCCCAATGGACACTTACAGGTCTGTAACTCTAAGAGTGTACAAATGGAACCAAATGCGTACAAACCCGTACTAGCATACCACATACCAGATAGCAGCTCTGACACATAGCAGCTCTGACAGTGTGATAAAACCGGTTCTGGGAACAGTTCCTAGTGTGATGGAACCGATTCTGGTTCCTTAACGTTGGATCCGGTTACGAATCCCAACCCTATGCTCTGCACACTCCTCTCATACTGCACCTTTGATCAGTGGTGGAAAGTAACTTAGTACATGTACTCAAGTAGGCTACTGAACTTAAGTACACATTTTAGGAATTTTCACTTTACGGGAGTATTTTCAATTTTAAGTACTTTTACTTCTATGCAAATATTGTACTTTTTACTCCACTACAATTATTTTAAAACTTTAGTTACTAGTTACTTTGTAGATTTGGATTATTATTTTTAAAAAAACACTTCAGACCTATATACTATATGTGAGTACTTCTTCCATCACTGGCTGTGAGAGTTGTCTCGGTGAATTATTGCTACGTGCTCAGTTATCTACTTAGATACACTGAACAAATTAATCAATGACCCCCTCATGGGTATGGAGAGAGTTATAGAGTAAGTGAATGGGGGAAGAAAATAAGTGTAGCCTTAAATACCACTGTGCAATGCGGGAATGGAGCCTCCCCGGTGCTTGGCTCGTTCAGTATTAGTTCTTCATGGCAGGGCACAGAAGTCTCACAAGGCCATCACACAGTAATTGGTCAATTGAGGCTTAACCCATTCAATCCGGGAACGCATCTGTGTCATTTTAGATTTTAGCTTTAACCATTATTTTCATACTTTGGCTTTTCAAAAATAGCAGATCTACAAGCTTATAGCAAAATGGGGCCGAGCTTGCAGATCTGCTATTTTTGAAAAATCTTGAACATTATATAATAATAGTTTTTCAGAAAAATGAAGACATATTTTTGAGACATTTGACAGTTACAAATGTTTGCTTTAAAAAATATATATTCAAAGATAATAGCAGATGTACAAGCTCATTCGGTGCCGCGCCATGAGCTTGTATCTGCATAGCTAAAGAAATCAAAAATGACACAGATGCGTTCCCGGATTGAATGGTTTAATTGCAGTGAGTAGCACTCTAGCTAGACATGAACATGTGTCCTTTCCAACGCAGCAACTTCCCACATGCAGTCAGTAACCCACTGAACCGCAATTCAAATCCTGCTTGCGCTAGGCAAGGCAAGGTAGTGTTATTTGTATGGCACATTTCAACAACAAGGCAATTCAACGTGCTTCACAACATCAAGCAAAAGAGACACATTATAAAATGACATTAGGATGCATAAAACAAAAGAAGTAAAAAATAATAGATACAGATACAGTGCAGGAGAGAAAAGAAAAGGGAAATAAATTAAAATAACTCAGTCAAAGGCAGCGGCAAACAGAAAGGTCTGTAGTTGTGTTTTAAAAAGTGGCAGCACACCTGCAGTTTTCTGGGAGTTTGTTCCAGATATGTGGTGCATAAAAACGAAAATGCTGCTTCCCCATTTTTAGTTGTGATTGTAGGAGCAGAAAGCAGGCCTTTTCCCAGATTCATGATATCATACAATATCAGAAATGTATTTTGGCCCTAAACCATTTAAAGCTTTATAGACCGACAGTAGCATTTTGAAATCAATTCTTTGACACACAGGGAGCCAGTGTAAGGATTTAAGAACTGGAGTCATACTGTATGCTCCACTCTCTTGGTATTAGTAAGGAGTGCTAGCCCCACATCAACTGAGGGATAGTTAGTGATCTCTAGACTCCTACAGAGTAGCTTCTTTAAACGACTGGTGACTGTCTGCAGGGGTGTGTGGCAAGATTACTAACTAAAATATCGTACTCTAGTAGAAGTACGATTACTTGTGTTGAAAATTACTCAAATAAAAATATAACAGAAGCTCTTTTGAAGGCTATCCAGTGTCACTTTTACATAGTTACAGGTAAATACTGTAGTTATATAACCTGACTCCACCAGATGGAAGAAGCTTGCTTCACACTTGTTTCACAACCTATTTCCATCTGATATCTCGGTAGCCCAACCGCAGAAGAGGGCGTTCCCTTATTTCAAGCTACTTGGCAGGTGATTGGATGGGACCTATCACCGTCTGGGCGTGCTAACTCCAACCAATCATATTGACGTGTCTACATGACGTATAGTAGCTGCACCAGCAGGAAAGTAAACACAAAAAAACTAGCAGAACAAAAAAGAGCCTTCAGCGCCATTCTTTGCTCTTCCTTCAACAAAGAAATATTGTCCAGTTGAGAAATAACTGATGTTTGCAACATCTATGCTCGTCTCGGTCTTGTTCGTGGTAGCGGCCATGGTGAATAGTGAAAGAACTACAATGCAACAGGCGCTTCTCGATGGCGTCACACCCGGTCTCGCCAAGATCCCGCCCCGTAGCTGCCGCTTATTGGTTCGACGGGTCGCGGTCGTTTTAATCTCTGAGCAATCCCAGATGGAGGCTGTATTGTGAACTTGTGAACTCAATACCGCCCCATCTGGCGGAGTCAGGTTAGTAGTTACTAGCCATAATGGGGGTGGCCATAACGGTATTAATCCTTTCTTTATAAGAAAGCTTTCTCAAAGTTTGCTTTATGAGCCCAAGTTCATTTTTATTTATTTTTTACAATTTTCTTCTCATAATCAACTTTATTTTGTCACAACACAGTTTTACAGGTGTAATGAAGGTGGTTGAAATTAGTTGTTGTGCCAATTTAGTTTTATCACAATTTAGTCGTTATGCCAAATAATCTTCCCCTTACATTTCTGTGTTACCACTGCTATTGTAACCTTACTGGCTCAACTGCTACCGAGGAGCCCCCATGGGAGGATTTAGAACCTCCGTCCTACACTCCTAATTTCCATGGAAAATATTGTGACACACCCTACCTACACTGATGAGTGTGCCTGCATGCATACATAGCCATGTGGTGTAAAGTAACTAAGTACATCTAATCAAGTACTGTACTTAAGTGCAATTTTCAGGTGCTTTTACTTTACTGGAGTATTTCCAATTTTCAATACTTTTACTTCTACTCCACAACATCTCGGAGGCAAATATTGTACTTTTTACTCCAATAGAATTATTTGGCAACTTTAGTTACTTTGTAGATTTTGATTATTATTGCAAAACATACATTAACCACTTCAGCTCTATACTTCGGCTATTTGAAAAATAATCAATCTACAAGCTCAAGCTTGTAGATCTGTTATTTTCAATGATTTTTATACATTTTGAAAACTTGTGAAATGGGACCTTCTGCATAATGATTAGTACTTTTACTTTTGGTACTTTAAGTATATTTTGATGCCAATACTTTTGCACTTTTATTCAAGTAAAATTTTGAATACTGGACTTGTACAATAGGGTATTGATACTTTTACTTAAGTACAAAATGTGAGTACTTCTCCCACCACTGCACAAAGCTAAGTCAAGTGCATGCAATGGCTGCAGTTACTGTAGGCCAGGGCTAGGCAATCATTTTTGACTCTTGCAATAAAACTGAACATAAATGCTAGCAGAAGCAATAAAGTGAGAAAATAAATAATTAAATTAAGAAAACGATGTAGTAAAATCAACTAAAGTAAACCGTGTACTCTGTTACATCATCAGACTTCTGGAGGGTGGATATAAATTTAGACCACTGGACAGAAATTAAATAGCCCGGAAAGGTCATGACACGTTTATATTTGTGGATTAACAACATAATATGGTTTCAAAGCAAAACCATGAATCCATGTGTGCGTGTGCGTGTGCATGTGCGCGTGCGTGCATGCTTGTATTACTATATACTTGTGAGGGCCAAATGTCCCCACAAGTATAGTAGAATTAGAGAAATAAATATCGTGAGGACCATTTTCCTGGTCCTCACAAGAGAGATTTCAGAGTTAAGATTCAGGGTTAGGATTAGACATTTACAGGTTAGGTTTAGGGCTTAGATACATACTTATGCGGGTGTTGTGCACCTGTGAGCCTGCAGATTGGCTATTTTTGGCTTTTAGGGTTAATGGATATAAGAATAGCAAGCAATTGTGAAAACGTCGTAAAATCGCCCATTCTAAAATGTTGACGTCCTCGCAAGTATAGCAATACAAACGTGTGTGTGTGTGTGTGTGTGTGTGTGTGTGTGTGTGTGTGTGTGTGTGTGTGTGTGTGTGTGTGTGTGTGCGTGTGCGTGCATCTTCAGTATCACAGAGTTCTCCTGTGTCAGTCTCTGTCTCAGCTGGCAGTAAGTCATGCATCTTCCATGGGAACCAGAGGTGGAAACATTAAGGGCTTTCCACTCAGGGAACGACACGCCTGCGTTCTCACTTTGATCTGTGGCGTCGCACTGCGCCGATCATGGGAATATCTACACAGGCAGACAGACAGTGGCCCTGTCTGTAAATCCCTTAAATGACTTAAAATTGAGAAAAGTTAACTATAACGGAAAGGTAGCATGGTGTGAATAATTCTGACATGCTAGTGTACTGTACATACATAGTGTATTGACTGTACTTTATAATATTGGCGTATAAATGTATAGGCCTTGTATTTGGTACAAAGGTAAACATGGAGGAGTTTACCAGGGTGTACTTCTTCCACTCCTGATTGGGCAGCTGTTCAAAACCCTGTCGTCACGCTCATGTCACTATGACTCAGCCATAACCATACGAGGAGTTCCCAATGCAGCTACGCCCACATATGGAGTGTCAATGTGTCGTCATGGCATCAGGCGTAAACAAATCAGTCAGCTCCACATATGGACCCAAAAGGGGGCATGCCCATATACAGTAGTACTGTATATGGGTATATATGGGTGCATCAGGGATTTCCATATAATATGGGCATAAAAGGGACAAGGACAGATACAGAGATCTCCATATATGGGCATACCAGTCAGATCGGCGGTGCGATGTACAGTTGGTGTGACGGCCCGAACCTCTAGTGTCCAAAATGTGCGATGCGGAGCCATGGACACCAGCTTGGGACTCCTGAATCGTTGTGACAATAAAGTTGCACCGCAGTTTGTCTACAGTACATAGCTTTAAAGCTGGCTTTCTAGCAGATTTTTTGGTTGATTTTTAAATCTCTATGTTGATATCCATGTCCTCAGTGTATTGCCTGATTCACTGCCTTTTGCGATTATTTTAATGTTGTTTTATGCTTCTGCTTTTCTTTTTTGCTTTATTGTTAAATTAGTTGTAACTGTAATTGTATTCTTGCTCTGTAAAGCACTTTGAGCTGCATTTCATGTCATGAAAGGTGCTATACAAATAAAGTTTATTATTGTTATTATTATAGGTGTGGTGCCTCTTTCCACTCCTAGCTGTGCCCTGGGTTGGCTCCCACAATGTCAGTTTGCTCACTGCCAGTTCTGGGTGCACCGACGCAGTGCCCAGCCAGCAGTGTTGATTTTGACAGCAAATTTTGATTTAGTTTTAGTCATAGACTTTTGAATAAAATTCTGTCATATTTTAGTCACCTGAAATGTTTTACTTTGATTTGAGGCGACTAAATCTACAGTTGATTTAGTCGTGCCGTGATGGCATCGAAATGATTTTCACTGAGCTGCATGCCGAAAATAGCCGATATACAAGCTCACAACGCGTCATGCTGCGACGCGTTGTGAGCTTGTAGATCAACTATTTCCTGTCTGTGACACCCACGCGCACCCATGATGACTTCTTGTGACTGGATCTCTTCTCCACTCGTCCCTCCCAAACATTTTAGTCTAGTTTTTATTTGTTTTCGTCAGTGAAAAAAGGTAGTCGACTGACATTTTTCGTCATAGTTTTAGTCGACGAAATCAACACTGCCAGTGAGCCAGCCTCATCCTTCTCTCTCTAACCTTGTCTGTGACCCGCGGTATATACGTCCCCATAGAGGTCCAGGTTTCGGATGTATGTGGTCCGCCCAAGTGCCATTCGTATAGCATTCTTGTGTAGACGCCTTGTTTATGAGAATGCCAAATTATAACATTGTTCCCTTGTTTTCCCCCTGAATTGCCAGCAATTAAAATGATCTGTTGCCCTGTCTTTCAGTTGACCTTTATGTAAGTAGTTACTTTCCTCCTTTGTGCTGTTGGAGGGCAGGACAGGACCATGACTGATGGTGACTTGTGTTTGGATCATAGAGGTCATTTGTCACAATGCTACCAACCTCAGGGGATGCATGCGTGGCCATGCTTATTTATGTATACAAAAATACATATTTGGAAGCAAAAGACATGTTATTTTGCCACGAGGCAGACGCTGCAGCCGGAGATAAGCGGCTAAGCTGCATATCGTTAGTGTCGTGTGGAAACCTCATACTGTATGTCCATATTTGAACTGTATGATTTTCATAGATTTTAACCCATTAAAACCGGGAATGCATCTGTGTAACCACTTAAACCATTATTTTATACTTTGGCTATTCAAAAATAGCAGATATACAAGCTCATAGTGCGGCACCGAGTGCCACGCTATGAGCTTGTAGATCTGCTATTTTTGAAAAATCTTGAAAATGTTTGCAAATCTTTGAATATATATATATTTAAAGCAAAACACTTTTACTCAAATATTTGCTTCTGGGGCTCCCTGGAACAAAATATTTTCTAATGGGGGTCCACGGCCAAATGCAAATAATTTTGGGGGTCCTTGACATGAAAAAGTTTGAGCACCACTGATATTATAGCAACATGAGTAATACATAGTGTTTCAGAAAACCTTGAAGTGAAAGTGGTTATTTTTGTCTGTGGGTTTTATAAATATTTAACAAATGAAAAATATTAACAAGAGTTTGTGTGACAACATTTGTTTTCTTTTAAAGTAACAGTTTTTGACATACGAGGTTTCCACCCGACAGCGACGATATGAAAGCGTGCTCACGTCCAGAGCGTGGCTCGTTTTGACCAGCTGTGGTCAGCCAGACTTGCGTGTCCTCTGTGACTGCACTGGTTGGACGAAAAGTAGCGTTCTCCA
This sequence comes from Gymnoscopelus braueri, assembly GCF_963280865.1. Classification (NCBI taxonomy): domain Eukaryota; kingdom Metazoa; phylum Chordata; class Actinopteri; order Myctophiformes; family Myctophidae; genus Gymnoscopelus; species Gymnoscopelus braueri. The sequence continues at coordinate 50,903,209 of NC_137603.1, forward strand.
CTGACACGCACACATACACACACATGTACTCTATATACACTAACGTGTGTTAGTAAAAACAATTTAGCCCTAACCATAAAACTGAAAATAGCCAGTCTACAAGCTCACAACATGGCGTGCTGCAACGCTTGTAGATCTGCAATTTTCGGTGCATGACACGGGTGCGCAACTGAGAATAAATCAGAATAAATCAACCCAAGCTGAATCTTTTCTTAATTGTAAGACTAACTCCCCAAATTATTTTGTAACCATAAATCAACCCATTTCTCTTGTGACGACCAGGACAATTTCTCAAATTCTACTATTTTGTTTGGCCCTCACAAGTATAGTAATACACACACACACACACACGAACACATGCACGCACACATGCACAGACACTGTGTGTGCCCACATCAAACCCTACCACATCAGAACATTACTGTGTGACACTGAAGGAAAACAAGGCGCAGTGAAAGGTGACAATAATGCATGAGTCCAAACGAGGACAGAACAGTGAAGCTGTCGCACTGTAATTAAAATAATGAGACTTGTTGTTTTTAGTGTCTTTTTATGACATGCAGCAGCATTGCACACAATATCGGGTCTGGTTTTCTGCTTTGTATTCTGCTGCTAAATCTGTCTTCCTTCTGTTGCTTGAGTTCTTTAATGACCCAAATTTGCATCTGCTCTTACTTTTCTTTTTTGTGTGTTTTTCTCGCAGCTTAACTAACATCCATAGTATCATACAGTACACGTCTGCTGCTACAGTATGCTCACGCACCTTTATATCTTACCTCAGGCACTATGTATAAATATGTACATAATGTGTTTGTTTGTTTGTTTCTTTGATTGATCTCTCTTCTCCCTTGCCCGCCCCCCCCTTCATCTTCTTCCCTTTCTTTTTTTCTATGGAAATAACAAAAACGATAGAACTTGCGCAAAGACAAATTTCACTTTTTCTTCTGTAAACCTGTGATATGACAATAACGCTGATCCTATACTATCTCAGCAAGGCAAGCAAGAAAATATTGAATAGTCGCAGCCCTAGTTCGATTGTGTATTATATTGTATTATATAACACATATCAATGTGTTCAGAATTTAATACAATAGAATACTGTGCAGTCACAGGCCGTAATAAAAGCAAACAAACAAACACCAGGAGTCAGATAGTATATAAGCAACAAGTTCATACGTTTTAATAAAAGGGTAGTTATCCCTTGGCACAGTTCTGCTATCAAATAAATAGAGCAATTAATAAAATAAAATAAACATCTAAATAAACTAAACAAAGTCATGATGAAAAAAAAAAAACATTAGAGAGGAGGAAGGTGAAACAGGGAAGAGACCGGGCACAGTTCTGCCATCAAAGAAAACCAACAGCTAGTGCTATCAAGACATTTGATTTGATGTACAACAAGCACCAAGAAGTCAAAGTGTGTGTGTGCTCTTTTTTTCTTTTATCTTTTGGCCGTTTCAAAAGACACAGCAAGAGATAAACGAGGCCGAGTGAAAATGAGAGGGGGGGAAATTAAGAGACGAGAGGGGAAAGAGAGAAAAAAGACAAGTCAGAGAAAAACTTCTTCCCCCGTTAAGCCAGATTTATACTTTGTCATACGATGGACGGTGTAGCACACACAATGGTACAGGAGGAGTGGGCATCTATTAGGAAGAGTGGGCACCTCCATGTTAAATTGGCAATTCTTTCCTATATGTAAAACTATAAAGAATTAGAAAAAAAAACTTAAAGTAATACTAGGTAACTTTTTCAACAAAACTAAAGTTAAATTGTATATCTTTTGTGAGTGGCAAAAGTTTCACAACACCCACTCCATGAATTTCACCCCCGGAAGCCTTTTATTTATATATTTTCTATTGAACGGTGTCGGGGGGGACTTTCCCGGGAAAATGACGTCATCTGGCCGGAAAACGGAGGCGGAAATGCACTGGTTTCCTGTTTGGCCAGGAACTACCGCAACGGTTTCCTGTTTGGCCAGGAAATACCGCACTAATAACAAAAAGGAACCTCACGCTGATTTTAAGAGAATGTAGGATTGGAAGATCGAAAAAGAACAGAAAAAGAAAGCACAGCTCATGGTAACTAATGCTCCACTGGCTAAGAGAAACGATCCGCAGATAGTATAAAACAATTAAAAGAACGCTTTTTGAAACGCTTCCGGCTTCCGGTGAAAACAAATGGAATTCTGGGTAATCGAGGACTACGGAAATTGTATGCAGTGACGGTAGTGACCAGCAGAGGTTGCTAAAAATCGTTATTTGTGAATCTGCATTGTACAACTTTAAGTAATGTAAAGTATACATGATTTTAACAGGCACGGTACATCATTATCAGACTTACATTTACCCTTCAACTTATTGTTTATGCCCAAAATGACTGGCTATACAGGTTTTGTAGCAATGTTTAGCAATTATAGAAATGTTAGGACTTCAAGCATGTTCTAATCATGTACACTTTATATTACTTAAGACCTTTTTCCAAATATTGTATTTTTTTCACATTTGGGAAAAAGTTGCCAATTTAACATGCCCAGTGCCCAGTCTTCCTTGTTGCCCACTATTGTTGTCTACCTGTTACCTGTAGATCTGCTATTTTGCCCACGGGACACCGTCTTCTGACGGAGCATAAATTGAGCACACGCAGGGGTTGGCACGGTGGATATTGGAGAGCTAGTTGACAAGTAGGCAAGTGAAGATAGCTTGACATACACTTATTATTATTAGTTATCATAAATAATAAGCCTTACATTCCTTCTACATTATACTGGTTTAACCTTTCTGCAGTCCGCACACTATATACATCAGTAAAAAAAAAAGTAGATAATTATAGATCTCTTACAAAACAACTTAGTGGTGGAATACACATTAAAAATGGAGTCTTGACTCTGAATACTGAAAATCTCATAAAAACAGGAAAAAAATATGGTCTGTCCACGCCACAGGGAATTACATTAGATGACAGCTTTGCTCAAAAATGACATACCCACAAATTAAAAAACCCAAAAGTGACACCCACTTTTGCATAGCTATGCCAAATAAGAAAACAAATATGATACTTTTAGATGGGTAACGGGTAACTTAAAGCTGCACTATATAACTATCCTCTTCTACCCCGGATTTGAACCCGGTTTCCTGCGCAAGTGCTGACATTTTTTCCATTTACTAATAGCCAGCTTGCTCTGAGGATAAATGTAATCTTGACCATCAGGTCAAAATGTTTGTCAGATCCTGCGTCTAGGTGAGACCTTTGACACAATCTAAATGTCTCAATAGAAGAGCAGGGAGACAACATATAACCATCCCAACATACTCTACCATACAGATTGGACAAAATTACATTTTATTTATTAAAAAAAAGTTACATAGTGCCGCTTTAAAATGCTTAAAAATCTAAAAAGGAAAAGCAAAAAAAAGAAAGATACTTCTACCTATTGGATATGCCTTCTTCAGGAACCGTTTTTTATACTGCAATGCAAAACAAAAAAGTAGCGTTTGGAAAAGTGATTCTTCATTTGTACTCTTGGCTTGGGAGTGTCCTACAGGCATTTCCTGACACCCCACTAAGCACATGCTCCCATTCGATCTGGCTGTGATGATGTACGCCAGTAGTTCTCAAATGTTTTCGTGCCAAGGACCCCCACATTGATATGTATTTTATTTGGCCTTGAACCCCCATCTGAAAACATTTTGTGCCAGGGACCCCCAAAAGAGATGTATGTCTTGTCTTTCCGGGATCCAAACTATAGTGAAAATATCTACGAATAATCGACAAAGTCACAACATCTGCTATTTTCACTACTAAGTTTATGTATTTATGGAATTTATTTTTTAATGTATTGAAATTGTATGAAATTCTGTCTAATATTTTTTTTTAAATGTATTTTTATTTCTGACAATGTTGGATTTTTTGTTCTAATCTTTTGAAATTCTAAAAAAGGTATTTACTCGTGACCCATTAAAATAGGTCCGTGACCCAAAAGTGGTAGCCATTCTCATTTTCATGTGTCTTCTGCAGACCGGGTCTGCAGAAGACACATGAAAATGTGAATTCACGCGACTGGAATGGTTTAACCAGGCTACAAAAGTGGGTCCCGAGCCATGGTTTGGGAAACACTGTCCTACAGGCATTAGGCAGTAAGACCACACTGAGCACATGCTGCCATTAATCTGCCCGATGTGATGATGTTCAGTCTGGGAGTGTGACTAAAGCCAGAACCAAAAGCCCAATCCCCAGCTAGTGCCCTGAGAAGCAATGTATCACTTGCATGTCTACACTTCCTAAGCCCCCCCACCCCTTATCATGTAATGGGGCTTTAAGACTTTTACACCTGAGGGTGTACAGAAGCCCCCCTCCACACACGCGCACACACACACACACACACACACACACACACACACACACACACACACACACACACACACACACACACACACACACACACACACACACACACACACACACACACAGCGTGTCTAATTAGACCACCCTGAAGGGGACGGCCGAACCCTTGCCTTTAGGCTATCCATTAATCCAACCAGTGGGGTCCATTTTCACAGTGTTAAGACTAGTGAGAGTCAGGTGCTGGCATCAACACCCCACTTTACACACTGTGGGTGTGCGGGTGGGTGTCGACAAAGAGTTATAGCGTTGCAGAGGGGGTGGGGTTGGAGGAATCTGTTTAGTTGTTTGGGACTTGGCATCTCACAAAAGCAGTGTGTGTGCGTGTGTGCGTGTGTGTGCGTGCGCGCGCATGGTGCGTGTGTGTGTGTGCGCACGTGTGTGTGTGTGTGTGTGTGGTGGTATGGGTTACGATACAGCTGTGACCCCCTCCCCCCCAGGGGGAGGGAGGGGAACAGTGCCTGAAAAGGCTCCCATGGGAGGGCTCGTCCCCCTGGAGTTTTTGCCCCTGCTGAGAGAAGACCCAGCAGGGGCTGCATGGGGGGACAGGGCCTGGCTCCTGTCCACCCAATAGAAGTACACTGACAACAGGATGTAGGGCAGTGGTTCAGTGGAGAAATTCGATGTCTCCTTCCCCACCGGGAGCCAAAGTAGTGAAAATAGCCTCCTATTTTCACTACTTCTTAAAAGTGTTTGAATTGTTTTATGGATTTTTTTCTCTCGTTTTTGAAAATGTTTGTAATTCACGCGATACATGTTTGGAATTTCTTTATAATTTCTGAAAACATTTTTTTTTTTTTTTGAAAATCTTGAAACAATAATTTTAAACAATTGTAGTAAACAAAAAACAAATAACAAAAAAATGATATTTACTCGTGACCCATGCAAATGGTTCCATGACCCAAACCTGTTTGAGAAACTCAAATACGCAAAAACTCAAACTCATTGCCCTACATCAGAAAGATGTAGGCACACTAATGCAGTCTCTTCTGTGCTATAGACTTGCTCTTGAAGGCACTTTAACCCCAATCCTCTGATTGTGCTGCTCAGAGGCCAGCAGCAAGAGAACTATGGTTGTACTGCAGAAGAGATGCTGACAATGAGCCCTTCTTTCCATACATACTACATAGTGGCTTAAGGAAAACACAAGGTCAATGTGGGCCACCCTGGAGTTTGACACACCTGTCACTTTACACTGTGTCACACACCTGTACAGCTGGGACTCACATTCACATGCTTAGAGAAAGTCACACTCTAGAGAATATCACCCGCCATTAATATCAAAATGGCAGTTTAGTGGAGGTGGTGGCATTTACAGGCAGTGGTGCACAACAACAGGGCGGTTTAGCAATATTCCACATGCCCTAGGCGGGGCTCTGACCATCTGGCAAGACACTGGTTCCCAAAGTGGGGTCCGAGGACCCTCACGGGTCCTTGAGGAGGTTCCAGGGGATACACTTAAGCCCTATTTTATTTTTCGTCTTTTTTCTAAAAGAATGCTGACAAATTTCTTATGGGGGTCCAGCTGGAACAAAGCCTTTTCAAACCTCGGCCAAAATACATATCAATGTGGAGGTCATTGACATGAAAACGTTTGAGAAGCACTGTGGTGAGCAGACCACGTTTCCACCACATCCTGGGTATGAATCTAGTCGGACCCAGAGTGACTCCAGTGTCTCTTTCCTTCCTGTCTCCTGTGCACTGTGACAATGGAGCTTATCGCAGGGCAGCTGAGGCCACAGCTAGCTATAGTCAGAATTTGTGGTGGGAAAAGAAACGTTCATTACAGTGAACAAACGATTTTGTTCATGTTCACGGCAATGATCCGTTCAAATGATTCGTCCACATACACCGCTCAGTATTGCTATTATTGTCTAGTGAAAAACACTATCACGGGAGCACGTCGCGCGTACAGGCCGTCCCGCCCGTCCAGTGTGTACGGTGGGTGGGGACAGGGGGCATGAACGAAATCGTGAAGGCAACAGTTTCAGGAAGTGAGCGAGTTCGTCCACGTTCACGGCAATGAACTAGTTATTTTGAATGAATCGATCATGAACGACCCATGACTAGTCAGAATGGCAGGCCCGTAGTGGTGATACCACCGACAGCAGGCTAGGAGAGGTGAGGCTCTGTGTTATCTACTGTAGGTCCTTGGCCCAGCAAAATGACTATACTTTGGCTATTCTAAACTAACTAGATCTACAAGCTACAACACAAGTCTTCTCTTATGGCACACATTTCTTTTCAGGTGAGGGTTCCACGGCCAAAACACATAATTGCTGTTGTCGGGCTGAAACCTCCTATCTCCATATTCTAACTTTTTGTGTGTGTTTTTTCGTAAATTAACGCCCTACTTGATCATGCTACAGTGTCACACAAAAGCATCGAAAGTAGCAGATCCACAAGCTCGAAACGCGGCGCCGCATTTTGAGCTTGTCGATCTGCTTTAGAATTTTGAATCCTGAAAAGTCATAGTTTTGGGACATATGAGGTTTCCACCCGACAGAGACGATATCAATTTGGGGCCTTTGACATGAAATGTGTTTGAGAACCACTGATCTAGGACCCAACCGTTGTGTGGAGAATAAGCAGACACCACCAGCATATAATGTCCTGCCATTGACGACGGATGACGGAAGAATTTTACAATGCATCCTAGCACAGATTGCTAGCCAACATGTGAGCTGGCCAGCTAGCTGGCTGGCTAGCTGCCATAGAGTTATATCTAGAGAGCGGACTGCCTCGCCCCCCCAGCTATTAATTTCAATGAAAGTTGGCGTTTGAAGCACCCGGAAGTCTGCCGGAAGTACCAATATCGGAGCCAATATCGGACCATAGAGTTATGAGCAGGCGCACGAGGGTTTCAAACGGTAGACGCACGCGCGGTAGTATTTTAAATGCAGAAGTGTTGCTATCCCAGATTTGACCACCAGGCGACGGCCGCTTCACTGTTCTACCGTGGTTCTGGGGGCTTGCTAGCTGCACCGATGGCTGTGCCGTGTGGCAACAACAAGCCCCCCCTGACATTCAGGCCAGCACAGAAATGAGTTATGGGTCGGCTGGAGACTTCGGGCCGGCCCTCAGTGTCATCCAGCACCAGAGGAATGAGACAGCTGAATGAGACCCCTTCACGTCACACACACACACACACACACACACACACACACACACACACACACACACACACACACACACACACACACACACACACACACACACACACACATATTGAGCCCCTGTTGGCGGAGCACTCACTCAGGACACAGGACACATGGCGGCACGGTGACAGAAGTGATAACAGCTGGCAGACAGTAGGATGCCATGGGACACACACACGGTAGTCATGTGTCCCCAGGCCAGGCCTATAGACGAATCCACGAGCGCTGCGGTGTCAGACTCCTGCTGCGGTGTGCATTCTGACACCGCAGTTATGATTGCGCCAGGGGAGCGCTCTGTGGATTTGAAGATTTGTCTATAGGTAGATTTACAGAGCTGCTCAGACTAGCATGGGAGCAATGGGAGCCTTAATGAAGTCTGAAGGATGTAGCAAACTGAGAAACGTTGCAGCTTCGAACGTTTTTCGGCTTCGAAGAAAGTTCAACATGGACGAACAAACGTGTTTTATACTCGGTTATATACCCAGTCAGACACGGCCAGTGGTGGAAAGTAACTAAAAAACACCTAAGTACTTAAATGTACTCAAGTACTGTAGGCCTACTTAAGTCAAATTCTTAGGTGTTTTTTACTTTGAGTATTTCCAATGTCCAATACTTTTAGTGCTACTTCACTATATCTCAGAGGCAAATATTGTACTCTTACTACACTACGATTATTTAAAACTTTAATTACTTTTTACTTGATTATTATAATTACAAAACATAGTTACATTAACCACTTCAGCCCTATATATACTTCAGCTATTTGAAAATAGCAGATGTACAAGCTCACAACGCCTCCCATCTCTCTCTTTCCATGAATTCATTGTCATCTGGTTGTGTTTGTTGTCACTCAGAGGGGGATCATAGAGGTTTGCACCTCCTATAACCTCCTCAGCCAACCGTTCATCTGAACTGTCCATGGTACAGTACTGTATGTTGCGGACAGATTGTGGAAATAAAACGATATAAATCACGAGCACATCGGGGTGTCTCACCAGTCACACGTGGTGTTTGGCTAGCAGGTGTTTGGCTAGGTCAAAAACCTTGGGAGAATCTTGGCCCGAACTGAACGTCAGCAAAGCACTGCCGAAATTCCTATGGCATAATTTAGTTCTTATATTGACCTGCCAAAGCCGAAAAAAGTTTCTTGTTCGGTTTGAGTAGTATGCTGCAGGCTTTATTTATACTTAAATAAGGGACATTCAAGCTGACAATGTAAAGTGTGACATTGTTAGCAATAATGTTTGTATAAATGAGGATTTATAGTTGTAGTTGTCTGCTCCGATTCTAGACACCCAGGGCACTGCTGGTTGTCCTTCTAGTCGTCTGAATGCAATGGACTTAGAACAGTGGTTTTCAGCCACGGCATTTGAGCCACGGACCACCATTTGATGAGATTTATCCTCTCAGACCCAAAACTTAGAATATTTTGTTATCGTTGGATAAGATTTTGTCCACAATTCCATGCTGTATTGATGTTGGTACCAATAGGAGAGATAACAGGCAAACGTTGATCAAAATAACAATTCTTCTACAGTACATTCTTCTTGTAACTTCTTGTAAATTAAGTAATGCAGATGTTTAACAATAATTCTAAATGAAACCAAATGGACCCATAAGGGTCCATTTGGTTTCATTTTACGCTCTCAAGAGTTAAAGATCTATAAGGGTCCATTTGGTTACCAACTCTCCATCATTTAGCTGTGGACCACCTGGAATCCCTTCAAGGACCACTGGTGGTCCCCGGAACACTAGTTGACAACCTCTGACCTAGAGCACAAATCTAGCTCTAGTCTGAGTGCTCTTAGGACCACGGTTGAGAACCCCTGCCTTAGAGACACAAGTCCAAAACTTCTGTCTTGAACTTCTTTACCCATGCCCTTTGTTGACCAGGGTCCCACACCGGTCTGAACTTGGTCTCCTCCTTTCCCCCCTCTAAAGCTCACAATGTGTCATATGGACTTGTAGATCTGCTGTTATTATTATTATTATGACATGCCCAGAATAGGGACGCTATAGGGTTCATGTGGTTAAACCTAAGTATCTAGAACAGTGGTTCTGAAACCCTTTCAGGCCTTGGCCCCCAAAAAATTATCATATTTGACCTGAGGACCCCTCCACCCTGAGAACCACTTGGAATAGTAGGACCAATTGTAGGACCCCCCAAAAACCACGTGGGAACCCCCCTGGGGGTCCAGACCCACAGGTTGAGAACCACTGGTCTAGAAAACGAACATAGATAGGCCACATGCTTTGCATTACATTACATTTTGAAGGCCTGAAGGGTCTTCCAAATATTTTTCTTCCTTTTCACCTTACAATATGTGTGTATGTGTCAGCGTGTGGCTGGGACAGTGTGACAGTGTGACAGTGTTCAGTGGGACAGTGTTCAGTGAAGAGCCACAGGAGTGGTGAGCAGTGTTGCCAGGTCTGTTTATTATAATTTCCCCCCAAGATTTAATTCGAAAATAGCAGATCTACAAGCTCACAACGCATCGTGAGCTTGTTGATCTGCTATTTTCAAATAGCTGATGTATATGTTCAAAGCGCTCATGTGGCCCATAGTCGCTTCTTTGGGACTTATTTTCCTAGACCCGGTTGCTTGTTTCTCTCACAGAATCTGGCAACAGTGGCGGTGAGGTCAGGTTGTCAAACAGCAGAACTTCTTTCTGTGTAGGGATATGATTTAATTGTGTAGCTCATGATGATGATTCAAAGCCATGGATGTGAAAGCAGTGAAGGCCATCTGTCTGTCTGTCCACTAGGGGTCAGCTATTATTATTATTTGAAACAGGGAAAGGGGTGCTCTACAGTATATGGCACTGTTTTCCCAAAAGCTGGGTCTGAATCCGTTTGTGGGTCGCGGACTCATTTTTATGGGTGGTGAGTAAATATCTTAGTTTTTGTTTGTTTCTTTATTATTATTATTATTATTATTATTATTATTATTATTATTATTATTATTATTTCAAAAGATTTTCAAAATGTTCTAAAAATTTAAAGAACGAACAAAAATTTATAAATTAAAATAATTCTAACATTTTTCAAAATAATTAAATGAAAAATAGATAAATAAAAGAAATCCCATACATTTTTAAGAAGTAGTGAAAATGCAGCGTCGATTGGCTATTTTCACTAGTTTGGGTCCTGGGGAGGGAACCCGTTGTATCTTTTGGGTCTCGAGCGAAAACTTTTGGGAACCACTTCTTTATGGCACCACTGGTTCTCAAAGTGGGGAAACCCAGGGGTCCTTGAAGGCTAAATGAGGAACAGTTTAAACACTTATTTTATTTTTCGTTTGACAGATGATGGGGGTCCCTGGCACAAAATCTTCTCGAGCCAAATATCAGTTTGGGAGATCCTTGACATAATTTTATTTTGTTTGAGAACCAATTGCTTATAGATTTTTATATATTAAAAAGGACACTGAAAATGATGTTTGTGTTTAAAAAAAAATGAAAACAAAAATACATTAAAACAGAGACTCCTAGTGGTCTTACAAAACATAGGCATGGAGTTAAACAAACAGAAAAAGTTGCAGATTGTGAATACAAACATATCACATTATCAATAAAGCTTATATAAAGTTGATAACAACAATATATACCGTATGTACAAACAATGTAGGGTAATAAAAGGTACAGATCTTGTCAATGCCATAGTACTGCACATTGTGGCATTATTCTTTTCTTATTTGTGTCGTGAATGCTGATAGAAAGTAATCATAATACCGATAATTAGAGTAAAACTAGAGGTAGCAGCTGATTGGGGGTTTCTATTCTCACTTGAAAATAAACTCCACATTTTCATTTCAGTTTTCTTTTTTTTTTCTTTTTTTTACTTTTCCTGGTATTATTGCCTGTGTGCTGCGAGTCAGTTTCTTCATTTTGCGTCTTTTAATACTTGCCTGACTTGTCTTGTTTTAAATACTAACTACACCCATGAGCCCTCTTCAAGTGGTTTACAATGTTGACACAGTTGTCGCAACACCCCTTACACACGTGCACGCGCTCACACATGCACACGGAAAGGCACCCCGCGGACACACACACACACACACTCAATATACAAGTTTCCTTTTATACATACCACACAAGCACTTTTGCTCGCACACTCACACACACACACACACACACACACACACACACACACACACACACACACACACGCACACGCTCACGCTCACACTCACACTCACACAGACACACACAGACACACACACACTCTGTGCCTTTGCTCTCCCTTCACCTATTCCTTCATATAAAATGTTCCTCTATACATCACAGTCTTTCTGCCTTTTGAGTCCCTCTTTTCCCCTTCATTACAAACCTTTTGGCTTAGTGGTCTGGAAGGATCGTGGTGCTGGTTTAGAGCCAGCCTTAAAAAGTCTGTGGGTTTCTTGGGATCCAGAGCCAGGGCCAGAGAAACTGCTGGAGTCCAGCTGTACCCCCCCCCCCCCCCCCCACACCTCCTCTCCTTTCCCCCCTCCATTAGGCAGGTCCGTAAGTAGCATTGAGGCTGCCTCCCACCCAGTACCACCTCCTCTCTGGAACACCCTGCTCCCCACCTGCTCTGCACTGGACTTCACCTCCCATGGTCCTCCTCTCCCCCCCCCCCCCCCATCCCCCCAACTACAGTGGCCAGTAGTTGCTTTGTCCAAAAAATCCCAGCGTCCTTAACAACAGTCCTGTACTGTACTGTACTGTACTGTACTGTACTGTACTGTACTGTACTGTACTGTACTGTACTGTACTGTACTGTACTGTGCCGTACCGTGGTGGGCCTGCTGGGTTGGGGTGGAGGCTAGTATGGGTGACGGGTTGGGGGGTAAGGGGGGGAGGGGGGGGGTTCTAGGTGGTGGAGGCAGGCGGTTCGGTTCGGTGCGGTGCGGTTGCTTCAGGACTGGTAGAAGTGGTGGTAGTGGTGGTGGTGTTCGTGGTGGTGGTGGTGCTCGTGCCGCTGCACCACCTGCGCCAGCCCCCCGCTGCCCTCGTAGAGCAGCACGCCGGGCAGGTCCCTCACCTGCTCCTTCTCCACCACCACGGGCCCCCCCGGCCCCGGCCCCGGGGCCGACAGGGAGCCCAGCGCCCGGTAGCCGCCGCCGTGGCCCCCGCCGTGGCCCCCTGCCACCTTGGAGGAGCGCTGCTTGTGCTTGCGGTAGGGGGCGGCCGACTGGTGGTGGTGGGGAGGGGTCTGGCTGGGCAGTGCCGGAGGCGGAGGCGCGCCGCCTCCTCCCCCTCCTCCTCCTCCTCCTCCTCCTCCTCGGCTCCGCATCACCCGGCCGCCGCTGGCCTGCGGGCCGGGCGGCGTGCGGCCGTGGGTCTTGGGCGAGCGGAAGGCGTGTTTCCCCCCCGAGTCCTGACCGTGACCGCGAGGCCGGGCGTGGCAGAGGCTGTCTGGGACGGCGGCGGCTGAGGCGGCGGCTTCCATGGCGATCTGCGAGCGGCGGTGGTGGGAGTAAGAAGACGGGCCGTTCTCTGGCTCCTGGGACCGAGACCTGGTCTGGTTGGCCGAGCGGGACGGAGGCTCGGCTTTGGCCGGCTCTGTGGTGGTGGCTGCGGTGGAGACATGGGGAAAGAAAAGAAAAACGTTAATGCAAAAAGTAAAGCATTAAAGTGTTAAAATGTCACTTTATAAAGGCCTTATTCTTGTGTGTGTGTGAACTTTTGCATTACAGTATAAGTACACACGCTAATACTGTGTAATTACGACAAACGCACATACGCAATAAGTACACTCAAAATAAACCCTGAAGTGCCAAGTCAGAATTCTCAGTATGAACGCTGAAAAAAAAGGAAAGGCAGCCGGCCAAGAGCGCTTGCCTGAAGCAGAATAAGTAACTCATTCAAAAATAACCCATTATGTATATACATGGCGACAGCGGCCACTCTTTAATACGAGTCCAGTGGAAAGCCACATCATTCAGGACACAGCCTCGTTTTTCAGCCCCATTTCTCCCAAAGGATAAGCATGACACAACGTCACACACACACACACACACACACACACACACACACACACACACACACACACACACACACACACACACACACACACACACACACACACACACACCGCTGTTAACACTGCACTAAACAGGGGTCACATTATAATAATCACTGTGTCATCGCTGATAAGTCGGATCAAGGGCGGGGGCTTATTAAACGTAATAATTCACTTGGCCCTTAGTGCTGATGGGAGTCGGGCCCTTTCAGACACTTGATGTATTGTGCCTTGCCTTGCCCAGGGGCCCCCAGATGTTTGTACTGGCCAGGGGTTGCAGTGGGCTGCCCGCTATACACCTAATAGCTCCAGGGCAGGTGCTGCTGCTGGGGTAATGAGACAGTCTGGAGGAGGCTTCAAAGGCAACCGTGGACCTCTCCCTCCCTCTCTCTTTCTCTCTCTTTCTCTCTCTCTCTCTCTCCCTCTCTCCCCCCTCATCTCTCTCTTTCATACTTTCTCTTTTAGGACCACTTCACCCATCTATATTCATATAATTGGTCCTCACTAATGCACATTATAATATGCAGTGGTGGAAAAAGTACTCAAATATTTTACTTATGTAAAAGTATGAATACTGCAATGAAGAAGTGCTCTGTTGCAAGTAAAAGTCCGGAATTCAAAATTTACTTGAGTAGAAGTACAAAAGTATTGGTATTAAAATGTACTTAAAGTACCAAAAGTAAAAGTACTAAAAGGTTTGAAAATAGCAGATCTACAAGCTCACAACGCGTCGCATCGCGACGCGTTGTGAGCTTGTAGATCGGCTATTTTCAAATAGTAATTTTTAAATGGTACTATATTATAATGAGCATTAGTGAGGACCAATTATATGACTATTTCTTCTGCCGGTCCGGGGAATCAAACCAGGAACCTTTCGGTTGCAAACTCACTCCTCTAACTTTTAGGTTCAGCGGTCCTTTAAGTAAAAACAATAAAATGGGGGTACTTCTCCCAGCATTGCCACTCACCGGCTCCAAAGCGAGATGTGTAGTTCTCGATGCCTGCCAGGTCCAAGTAGTGGTTCCTACGTTCCAGGTTCTCGTCCACGCAGTGGCGCTGCTGCTGCTGGCAGCCCGGCTGGGTGTGGTGGTCGCTGTGGTGGCGCCTGGCGGGCACAAAACAAGCACCTCTCATTAGACAGCGGTTGGAGCTCCAGTTGCTCCCTGAGGTTTAAGTTGTTAGAGTGTTTGGGGAAAGCAGGCTGTGTTGCCAGATTTTGCGAGAGAAACGAGCGACCGGGTCAAAGAAAACGAGCTCAAAAGAAGCGACTAATATATACATATATATATACATTTTGGATTTAAAAAAAATATTTTTAAAACATTGTAAATACACAAATCGTGTACGGGGGTCCCTGGCACAAAATATTTTCAGATGGGGGTCCGTGGCCAAATACGTATTCATTTTGGGGTCCTTGACATGGAAAAATTTCAAGGACCCCTAAATTAAGCAAGCCCAAAACAGGCAACTACACTTTAGAAACAAGCCCCCCCCCCCCCCCCCCCAAACAATAAATAAAATAAATAAGCAAACCCTAACCCACAACCACCAATATTTACAAGTGACTTTACAGAGTAGCTTATAATAAGCAGACATGGCAACGGTGGTTGGGCTCCAGTTCCCCCTGAGGTTTAGTTGTTAGTGTGTGTTTGGGAAAGCAGGGCTGCCCTTATGGGCTAAGCAGTGGTGAACTTAACTGCTAGAGAAGTGAGCTTCTGAAGAGTCGGCCCCCTTTTTAAACTTGCGCGTGTGAAAAAGCTGCGAGTATGAAATGCTACTTGCTCGGCAGCACTCACGCAACGGCATTTACAGCAGGACCCTTTGAGCAAGGCATGAGTTAGTGGTGCTCTTGGCTCAGGAATGAGCGGTAAAAGATTTTGTTACTGGACCGTGACAAGAGGGTGTGTAAAACCTCTAAGCTTCCCTCTCCCCATGACTACTGCTCCTGTGTAGCTGGACAGGCGCAGCTAAGGGAGAGGGATTTGAGCCATCCGGCTGTATATGCCTTTATGTGACTTTGAGGCTTTTTTGGATAAAAGCACCCTACAAGCTCACAACGCGTTGTAAATCAGCTATCTTTGAACATTTTTGAATAGGAGTTCAAATTAAAACACTTTAAAAATATATTATTTTTACAAAATATCGGTAGTCTGGCATCGGCCGGGGCTCTAGTAAGTATCAATAAATAAAGTTATTGTTTATATTGTATATTTTCAAAACATGTTTATTTTAATGATCAATCAATCTTCTGGATGGAACAGAGGAACTAACGCAGTATACTCTAAAGTTGTATTTATCGGCATCACAATGAAAAGGAATTTTTCAAGGTTTTTTATTTTATTTTTATATTATCAATATTATCTTGAAGAATCACTGTCATAGACTGTACCGGAGGAGAGCGCGTGACTTCTTGTCAGCACTTTTGGGGTCTTCCACGCTCTTGTCAGCCTTCTGTCTGGAGTGGGATAAGTCTATCAAAGAAGATGGAGACACAGAGAGAGAGAGAGAGAGACAGAAAGGTAAGAGAGAGCGATAGATAGAGAGAGAGAGAGACAGTGAAAGAAATCCATTATCAAAGAGCAGCCACAGACACACACACGCACACGCACGCACACACACACACGCACACGCACACGCACACGCACACACACACACTACAGCAGTCTCACAAGCCCGCAGAAGAAAGAAACCTTTGTTCACTGGCTTTTTACTTTGAAGATCAGCTAAATGAGTGGATAAATAACAATGCGTCATTTATTCTATTTCCAACTCCAGGTCTCGCATACAGTACTGTAAGGCGTGGGATATGTCTTCATCTTAAAGGGTTTATTAATGGCACACAATATAATGCCGTTTGAAATTAGCACAAATAACACGCCGGCAATATTTTCAAAGCCGTCTCTTGTTTGAATCTCTTTCAAAGATATAAATAGTCCAAAAACTAAAATACGTGTATGCGTGATGTAAGAGAGAGGGGAATATACATATACTGTATATATTTCCCTAGTTAACCCATTCAATCCGGGAACGCATCTGTGTCATTTTAGATTTCTTTGGCTATTCAAAAATAGCAGATATACAAGCTCATAGCGCGGCACCGAGTGCCGCGCTATGAGCTTGTCGATCTGCTATTTTTGAAATCGTGAAAATGTGTGCAAATCTTTGAATATATATTTTAAAGCGAACATTTGTAAAATATTTTGTTCCAGGGACCTCCAGAAACAAAAAATTCAGTTACAAATGTTAGCTTTATATATATATATTCAAAGATTTGCACAAAATGTTCCAAGATTTTTCAAAAAATAGCAGATCTACAAGCTCATAGCGCGGCACTCATGTCATGTCTGCTATTTTTGAATAACCAAAGTATAAAATAATGGTCATAGCTCAAATCTAAAATGAACACAGATGCGTTCCCGGATCGAAAGGGTTAAAGTAGTGAAATCTGAAAAGTAAAGTCAAAAGACATCATTTTTCCCGACAGGCTTGAGCTTTGGGGAGCGCTTTGGAAGGGGAGGAGGAGTAGGTGACAGCCTAGAAGGTGGCAGACAGTTATCAAAAGGATGCTGTGCATCTCTTAGGGGTTTAGTTTCAGAGTTCTTTTTTTTTAAGCGGCTGGCTGGCAGGAGGCAGGGGGTCCCCCCTCTTCTTGGCTCCATCACTCCCCTCACTATCATTAAAAAATGAGCCCCGTGGCGCAGGAGAGACACAGACAGAGAGAGAGAGACATGGAGACGGGAAGAGAGAGAGAGAGAGAGGAGTTTGTGACAGCAGCCTTTCTGCGTTGACAACAAACACGAACGTCTGCGGGGTGTGGTGACAGCTGACAGCATGTGACACAGGGTGCTGGTGGGGGGGGGGGGGGGACCTCCTCTGAGCACCACTGTCCTACTGACTGACACTACACCTGAGTATCGCTGCTGTCGTCGGGCAGAAAGCTCGTATCTCAATAATTCTAACTTTCTGTGTTTTTCCCGTAAATGAATGCCCTACTTGGATCATACTGTACAGCGTCCGTCACACAGCATCAAACGTAGCAGATCTACAAGCTACTGCTTCTTTTGCTATTTTTGAATCTTCAAAAATATCTTCAATCAGTCTTGGGTCTGAGTCATGGAGAGTTTCATTTTACACTCTCAAGACAAGAGTTACATTATTGTTAAACATCTGCATTACTTAATTTACAAGAAGTCTGCACAATTTAGAATAATTGTTCTTTTGATCAACGTTTGCCTGTTCTCTCTCCTATGGTACCGACATCAATACCGCATGGAATTGTGGACAAAATCTTCAGTCAGTCTTGGGTCTGAGAGTCCAAATCTCATAAAACGGTGGTCCGTGGCTCAAAAGCTGAATAAATAATGGACCTTGATATGAAAAAGGTTGAACACCACTTCTCTATCTAAAAGGGTTACCGTAAGTGTCCAACAACAATTAACCCCTTTGACCCCCGTCCTCATGTACCTGCTGTGGCCTGCGCGCAGCTTCTCCACCGCTGGCTGGAGTCTGGAGCCATCGACAGTTTGACCCGCAACGTCTTGCTGCTGCTGGGAGAGTGGTTGACCGAGGCGTCCACCACCTCATAGATGGTGTGGAGGAGGCTGGTGATGTCCTAAAGGTCAGGAGAGGGGAGGAGAGGATTGAAGATAATTCAGATTTGCTCTTTTTTCACGGACATAACATGGACATATCACTCTGTGAGCTACAACACTGTAAGTATCCATTTGGTTCCTAATCCTAACTAGTAATCATTTAGCTGGGGGACCCCTGGAACCCCCTCAAGGACCCCTGAGAAGCAGTGGTTTGGATAACGGCTGAAGAAATAATCTACACATGTCAGTTGGTTGAGTTAAGCACTTAAACCCCAGCATCCGTATTCTAGAAACCTTCGCAGAAAATAGCAGATCTACAAGCTTACAAAGCACCCTGTTACGACACGTTGTAAGCTTGTAGATTGGCAATTTTCCTGGGGTGTTCAAGTGTGATCTGACAGAGTGTAAGAGGCGGTTACACGTTTATAAAAGGAGATGTCTGGGAGGGAGATGTCAGGCCTGATGCAAGTCTTGTTCTGTGTGCCTGAATATACTGTATACACTTTGAGCTTCACACAGTCAGCAGTTAAAGTTAAAGTTAAAGTTGTAGCATCATCATGTTGTAACGTCATCCTGTCTGTAGTGTCCTCATAACAGGGCAGGGAAGGAACTGAACAAGACAGACACAGAAAGAATTCTCAAATATAATTAAGTCAAGATTCAATAGTATGGCTATACATTTTCAGTTAGAAATAATGCCTCACAACTTCTTAGTGTTCTATTGCTCAGGGTAATACAGCTGTTCTGCTCTATTAGTGTAGGTCTATTAGCTGCTCCGTTCATCAATTCATAACCTTAACACTGGCCATTGGGGATGTGTGTGTGTGTGTGTGTGTGTGTGTGTGTGTGTGTGTGTGTGTGTGTGTGTGTGTGTGTGTGTGTGTGTGTGTGTGTGTGTGTGTGTGTGTGTGTGTGTGTGTGTGTGTGTGTGTGTGTGTGTGTGTGTGTGTGTGTGTGTGTGTGCGCGCGTGTGTACATAATCGGTGTGTAAAAAAAGGGAGGCAAAATAATGGGACATTATTCTGACATAAAAAACTATTATTATGAACTCAGACTGACTGTAATAAAAAAGAAGAGAGAGAGAGAATAGGGAAAGTGTTATGTGTCACTTTTAGTTTCCATCTCTTTTTCTGTCTTATTTTTTTTGAAAAAAAAAAAAAGCTAGAGAGGAAAGACTTTTCTCTCCTCTCTCTCCCACTCCCCCGCTTGTAGTCTCCTCCTGGGCGAGCGAGCGAGTGGCTGAGCCACAGGCGATGCCAGAGAAACGCCAAACACACTGACTGACGGCGACAGCAGTCTCTTTGCGCCATTTCGAGAAAAAAAAGAGCAAAAAACGTAGCTCTCAGATCTCTACCAGAGGAGAAGAAACAAAGCCGCGAGGGTTCCTCTGAGAAGAAAAGAGAAACCTTAAAACAGACCTCACTTTCCAGATTCAAGTCTCTCGCAGAGCCATTAACCCATTCAATCCGGGAACGCATCTCTGTCATTTTAGATTTCTTTGGCTATTCAAAAATAGCAGATATACAAGCTCATAGCGCGGCACAGAGTGCCGCGCTATGAGCTTGTACAGTACATCTGCTATTTTTTTTAAATGTGTGCAAATCCTTGAATATATCTTTAAAGTGAACATTTGGAACTCAAATCTTTGCTTCTGGGGGGTCCCTGGAACACTATATTTCTCAATATTTCTCAACGTAAGATTAGGGAGACCACCTCCAACTGCATTGTACCAAACATACGCTACCATTCCAAAAGTTCCGGACTTGAGTGTCCTCTGACACTGAGGATTTTACGTTGTACTGCGCGTGTCCATATGGCCAGAGTAGGCGGGGGGGGGGGGCTTGTACTGTACCTCTCTGGTGACTTTGCCGTTGTTGTCAAAGTCGTAGAGCGTGAAGGTCCATTCCTGTCTGTTGTCCTCCTCTACGGACACAGCACATTCCAGCTCCTGGAACAACACACTTCATTACTCACTGTGTGTGTGTGTGTGTGTGTGTGTGTGTGTGTGTGTGTGTGTGTGTGTGTGTGTGTGTGCGTGTGCGTGTGTGTAGTATGTGTTTCACAAGCATGTGTATCCATACAGTATGCGTGTATGAGTGATTATGTGTGCAACTTTTCATAATTTGCGTGCTCATACAGTATGGGGTGTGTGTCGTGAGCACGTGTCTCTGCCCTTGCCCCAGTTGTATAACTGGAGGAACAAACAGTGGTGGGCGGTCTTGCACACACACACACACACACACACACACACACACACACACACACACACACACACACACACACACACACACACACACACACACACACACACACACACACACTCACACACAGTCCCCCCCACACACACACACACACACACACACACACACACACACACACACACACACACACACACACACACACACACACACACACACACTCACTTCAAATTGAAGCTGTTTCTGAGGTCCCGTGGGAGACTGGCCGTCTCCCACTTGAAGTTTCTCCTCCACACAGCAGCCGTCTGTCTTCTCTGGGGGCAGAGCCACTGCACGCGCACACACACACACACACACACACACACATGCACACGCACACGCACACAAAGACAAAAGAGAGAGTCTTCAGTATGTTGTGATTACAGATCCATAAACCTGGGGAAAAAAACGTTGGCTTCAAGTGCTTCTCACAGCCTCCAACCAGTGTTGCCAGATTTTGTGAGAGAAACAAGCGGACAGGTCTACGAAAACAAGTCCAAAAGAAGAGACTAGGTCACATGATCACAAAAACAGGGGGTCCCCGGAAAAATGACTTGATATAGCATAAAAATCAGTTGAACCACTTTAACTCTATATACATCGGGTATTTGAAAATAGCCGACACCAGCAAGTTTGAGAACCACTGGTTTGAACAAAATTTTTGAAGGAAGCCCAAATGAAGCAACTACACTTTAGAAACAAGTCCTTTACAGAAAAACAAGCCCAAAGTCACTTATAATAAGCAGACATGGCAACACTGCCATTAATTGTCCTCACAATGTCTATTTCTCAAATGTTACTATATAATAGTGGGGACATAATGGTCCTCACAAGTAAAGAAATACAAGTACACACATACGTGCGCGCACACACACACACACACACACACACACACACACACACACACACACACACACACACACACACACACACACACACACACACACACACCCCTCTCTCCCTCCCCTCCCCTCCTCCCGCTGCTGTCAGTACTTTGAAGTGTTCATTCTCCAACCTTTTGGACGGGGATCACACCAGCAGGCTGTAAAACAGACTCACTAATTAATTAAGCCAGAGTCAGATCTCAGTGAACAGTGTTTGTTGTGTGAGCCAGAGAGGACTGTTGTCGCCCCGCGACTCTTTCTTTTTCCTGCCCCATCCAAAAAGCAACATCAAAGACCACCCCGGTACCCACTGCCTCCCCCCCTCCTCCCCTCCCCGGCTTGGGAGGAGGAGGGAGGGAGGGAGGGCCGTTAGGGGAAATGCAGTGATAGAAAAAGTACTAAATTTTTTTAATTCCACTCTGTTACAAGTAAAAGTCTGGCATTCAGAATTTACTTGAGTAAAAGTACAAAAGTATTGGCATCAAAATATACTTATAGCACTAAAAGTAAAAGTACTCATGCAGAATGTCCTGTACATTTCACAAGTTCTCAGAATGTTCAAATATTTTCAAAATAACCTAATCTACATCATGAGCTTGGTTATTTTCGAATAGCCAAAATGTATATAGGGCTGAAGTGGTTAATGGATGTTTTGATAATAATCTAAATCTACTGTACTACAATGTAATAAGTAGCTAAAGCTGTTAAATATTATTGGATTTACTCCATAGTGGAGTTAAAAAAAAATACAATATTTGCCTCTGAGATGTAGTGGAGTAGAAGTATAAATTATCGGGGAAAAAATTAAATACTCGAGTAAAGTAGAAACACCTCAAAATTATACTCAAGTACAGCACTTGAGTAAATGTACTTTCCACCATTGAGTAGATGGCAGACACTGGAGGTCAGACACAAAGCCCTGGTTCTGACCAGTTTCACCAGATTGTAGAGATGAGTGTCGGTGGCAGCCCTAGCGTCAGGAACGTGCCGCTGGTTTGTGGTCACTTTGATCTTTTTACAGTGCTGTGTGTGTGTGTGTGTGTGTGTGTGTGTGTGTGTGCGTGCGTGTGCGTGTGCGTGCGTGTGTTGCTCTGTAGCAGGTCCAATATGCTGGTGAGATGCTTATCTCACAACTAATGAAAATGCCAGGAGGAGAAACAATAATCTGCCATCCCTCTATGTCTGTCTCTCTCCCTCTCCATCCCTCTCCCTCTATCTCTTGCCCTCTATCTCTCTCCCTCTCCATCCCTCTCTATCTCTCTCTCCCTCTGTCTCTGTCTCTCTCTCTCTGTGTCTCTCGCCATCTTTATCTCTCTCTCTCCATCTCTCTCTCCCTCTGTCTGTCTGTCTCTCTCTTTCTCTCTCTCTCTCTCTCTCCATCTCTCTCTCCCTCTGTCTCTCTGTCTCTCTATCTCTTGTCTGATGAAGCCAGGTCTTTGTGAGAGACTCAGCTGCCAGTGGATTGGCGGTGTATCAGATCAGGGGGGGGTATTGGCCTACATTGTTCCAATGGCTTTGACACACACACACACACACACACACACACACACACACACACACACACACACACACACACACACACACACACACACACACACACACACACACACACACACACACATAGTCTGAACCGCCACACCCAGTCTCACTAGAATACAACATACCATATGACAGCACAGCTCTATAGGGACAACACACTGTTTCACAGCTTTACAGGTGGAACAACAACAGCTTCAGCATATCGTTTTGTTCTAAATGAATGTCCTACAAGCGTGTCGCACAAAAGTAGGTACAATATCAGATCTACAAGCTCACACTTAGATCGGCTATTTTCACTATTTTAAATCGCTTGAAAAATAATTAAAAAGGACCGTTTTGGACATACAAAGTTTCCACAGCAACAATATAATGGTTGAATATTCAAGGAACTTCGGACTTGAATGTAACTACATTGTCTAAAATACACACGCACACGCACACGCGCGCGCACGCACACGCACGCACACACACACACACACACACCAGAATAAACAGGGGTACTAAAGCAGGTGTCACCGTGGCTCAGTCAGTGGTTTAGTACCGTTAGTTAACAGAAAGCAGGTCCCGGGTTCAAATCCCAGTGGGGGCCGACTGGGGCCCTTCTGTGTGGAGGTTGCATATTGTCCTTGTTGTTCACGCTCCAGTTTCCTCCCACAGCAGAAACACATGCAACACTGTGGCCTTGACCGAGGCACATGGCCTTAGAACTGGAGCTGGTCCCCAGGCACCAGGGTTGCCAAGTCTGCTTATTATAAGCGACTTTGGGGCTTGTTTCTAAAGTGTAGTTGCTTATGTGGGCTTGCTTCCTAATGTTGTTTAACCCAGTGGTATAAATATGTATTTGTCTGCGGACCCCCATCTGAAAATATTTTGTGACAGGGACCCCCCATACAAGATTTGAGTCCAAAAAGATTCCACATTTTTCACATTTCTTTGTAGATTTTTTGAGCCGCTGTATATAGAGTTCAAAGTGGTTCAACTGATATTGATGCTATATTAAGTCATTTTGTTGGGACCCCCCCCCCCCTCTGTGTGTGCGTAATCATAGTCGCTTCTTTTGCTATGTTTTCTTAGACCTGTCCGCTTGTTTCCCTAGCAAAATCTGGCAACACTGCCAGGCACCAGAGAGAATGGCTAATACCAACTGCTCCTAATGGTTAGGATGGATTACATGCAGAGGACAAAATGGCACAGTGTGTGTAAAATTAAATGAATGAAATAAACTTAACCACGAACCATGAGCATCCTATAAAAACGTACTTAAGGGAGGACGGGCCTGCGGACGGACCTCTGTCGTCACGCTCATGTCACCGTGACTCAGCCATAACCATATAAGGTATTCCCATGTGTGCAGCTATGCCCAGATATGAAGTGTGTTGTCTAACCTCAATGTGTCGTCATGGCATCAGGTGCAAACAAATCACTCGACTCCATATTTGGGCACAAAAGGACATCAGGGATCTCCATATATGGGCATAAAAGGGACATGACTGACAGATACAGAGATCTCCATATATGGGCATATATGAGTCGGATCGGCGGTGCGACGTAGGTGTGAGGGGCCGCATAGCGGCCTGAATCTCTAGTTGGGACAAATAGCTGATCTACAAGAACATAATTAGCTGAGCCCTGGGGTATCCTGGTCAACTAAGTACAGTACATGGGGTTTAAGTGCTTAAACAACACGGATGTGATCACATAATTATCAGATAATTATGGGATGTAGTCAGATAATGTGCCTTTGTTGTGACGCCTCAGTGAAACACCCTAAAGACGCTTTCATCTCGTCTCAATACATTTTGTTTCTTCCCTCCTTTGCAAATGTTTTGTCTAAATATACTGAAAGTTCTTAATCCCCAACAAAACTTTCTTTTGTAAGCGCTTCCTGAGGCCCAGAGGACACGTCGGTCGTCTTGTCATCTGCATTCTCTCTCCGTCTCTTTCTGTCTCGTTCGCTGTCGTCTCTCTTTTGATCTTCTCCCTCTTGTATTTGTTTTCACTCAACCACAGTTAAATGCATGTGCTATTCATCACATAATAGATCTTGTAGATCAGTGTTGAGCGGTGCTCTGAGAGTGCTGCGCATTCAGGTGAAAGTCAACAAACACGGCATTCGTCTCTCAGTTTGCCTAAGGACGCTGCATTAACAACTGTAATGTGTCTGCAGAAGAATGGTTCCAAGGCTCTGGGTTCCACAGTCGTTAAGACTAGCTACAGTGCTTAGCTGTAGCGGCAGTGGCTCAGGGGTATAGTGGCCGGGTAGAGTGAACTGGAAACCGCAAGGTTCCCAGTTCAATCCTGGGTTCCCCCAGAGGAAGTGTCCTTGAGCAAGACATTGAACCCCTAATTGCTCCCTCCCGATGAGCAGGTTGGTGCCTTGCATGGTTTCCTCCGCCATCGGTGTGTGAATGTGTGTGTGAATGGGTGAATGTAATGCACAATCTATGTAAAGCGCTTTGGATAAAAGCGCTATATAAATGCACCATTTACCATTTTTTACCATTTAGCTAGTGATCGCTCAGCAGATTTAAAACAATGTGAGAACCTTTGAGATGATCGCTGGCTTTGAAAGAAAAATCCTTTGCTGAATATGCTGACGTGGTGCTTGATAAAATAGGACATTTAACAACTAATGTAGTGTATTCATCTGTATTGAACGCCTTTGTCCAAAATGGTCGTGTTGTCTTTTAAAAGGGATAATGTAACTTATTTGGTGAAATGCTTATTTCCAGTTGCCAGGGACAAATATAGTTAAAGTAGTACACATGCTAACCAGTCCTCACAAGCTCTGACCCCAGGCTTAGCTTCAGTCCAGTAGCAGAACCAATTTAAACAAAGTTTATGGTTGTAGTCAATTCCCAGTGTGTCTTGTGGTTGCTGTCAACAAGCAAAATACAGCTGCCAGTTGCTTATTTCCACCTAACAGGGAGGAGTTTCAAGAGAACATAATGCGCATGGAGGTTCATATCGTCTCCGTCGGGTGGAAACCTCATATGTCCAAAACTGTTACTTTTTTGGATTCAAATTCAAAAGTAGCAAAAGCAGAAAATAGCGCGGCACCGAGTGCCATGCTAAGAGCTTGTAGAACTGCAATTTTTTTTTTTAATCGTGAAAATCAGTGCAAATCTTTGAATGTACGTATATATTTTTTAAAGCAAACATTTGTAACTCAAATCTTTGCTTTGCACCACTGTGATATTATAGCAACATAGGTTTGGGGAAAAAATTGGTTAAATAGAAAAATGTCATACATATATATCTTGCCCAAATGAATAACTGTACAGTTAGTACTCATTTGTAATGTAACTGAAAGGGACATGCAGTTGCCTCAGTGGACAGAGAGACATGCCCCTCTCTCTCTCTCTCTCTCTCTCTCTCTCTCTCTCTCTCTCTCTCTCTCTCTCTCTGCTACATTTCCTGTCTCGTTCCACACAGTCTAGTAAAACTGACACCCTATTAATATAAGAGCCTGACCGCAGACCGATATGTCTTAAGTCTCTCAAGCTTGACAATTTTCAAAAGCTTCCGTCGTACACTCCTCCCCGCATCCATTTCGTCTTAGCAGTCGCGTAAACTTGTCCTACTGTAAATCAAATTAGTCAGAGCATATATAGCTTGCCGCTAATCAGAAACGGGAATTCAAAAATAAGATATTTAAAAATATATTTTCGCGAACGGAAACGACAAAACGGATCTGACAGCTTTCCGTTCTCGGCTTTCGGGGGGAGATGTATTTCCAGACTCTATCATGTAATAGCATTCGGAGATTGTGGAATAGTTGTCTGGCTGCGCGAGACGAGTGCTCTAATTAAAAAATATATTCTATGAAAGGAACTCTGTGCCATACTGACCCTCATCTATCTCTGAGGCTGTCTGGTCACCTTTCTGTCTGTATCTCACGTCTTCGATCCTGCATGCACTCTCCTCTCCTCTCCTCTCCTCTCCTCTCCTCTCCAACACTCTCTAACCCAGATCAAACGGGTGGGGGGGTGGAGTGGGGAGCCTCTCCTCCCGGAGCACTTAATCCAGGATCACACCCCACCGGGGAGAACATGGGGGATGCAGGCAGTTTGCAAAGCCCCACAGAGGGCAGAGGAGAGGCAGCGGGGGGGAGGAGGAGGTAAAGGGCTCATCGGTACATTGGTGGAATTTAGTTGAGAGGAGACGAGACGTGTGGGTGCTAGTTAATCAGACTAATCGAATCGGTTCGAAAAATGAAAAGGAAGTTTGGGGGGGGGGATTGAAATTTTAATCAGCTATTTTTTGTTGATTATTTAACCCATTTAGACCGGGAAAGAAGAGTCATTTTTAGATTTCTTTGGGCTATTCAAAAATAGCAGATCTACAAGCTCGTAGCGTGGCACCGAGTGCCGCGCTACGAGCTTGTAGATCTGCTATTTTAGAAAAATCTTGAAAATGTTTGCAAATCTTTGAATATATTTATATTTTTAAAGCTAACATTTTTGACTCAAATCTTTGCTTCTGGGGGTTCTATTACAACATATTTTGAGATGGGGGGTCCATGGCCAAATACATATATTTTGGGGGTCCTTGACATTTAGAAGAAATTTGTAGAATCCACCAGAAGCAAAGATTTTAGTTCAAAATGTTTGCTTTAAAAAATATATATTATATTCAAAGATTTACACACATTTTCACGATTTTTCAAAAATAGCAGATCTACAAGCTTGTAGCGCGGCACTCGGTGCCGCGCTATGAGCTTGTATATCTGCTATTTTTGAATAGCCAAAAGTATAAAATAATGGTATAAGTGGTTACACAGATGCGTTCCGGTCTTAATGGGTTAACAAAATATCTATTTGAATCTTTCCGAGTCGATTCGTTGATATATAAACAATTAACATATATTTGTTTATAAGGCTGCAACTATCTATGTTATGTTCAAATACCACATTTAAACAGAGGTGAGAACAAGGGATGAGAGGAGAGGAGAGGAGAAGGGAAAGAGGAGAGGGTTAGCCAGTGTTGCCATGTCTGCCTATTATAAGCGACTTTGGGCTTGTTTTTTCTGTAAAGTCAACCTTTTCCGTTTACCATGGCCGCTTGTTTCTCTCGCAAAATGTAGCATCACTGGGAGAGATGGAGAGCCTACAGTACCTTCCAGTCGGTAGTGTTCATTGGTGATCCCCTCAGCGCTACACGCTGCTTCCAAGGAGTCCTGTAGAGACACAGAGGAGGAGACACGTGTCAGTGAGTGTGTTACACCACCATATACAGTGACTGGAGGTCTGGGAGGAATATTGTATTTTTATCACATACAAAAACAAACAAACCCTTAAGCTTGGGTACTGACTGACAGTGCAAATCCAGGGCACAGCAGCAGCTTTCAAATACACAGTGACATGGCTAAGAAAATCCAAAAT
>NC_137603.1:50936403-50969795 GCF_963280865.1 Gymnoscopelus braueri
TTTTCACATGCCCTCTTGGCAGCAAAAGTTCTGATATATCGCCTGATAAGCAACCGTTTTCATTTGTTTAATTTCTAACGTTATAGTACTTTATACTCGCGTGAGAGGTGACAGTAAGCAGGGGTTAAAAGGTGGAGTGGAGTTGCCAACATAAAATCTCAAGACATATCTTGAATTAACCCATTCAATCCGGGGACGTATCTCTGTCATTTTAGATTTCGTTGGCTATTCAAAAATAGCAGATCTACAAGCTCATAGATGAGCTTGTATATCTGCTATATATATATATTTTTTGACAAATCGTGAAAATTTGTGCAAATCATATTATTATTTTTTAAAGCAAAACATTTTCAGTCAAATCTTTGCTTCTGGGTGTCCCTGGAACAACATATTTTGAGATGGGGGTCCGCAGCCAAATACATATCATTTTGGGGGCCCTTGACATGAAAAGGTTTGAGAACCACTGATGTAGCAACATAAGTTTTTTGGATTTAGACATTTGTAGAATCCCCCAGAAGCAAAGATTTGAGTTAAAAATGTTCGCTTAAAAAATATATATTCAAAGATTTGCACACATTTTCACGATATTTCAAAAAATAGCTCAAAGAAATCTAAAAATGACAGAGATGCGTCCCCGGATTCAATGGGTTAAGGTCAAAATATTCCTATCGACCATATTGTGGTGGGAACATTTTGGCAAAGAGATTTGATGTAGAGACAGAAAGAGTGTTCAAAGTACAGTTGTAACTCAAGTCCAGTTCTCTAAGACTACAGGGTTTTAAGTGGTTAACACTCCTGCATTCCCAGCAGCCCCACTGTTCGTATTTTCCCTCTCTGTCTTTTTTCAAATGAACAATGAGGCCTGTTTCCTCTTTGTCCAGCTCTAGAGGCCTCTCTACTGCTCTCTAGCTAAAGGAGGCTTTAATGGCTGCAATAACACTTTGGGTCGTAGTAGCACTCTCTGAGCCCGTAGTGGACAGGCAGACAGCAGAGCTCCATTCAGGGCCCGAGAGAATGAGCTTTAATCCCCTTCAGCCTCACTTTTGACTCTGCTGACAGAAAATGAAGCCCTCTGCCATTCCCCCGCTCTCTTTCTCTCTCTCTCTCTGTGTGTGTGCGTGCGTGCGTGCGTGCGTACGTGCGTGCGTGCGTGTGTGTCTGTGTGCGTGCGTGCGTGTGTGTCTGTGTGCGTGCGTGCGTGCAAATGGGGTAGGGGGGGACCCGGCAAAACCCCTATCCCAGGACTTCCTTTTTAACCACGTAAACCATATTATATACAGAACTTAGTTGACCCCCTCTCTCTCTCTCTCTCTCCCATCTCATCATATGTAATGTTCGTTCTTTCTCTCTCTCTCTCTCTCTCTCTGAAAAAATGCCACCTCTCCATTACTGAGCTTTGAACACTGTAAATTGCTGATTAATGTGGCTTTTAGTTTGTGCGAGGGATGGAGGGAGTTGATTTTAACGCTTTCTAAAATGGTTGCTTTTTGTACTGTATGTTGTGCTTTTGCTAGTATGACTGATGTGAGAGTTTGGACATGTCGGAAAGCTGACATGTCGCCTTTCCGACATGTCGGTTACTAACCCTATACCTAACCCTAACCCTAACCGCACGTGGAAGCCACGTAGTCGGAGTAGTGGGATGTCGGAATTATGAGTGGTACCCAGTTTGGACACCTCTGTCTGTAGAATGAGCCGTTTCACAGATGTTGGCACAGCAGCCGCAGGTCATCCTGGGACACTTGTAAACACCGGTGCATATTTGGGTTCAGTCGGGTTTTTAATCTATCCCTCGCACAATCAAAGTTCTGTTACTAACAAAACACGCTTCATCAAAACAACCCCACCGCTATCCATCCATGGTGGAAAAAGTACTCAAATTTTTTACTTAAGTAAAAGTATCAATACTGCAATGTAGAAATACTCTGTTACAAGTAAAAGTCCGGAATTCTAAATTTACTTTGTACTAAAAGTACAAAAGTATTGGTATCAAAAATGTGTGTGTGTGTACTCACAACGCGACCCATTGTGAGCTATTTTGAAATGGACGAAATGTAAATAGGATTTAAGTGGTTAATGAATGTTTTTTAATAATAATACAAATCTGCAAAGTAACTACTGTAGTAACTAAAGTTTTCAAATAATTGGAGTAGTGGAGTAAAAAGTACAATATTTTCCTCTGAGATGTAGTGGAGTGGAGTTGTAAATACTGAAGAAAGTAAAAGAATACCTCAAAATTGTACTTAAGTACAGTACTTGAGTAAATGTACTTAGTTACTTTACACCACTGGCCGTTGGAACCCTATACACACTTTTAGCAGGAGAAAAAAAAAAGCAATCAACAGTTGCTATGTGCGGCCAGGACTGATGGAAGCTGCACAGAAACCAACCCTGTGTCCTATATTGCAGTAGCCTGACATCACACTGTGTTCATGGCTGTTTTGGACCTTCTGTCTATCCCATGTCTCCCTCTACTCCCCTCCCTCACAACATCTAGCCCAGACTGTGGTAATTGCTGTAGCTTGCTCGCTACCTCCCCGAAGTGAGCACAACTCTGCCTTTGCCTTCGCTCCACAATATTTCCACCAGTTTGTTGAGCATTTATTAGGTCATGTAGGCTACAGCATGCACAGTTGAGGCATTACATTTAGTTTGACTTGGTTCCACAGATAAATATGTGTGCCTCTTTCTTATATCCTATTATGCAGCTTCCGTCTCAACGCAGCCGCTAACAAGAACACCAAGTCGGCACTCTGGGTTGCCAGGTTGGAGGACAGACAAGCAGACAGGTCAGTGTTGCCAGATTGTGCGCCAGAAACAAGCAACCACCTTCATGAAAAAAAAAGCCAGCCGAAGGGGTCCGCGATGTTTCGCGGGGGTTCAAAGGGGTCCGTGATGTTCATGTGTTGACCCCCCCTGGGGTTCCCGACCCAATTACATTGTCCAAAACTGGGGTGGCAAGGCATTTTTCAAAGGTGGCTGCCACCCCATGCCACCACGGTAGATCTACACCCGATCTACTGACCTTGAGTTCAAGGACTCACTTTGCCCGAATGGTGATGCAAGACGGCTTTGTTTGGCTCCCAACCAAGCTCAACTGCAAGTTGTGAGAAGCTCTGCTGATCATTGACTTCAGCTTGGCACCAGTTCTGCCAGATTTAGGGTTTATTTCCCTCGGAGGCCACAAAGATCAAAATGTGCTCATTTGAACATAAATTACCATGAATACCAATCTGCCCACCACATGGCATAAGCATGTTTCACCAGTGGCACACACGTGAAGGATCCAACAACATTTACGCTCTGTGACGTCCGGAGAGGCACGCGGCTCCTTATCAAATGTATGGAATTGCATCATGAACTCAGAAAGACTTATGACATTTTCTTGGCATGGCTGAACCACGTCCTCCTGGGCTCATATTTTCATGCATCCATGCACCGTAAAAAAAGATCTAACGCTCTCGCAGAGGAACAAAGTATTTGTTACATTGGAACCGACCCAGCAGATACCTCAGCACGTAGCTATGTGCATCATATGACGCCGGGATGTGATGGTCCCTTTGTAGAGAACAGGTTTATCTTGTTCTTCTGACGGGGGAAGACATGCACAGGCCAACGGCGCTTGTTTGTTCAACAACGCTTCTTCCAAAGCTTTATGGATGAAAAAATTGGCACAGTCTCCTGTCTCTTTTCCCCACTAACTCCCCCTAACTGGGTGCTGTCTCGCGCCAGCTTTGCCACGCTATATGATTATGTGAGATCTTAATTTCATGTGTGCAAACTGATCCCCCTTTGAAGCCCTGCTCAGAGGCAGCGCTCTCTCCACCGCCTCACATCAACACCCCACTATCTTGGCTCCATCTCG
This sequence comes from Gymnoscopelus braueri, assembly GCF_963280865.1. Taxonomy (NCBI): domain Eukaryota; kingdom Metazoa; phylum Chordata; class Actinopteri; order Myctophiformes; family Myctophidae; genus Gymnoscopelus; species Gymnoscopelus braueri. The sequence goes on from NC_137603.1 coordinate 50,940,269, forward strand.
GTGGCATCGTGTTTTTAACCGCTATGCTACGTGCGGCTTTGAGCAGAGCCTGTTTAATGTCGTCTCTAAGTGCCGAGTGCTTCATCATTATTAAAGGACTGGGGGGAAGAGAAAAGGAGAGGCTGCATCCAGGTTTACGCTCCTGTGATGATGTGTTACTTTTTTTATATACTTTTACCGCTTCCTTACAGCGTTGCCATGCCCGCTTATTATAAGCGACTTTGGGGCGGAAAGTTGCTTGTAAATGTTGCTGGTTGCCAGTCGTGTTTTGTTTTGGGCTTTTTTCTAAAGTATGGCTGCTTATTTGGGCTTTATTCTTTATTCGGATTCCCCATTAGCTTCCGCTGCCGCGGTCACAACAATATAGGAACATAGATTAAACATCATGTACAAAAACATGTTGATCATTCCAGCTGTGTGCCAGTGGTCTCTCTCATTAATATTCTTTTAAGAGATTTTTTGAATAAGTATTTGCTTCTGATTTGTTTAATATGTACAGATAATGAGTTCCACTGGTAGGTGGCTCTATAAATAACACTTGTTTTCAGAATGTCTGAATTTGCAGCTGCTGCTTGCTGTATAATAGTTGTTTAAACCAGTGGTTCTCAAACATTTTCATAGCAAGGACCCCCAAATTAATATGTCCTTGTCCGCGGACCCACCCATCTGAAAATATTTTGAGCCACGGACCCCCATACAAGATTTGTGTTGTTAAAATGACAACACGTCGTACCACGCCGCGCTGTGAGCTTGTTGATTGCTTGTAGACTGCTATTTTCAAACATCAGATCAATTTGCTGTGTGTGTGTGTGTGTGTGTGTGTGTGTGTGTGTGTGTGTGTGTGTGTGTGTGTGTGTGTGTGTGTGTGTGTGTGTGTGTGTGTGTGTGTGTGTGTGTGTGTGTGTGTGATATCATGCGGCCTAGTCGCTTCTTTTGGCCATGTTTTTGTAGACCCGGCCGCTTGTTTCTCTTGCAAAATCTGGCAACACTGCCTAGTTAAGTTAGTGCCACGTTAGCAAACGGCGAGTGGCTCTGTAAGCCTAATTTGTGCGGTAGTATACAAGACTCCAGGATACACTGTGCTCCAGATTCCTGAGTTGTGCTTTGCACTGGTCCTTTGAAACGGCCTCCCGAGTATCTCGTTTTACTCTTCTGGGGGCGGAGGGGGATGGGTATTTCCTCTCCAGAGGTCCTGTGTGAGTAACACTACACCTATAAGTTAATTTGCAGGCCTTAAAGCTAATAAGATTTCTTTTTTTCTTTTCTTTTTTTTACTTCTTGGCTTTCAGTGCCAGGAGCAGCAGTTTGAGATCTTTTGAAATGCCACAGGCTAGTTGGCTGACTGTTTTCACAATTATGAACGCATAAGCATTCATGTTATATAGCCTAGGTGTTTTTTAAGGTTGTCCAGAATCTAAACCATTTCATTTGACAAGCATATAATATATATATATATATATATATATATATATATATATATATATATATATATATATATATATATATATATATATCATTTTTTTCACAAAGAAAATAATTTCAGCCACTCTTTTACACCTGTAATCACGTGATGTGACAATCAAGTTCATTCTCTTGGTTGCACCAGCACCGGCATGGCTATAGAGCCAATCATCATGACATCATCACCGCAACTAAAATATATATTTACGGGTAGATAACGCCGGCATTATTGTAATGTAGCAGTTATTGACTATTAGAAATATTAACACTTTATTTTACATTGTGTAAACGAACATAGACAGACATTCTACCCGGAACTACAGTACCCCTTTGTTTACAAACATTCAAGCATTCTGATCTGGTCTAATATACAGTCTCTCAGTGTTGAAGGCCATAATTGGCAGCATCAAAGTGGTGCTATAGGATCAACATGAGCCTCCAGCACCTTATTTGTGCAACGGCACCATGGATAAAAGCCCACTATTAAACAGACACGCTGCGAGTGTCAAGGTGTTTGTATGTTTAATTCCTCCTGTGTTTATGACTCACGTTACAAACTGTTTACGAAGCTTTGTACGAAAGCCACAAGCGGCGAAGGCGTCACTTTCCCCAGGCCTGCACTGGAGGAGGAGGAGGGCTTGGACTTTAAGAAGGCTGTTTAACCCACTTAGACCGGGAAAGAATCTTTAGATTTCTTTGGCTATTCAAAAATAGCAGATACAGTATACAAGCTCATAGCGTGGCACGGAGTGCCCCGCTACGAGCTTGTAGATTTGAAAAATCGTGAAATGTTTTGCAAATCTTTGAATAAATATATGTATTTTTAAAGCAAACATTTGTAACTCAAATCTTTGCTTCTGGGGATTCTACAAATGTCTTCTACTGTAAATACTACAGTTTTTTTTTAAACGTATGTTTCTATATCAGTGGTTCTCAAACTTTTTCATGTGAATGTATTTGGCCGCAGACCCCCATCTCAAAATATTTAGTTTCAGCGACCCCCAGAAGCAAAGATTTGAGTTAAAAATGTTCGCTTTAAAATATATATATATTCAAAGATTTGCACACATTTTCACGATTTTCCAAAAAATAGCAGATCTAAAAGCTCATAGCGCGGCACTCGGTGCCGCGCTATGAGCTTGCATATCTGCTATTTTTGAATAGCCAAAGTATAAAACATGGATAAAGTGGTCACGCAGATGCGTTCCCGGTTTGAATGGGTTAAGGCTCTTCGTCTGAGCATCGAACGAGAAAGGCGTTTTAGCACATAAACAAGCAGCCTCTTCCAACACTGGGGACCACCAAAAACTAATTTCCAGACATGATGTTTAATGTTCTGTGGAAACCCCAAAGTATAAAAGCGTTTTGGCTTTCAACGGCAGCCAGCTCCCCTTCAGAGCGTCTTCAGGACCTGGGAGGAACGGGAGGATTGCGCTGCGCTGTGTGTTTTAAAAGTTGTTAAAGCCCCTTCACGGAAAGTGATTTATTGCATGGGACTGTACACAGGAACACAGTGTGCCCTTAGCCATTACAGCATCTCAGCTATGCTAAGTCATGGGGGCCGCCGGACCGGCCTGCTTGGTTTGGCCGTCAGAACTGCTAATGGCCGAAACTACGTCAACGATGCACATCATAAATATGCATTTGAATGCCAGTAGGCATTAGATTTTGCATGTTTTAACACATCGGGTGCCAAACACGGTCTGAACCGTGTTTGCGCAGAGTAGCGGTCCGGTGCCGAACACGGTCCAGACCGTGAAATATGTCTTTTTGTTTTTTTCGTTTTTCTCCACACGGGCGGGGCTAGAGCAGCTCTGGGAGTACCCATTGTGATCTTGAGAAGGATAGGCCAGATAGATCACCGGAAACAAAAACATGGCTCCCATCCACTTCCTGTCTATTTCCTTCTTTAAAACACCTATATCTCCGAATCTGTTTCCGGTGGGGAAAACCGGTCATGCGCGATGCGCGATCCCCCCCCATTGTAACTCGCGAGTGAAATGTTATCGTTCCAGGCTGTAGCCAGGGTCATCGCGCAACATGAATGGATGTTTTTTTTTACATGGATTTGCTCCTCGTGGAGTCTAGAGCCTTAAACAGCAAAACGCAGTCAATGGGGAGAATGCTGGCACCCAACGTAAGTTGTTATGAAAAAATGCTGGCACCCAATGTGTTAAAAACAATAATATTTGGAGATTTTGTTCGAGGGTATTTGGTTGGTGTTTTTCCTTTATCCACTTCACCACTTAAACCCATATTGACTTGGTTGACCGCAGTCCCTCAAGGCTCTATACTGGTGACTTTTCTGTTTTCGTTCTCTACATTTAATATCTTCGCTGAAATTAGACGATCTACAAGCTCAGAATGCTTCGCATAACACGGTGCGCTCTGAGCTTGTAGGTCTGCTATTTTCTGCGAAAGTTTTCTGCAGAATACGGATGCTGGGGTTTAAGTGGTTAAACCCTATACTTAGTTGCCCCCTAGGGCTCTATACTTGATTTGCTCCTTTTTTCCCTCTACACCAAAGCTCACAAGCTAGGCCCCAGAATAGGGACACTATATGGCATTGGTTCTCAAAGTGGGGTCATTGAGGGGGTACCAGGGGGTCCCCAGCTAAATTAGTTAATATAGCATCACAATCAAAAGGTTTAAAAAAAAACCTTCACAGACGGGGGTCACAAGTTTGAGAACTACTGCACTATAGGGTTCAAGTGGTTATGGAGACAGGAGGACTGACTTGACTGAGAGCTACAGAGAGGAACAGGGGAGGCACAAGCGAGGGAAGTGCTGGCCTGGCGGTGGGATGCAGTCAGTCCCCGTGGGACAACAAACGGGTCTTAAGTACTACACCATCTCTGACTGACCACCAGAATCAGGCTCTTATATACAGAGACTTTGGGAGTGGTGTGTGCAAAATGCCAGGTGCCATTGAACTGCTACAGCAGCAGCAGCAGAGAGAAACAGCCCAGCAGCCAGAGGCCAGGCTGGAGTTTGTTTGGCAGAGTGGAGTTTGGCAAGTTCAGACTAGAGCGCTCCCCTCAGGGCCCGACTGTCATCCTTACCCTTGCCCCACTCCAGACAGGGAATGATTGGGCCAAGAGTTGCTTTTTTCCCCTTGTGTGTGTGTGCGTCCGTGCGTCCGTGCGTGTGCGTTGTGTGTGTGTGTGTGTGCAAAATAAATCAAAAAGTTCACATTAGAGCAGCAGTAATATGTGTTTATGTGTGATTGTGGGGAAAGTCCCACAAGGCTCTCTCTCTCTCTCTCTCTTGGTCTCTTGCTCCAGTCTGCCTTCTTGCCATGCCGCCACGCCGCACAGACTGACAATTTATACGCAGGCCGACGACAGCTCTGCCTGATCCCCCGCCAGCCATGGGGCTCGGTCGGTGCACGGAGACCGACCGGCCAGCCCTCTCTGGAGGAGCAGCAGCAGCAGTTTAAACAGCAACACAGCACACTGGCAACCCACGTTATAACTGGCACTCCCATCAGGAAAAATCTCATTAGGGGCCAGCAACCGGGTACCCCTCCCCCCACCCCCCACCACCACCACCACCACTGTAAAAACACCTTCAGGTCTCTTGACATTCAGGGCAAGGAGGAGGGCTGCCGACGTGAGGCAAGGGAGCCCACCGCTCACATTAAAGGGCCTTGTTTGAGCCCGGGCTACTAGACGGGAAGGGGAAAGACAAAAGAGAGAGGGAGGGGATATTGGGGGGGGGGGGGAACGGTGGCGGCCGGCTGTGCTTAGTGAAGTATAATATGCCTGCTTCCTTCTTCACCCCGGAGGCTTGTAACCACTTTTGACCCATTAAGACCTGCATGAGGCCGACTCTACCAAATAATGCCTTCTAAATATGTAGTTCTCACACTTTCAAGTTGTTTTAAAATGTTCGAAAATAGCAGATGTACAAGCTTGAGGCTCGGCACGAAGTGAGGCGCTGTGAGCTTGTAGATCTGCTGAATATACAAGTGAACTGAAAATACACCACTATATAGCCCTGATGGACTCCGCTCAATAACGTGGTTAAGTAGTTCACCTAGTGGAATAACTCCCAAGGCTGTTTTTAAAGGCCTTTATTATTTGTGGGTTTGCCAAGATATGGTATACAGCTAAAAGAATAAAGGATTTTTTAACATTTGCAGTTCTGGAGATTGAGTGCATTGGGAGTTCCTCAGAAGCTTAACCACTTTAAACCTGGCATCCCTGTTTCGCGCATGTCGAAAGCGTCGGACATTTTCAAAATGTTCTAAAAGCGCATGGCGGGTGCTGCATGAAGGGTTGAAAGTTGGCTAACAGGCGAAGTCTGGAGGTCACAGCACTTAACGCCCGGACTACGCCAGGCTTTTTCAAAGCGTGCTTATGCGTGGAATTTACTGCGTGCGTACAGCCCGTTTGGAAAGATCAAATTGATATCAATGATACCGGCTACACCAGGTGCGCGGATAACGCGAGCCCCGCATACGCAAGCTTTAAAATAGGATTGGATCTATTTATGCGCGTGTGCGCATGCGGGGCTCGCGAGCGCCACGCGCACATTCTCTGGTGTGTGCCGGCCGTCACACGGGAGCCACACACCTGGTAATCAATCAAAGTTGAGGGCTGGCTGAAGCGGTCACTGTGTGTACGACATGCAAACATACGGCATGCCACGACGCTGCTCAAACTTCAAATATATTCAATGTACTTGTATGCAGCATGTATATCTGACATTTTTGGCTAAAGTTCTCCTCTGAATAGGAATGCTATAGGGTTTAACCCATTCAATCCGGGAACGCATCTGTGTCATTTTAGATTTTAGCTATAACCATTATTTTATACTTTGGCTATTCAAAAATAGCAGATATACAAGCTCAAAGCACGGCACCGCATACGCACACACGCATAAATAGATCCAATCCTATTTTACAGCTTGCGTATGCGGGGGGCTCGCATTATCCGCGCACCTGGTGTAGCCGGTATCATTGATATCAATTTGATCTTTCCAACCGCGCCGCACGCGCGCAGTAAATTCCACGCATACGCACGCTTTGAAAAGCCTGGCGTAGTCCGGGCGTTAAGTGCCGTGACAAATCTTTGCTTCTGGGGGTCCCTGGGACTAAATATTTTGAGATGGGGCTACATATCTTGACATGGAAAAGTTTGAGCACCACTGATATAGCAACAATAGTTTATCAGAAAACAGGATTTAGAAGACATTTGTAGATGCGTTCCCGGATTGAATGGGTTAAAGGGATAGCTCACCCAAAAATCGTCTAGTCACCCCATGGAGACTTGAATTCATGGATATTTTTTTGTTTTTGTCGCATTCCTAATAATTTCACGACCAGCGGACCGGTAGGCAGCGGTTCCGGTAGGAGACACAAAGGAGACTCTTTGTGTCTCCTGTTGGTCATCAAATTATTGGCTAAGAAATGAAACAAAAACTAAAAAATATCGATGAATATGAATCCATGAGGGGAAAAAATCCTTTTGGGGGTGAACTATCCCTTTAAGTGGCTAGTGTAAAGAAAAACAAATCTTATCACACAAAGATTTTTGCTGCCTCCCCTGTAGTAACTCTGAGGACCCCCTAGGGGTCCCGGACCCCCTGTTGAAGACCCCTGCTGTAGAACGGGGAAGACAGAATAGAGATGAAAGGACACATGATGACACACAACAGGTAACAACGTGTGTCTGTCACACATAGTGAATATCGCACACGTCGTCTTCTCGCAGGAGACATCTTTGTCTTTCTGTTGTTTTATCTCATTCCCCAACATTTCCTTCTCTGTGGTAGATGAATAGAATTGCCGTAAAGATAGGCATCCTCATGACGCTCTGCAGAAACCCAAACCAAAGTTATTCTATTTCAACAGGTGTTACAAAATGGAGTTAAATTTTGCATTTGTGGCAAGTGCTTCCAATTTTGTCAGGAAGTGTCAGGATAAGTTAGGCACTTTATGTTATCTGGCTTGTAGTTGAAATTCTGAAGACTAATATCAAGCCATTTATTGGAGAGCTATAAGCAACAAGTGTATGTAGTATCGAATTAAATTCCAGATACTTACATTTTCTTAATTAGAGTAATTAACTCAGTAATGATGTGCTATTTAGGGGGGGGGGGTCTGTACTTGGTCCCCTCCTTGTTTTCCCTCTACACCAAATCTCTTTGCTGAAAATACACAAGCTCACAATGACATGTCGCAACGTGACATTCTGTGAGCTTGCAGATCTGCTATTTGCACTGAATGTTCGCCTACTATGACATGCCTAGAAGAATGGGGATGCTAAGGGTTCATGTGGTTAAAAAGACCTTCCTCCATGACCAGTGATCTCTAGGTGGGTAAAGACCCCCAGGGTGCACGGCTCAAAACTGAGACACCGGTCTTATTTTGTCACTGTCGACCAGGAATCTCATATCTCCAAATGTTTAACTTTTTAATTTTTTTTCTTTTTTTCCCATAAATTAATGCCCTACTTCGTCATACTACAGTGTCACACAAAAGTAGTAGAAAACAGCTGATGTACAAGCTCGACACGTTGTGAGCTTGTAGGTCTGCTATTTTGGCTTATTTTTGAATATTATTTTAAATGAAATTGAAAGTGGTTAATGGGTCCATTTGTACACTCTCAGAGTTATGGTGGTCCTTGAAATTAAAAAAGGTTTGAGAACCACCGGTATTGTAATTGTATAGCAGACGTGAAGTCCACATAGCAGCTCTGACAGTGTGATAAAACCAGTTCCGGAAACGGTTCCAAATGTGATGGAACCGATTTCCGGGTTCCTCAATGTTGGATCCGGTTCCTCCAAATCCGGATCACAACCCTATGGAACACATAGGGATCCTGAAAAGTAACGGTTATGGACGTGCGAGGTTTCCATCCGACGGACACGGTTTGCATTGTAGGTTGAAGCAACAGTCTGTGTCCACAGACGTCAGATGCAGGTGTATGACGAAAACACAAGCAAGCATCCATCATCTGGGTCGTTTGGGGTCAGTTCATTTTTTAACTCGTCCAGTTAAAAATTCTGATTGAAACTACAGTTCATATTTTACTGACAGTTCCTTGGTTCTCAGTAGCCAGTTTTCTAGTGGTGAGCCAGTCTATTCAATTAATTAAAATATGCCACTTCTAGACATCAAATGATGATGAATTGCAAATGACTTGGCCCAAATCCAGCAGATCTACAAAGCTCACAATGCGACAGATTTTGGTGCAGAGGGGGGGAAAGGAGGGTGTTCAAGGATAGACCTCTGGGGGACTCCGGTCAACGACGCATATTATTTAAGTGGTTAAACAAGTCAATATACAGCACATTTGTAATGTTTTCCCACCATGACCCCTGCTAATCTCACAGCTGTCTGTAGTGCCCCTTCTGAGGCATTTTAGGAACATTGACCTAGCAACCAACACATGAGTACCTGATGTAATTATCCCTCATCGCATGTAGCACTGGACAAGAACGTCACGTCTAATGGCCTGCCATGTAAAAGCGGAGCGCATGCTACCATTTTCGGTGGTCACCCTATCACCGCGGTGGTTTGAACAACTACAACGTGACGTCATTGAGCCGCGGTGATAAGAGACTCACCGCTCACCTCCTCCACACTGTTCTCTGTTTTTACTGACCGACATCACCGTACTATGAGCGCCTAGTGTCATAATTAACTTTTTAGGTGAAAACGTTTCCGCCTAAAAGGTGAAAGGGTGATCACCTAAAATGGTAGCATGTAGCCACCTTTAGAATATGGAGATAAGAGCTTTCTGCCGACAACAACGATATGTCAGTCGGGCTCTGGTCCTATCTATGCATGGTTAGCAGCACCACCATACATACCATTGAGGGGTTGGAAAGACTTGCACATGCCATAGGGCTTACCCTCTTATCCTTATTTCAGGGATCTTCACAAGGGGTCCGGGACCCCTAGGGGGTCCTCAGAGCTACTATAGGGGGGTCTGCCAAATCTTTGTGCGATATGATTTTTTTTTTTACGTTAACCACTTGAACCCTAGCATCCCTTTGCTGAGGAGAACTTTTTCCAAAAGCTCAAAACGCTGCATTTCGAGCCGCATTTTGAGCTTGCGGATCTGCTAACTTCTGATGCTTTTGTGAGACGCTGTAGTATGAGCAAGAAGGGCGTTAATTTACGAGAAAACACAAAAAGAGATAAGAGGTTTCTGCCCTACAGCAACACTATGGAAGAGGTGTGGTGCAGTACAGCCGGACACCCACACATCATGGTTTGTCCAGGGTATATTTAGTTATCCTCTCTCTCTCTCTGTGTGTGTGTGTGTGTGTGTGTGTGTGTGTGTGTGTGTGTGTGTGTGTGTGTGTGTGTGTGTGTGTGTGTGTGTGTGTGTGTGTGTGTGTGTGTGTGTGTGTGTGTGTGTGTGTGTGTGTGGGGGGGGGGGGGGTGTGTGTGTGTGTGTGTGTGTGGGGGTGTGTGTGTGGGGGTGTGTGTGTGTGTGTGTGTAGAGAGACGTGGCTGACTGTGTGGGCCATAGGTGTCTGCATGCAGAGGCAAACCAGCGCGCACATTCATGTGTGCTCGTGCAGTTTACTAGATTGCTTACTTATTACCATATGAATATTTATTTATTTTTTCTTCTTTTTTTACAGCCCCTGTAAGAGCAATGATTGGCTGTCTATTTCTCTCTTTTTTTGCTCACAGCTAGATTGCCACCCGTCATTTCTCCACATCTAGATTAGCATTGCAAACATTGCCGGTCACATTACCTCACCCACATCAAAGGCAAGCCTCCTTAACCCATCCAATCCGGGATGGGAATCCTAACAGTTTTCTGAAAACTATATGTCGCTATAATATCAGTGGTTCTCAAACTTTTTCAAGTCAAGGACCCCCAAAAATGATATGTATTTGGTCGCGGACCCCCATCTCAAAAATATTTTTGTTCCAGGGACCCCCAGAAGCAAAGATTTGAGTAACAAATGTTTGCTTTAAAAAATATATATATTCAAAGATTTGCACAAATGTTCATGATTTAAAAAAAATAGCAGATCTACAAGCTATATCGCGCTAGGAGCTTGTATATCTGCTATTTTTAATAGCCAACGTACAAAATAATGGCTATATAGCTCAAATCTAAAATGACACAGACGCGTTCCCGGATTGAATGGGTTAAAAGGCTCAGTGGAATATTAGCGGAGATTTACAGCCCTCATCTCTGCAGCGCTTCAGAAACATGCTGATTTGAGCTAATCTCCCTCCCTCTCTCTCTCTCTCTCTCTCTCTCTGTGTGTCTCTCTCTCTCTCTCTCCTTTGTGCTTCATGTGTGAAGTTGGCCAACACTTTAATGACCCATTTACAAAACTTTTACACCTGCAAAGATAAGCTTTTTTTCTCCCCGTTTCTTTTTTTTTTACAGCCGCGGCGGCCAGCTAGCTAGCTAGCTATAGGCCCTTCGGGGGCGCTTAAGACCTTGCCTCGTTTCTCAAGGCGCCGGCATTTTATTGGCTTTGAAAAATATGTAACCAAGTGCAATTAGCATTTATCAGACTGTTTATCAAAGCTGTCTCTCAACAGAGTGGTGGAGGAGGAGGGGGGGGGTGACTGGCTGCAGATCAAGGGTCTATCCGCACACTAACGCCACAAGCAGCTCGAGAAAACAGTTGTCAAGCAGTGTTGCCATGTCCGCTTAATATAAGCGCCTTTGGGCTTTTTTGGGGGCTTGTTTCTAAAGTGTAGTTACTTATTTGAGCTTCCTTTCCTAATGGAAACAATACCCAGGACTTTTTTGTGTCATCCTTTTAGCCTTATTATCTGACTGTACCACGTGCTGTTTACATTTCTGACTAATAAAGTATTCAATCAATCAATCACCTTCATCAGGTCTCAGTTTTTAAATCAGTTGTTCTCAAAGATTTTCATGTTTCAAGGACCCCCACATTAATATGTATTTGTCCACGGATCCCCCCCATCTGAAAATATTTTGTGCCAGGGACCCCCATACAAGATTTGTGTTTTTAAAATGTTTAAAAAATATTTCACTTTTTTTTGTACAATATCTTTTGAAAATAGCTGATCTGCAAGCTCTCAACGTGTCACAGTAAGCTTGTAAAAGCGGTTAAAGTGGTAAAACTTCTCTCTCAAAATCTGGCAACGCTGTTGTCAAGCGTACTGTACATTAATTTAAAATGATCAGAGCATGCATGGTCGCCTTGGTTTCCTGGCATAGAAATCTTAGATGCAACTATATAATTGTCTCTGTCGGGTGAAAAGCTCATGTCCAAAACTGTTACTTTTCAGGATTAAAAAAAAAATAGCAGAAGTAGCAGATCTACAAGCTCAAAACGCGCTGCGTTTCAAGCTTGTGGATCTGCTACTTTTGATGCTTTTGTGTGACGCTGTAGGATGATCAAGTAGGGCGTTAATTTACAAACAAAAACACTAAGTTAGAATAGGGACATACAAGGTTTCCGCCCAACAGCGACGATATAGTATATCAAGCCAGACAGACGCCAGTGTCGCCACAAACTTCAAACGCTACAGAGAGAATCTGCTAATTCTGCCTCAAAAAGTTCTACACAAAGAAGCGGTCATCTATCTCTGTGTGTCATTTTACGGAAATAATATTTAAAAGAACATATATATTTAAATATATTTCTGCATTTCCATTTCTGCTAAGCGGCAATCTAGATAGGCTTCGACTAATTTGATTTACAGTAGGAGGTTTTTTTATGCGACTGCAAAGGCGAAACAGAAGCTTTATTACATTTCTGGGCGGATTCTCAGCGCTTCCCATGTACAGACTGTGTGAACCAACAAGTCTGTCTCAAGAGACCCGATGATGCAACTGAACGTTTTGGGGGATCACTTCCAATCAACTACCCAACACCTAGCAGCACTGCTGCTATCGTATGCGGTCGGGTGGAAACCGTTCCTTTTCCGGTATAAACGGAACAGAAATGTTCAAGAAATAGAGAAAACAGCAGATCGACAAGCTATCGCAATGCATTGTCAACTTGTAGATCTGCTATTCTCACCACTTTTGCTTGACACTTCTTGCATAAAATGGCGTAAAAAGAATTGGAATTTTGAGATGTGAGGTCAGCAACGATATGTGAATTTACTGGCATTTTTTTCTGATGTATACTTATCCTTATCTTATATGAGTAACTTGCAATTAAAGAGTTTAGAGTCTTGATCAAGGACTTGTTGAGTCAGCCGTAATCGAGGACTGAATCTGAGACGTTTCCTGTTTTGTTCTCGTTCTGTCATTTTTATTCTCCTCCTGCACTTGGCCGTGGCAGTCAGAGGGTTAACAGGGGGAACATGAACTGTAGATAGAGACTCCTCTCTAGGGTTCTGGGGGGGGGGTCCCCAGCTAAATCATTTATCCGCTTTATCCATTTATATGTTAGCTATTCAAAAATAGCAGATGTATAAGCTCGTACGTCTGCTATTCTTTTTAAATATTTGAAAAATATCAATAATTTGTTTCTTTTTTTTTACACTTATTTTCTGGAGGTCCCTGGCACGAAACATTTTCAGATGGGGCTCCGCGGCCAAACACATCAATTTGGGGGTCCTTGGCACGGAAACGTTTGAGAAGTTTGAGAACCACTCATAACACTTTCTCCACCAGCCTATGATCCCATAGATCTGATGTAGAGACGCCTCTAACACAATGGTTCTCAAACTTTTACATTTCAAGGTCTCTCCCCTTATAAGTCTGATAGTGTACAAATGGAACCAAATGGACCCGTCCATTTATATACTGTCAGAGTTACAGACTTGTAAGGGTCCATTTAGAGCCCCCTAAAGGAACCCAGAGAGTCCATGGAATCAACTTTGTGAGAACCACTGCTCTAGCACATGAACCCATAGCTCTGACTGGGGAGAGCCCACATTCCCAGGAGGGAGCAGCGGATTGGAAAGGAATGGAGACGGCCTGTCACTCCTCCCTGATTTACAGGTGGCGCCCGGCTGCCAAAAGTAACAAATCACCATGTTATGGGTCCTTTGAATTCAGAGTGAAGCTTCAAGCTTATTGGTCTCAAGGAATAGTGGGGGGGGGGGGGCACAGAGAGAGCCATATAGAGCAAAATGACACACCTCATTTCGTAGGGCCTTTTGGGGTTAGCCACTGCAATAGGATACGTCTCCCCTCCGTGGAGGAAATGGGTGCGTTTTGGAGCCTTCAAACCTCCCCAGCCAAACAGTGCAGTAGTTCTGAGCTCATGGGTACTGTGTGTGTAAAGCTGCGTTCAGACAAAGTTTTTACTGAAGTAAAAGTATCAATACTGCAATGTAGAAATACTCTGTTACAAGTAAAAGTCCGGAATTAAACATTTACTTGAGTAAAAGTACATAAGTATTGGCATCAAAATGTACTTAAAGTACCAAAATTAGAAAGTACTCATTATGCAGACTATGTCCTCTTTCACAAGTTTTCAAATGTATAAAAATATTTTGAAAATAGCAGATCTATAAGCTCACAATGCGTCACATCGCAACGCATTGTGAGCTTGTAGATCGGACCATTTCCAAATGGCCCAAGTTTATATAGGGCTGAAGTGGGTAATATATGTTAATAATAATCTAAATGTATCTAAAAGTAACTAGTAACTAAAGTTTTCAAATAATTGTAGTGGAGTAAAAGTACAATATTTGCCTTTGAGATGTAGTGGAGTAGAAGTAAAAGTACTGAAAATTGGAAATACTCCAGTAAAGTCAAAATACCTCAAAATTGTACTCAAGTACAGTACTTGAGTAAATGTTACTTTACACCACTGGTGTTCACGCAGCTCAACGTTTTTGTAGCGCTGCTGTAGCTGTTGTAGCAGCTACAAAAGTCGGACGTATCTTTGTATCTTCATGTCGCTGGCTTCCATTGAAAATGAATGGTAGCCTGTATCTTTGTAGCTGCCAGTGTGAACGCAGCATACGTGTTTGTGGGCATGTAAAGAATGTGCATTTGTGTTTTCAGAGAAAAAATATATCTGGCTTCAAATCTTCATGCATAATGTGTACGTACTGTACGTACGGTACCTGTTATTACTGTTATTCTAATATCTGATTTGTACTTTGTTGCATATTGTGTCGCTGCACTGGAAATAAGCCGATCTGCAAGCTCACAGCAGGTTGCATCGCGATGCATTGTGAGCTTGTAGATCAACAATTTTTTATGCTCGAGACCGGCGCGCAACCAAGTATAAATCAGGCCAAACAGCCAGGTCTCGTACATTGTCTTGCAGACAGCTCTCACCACTTTAACCATTATTTTATACATAAAAAATAGCAGATATGAGCTTGTAGATCTGCTATTTTGGAAAAATCTTGAAAATCTGTGCAAATGTATTTTTTTCAAATTCTTTACTCAAATCTTTGCTTCTGGAGGTCCCTGGCACAAACTATTTTTGAGATGATGGGGGTCCGCAGCCAAATACATATCATTTTGGGGGTCCTCGACCTGAAAACGTTTGAGCACCACTGATTTGAAAACTGTACCCAGCAAGCACAGTCAGGACCCGGACCAATCAGTGACGTCTCGATTGGGGCTAGATCAAGTCAAACCAAGACAAGTCAGATCTGGCCCAGAATATCACCTGATTTCAACCAAAATTAATCCTGACCACAAAAACGTCACTTCCAGGACGTCATCTAAACACATTTCTCATCACCCAAACTTGCTGTCCAAATGTCCATATGATGTCCCGGTGATGACGTCCTGTAAATGACGTAAAGATCATCCCCATATGGGCTGTGATCTGGCCTAGTCCTGAACGTCACCGGGGTGATGACCGGGCGTCATCATAACGTCATCATGACGTCATTGTGCTTGCTGGGTAGGGATTTAGAAGACATGTTTAGAATCTGCATCAGGTCTTAATGGGTTAAAGTGTCCTCCTTAGTGGGGAGACAGTGTGGTGGTGGTCTGGGGTGGCTTCAGACGCCAGTCTCAAGTGCTGCAGAGCGTGGGACAAACAGGGGGTTGACTTAAGAAGCCTGTAACCTGGAGAGCAGTGAGAAAGTGGCAGGCTCTTCAACCTGTCACCATGGTTGACTGAGAACACAGACCTAATAGGCGTGTCTCATCCTCATCATCATGCCACTGGCTGCAGTCATGCTGCTCATCCGTCCAAAGCAGTGTTTTTTCCCAAACATAATATCGTTGCTGTCGGGCAGAAACTTTAAATATTATTTTCCTGACCGGAAAATGACACGCAGAGATAGATGACAGCTTCTTTGTGTGGAACTTTTTCGAGGCAGAATTTGCAGATTCTCTCTGTAGCGTTTGAAGATTGTGGCGACTGTCTGGCTTGATGGACTATATCGTCGCTGTTGGGGGCTGTTGTATCTCCATATTCTAACTTTTTGTGTTTTTTCGTAAATGTAACGCCCTACTTGATCATACTACAGCATTACACAAAAGCATAAAAAGCAGCAGATCCACAAGCTTGAAACGCAGCGCCACGCTTTTTTGCAACGTTTGCTACTTTTTGAATTTGAATCCTGAAAAGTAACAGTTTTGGACATATGAGGTTTCCACCCGACAGAGACGATACGCAATCTACAAAACGTTATGAAAACCTTTTACACTTGCTATGCATCCTATGTATGTCTATAATGCATTACAAACATACTTGGATGCGTTGTAACCTCCTTATGACACTGTATAATTGTAGTTATAACTACTTATGAATACTCATGAATACTTGGGATGTATATTTTCCTTTTTCTTGTAAGAAAGGTTAAAAATAAATTCATATTTACTCACGATCCATAAAAAACGGATCCGTGACCCAAAAATGGGTGTCGGGACCGTAGTATGTTTGGGAACCACTGCGGTAGGTGGCGGTTAGGAGCAGCTCAGACGTGTGTGTGAGGTGACCATAACTTCTTCTAAAGATGGGAACCCGACTGACCTCAACACCAAGGTGGCCGCTCCTCACACACACGCACGCACACACACGCACGCGCACACACACACACACACACACACACACACACACACACACACACACACACACATACACACATACACACATACACACACACACACGCACGGCCATGCCACAGCGCAGACATCCTGCCCGCCACACAAGCCACCACCTCTAAACATCCCTCACCATCTGACCTTTTAACTGTAGACTGTAAAATTCTCTGTAATTATAGACAACTTTTCAACTTAGCGGGTAAACATAGCTGCAGAAATAGACACTTCAACTACTGTATACAAGCGCGTTGGTACCAGGCAGCGGCACGGCTTCTATTCATAGCCGGAGTGGAATTAGTGGCCTGTGTCAGTGCTTTGCTATAATGAACTTATAGTATAGCGTTAGAGTACAGCTAACACATGTCTCTACGAATACACGGACAGAGGCATACGCGCCTCACGCGCACGCACACACGCACACACGCACACACACACACACACGCACACACAGAGTGTGTCAATAGTTCATGCAAAATTTGCCCACTAAAATCCAGGAAACAAGATTTAAAACGGGAAAAGAACCAAGACAAATTCCTGTTCTCTTCACATAATCCCGAGCCCAAGGATGTAGTCAATGAGCACATCACTTTTCGCTGGCTTCAAAGCCCCATAAAGAATGTATGGTGGCTTGATCATCGGATCGGCCTTTGAAGCATCAAATATGAATCGGCACAGCGAGTTTGTTCCACTTCCAAGCCCTTCAGGCAAACTCATGTCTTTCTTCTCCAAAGGTTGCGGAGCGGAAGTACAAAGCCCAGGCTAGAGATTTAAAAAAAACTGAGACCGATGGCTGAGAATGGGGAGCCGGAGAAAGGCACACAGCTACAGAAGAATTATTCCCGTTTTCATTACAAACAGTGTACTGTACTGTCACGTTGCTATGGCAACCAGGTGGACCAGGTTCATTCTCATGAAGGCCATGTGAGGGGAAGCTGAAGTCTGAGTTCTACTATATACATTATGAGCTTGTGTAGGGTGTGTATACATCTGTATACTTTTAATATATTTATTGACAGTGTCTTCATGTTCTGCACCAAGCAGGATGATTGTATAGGGTGTATACGTCTGTAAACTTTATTCATATTTAGTTTGAGGGCGTCTTTTTGTGTTACTTTATTGCTACTCTTCTGTGTAATGCTATGCCTGTGGTTCCATTCACATTTCAGAAAGAAATCCGTGTAGCTCCTGTGTCTGCTGAAGCACTCTTCACCTTAGAGGTAACTGTGTGCTCCAGGAACGTGACTAATGGCTGGAGGGGTTAACTGTCAGTTCAAATGGCCCTTATAGGGGCCAAAGCCCCCCCCCCCCCCCGCTCCACTGAGAGCCTGGCAGGGTGGTGGTGAGCTCCTCTTTCTTTGGAGTCGGGACTCCAAGCTGAGGATAAACACAGGAGAAAGGGAGGGAGGCAGGAAGGCCTTTCCTTTCAGCCATCACCTCTGTTTGGCTTTCCCCTCCACCGAAAACATCCCACCCTTAACAGACAATCCAGACCGGCTTCGGCCCCCCCCCCCCCCCTCTGCCCCCCATCCTCCCGGCGCCACGGGAAGAGCTGTGGAACCTCTGTCCAAAGTCGGTGGGAGGCGGCACAATGCTCTCCCAGCTTTGTTTACCCAAACCCACTTCCACTGTTCCCCTCTCTCTCTCTACCTCAGGTGGCCTGACGAGAACCGGTCAGCGAGGCTTCCAAACGGTGTTGCCATGTCTGCTTATTATAAGCGACGTTGCGCTTGTTTTTTTTCTTCTGCACACAGTATAAACATATTGGTAGTTGCAGGTTGTGGTTTTTTGGAGCTTGTTTCTAAAGTGTAGTTGCTTATTTGGGCTTGCCTCCTAATGTTGTTTAAACTAGTGGTTTAAACAACATTTTCATGTCAAGGACCCCCACATGAATATGTATTCGTCCACAAACCCCCATCTGAAAATATGTTTTGTGCCAGGGAGCCGCATGCAAGATGTGTTGCATTTAAAATGTTTCAAGAATATTCAAAACATTGTGAGCTTGTTGATCGGCTATTTTCAAATAGCCTATGTATATAGGGGTTAAAGGGGTTAAAGTGATTTTGATTATATATTAAGTCATTTTGCTGGGGAACTCCCTGTGTGTGATCATCATGCAGCCTTGTTTTCGTAGACCTGACCGCTTGTTTCTCTCACAAAATCTGGCAACTCTGCTCCCCCAAACACTTTGGGGCAGAGTAGAACAAGAAAGAGAAGTGGCAACACTTGTCATGGACGCCTGGATGCACTGTGTGTGTGTGTGTGTGTGTGTGTGTGTGTGTGTGTGTGTGTGTGTGTGTGTGTGTGTGTGTGTGTGTGTGTGTGTGTGTGTGTGTGTGTGTGTGTGTGTGTGTGTGTGTGTGTGTGTGTGTGTGTGTGTGTGTGCGTGCGTGCGTGCGTGCGTGCGTGCGTGCGTGCGTCTCCACATCCTCTGCTTAGGAAAACAAATAGAGCAGCAGCAGAAGATAGCTGTGGCTGTAAGGCATGATAAACAGATACCAAGTACTGCCGCACATGCCTGGATTGTTTGCGTGCGTGCCTGTGTGTGTGCGTCTCTTTGCATCACTCTGTAGCCTCTATGCCTGTGTGTGTGTGTGTGTGTGGGTGGGGGGTCACGCGTTCGTGTCTAAAAATGCACTCGCGTACGCGCCGTCACGAGAGCAATTTTATGCAGATGTCGATCTCATCCTACATATTAAGACTTCGCTGCATGCTCGAGTCGTATTATTCAGCTGCGCCGGCCGGAGCGCTAGCCCGCAGGGGGACCTGATAAACAAACAGGAGAAAATTATTCAGGACTTAAACACTTAAACACCCACTTGAGCAGAGCCTTTTAAGTGGGCTGATTAAAACGGGCATAGGGCTCGGCTCCCATTGGAGAGCTGCAGCGGAGCCAAGCGCCACCATGGGCGATCGAGTCTCTCTCTCTCTCTCCCAGTCCCACGGTCTCTCTTCCATATCGTTGCTGTCGGGCAGAAACCTCTTATCTCCGTGTTCTATAACCTTTTGTGTTTTTTTTCGTAATTAACACCCATACTTGATCATACTACAGCGTCACACAAAAGCATCTAAAGTAGCAGATCCACAAGCTCGAAGCTTGTAAATCTGCTAACTTTTGTCGTTTTTGAATTTGCATCCTGAAAAGTAACGCGTTTTGGACATATGAGGTTTCCACGTGACAGAGACCATATAATCTCACGCTCCTCCGTCACTGGCCCGTATCACATCTCTCCCCACACTTTTCCACTCTGCTCTGCGAACTGTTTGGGAGATGTATAATCCAAAGGATTCTTTCTACCTTCTTTCCCATCTCTCAAACAGACTGTCCATCGGTTTCCCTCCATACAAAGCTATGTCATCATAATCAATGATAAAAATAATAATATCTAAAATGTATATAGTGCTTTTTCTAAGTAACCAAATACATGGGAGAAAACAAATTTACACACAAAAAAAAACACTTGAACCCCAGCATCCCTATTCTGGGGAGAACATTCGCCAAAAAAAAGCAGACCAGCATGCTCACAACGTGTCGCAACGCAACGCGCCGTGAGCTTGTAGATCGGCTAATTTTGGTGGTGTAGACCAAAAGAAAAGTGATCCGATTACAGTTGCAACTCAGGTCCGTTTCAGTAAGACTACAGGGTTTAAGAGGTTAATCATCATCATCCCCACTTATATACCCTGTTCTTTCGAATAACTCAGAAATGCCATGAAAAATAAATCCCTAATTTCCAAAGTTCTATATGTTATATGATATTCCACCACTTCAAGGCTGAGTCTTAAATCGTCTCCGTCAGCAGCATGGGTTTCAGTGTCTCTGAGCTCCGCCTTGGCTGTGAAAGTATTTATAATGCATGCGTGTGTGCGTGTGTGTGTGTGTGTGTGTGTGTGTGTGTGCATGTGCGTGCGTGCGTGTGCGTGCGTGTGTGTTTGTGCGCGTGCGTACGTGTGCCCGTCAGCTGTGTGAGCCACTTCACACTTTCCGCTTTTAACCCCTATTGCCAAAAAAGGAAAAAAGGGGAGCAAAAAAACATTCCTCAGAATTCAACCTTTTGAATTATTATTTTCAAAACAAATGCCATACTGTAAGAGTATCTTCAGCACAGAACAAACCCTCGAGCGAGAGAGGGAGAGGAGAGAGATACAGACAGAGAGATACAGAGAGAGAGAGAGAGAGAGAGAGAGAGAGAGAGAGAGAGAGAGAGAGAGAGAGAGAGAGAGAGAGAGAGAGAGAGAGAGAGAGAGAGAGAGAGAGAGAGAGAGAGAGAGAGAGAGAGAGAGAGAGAGTAAAGGGAAGGCTTTGAAATGATCAGCGGCTGTCTGTCTGTCTGTCTGTCGGTCGCTCCTCAGTGAGAGGGGAGGAGGAGGAGGAGGAGGAGGAGGGAGATATTTGGGAAAACAAAGCACAAATCTCAGCTGCTAATCCCCCGGGATTCAGAGCACATTCAGACGCCTTTGATCTCCAGAGTGCATCCGGACAGCCCGTTCCAGACATACTGCAACAGCACCCTAACTAAGCACACACATGTACACGCGTGCGCACACACACACGCGCGCGCGCACTATACATAGTGTTGCTGTCGGGCAGAAACCTCTTATCTCCATATTCTAACTTTTTGTGTTTTTTCCTTAAATGAACGCCCTACTTGATCATACTACAGCGTCACACAAAAGCATAAAAAGTAGCAGATCTGCAAGCTCGCAACGCGGCGCAACGCGGCGCAACGCGGCGCGAAGCGGCGCGTTTTGAGCTGGTTTTGCTATTTTTGAATTGCTATTTGCTATTTTTGAAAAGTTACCGTTTTAGACATAGTATGAGGTTTCCACCCGACAGACACTATAGACACACACACACACACACACACACACACACACACACACACACACACACACACACACACACACACACACACACACACACACTCAGGCTGCTTCCATATCTGGCATACCCCCAGTCATGGTAGTTTGCCATGCACACGCTCAAGCTTCAACACACACATTGATTGATGATATAAAGTAGGTCATATAAAAGTATATACGTTTTAAATCGTTTTTTGTTTTGTTTTTCTGTTTGTGTTTCAAAACCCCTGTTGAAATGCTCCTAACTGTTCTACTGGGGATTGGGGACATATAATTGAAGGAAGAAAGTCATACTTTTTAAAAGAGGATAGTGAGCAATTAAATGCCTTGGCTGACAAAATCTATATATTTTCCCTCAAACTAGTTCATCAAGTTCACTTGTGTTCCCCCCCCCCTTCCTTTATAAATATATCATAAAATAATTCATCCAGGCACCATAACATCAAGGTGTAAAGTCTTCTTAGAGAGCTGATGCTGTGGGCTTTTAGCGCGACGACACACAACAGAAAGGTTCGGGAAAATGACAGGAAGAAGTGGATCAAATATCTGCCTATGTTTCAACCTTTACCATCCTCTGTTCTGTAGCATTATCTGTGTCTTTCACAGGAAGAAAAGCTTCCCGGAAGGCACCAGCGTTCTCCCACAACAAACGAACGCTATAGCCTGCCCCATATTGTCACATTGTGGGGGGAGAGGCTCCTCTGGCTCCAAAGTAATCTATGTGACACGCAATCCCAGAGGTGACATCAATGCCACTCCCCCCCCCCCCCCCCCCCCCCCGACACTGAAAAGCCCCCTTCAGCTACGTCGACGTCAACCCCAGACTTCCTCCTCCCATCTTCTCGTGGGAAAAACAAAACACACACACACACACACACACACAGCCTTTCTTTAAGCTTAATTTATATATGATCGCAGGAACAGATCAACGCTAACCGGAACAATGGGCCCCTGATAACACTCTTTTTTTTTTTACATATTTGACTTTATATGTCTACATTTATTTTTACTAATGAGGGGCCAAATAGCTTCATACAATATTGTATTGTATTACATTTAAGGCCCAATATTTCTACAAAAGCTACAAATTGTCATTTTGGGCCTAAACAAA
The DNA here is from genome assembly GCF_963280865.1 of Gymnoscopelus braueri. Classification (NCBI taxonomy): domain Eukaryota; kingdom Metazoa; phylum Chordata; class Actinopteri; order Myctophiformes; family Myctophidae; genus Gymnoscopelus; species Gymnoscopelus braueri. The sequence continues at coordinate 50,962,646 of NC_137603.1, forward strand.
AGGTTAAAGGGTACTTTAGGTCTGATAAAGATGTACCGTGCATGTCCAAATCATGTATACTTTACTTAATTTCCGACCAATTTCCAAACCATACATGTATTCTTAATTGTGTGTACATTGGAAAAAAAAGGGGGAAAAAAAGGAGGGAAAAAAAGAGCTAATTTAACATTGAGGTGCCCACACGGTTTTAGGTCCCCACTGGACCTGTATCCAGATCTGGACGTGTTGTTGTTAGCTTATAAATCTGTTCTTTTCAGCAAGCAGCACTGTTGTACTACAGAGTATAAATGTGTCTTTTAGCCAGGTGCTGCCCAGCCAGCCGGCCCCCCCCAACCTCCTCTACCCAAAGGCCATGGCTTGTCTTTTCTTTGGAGAGCGCCAGCCTCCAAAACCTTTACTCCCAGCCTCTTCAAAGAGCCACAACAACAGGCCAGGCTGTCCCAGGGGAGGTGTGGGGGCCTCCCCTTGCAGAGGGGTGTGGGGGGGGGGGGGGGAGAGAGAGAGAGAGAGAGAGAGAGAGAGAGAGAGAGAGAGAGAGAGAGAGAGCGAGAGCGAGCAAACCCTGGTGGGAACACAAGGGTGTGGGGGCAGTGTTGCCAGGTCTGCTTATCATAAGCGAATGTGGGCTTGTTTCTCTGTAAAGTCGCTTGCAAATATTGGTGGTTGCTGTTTTTTGGCGGCTTGTTTCTAAAGTGTAGTTGCTTAGGGCTTGCTTCCAACTTTTTTATTATTATTATTTAAACCAGTGATTCTCAAATATTTTCAAGTCAAGGACCCCCAAATTAATATGTACATGTCCCTAACCCCATCTGAAAATGTTTTGTTACCAGCGAGCCTCTTACCAGAGTTGTGGTGCTAGAATGTTTCAGAAATATTCCAAATATTCCACATTTTATATTTGTTTTTGAAAATAGCTTGTAGATCTGCAATTTTCAAATAACCGATGTGTATCATATAGGTTTAAAGTTATCTAGTTGCTTCTTTTGGGCTTGTTTTCATAGACCTGGTTGCTTATTTCTCTCGCAAAATCTGGCAACACTGCTGTGGGGGTGGGGTAGGGGCCTTTTCTTTTTTTTGCGACATGCAACGAGCGAGAGAGCAAGCATGCACGCAGGGACCAGCCGGTGGGAAAGGGGGGCCGGCAGGGTTAAGGAAGAGGAGTCTAAATTTGAAAGGTGCTTTCAGCTACAGAGAGACAAGGGTCCCGTTTTTTTTGTAGAAATGACAAGGAGAAAGTAAAGTACAACTTCAAGAAGAGAGGGTAGAAAGGGAAAAGGGGCGGGGTGTTGTGTCTTTTATCACACTATGAAGGCTGGGGAAATGTGTAAGAAAAAGAAAAACGCTTATACTTCCAAAAACTTTCTACTAGATAAAAATAAAATAAAAGTTATAAATAAATAAAATGAATATCAGACGCCCGGCAACCTGCTGTGAAACAAGACAGTTGGGGGTAAAGGTTCCACCGTGATTCACTCTTTGAGATGCTCCCTGTCATCAGATTAGAGCGGAGCATGCTTGCAAAATAAATAAATAAATACACATCCTTTGGTTTCCAGCAGAGATATAATGTTTGTGTGTGTGTGTGTGTGTGTGTGTGTGTGTGTGTGTGTGTGTGTGTGTGTGTGTGTGTGTGTGTGTGTGTGTGTGTGTGTGTGTGTGTGTGTGTGTGTGTGTGTGTGTGTGTGTGTGCGTGCGTGCGTGCGTGCGTGCGTGCGTGCGTGCGTGCGTGTTTTGTACTGTATACATGTGGCGGTTGGGTTGGGAGGGTAGAGGGGAGCACATTGGGTAGGGGGGCCTCATGCTGGAGGAGGAGGAGCCAGGGATGTCACTACAAACGCCTCCCTCCCTGCCTGCTGCACACCACCATGGCACGGCCCACACTTCAAATGCAAAGTCTCATTTCATCAGCCACAAGCAGCAAGGCCACGGGGTAAACGCGAGAAACAGATGGAGAGCAGAGGAAGGGAGAGAAGTGAGGAAAGAGAAGGGAGAGAGAGAGAGAGAGAGAGAGAGAGAGAGAGAGAGAGAGAGAGAGAGAGAGAGAGAGATTGCAGGGACAAACAGGATTATAGGAAGAATAGGGGGAGGGGACATCTTAAGTGTCAAAAGACGAAACTTTGCAGAATGCAAACGTGAATACTTTGACAGTTCAATATATGCTGCCACCTGAACTAACGGACGCAGGCACAAGCCATATCTCAACTTTATAGGACCACAATGGAAGCAAGTCCCCAGGAATGTTTTGTGTTATCCTTTTAGCCTAAATGTCTGACTGTACCTCGTGCTGTTTAACATTTCTGTCTAATAAAGTATTCAATCAATCAATCAAACATAACTCTCCAAGTTTACTATTGAACTCGACCACCGGTTTGTCTCATGCCATGACTTATATAGTCAGCCTCAGGACCTAACAAAAATTATACAAACAGAAATTTTAACCCACAAAGTTGTATAAGAAGAGGAGGACATCTTTGCCGTCTCTGGACTACATAATTGTACTGGGTGCACATGGGGGATTGCATTCAGAGAATAGGTGTGGACACACCACACATTGTGGGGAGAAGGTGCGCCACAGATCCCACATGCTGAGAGCCACCTGTCCATAGCACTCACTGACTCCATGTGATCACTTGGACAATTCATTCAGAGAACCATCACTGACTATACAGGGAAGAATATACCCCAGTTTCAGAGCAAGATTTGGGAAGGAATCAAATCAAAGGAATTCCAGGCCTCCGACTTCCCACTGTTGTTGACACCCGACCTACATTCCCATGGATGCCAATTCAGCTGGGGCGGTGGGGTGTTGGGGTGGTATCTAGGCTAATGTACATGGCTGCCAAAGGCAAAAAGCAAAAGATAAACAAAAAAAGGTTTAGCTTAACTTTCACATGAAACATTAACAACGTCAGATGGCTTTGTTAACGCTAAAAACAAAAATGGGAAAACATCCAGATCAATACTGATGTTGCAGACAGCTTTCTTCTTCTTTTATTCATGTTCTCTCTGAGCTACAGAGGCCATTAGGCACACACACAGGCCTCAATTATTTAGGAAAATACAGCTCCACCAAGACTAAACTGTCTGAAAACCTCCAACTCTTTCGGCAAGGGCTCGTCACTCTGAGCCAAGTCTCACTTCACACCATCTGGGGAAGGAAAACACTCTCGGCTGTCGTCAGGCAAAAATAAAAAAAACGTATTCAGGACTGAAAACAAGGATGTTTGTTTCTCCTTATTATTGTCTTTGTTTCTTTTGTTTTTAACCACTTGAACCCTAGCGTCCATATTCAGGGGAAAACATTCTGCGTAAATGGCAGATCTACAAGTTCACAACGTGTCTGATGTTGTAAGCGTGTAGATCGGCTATTTTCAGCAAAGTGACTCGTTGAAGCGGGCAAAACTTACAGGCCTAGCACAGAGCCCTGGGGGGACCCCAGTCAACTCGTTGAAGCGGGGTTTAAGTGGTTAAATAGGTGAAATAATGGATTTATCAGCTTTCAAAGTCCAAAAGGTATAGTCAATCAACATGTTAGTGACAGTGTATAAGATTCCATATCAAGCAAGAAAAGATGAAACTAACTCAGTTACAGGAGGTTTTTTTCCCACCACAAAAGTGCCAACATGAATTAGAACATTTAAAACAACATTCTCAGGGTTCCTTGAGGGGGTTCCAAACCAAAATGAGGGGATTCCAAAACCAAATGGACCCCTACGGATCCATTTGGTTCCATTTGTTACACTCTCAGAGTTATGATGGGGCGGGGGGGGGTCCTAGAAATTCGAAAGTTTGATAAGAACCACTGTTTTAGAAAGCAGTCACATGATTTCAGAAGATGGATCATCATAACACGCAGCACTGAAGCCGGAGCCCCAATAAGAGCCCAGCAGACATTTGCCCTTCCTTCCATGATGGGATCCAGTTACAAGATGAAGATGTCTGTTGGAGCCTCGGGCCCGTGTCAGGCTTAGCGCCACTTCCACACCATGTGTGTGCAACATGCAACCCCCCCCCCCCAAAAAAACACACACACACACACACACACACACACACACTTGTACACAACAATCCTTGCTTGGTCGCTCGCACGCAAGTAAAACTAGCAAAAACCACAATGTAGTCACACCGAACTTTGATTCTGCCTATGTGGCGGATTCTGCCAATGCTTTTCAATGGAGCGTTTTCTTTTGCGGAAATCCGCGAATGGCAGCAAACTCCGTTCCCATTGAAAAGCATTGGCAGAATCCACCGCAGAGGCAGAATCAAAGTTCGGGTGTGACCGTACCCTTACAGGTAAAGTCCTGTATTCAGAATTTTACTTGAGTAAAAGTACAAAAGTATTGGTATCAAAATATACTTCCATTACTCATTATGCTGAATGTCCCTTTTCACTTTTTCTTTTTAAATACGTAAAATTCTTTCAAAAATAGCTGATCTACAAGCTCACTATGCAACGCAGCGTGTTGTGAGCTTGTAGTTTGGCAATTCTGCAATAGTATACAATTAGGGCTTTAACTGGTTAGTGGTATGTTTTGTAATAATCTAAATCGGCAAAGTGACTACTAACTGCCTCCCATCTCCCACCATGCATTTCTCATCGCTGACCAACCAAACCAGCAACACTTTTTTGGCAATTCGGGCTAATAGTCACCTTTTCTTTTTTTAAAGAAAAACAAAAGCAGATTCCAGCTGAAAGACAGAGTGATATCGGACTTTACAACTTGGACTTTGGTCAGGAGATCTAGTTGCCGTCTACAGGCTGCATATCACTTCCTCAATTCTGAGACTGACTTTAGTATCTATTATACCAGCATGCAAACGTCTTTGATTGATCGATTGAATACTTTATTAGTCAGAAATGTAAACAGCACGAGGTACAGTCAGACATTAAGGCTAAAAGTTCCTGGGAACTTGTTTCTTCCCCAAAGGAAAGACAAAAACTGTTTTTCTAAGGAATTGTATAGGTGTGACTGTTCCTGCCCTGTTAATTAAGCTCATAAATAATCGTTATCCAAAAAGACTGTTTACACATTTTGTGGCACAATTCTGATAATCTGGTTTCTCCAAAATAGCACATGGCTCAGGGTATTCTTGTCTCATGATGATGTGCGTGGCTGGCTTTTTGTGTGCGGAATAAATCAACAGAACCGTTTCTGTTGCCACATTAAAAATGTGATACTTTTATTTTATTTTTCACAGTGCCTTGCTTGTTGGTGTGTGGGTGGAGGAATTGAGTCTCCTGGAGGATTTCTTTTTTTTTATGGGGCTTCTCAGTCCTCAAACATGCCTCCTTTGAGGGAAAGCATCGCTAACCAAAGAGGCTTAAGGCTCCTCTGAAGCAATTCCAAAGGATTTCCTCACTTGACAACAACGGCACTGTGTGTTTACTGTGATGCCAAAATACAAAAACAGCCAAGGACCTCCAACATTTCTCTTTTCCAGCCATTACAATGCGCCCTTGTCACCACCATGGGTCTTGTCACATGATTTCAACGCAGGGCTTCATCTGTTTATGAGAAACAAACAACTATAACTAACATCTGCTTTTCTGGCAGCGGCTCTCTAACGTTTTAATTTCAAGGACCCCCTGTATGCATTAAGATTAGGCCACGGACCCCCGTAACTCTACAGTCGCTACAGTCCTGTCATGATCCATTTGGTTTTTAAACTGTCAGTCATTTAGGTGCAGGGACCCCCTGGAAATCCCTCAAGGACCTGCTTGGCATGCATTATGATTATAACCATGATGGACCCTTATACGGGTCCATTTGGTTCCATTTGTACACTGTCTGAGAGTTACAGTCCTGTAAATGATCCATTTGGTTTCTAAACTATAAATCATTTAGCCATAGGGACCCCCTGGAAACCTGTCAAGGCCCACTGCGGGTCCCCCGGACCCCACTTTGAGAACCACTGGGCTGATGGCGTACGCATTTTGTCAAACAAAATGGGCACATCATGCTGAGACATCTACCAAGACATCTACCAAGATATCTGCCAAAATATGCCCAAAAGGAGTGTCAAAAGACAACACTTTGTATAGGTTTAATTTAGAGTGCATTCAGCTCAACGGATACTGAGGTCTCCTTTGGGTTACGGTTCAAGAGTGGGCCAAGTGTCCACTTTAAGTGTCAGGCATGTATGAATGAATGCATCATATGAGCAGACCGGCTACACATGACTAACATTTTACACCTTATGGTCTCACAACTGCCTTAAACAAATGGATCAATACATACAGTAACAGTATTGTATCCAAAATCAGCAGAACGATTCAACCTGCATACACACACACACACACACACCACACACACACACACACACACACACACACACACACACACACACACACACACACACTTATACTTTCTTTTCATACATTCAGACATGCAATCAGGTCTTTGCCATGGAACAACCAATAGGCTATAGAGGTTACAACTAATATTTCTGATCAATGCAGCAACCAACCTGTCCCCAGATGGGATTGTTATGGAAAACGTTCTCAACCTTTACAATAAGCACCTGAGCGTGACCTCTGTACATAGTACACGGCCGGTATAATACTGCAACAACCGTGAGGAGGCTATAAACAACTCCAGATGTAAAACCATTACGAGCCATTACATAAAGTACAAAGTTCATAACTTGTGTTATAGCCTGGTAGTAGGCAGCAAGCCGCACAAAGTTGAGATCAACGCAGCGGCGGTGAGATGCGCTCAAAGCACACAGCAGACACAATAAAGCCCACAAGGTAACAGATATAAAGTCCTAATGGTAGAACATCTCTCGTCTCATCAATAAAAAGCAACGAGTGTTTTTAGAACCAACAGCAGTATAATAATAATAATAATAATGTTCTTCTTACCCTGGCCGTGGAGCCGCAGTGGTTCTTGTGACTACAGTAGTATTTCTGTTTCACCAGCCACTCGTCCATTCCTTTACGAGCCAAGCAGGCATTCACTACGAAACTGTCGCCTTGGAAGGAGAAAGAAAAACATTATTAGTACAAACTACTACTATTATTGCTAGAACCAAATCACATGTGCGCACGGCACGCACATGTATTATTTTGCGTGTGTGAGCGACCAAATCTCTCCGTCCTCCACTCATGCAGCCTCTCATCTTCAACGAGGATTAAGAGTCAAACTCA
>NC_137603.1:50969995-51494995 GCF_963280865.1 Gymnoscopelus braueri
TGTCCTACTCTGTCCTATGGTGAATTGTTCTGGTGCGTAGGTTAACCAGATGTTTGGTTCAATTTGGACGTTGGATGTGTATTGTGCTGAACATTGAGCAGCTTTCTCCAGATTAAAGGCCCCTACATACCATAATAATATCATAATTTGGTTCCCTTTCCTTGGGGTGTTTCTTGTCACTGTATAGTTAGTTGCACATATGTGAAATTGCTCTTTTGTATTCTACCCATCCTATCACTATTAGGAGCAGCGAGGAGCCATTATTGTAGCACTCGGGGAGCAGTAAGGGGTTTCATGACATTCAGTTTTACACATTAACATTAAAAGTATTTATCATGGTCCTTCAAAAGTGTATTAAAAGTTTTCACTGAAAAATCCACTCCAGTGATCCATGGCAGGATCTTTTCTTTCTGATTTCTAATGCCTTTTCAACTGCAATGAAAAAATAAATCTTTGCCTGCGCGTGTCACTGTTGAGGGATTTTGACTGTCAATCACCCCCCCCCCCCCCAAAGGAGAGGAGGGGCGGAGAGGAGAGGGGGCGGGATTAATCGACTGTGACATCAAAGTCAAGGGGCCAATCACAGATTACTTTTTAGCCTAATTATTCAGAAAACCTCAGACCACAGAAAATCCACTGAATGTTCAAAGTTAAAACATTTTGGGTCTAATTGAGGTCATAAAACCCCCAAAAAACATAAAAAATAAAAAAAGTGAAAATGAATATCATAGAACCTTTAAGTGTCTTGCTCATGGGACACTTTGACACATTTCTGAGGCCTGTATTTGAACCTGGGAACTTTAGCTTCCTAGGCACACTCTCTAACATTCAGCTATGGAGGGCCACACTGTAGGAAAGATAGGGCGTACATACTTGCTTTAACAACTGCTTTACATTTGAATTAATCATGAATAAAGTCTGTATATCTGTCTGATGATCAAGTTGAAATGATGATAAATAAGCTTAATTAAAAGTTTTAAAGTATTTTGCTCATAGGTTGTGTTTTTTAAGAAGGAAAACAGACTCCTCTTTATTGGGCTTGGTGCACTTTTCCTCTTGTGTGACATACTCTGGAATATGATCAAAGAAGGTGTTGATTAATACACACTGTGAAGCTGTCCACCTCTTACAGCCTATATCAATATGTCATGTTGATTACTATATTATTACATGTCTGTCATGAGTCATGACCATACCCTCATCTCCAGTGTATTAACTGCTCACACCTGTTCTCCAGTGTTGCCAAGTCTGCTTATTATTTATGTAAAGTCGCTTGTAAATATTAGTAGTTGCGTGTAGTTGCTTATTTGGGCTTGCTTCCTAATGTTATTTAAACCAGTGGTTCTCTAAAAAAAGTATCCCACGATTTTTGTAACCCATTTTTTCACCCATTGCTAATTGCATAAGCTGTAATCCTGTGCGCTACTCTCCCTCTGCCAGCCTGGGGGGAGCCCCGAATTGAGCTCATGCTTCCTTCAATGCATGAGGAGTGAGCAGGCCGCTTCTTATCACCTGAAAGAACATGTTATTCCAACCAGTTCCTTTCCCCTCCATCAGGCGCCCCGGCTGACCAGGGGGAGGCAGTATAGAGACCAGGATTACTGCTTTTTTTTGTGAGGGTACCTACCTACCCTATAGGGGACACGGGGAGAACATGCAAACTCCACACAGAAAGGCCTTTTCGCCAACCCCACCTAGGGTATGGGCACTGATGACACGGAGGAGAGAACACGCCCACAGCGCCCACAGCGTCCCCAGCGGGAGTCGAACCCAGGACCTTCTAGCTGTGAGGCGACAGCGCTACCGACTGCGCCACCGTGCCCCAAAACCATTTCAAACATTTTCATTTCAAGGCCCCCAAATGTATTTGGTCGCGGACCCCCATCTGAAAATATTTTGTGCCAGGGACCCACATACAAGATTTATGTAGCTAAAATATATATTATATATATATACTGTATATATTTATATTTGTTTTGTATTTTTTTTGTTTAGATTTTTTGAAAATAGCAGATGGGTTCAAGTGGTAAAACCGATGTTGATGCTATATTAACACATTTTTGCCATGAGCACCCCCGTGTGTGATCATGCGACTATAGTAGCTTCTTCTGGGCTTGTTTTCTCTTGCAAAATCTGGCAACACTGCTGTCCGCAGCTCTTAATCAGTCCTACTCACCTCACTATTTCCCCCTCAGCCAATGAGACATGACCACCCCACATTCCTCTCACCTGTCCCTCATTAGCTTTCCTTGTAATCAGCCAATCGCATTCCATCTTCTGTCCAGTGATGATTCATAGTATGAGTTTCTAGCCCGTCCTCATGGTTCTGTCTGTAGCTTATTCAAAAAAAAAACAGTTTTGCTTTTGTTTTTCCCTTGAGTTTTGCTTTAATATTTTGTACCTTAGCTTATTTTTTTAAATTATTGCTGTTGGGCAGAAACCTCTTATCTCATGTTTTTTTCCCCGTAAATTAACCCTATTTGATCATACTACAGTGTCACACAAAAGTATCAAGTATGCAAGCTGGAAACGTGGCGCAAAGCAACGCACTTTGAGCTTGTAGATCTGTTGCTGTTTTTCCTGACATATGAGGTTTCCACTAGGGGTGGGACGATATATCGATAACGCGATATATCGCGATACTTTCTCCCGCGATAAATAATCGATATACTGCCGGAAAAAAACTATATTTTGTCCGACTCTGTATTTGTTTAATGATTATTTTGAACTGTTTGGTGCTATTTTATGTGTTTATGAATTGAATACAAGGACTATCGTGATATATCGTTGGTGAAATATTATGCAATATATCGTGATATCGCAATATATCGAATATCGTGATATTATTGTTATCGAGAGCCTAATATCGCCACAGATATCGTATCGTGAGATACCCATATCGTCCCAACCCTAGTTTCCACCCGACAGAGACATTATAATAAACCACAATATAATAAACTATTATATCTGTGCTTGTATCCATCCTATGGACTATGTACTGGCAATAAGACACGAGAGGGAGCGCTATATCGTGGTTATTGGCACGGCTGCGTTGCGGCATAGGCAAATGTCATAGGGCCTGGACCGCTGGCGTAGAGGTCCAGGCACCGAGGCTCATTGCAGCCTGACAGTGTGTCGTGTGTTTGAGTCCCGATTTCAACGGCCGTTGCTGCTTGTCACTCCCCATCTCAATACCCATTTCCTGTAAGTCTACTATCCTGTCAATAAAGGTATACAAAAGCCAGAAAATAAATCTTAAAAAAATCAATAACAGTGAATAGAAGACAGATTGTGTGAGCTTTTAAACATTTTTTGTTTGATCAGCTGCATTCAAATGAGCTTTATTCTATAACTGTACTGAATGTCGAGAGCCAGAAAATGTATCATATCTAAAGAAAACCATGGTGAACACGGGTTCACATTATCTACAAGATGGGCGTTGCGCATGGTACATGTGCAGAGTTACAGCATGTTCTGTCAGGGAATGCAATGCAGTTGCTGGCGGCCGACCATTGGTCAGCCTCTGCTCCACACCTGTTAATTCAAACAATTACACCAATTCATTCATCACCAAACCAAAATAAATATATTGCTCATTTTATAATCAATACAAATGAGTTTGTCCTGACTGAAGTGGGGTTCTCCTCACTATCATTTCTTCAGCTCCTGACATAGTTTCACTTTATGATATTACATAGGCTATACTGTACTTGCTCATGTTCTTATAACGTTGCCAAATATTACTTGACAACTAATACTAGGAATAACATGAGTTAAACACTGTGTATGGACATCCCCTTATTCAGGGACCATCACAGTTGATCAAGTTGTGCATGATTCATATGTAGGAATGTTCACCCAATTGCTTTGTCAGAGGATTGTTACACCTTATCCTGTACTGTGTTACAAATGAAAAGGTTCAGGATGGCAGCTTGTTCCCTTCTAAAGTCTAACTCTACCGTACCATTGTGTTTCAGAGGTACTCTACCTCCCTCCTTCTCCATGTACCCTGAGGCTATACCAATACCAACTAGAGACGGAGTGGAGAAACATCTGAATGATAATACTGTTACAATATCTGACGCAGTAGTGCTGTCAAACTCCCTCTCTGGTGAACACACACTCATGTACATTCGTCATAGCTGTGCAGGATATGGCGTCTCTCTCTTTCTTGGGCATACACATGCATCTGTGTATCTCTCCGTCTCCGTCTAGTAGTGTATATATGCATGCATGCTGTGCGTCACAGGTATGTGAGGTATGTTGACACGTTTCGTTTGTTTGTGTTAATCAGACATGGGCTTTAACTTAAAGGCGCATAGGTGCCTGGTTCTGCGTGGAAGAGAGACAGTAGTGATCTTTATAAACCTGACCAATGAGACAAACACTACTTCACCCCAACAATTTTGATTGATTGATTGATTCAATACTTTATTAACATGTTGCAAACAGTACAGCTAAAAGGATAGCACAAAAAGCCCGGGGGGCTTGTTTCCATTGTGGTCCTATGTACTCAATTTATCATCAATACATACAATACAATGCATATCGTCAACAAAACCAACATGTAACTACGATATTCACTGGAACATATCTATTCTTACATGCACAGATGATCAACTACAAAGCAGTAGTTTGCACGGTTTCAACTGAAGTGATTGTGATTCCGAGGACTGGGTACCCTTTCAGCAGTGTTTTCTGCATAACTGAAGCACCAGTCACCTCTTTGTATGGGTTTATAAAATGTCATGTTAAAACTTAACGGCTATAGTCCATAATTAGATGGCTCCCATATGGCCCCACTGTAATGGCGCCCTGTAAATGATCTTAGGCCTGCTCTAGTCAAGTCTGTGTTTTAAATGTACAGGCCTGGTCTGCCCCACCTGCATGCCAGGCACGTACCGTACCATACACCACCTGCTCTGGGTTCGAGGGCATGAGGCCTCAAAACCAAGACCATGACCTGTTAACCCATTAAGACGGGAGGCCGATTCTACAAATGTCTTCTACAGCCTAACAGTTTTCTGAAAAACATAAGTTTCTTTGTCAATGGTTCTCAAACGATTACATGTCCAGGCCCCCCAAAATTATATGTATTTGACCGCCGACCACCCCATCTCAAAATATTTTTTTTCCAGGGACCCCCAGAAGCAAAGATTTGAGTAAAAAATACATTTAAAAAATGGAATAGCAGATCTACAAGTTCATAGCGCAGCATGAAGTGACGTGCTGTGAGCTTGTATCTGCAATTTTTGAATGGCCAAAGTATAAAATATGGTCAAAATCTAAAGTGACACAGATGCTTCTTGTTAACTAAAATTAATTGTCCCTGGAAGATAACAGCTTTTGCATATAGTGGCACAGTATGGATTTAACTCTGACAATGTTAAAATTCATACTACTACTAATAATAATAATAATAACTTATATTTATGTAGCACCTTTCAAGAGACCCAGGGACGCTTTACACTGAAACAAAGAAGAAACAACAACAAACGAGTACCCTATAGACAAACAACACAATACTTCAGGGCAGACTTTGATGTTTCCAGCTTTGGGGCCATTGCGAGGGGCATTGAGAATCGAGAAATACTTCCATAATGGGGAGGGGGGTCGTATCTGTGTCGTATCTGAGGAGTATGTTGATGAAGGACCCCCATGGACCCCTGGACCCCAAGGACCCCATTTTGAGAACCAATGTGCTAATGTACTGCACCTAGCTGGCGTATCCATTACCAAAACACACCAAAACGTGGTAATGTATAAACAAGTGTGTGTGTGGGTGTGTGGGGTGATTCCCAGGGAATCCAAGCAACATAAAAAAAATCTGGCCTCATTTTTGTACGGGGGGGATTTTCACCTCTGTATGGTCATGATGAAGCTGCACGGTACAGATGCATGTCCTGACGCAGGGCCCGGCCCCTCTGAGGCAGCAGCAGCGTTTCTGTGCTAAACAGCGGTTTCCGCATCCGGAGAGTCTATCATCACATGTTGCAACTGAGAGGAATCGGGGCTCCTCGTGCCTTTGAACTTCGTCTGCCACAGACACGCAGATGATGAGCTTGTTATTATAGCCGTTCGCCTGAGTTTTTCGCTGGGAAAAAAAAGGAGGCATGTGTCCCCGTGACACACTTCCTGTCCTTTGAAGAGGCCAACGGAGAGATGGCTTTGCGGGCCTCTCTTTCCCAGCTTCTGCCTTTGATGCCTGGGAGAGAGTAGGTGGAGGAGGGGTAGGAGGGGTAAGGGTGGGGGGGTGAAGGCTGAATTCCACTGTGCAGACATGGAAGACCTCAAATTCCCCCCCCCCATCAACACTCCCCAAAAGGCCTATAGTGACTTCTTTGGACAAAAGTGACCAAACGTCAACGTTTGGTCAACATCTGGTGCCATCCCGGGCACTTCCGCACTCCAGGGATGCAGTGGAGCCGTTCTCAAACGGGTCCGCAAACAAACTGTTAAAACGACGGAGGCGCGCCGTCTAAAGCGGACTTGAGCCAAGAGATGCACTGCCGTGCGAGCCGCTAGGCGAGCAAGTCGCCGTGTCGAGCGTTGTGAAGTCCGTTTAAGCCGACTCAGCGTCGTTCGACTTAATTATGTCCCGATAGAGATAGAATCGTAACTCATATCCCCCATAGTCAATACATGTACATGTGTTTGACACCCGTTTGCCATCTTTGGGAGTGAGAATGTGTTAACCCCATCCATCCTCCTGATGTGGATTATTTTATTCTATCCAAACATCATCAAATATCGTTGCTGTCGGGCAGAAACCTCTTATCTCCATATTCAAACTTCTTGGTAAATTAATACCCTACTTGATCATACCACAGCGTCACACGAAAGCATCAAAAGTAGCAGATCCACAAGCTTGAAATGCGACGGGAAGCGATGTGTTTTGACCTTGTAGATCTGCTACTTTTACTATTTTTGAATTTGAATCCTGAAAAGTAACAGTTCTGGACATATGAGGTTTCCACCCGACAGGGACAATATAGTAAGTCTAAGAAATGTGATAAGCAATATTCTGTAATAATCAGCTGACTCTTATTTGACCACTTAAACCCCATAGCATCCGTATTCCGGGGAAAACTTTTGCAGGAAATTAACAGATCTACAATGTGTTGCCCCCCCCTCCTTGTTTCCCACTACACCAAATATTGTTGCTGAAAGGGATAATTTCTGATAGCAGTGAGGTTTGGGCGTAAACTGGACAGAGATCTTTAGACACCTGCCTGGTTCATGTACAGTATTATTATTGACCTGGGGGGGAGCGCTCACCTCGCCAGGCATGGCTCATCATACCACCATAAAACCCCTGCATTCTCCCAGGAAAGTTACATTCAGGCGGGGGGCTGTTCCAGGGGGTCCCCAGCTTGTGCATCTGCTATTTTTGAACATTTTTGAAAAAACTTGAAAGTGTTTGAAAATCTTTGAATAATTTTTGATTACAAAATAAATAAATACACATCTTCTCTTGAGGGTCCCTGGCACAAAACACTTTTCAGGTGGGGGTCCATGGCCAGATAATCAATTTGGGGGGGTCCTTGGCACAACATTTTTTTTGAGAACTACTGCTATAATGTTTTTTGTCCTGCGTGCGTTTATGTCCTTATGTCCCTAACCCAGTGTTGGGTTGGTTGCCTGATGCCAGGCCCTGGGAGCAGCCTCCTGAGGGACTGTGGTTGGCGCAGAGGATATGGGGGGTTGGATGTGAAACGTATAGAAAGGGGGTGTTGGGGGGTAGCAGCTGCTGGGCGCTGCTTTGAGCACAAACATGTGACTGTTGCCTTTATCTGGTGGAACAAAGGGCTCTGGATGTTGCAAAAGGGCAGAAAGACAATTGCGATTGAAGTACAGTGTTGATTCCTGGGGCCGGCCGGTGACTCGGCCTATTGTGGCGTCCCAGCGTGCGATGTGTCAGGCGAGGGGGTCTGCCCCGTTGCGGAGGACACCACGGCCTGGCGTGTGTGCGGTGCACCCACTCCCCTATAGATGTGAACTGTATAGTGCAGTGGTTATCAAACATTTTCATATAAAAAGACCCCCAAATGAATATGTATTTGGCCAATGGAAAATATTTTGTGCCATGGAGCTCCATAATTGTACAAGTAGATTTGTGTTGTTAAAATGTTAAAAATATTCAAAAATGTTCACACTTTTTCAAGATTTACAAAAATATATATATATCTGCTATTTCCAAATAGCTGTTATAGGTTCAAAGTGATCTGATGTTGATGCTATACTAACTAATTAGGCTGGGGACCCCCTGGAACCCCATCACGAACTCATGGGTTGGTTCTTTGAGAACCACTGATGTTAGTTAACAAACGTATCATATATGATACACACATTACACTGATTTCTTAATAAATCAGTGTAATCAATACTTGGACCAAGAACCTGTTGTATCATATCTGACACATCCCCACTTCCCCCTGGACCATACCATTTGCACTGCAGGTAGTTACAGAGCCTCAGGTGGTCTGACCCAAAATGGCTGCCATCAACTAAACAGGAGAGGTTGATGCAATACTAACAAACAATTATTTTTTAAGCAGTTCTGGTAAATTTTCCTAGTATATCTTTACCAATATTTTGAAATAAGGGTTGGATAACTTGAATGCACTGCAACTCAAAATTTAGCATTTGAGTTTGTTTTTTATGATGTCAAAAGTGTTTGTATCATATTTGATACTACAGGTCTATAGTCCTTTACGATTTGTATCATATTTGATACTACAGGTCTAAAAGAAATGTTAATTTTTTTTTTGTAATTTTAAAACCGACTTGAAATACCCCTTGTAATACCCCTTGTATCAAATATGATACAACAAATAAATGATACAAAGGAATGTTTAAAAAAAAGTTTTAAGACCCAATAAAGTGTCCCTTTTCAAAATGTTGGAATGTTCTGACCTTTCCTTCATAGTTCAGGTTCTAGAGGGTTAACTGGACTTGAACGTAGAGACAACTTACAAAAATCAAAGGTAACAATCCAAAAGATGTCCTTTTCATTTCCCTCATGGTCAATAGCACTGTTGTACCTACCGTATAAGATGTGTCTTTAGCAACAAGCCACATTTGAAATCCTTCTGCATGGCTAGTGGCATATTTAGGTACGGTTTTATTTTAAATTTTGCTTCCTAACAAATCTCATTCCCCCCAGATTTGGCACAAACATGGGGATGAATTCATTCTACTATTTTGCCACCAAAATGTGGAATGCCCTACCATCGGCCATCAAAAAGTGTGACTCCCTACCCTCCTTCAAAACCGCCATAAAAGAGCACCTGTCTGCAATTTGCAACTGGACCTAGTCGAGTCTTCTAGCTTTCCAAAAATAACTTACCCCCCACTGTTTTTCTGTAAATATACTTTTACTGCTCCTATATTGATGATTTCTTGTATAGTATTGTATGTCTTTATACTGTATGTCTTGCTGAAGTGAATACATAGGACCACAATGGAAACAAGCCCTCAACGCTTTTTGCGTTATCCCTTTAGCATTATTGTATAACTGTACATCTGTACTGTTTGCAAACTGTTAATAAAGTATTCAATCAATCAATCAATCGATCAATCACCACGGATTGTATTGTAGGACATGTGATTCGAATTAATACAAATTAATATGCAAAGCAATGAAAGCATAGAAATGAAATATAACTTATTATGAGGGAAAATGTAGCTGAACCATTTGCACATCATTTTTGCAACTTCTTTTTGGGCGAAAAACATTCTAAAAGTGGGCAAAATGTAAAAATGAAAGCGCTGCAAGATGTTACAGTATATTGTCTCTGTCGGGTGGAAACCTCATGTACAAAACTGTTACGTTTAAGGATTCACATTCAAAAACAGCAAAAGTAGCAGATCTACAAGCCTTTGTTACCTTTGTGTGACGCTTTGGTATGATCAAGTAGGGCATCAATTTACAAGAAGAAATACCAAAAAGTTGAAACATGGAGATAAGAGGTTTCTGCCTGACAGAAGGGATATGCAAACTTAAAAGAAATAAAGAATCTTCCAGATGGGACTTTCTTTCAAAGACTTGTCTTAATGAGACTGCTGATCTAGTACATTATGTTATTGGCTTGTAGTGTAAAAGAGGGGGGAACCCTGGTGTACCACTTAAAAATTCCTTTTTATCTGATGCAGGCGGCATATAAAACACTCTTAATACGGCCTTAAGCCCATCACTGTGTTTTTTTCTTCTGCTAAATATGTCGACAGTAGAAGTACATCATGTATGGTAAATAAACTCACTTAAGCCTGATTCATATTTAACCGCACAACGGCGTTGCGCACAGTAAACAGCCGGTGTACGAATTCACAATTGGCGTCTTTTGATTGATTGAATAATTTATTAACAGTCTGCAAAAAGTACGGAGGTACAGTTATACGTGGTCCTGTGTATTCAATTCATCAAGACATATAAAGACATACAATACTAAATCATCAATACTAGGAGCAGCAAAAGTATATTTACAGAAAAACATTGGGGGGTAATTTCTTTTGGAAAGCTAGAAGACTTTTCTAGGTCCAGTTTCTAGGTCCAGTTGCAAATTGCAGACAGGTGCTCTTTTATTGCGATTTTTAAGGAGCCCCCCCTTTCTCACACTTTTTGATGGCTGGTGGTATAGGGCTTTCCACATGTTGGTAGCATAACAGTAGAATGAATCCATCCCCATGTTTGTGCCGAATCTGGGGGGAATGAGATCAGTGGAGTAGTGATGGGTCGGTTATGATCGATTCGTTCATAAGAACTAGTTCTTTGCCGTGAACGTGAACGAACCCGTTCACTTCTTGAAACTGTTACGTTCACGATTCCGTTCAAAAAATATTGCATTTGTGGAAATAATTATCGACTAATAAAAATAACTTTGCATTATATATTGTAGTTATTTAGTACTTCTACACATTATTATATTACAAAGAATATGGTGCAATTAAATCGTGAATGACAGTGCTGTGTTTCTGTGCAGACTGTGGAGTCATGTCAGTGGGATCAGATGCACACAGTTGCATGCATATAGTAGCCCATGCCCTCCACCTCCACCAGGACCGGAAGCGCTACTGAACGAGAACGTGAACGAATCATTTGAACGGATCATTGCCGTGAACGTGAATGAAATTGTTCGTTCACTGAAATTATCGTTTTTTTTCCCCACCACTACAGTGGAGCTCCCTTTGGTGTTGCACCCGTGGGCGTTACCCACTCTTTTGAAGTAGTTAGACAGGTACATGGGCACTGGTCCCCTGAGCATCTTGAAAACCAGGCCTATTGCAAGTTGCTGTACTCTGTCCTCTACCCTGAGCCATCCCACCCTATAGTATAGGGTGGGGGTCAGCGTGTTGTGAGCTCGCACATCGGCTGTTTCCGATACCGTGACACCTTCGTACAACGGAGTATGAATTTAGCCATTACACGGAATTCAGGCATGGCCGCTGAATGACCATGTTAATTTTCAAAAAAATCACCCCTGTATAATCAATATTTTCTGCTTCTGTACTTCTCTTTGCTATCTGCAGCCAGCACTGCCTTGGTTTTTTAAGCGGAGGGGGAGTGTAGCCCCATCCAGAACGAGGACACAATTAGTGTATTCAGCCGAAAACAGTGGGGTTCCCCCTTTGATGTGGGGATCAAATGAAGGGAGCTGGGTGTTTTTGTCCAAAATGACAGGCTTGCCAGGTTTACTAATGGGTAGCTAATAGAAAGAGAGGTTTATGATGCTCATTAATTACACAGTCTGTCATGTGCTGGAAGGGGGAGAATAGAGGAGATAGGAGGGGGGGCAGGAGAAAAGAGAGAGCGGGGTGCAACAGAGGAAAGAGAGAGAAAAGAGAAGGGGGTTTAGGGTGAAAGGGGGCTGTGTGCTGTGAAGGGGGGCGGGTTGGAATGGAGTTGAGGGGAAAGGGAAGGGCAGAATTTGGGGGAAAGAAAAAGAAGAGAAGATATGTGAAGAGAGCTACGCAAGAGCAAAACCAGAGTTGATGGAGAAAGAAAGAAAGAAAGAAAGAAAGAGGCAGGGAGGGAGAGAGAGAGAGAGAAATGAAAGGGAGGAGATAAAATAATCCTTTCCTGAGATAAGAGCAGCCACCAAGACAGGAGCTTCAAAGAGCGGGAGACGCTCTCGTGGGAGCGTTGGTGCCGTAAACCTTTTTTTCCACATCTTCAGAGGGAAAATTTCAGTCCCTGATCCAAACACACACGCCCCAGCTCTCAGCACCCAACCACTCGGCAGGTGTCCGAGGCCGCGGCGCCTCCCGGGGTGACTTCGCACACTTCCAAGCAACGCTCGTTCTTTGAACTGCCTGAACTCACGCCGCGCGGCGATGGTGATCTGCACATTAGGTGCAAATGTTGAATGGTTAATGAAGAGAATGGGATTTGGGGAGAGGGAGGGGGGTGTGGGGGGTGTGGGGGGGGGGATCACAGCCTGCCACTCCCACCACAGGGGAAGACTAGTGATCTCTCATATCAGCTCCAAACCAGCTCCTCTCCCACCAACTGCATCTATATGGGAGGGGTAGATGCAGTTTATTATTTCTAGCTGAGCCATTAGCAATACTCTCGCCAATAGAGCACCGACGTCTGACGTAATTTACGCATCCTACCTGGGTCACAGTTTCCCCCCCCCCCATTCTGAATTCCCATAGACGTGTTTAATATTGCGTCATATAAGAACTGTGTTCAAAAAATAAACAAATGAGCACAGCAGGTTGACTCATATGGATATGAAGCATCAACTGATGGCGAGAAAACGATGGCGAGAAATAGCGCAGGGACAATTTGTTTATTTTTGGAACACAATTCTTATGAGACGATTCTAAGATGACCCAATGTTATTCTCCATAGAGAAATTACTTCCGTGACCCAGGGAATGAACGAGTGACGTCAGGACTTCAGTACTCTATTGTATCCCATCCTACATGGCAGAGAGAGAGAGAGCGGGGGGGAGAGAGAGGGAGAGGTGTGGGATGTTGCCCCTGCCATCGCCGAGGGTTCTGTCAGTAGCGGAGGGCCGTTCAGTGACCTGTGAAAGACGAGGCTGCCTCTGGTCCCTGCAGGGCCCGGGCACACCGGTTGGGGCCACTCAGCCCAGACGGAGGTTTATTTAGCTAAGCTCTGAGTCTCCCACACATTGGGGCCCGGGGACCGCCATGGAATTCATTATCCCGTACAGCCTGTTAACGGGGCCCACTGGTGTTTTGAATAGTTTCGAAGAGTCTTTGAAAGTTGCACTCCTCCAACTCAGGGTTCAAGTCGCAGAGGACCGCGATCATATTGCGCCGGGCATTATATCATCTGCGAGGCATTCGCCGTGTGACGCGAGGGTTGTAAGCCCACGCAGGAAAAACAATGGCAGGGCTAATACCCAAATATTTACCAGCACCTCTCCATGTGGGGAGAGGCCTGCATGTTTCGGAATAACACAGCCCAGGGTTTGGCAGGGCGGGCCCACACGGGCTCTGGTTGCATGTAAGACTTCCTCTCTATAGACCTGTAACCTTTAGCCCACAGACACACAGGGATCCAGGAAACGTACACAGCAAAATCCTCAGTGTTAATTTAACCTTCCTCTAAAAAATTTAAAAATTAAACTTTATTTGATAGAAACAGTTGTAGTTGGTGTGAATTACCTTTCATTTCAGTGTTCGAATCATTTTGTTCACTTTCAATACAAAGATGAGTTCAAATGATTTGTTCCTCGTCCCTCGTCCCTCGTTCTTCGTTCCTCGTTCAACGTTCATCGCTTACCGGTTCCACCCTCCAATGTCCATGTTTAAGTCCAATGACAAAAGAGGAACGTCTCTCTTCAGCCAGATAAAATGCTGCATTTTGCCACTGACTGACTGAACCTCACTTCACCAGGCTTTCCACACGGAGGAAAATTAACAACAAGGAACAATAATGTTTGAGGAAGTGACCAAATTCGTTCCTGTTCACACTGAACTAAACAAATCGTTCATGAACGTCACAAAGTTGATAGAGACATGGAACACAGAGAGAGAGAGAGAGAGAGAGAGAGAGAGAGAGAGAGAGAGAGAGAGAGAGAGAGAGAAAAAAAAAGAAAGTGCACTGCTCGACATCCATCTAGAAGACCAATTTGGAAGAACACCCCACCAGCTGACTTCACCATCCAATCAGCTTGGGAAAAGGAATGGGAGTCCAAGGAGGTCCCAAACAAACACCTGGTGTCAGACCAACCAACAGGTCCCTAAGGCGAAAGTGGTCTACGCTCAATAGATTCAGGACTGGACATGGCCCCTGCTTGGCCAGCCTTCACAAATGGGGCAGTAGCCCTATAGCCCACTGTTTGACGTTTGTCCTCTCCAAAGACTGAAAGAAGGACTAGTCACCCTCCATACAGCAGACCAAGAGGAAACTGCTTGGCTCCATTTTGCTGCTTCTTCTTTTCATGTGACATCGGGAGGGCGTATCTCGAGCACCCCTGATACCCCTCCCCTTTTTTTTTTTACCCCTCCCCTTTTTTTTTTACCTGGACCTTGACCTTTGACATGTTTTAGCCTAAAGGTTAATGGGGTAAACAGTCATGTGTGTTGTTCATGGCAGCCTACTGATCATTCCCACCATGTTTCATGTGTTGTTCATGGCAGCCTACTGATCACTCCCACCATGTTTCATGAAAATCTGTCTGTCCATCCTAAACATTGACCTTTGACCTCCATTGTGATCTTGACCTTTTCAACACACACACTTAACCACTTAAAGGGATATTTCACTTTCAAAGACGTTTGGGGTAATTTTAACGTCTACTCTGGCTTTTGTGAGCACCCCAGACAGTTTTTAAGTTGCTTGATTCAGTATTTAGATATTTGATATTCATTTTTATTTGACACGCCCCCTTCCTATACAAACCCAAACTCCATAGATTAGATAGATAGATTCATTGAAAACACCCGTCCTTGGTTCTGGTGACTCATACTGCCCTCCAAATATGTGAGGGGGCCATGTTCTTTAGATTTTTCATTTATTTTATTTTATGTTTTTATTGTATTTAATTGTTTTCATTTTCCCAAACATTTTCCCGACATTTTGCCCACCCTAAATTTAAATCCTGCCTACGTGCCTGCTCTATACTGGTGTCTTTTCTGTTTTCTGTTATTGTGGGGAAAGCTTTCGCTGAAAATTGCAGGTCTTTTGTAATGATGATGTTGTGAGCTTGTCGATCTGCTATTTTCTGCGAAAGCTTTCCCCACAATAAGGAAGCTTAGGTTTAAGTGGTTAATCAGCTCTCCGGGGCAGACTGCTAATCATTCATGAAAATCAAGTTCATGAAAGTACACACATCCTTTCTTAAGTGGTTTTGTTCAAAGACACACACACACACACACACACACACACACACACACACACACACACACACACACACACACACACACACACACACACACACACACACACACACACACACACACACACACACACATTGTCATTTTATCTGATTTAGTTTCCTTTGTTTCTTTCTCTGTACTTATGACTATTTTTGAAAATATTTGAAAAATGTCGAAAATGTTGGACATTTTTGAATAATCTTGAATTGTTTAACACAAATCTTCTTTTCTGAGGGTCCCTGGCACAAAGCATTTTCAGATGGGGCTCCACGGCCAAATATATATATCTATTTGGGGGTCCTTGACATGAAAAGGTTTGAGAACCACTGCCCTATAACGTAAAGTGATAGTGATTATTATCTCCACCGGGGGCGGGGGGGCAGGGGGGCAGGGGGGGGGGGTTACGGACAACAATGTTTCCAGGCAAAAGTGGTCCACACAGTGCCCCCAAGGTCCTGTGGGATGACATCACTGGCCTCTGTGAACCCTCCACCCTCCCTCTCTACACTTGCTCTTTTCTTCTATACCTCCACCCCGTCAACCCCCACCTCCAGCCACATGCAGGACTCTGGACAAAAGGAACCAACACGGCAGGCAGAGACAGGGCTGCTAGCCAGCCTCTCTCTCTCTCTCTTTGGGAACACAGCTTCATTAGAGATGAATTGTCTTATTGTGAAGGGCCAACCGCCGCCCCTCTCTCTCTCTCTCTCTCTCTCTCTCTCTCTCTCTCTCTCTCTCTCCCGGGCAGGAGGAGGGGGCGGGGTTGTTGGGGGTCCTACTGGACATGGGGGGCATCATGCATGCAGTGACCAGGCAGCAGGGATCACTGCCCCCACTGTCTGAAACACATCTCACGTGATGGATCACCCGGATCACTGGATCACTGCCCCTCTGGCCAAAACCCCTGGTCCACTCTCATAAATAAGACCTGTGCTACTGAACACTGTCATGCATCTTATAGGACAGTGTTTCTCATCCCTTTTCACTTCCAATTTGATTTGACCCATCCTAACTTTTAGGAGCAGTGGGCAGCAGGCACGTGCGGGGGGGGGGCTTTGGGTGCTTGCCTCTGATGCCAAAAGCACATCATAATTATTATTTATGATGATATTATAATTCAAATGAGCTGGCTCCCATCAGTCAGTTTTAGTTTCACTTTTCACCTATAAGTGCCCTCCCACCTCGTTAATCTTGCAGCTGCATTGCAAACAACTTGAGACATGCACTCAGCAAGCATGGTAAGTTCACTCCCCCATCAATGAATTGTTGCTCATACACTTCACGTTTTGTGCAGATTAGGTACAAAACTGAGATATGTTCCTTTCATGATCTTTTGTTAGCTTGTTTTGTACAGAGCCAGGCTAATTGTTTCCCCCTATTTCCAATCCATGTGATAACTAGGTAAACATGCTCCTGGCTTTAGTTTGCCCTCATCTTGAAGTGAACATAGGCTGTTTGTGGTAGAGATGCAGGAGGCAGAGGATATAGCCCAGGGTAATAGCAGGCATGACACAGGCCAAGTTATTGTGGAACATCTTGCTTCCATTATGTATTACATTTCTGGTGTGAAATGGCACGAGGGACCCCCAAAAAAGTTTCTTGTTTGGGAAGTGTTGAACTGATGGACATACAGTCAGTGTCCCCGTGGTAGAATAGTCTTTGATGGCAATGCCAGGGAGAGGTGCCATCTTACTTTGGCTATTTGTGGAACAAAAACTGACCTTGGCCGGGTTATTATTATGTGAACAAGAGGACATGTTTTTACACAATGTCTATGAGTTCCAGCCAAAACCCTCCACGCTGTAGGCCTACATGTGCGTGTGAAGCAAGTCAAGTCCCTTTGCATTGTGTTAAGTGAGGCGGAGGGACGGAGCCACGGAGAGGTGGACATCTGTGGAACATGTTGGGAAAGTGAGTGTTTGATCAGAGCTCCTAGAGGAAGCAGAGGTTTCCTCGCGGAGCGGACATGAGTCCAAGTCGTGCACTTGTCAACCGCATAAACTTTAACACCTGCACGCTGCTCACACATGTCGCCGTAATACACCCCGGGAATAGTCAGGAAGTACACAGCATGAGTTGACCCACATAGCCACATGAGGGGAAAATATTGAAGATAGTAGACTTTGTCTTTGGAGCCTTTCTGTTAGACATTATTATTATTATTATTATTATTATTATTATTATTATTATTATTATTATTATTATTATTATTATTTAAAGCTACAATACCTAAGTTTTATGTCCACTGTCTCTCTCTCCTGGTGGAGAGAGGTAACTGCAATGATACCCACACTACAATAAAGATGGTGGTGCATGTATAGTGTCCAATCCGGTGCGCTGTCTGCTTCAAGTAACTTTATTGACATTGTCAACCAAGTGTCCTATATCCACAAGTTTCCTAGGGCGTTGTGGGCATCACTTCCTGTCGATTTGATCCCTGATACCTGATCAAATCGACAGGAAGTGATGCCCACAATGCTCTAGGAAACTTGTGGATAGGCAAGGCAGTTGTATTTGTAAAGCATATTTCAACAGCAAGGTAATTAAATGTGCTTCACACATAAGGAAACACAATTATACAATGACATTAGGATGCATAAAACAAAATAAGTAAAACACAGCAGATACAGCTACAGTGCAGAAGAGAAAGAAAAAGAAAAAAGAAAATTAACTATCAAAAGCAGCGGCAACCAGAGAGGTCTTTAGTTGTGACCCGACACCAGGGTCTAAACTGCTCAATTGGAGAGTAGTGAGACCACGTCCTCCAACCCTGCAGATGTGAGTTGTATTGTATTAACATACTCAACCTTATAGATTGGTTAAAATAACATTTTATTTACCAGGTCTTGGCTGGGTTTGTATGTCTTGTTGTTCATTACCTCCATGCAATGATGCTGCAGATTAGACGTTAACCACTTAAACAATAATGTGCTTTGTTGACCGGGGTCGCCCAGGGTTCTGTTCTTAGCCCCCTTATCATTTAGGCCTCAGTCTACACCACAGCTCTTCACAGAAAATAATCAAAACAAAATCTAAACAATCTACAACAGTAGCAACGCATCGTGTGGTGTTGTTGGTGTGTAGATCTTCTGCTTTCCCAGAATAGGGACGCTAAATGTTCATGTGGTTAAAAAGTTAGGGTTATTCCAAGGGTCCTCAACTGGCAGATCCTCGAAGATACCATGGATTATTTAGATAATTACTGTTGAAAAGATGTTTGCGGATCCAGTGTGGTGTGTGTGCTTTCATGCTCTGGTCGGAGATATACACAAATTCCCAGCTTATAGGACTGCCCCAGTACAGTATAATCACAATCCTCTAGCATTGGCTCCTATAAGGCAAGGGTTCCCAAACTTTTCAGGCCGCTACCCCCCAAAATAATCATATTTGAACTGGGGACCCCCCCGTCCCCCCCAGACAAGCACTTGGAATTGTAGGCATTACATTTAGTTTAACTCGGTTCTACAGATAAATATTGTGAAAATAGCTGAACTACAAGCTCACAACGCCTCGCACTGCAAGGTGTTGTGATCTTGTAGATCGGCTATTTTCACAATATTTGCCTATTTCTTACGTATTTGACAATTTGGCCAATATTGGTCTTAAAAAGGTCTTATAAGTCATTAAATTGTAACTTTAGAAATGTGCAGATAGTCACCCTGTATACACTTATACTGTATGTTGGTTTGTTTACAGTTGAGTGAGAGTAATGTTGCACATTAAGCTTATCATCTGGGGACCCCCCAAAATAATTTAGGGACCCCCCATGGATCCCGACCCCCAGTTTGGGAACCACTGTTATAAGGAGTTCCACTCACTGATGCCATCACTCTGAGTACATCTAACAGCATTGTGTTGTTACAGTGGGGATAAATTGGAGTGTTGAAGCTGGCCCAGCGGCTGTGTGTTTGCTGCCAGAAACAGAGCCATAAAAGGACTCAATCTGCTTTAATATTTGTTCATTGTAAACGTACAAACGTTTAAACATTTTTTTATAGAGGTGGAAGCTGGCCAGTAAAGAATTAGCGTTGCTTTTATTGTTTTTGTTCTGAAATGCCCTCAACTTGCTTTCTCACTCGGCAACCGCAGGCAACAATTGTGTGGGGGATGGCTGTGTGCCAGCTGAGAAATGTTTTATTGTAGTGGAAAAAATATTTTAAGTGTTTGGGCTTTACGACGCTGCTTGAGGCATGCCTTCTTCTGCTGACAGCACTGTGTTGTGTTGTTTTTGCCTGACTTAACTATGCTTAATAAGGTTTCTTTGAGTAAACGTAAACAAAGAACTATGTCAAATCCTGCAGTTTTTTGTATAAAAGCACTTTGGAAAGCAGCAAGACCAGTATTTTTCTGTGGTTAAACATGGTGTTTTTGGTGAATGTATATCTTTAATGAACAGTAACTGTACCTGACCACCACTTGCCAGTGTTTAATACTGTTTACTTTGAGCTTTGTGAAGAAATACATAGGTGGGGTTATATGCATGTGTACTTACTACAACAGAGAGAGACACACACACAAATAATCAATTTAAAATAAATGGTAAAATAAAAATGGTAAATGGTGAATTTATATAGCGCTTTTATCCAAAGCGCTTTACATAGATTGTGCATTACATTCACCCATTCACACACCCATCCTTGGCCTTTTCCTTTTTTCCCTATACACAAAATATCTTCACCATAAATAGCCAGTGTTTGCCTATGATGACACGCCCCAGAATAGGGATACTGGGGTTGAAGTGGTTCTCACACACAAAACTGTTTAGAAGAGCCATCGGACCATCAGGCATGCTACCTAGAACCATATCGTCTCTGTCGGGTGGAAACCTCATATTTACTTTTCAGGATTCAAATAAAAAAGTAGCAGATCCACAAGCTTGCAGATCTGCTACTTTTGATACTTTTGTGTGACGCTGTAGTTTGATCAAATAAGGCACTAAATTACGAAAAAAGACAAAAAGTTAAGACACGAACATAAGAGGCTTATGCCGGACAGCAACGATATGCTACCGAGATCTGACTGCTCGACTCAACTCAGCTCAACTTTCAACTAAACATGTTGCATACTTTCAACAAATGGGAAATTGCAAAATGTGAACCGCGGTTGAATACACGGCCACTGTGCAACTCCCCTTGTGCAATAATATGCAACCTCCTACTGATAAACAAGGGGAATTATGCTGCTGGGTTGTGTTGTTGTGTGTCAAAAACACAACCCAGCTCTCTCCCTGTTCCCTTCAGACAGCCCAACAGACTGTCAGGCAATAAGCCAGATAAACTTATGGAAAAGGAATGGGGAAAGGGAAAGGGGAGTATTGTATCATCCCCTGAGGAAGGGGGAATTGCTTTTCTCCATTCATCCAGCAGATGAATGGAGATGGCTTTTGATGAGCGCTCAGTTGAGAGCTATACTGTAGCAGGGGTTAAGTGTTTTTTTTTTAATCCTACGATTTTTGTAAGTGTCTTGATCAGGGACACTTTGACACGTACAGTAGATGGGCGAGCCGAGACTTCGGATCGGCGGCCTTCTGATTACCAGACAGACAGCCTCTCTACCCACTAATCTATAGGGCCACCCACCCCCTACTGTAAACGTTATTGGTCATTTTGCGCTGGATCGAGGAAGCTGGCATGGTGGGGAAGGTATTTCAACAGATCTGGTTGCAACTTGGGGAGAGAAGCCTAAAGTCTTAGGCTTAGCATCAGCCTGACTTAACCTTCAGTGCATGTTATTGTCAGGCCTTGGGACTATCCAACATTTTGCACAAGCCAGTAGGATGGTCCTACGATCCTTTTGATCTAATACCGCATATCTGGATCATTGCAAATGTTGGTTTGGAATATTACTCTTTTCTATGGTGACTTTCTCTTTATTCTCTCTTTAAGCTTTATTCTCACTGTAGAATTAAATAAAAGCATTTATGTTGCAGGATGGAAAATGAAAATTTCTCAACAAACAATACACACACATTGTGGAAAGCATATAGACATATATACCAACATAATTTTAAATGCATTTTGTAATAACACAATTATTTATTAGGTCTAAAAGAAAATGCCTAAAAGAAAAATATTATTCTTAATGTCCCTGTGTGCCGATGTAGTTATAATTTGTTCTAGGCAGCTTTAAGCTTCCGTCAGTGGGACACAGGGAGCCAACTGTAAACAACATCAGTTTCAACATCATTGCCAACAAAGAAAACATCTTCTCACAAACCTCTGAATGGTTTACCGCAAAACTGATTCTTTTCTAAACCGACTGAGAGAGAAACAGAAATGCAGATTATGAATAGGAAGGAAGTTGATTGGAAAAGATGCTTCCCACGCTACTTGTAAGTAAGCAAGTAGCCTTGAGAACCAATGGTTCCAGAGCCATGTGGCCCATAAGGGCAGGAGCCTATCTCCTGTTTCTGTAGCATGAGGAGGCTTGATGTACATCTGAACATGACACATGATGTACAAGTAGGCTACATGCCCTGAACATGACGCGAATGTGTCGCAGGGACTTACCCCCAATCCAACCCTTGATGCTGAGTGCCATGCAAGCACCCGGCCGGGGTATTGAACCCCGAGCCCAATCTCAGGGCGGACACTCTAACCACAAGACCACTGAGCTGCTTGGCTACTTGGCACTGCTGTTAATCGTGACTGGAGCCAGTTGGGAATGCGTTTGTCCAGAAACATGTTTTTTTTTAACAAAGTATGAACTTTGCTTTCGCTTTTTCAAAATGATATCTATTTGAGGAGGATAGATATCAGAGGAGGAGAGTGCAGAGGGAGAGAGAGGGGAATGATAAGGATGTTTGGGAGGAATTTGGGTCACAGAAAACATGGGAGAAAAGGAGAAATATGATCAAAGATCTTCTAAAAGAGCTTTGAAGGGGCATCTCTCTTATGCCCCTTTAGTGGAAAAAAACAGAAGGGAAGCAAGACGGCAAGACTGTAGAAAGAAACAAATAATAATCAACTTTATTTATGAAGCACTTTTCAAAACAGGGTTAAAGTGTGCTTTACCATATGATAAAATAAGGGGAAAAAACAACAATAAAAACTATGAAATAAACGTTTTATTTTATTTTTTATTGCCTATACAACAAATAATAATAAAACAAAAATGGAGTAGCCTAAATAATAGGTAGCCTATATCGCAAACATTTTAGGTTTAGAATGATAATACCTAAACATCATCATTAAACTTTCGGTCATGAGATTTTATTTTGCTTTATTCCATGGGAACTGGCTTTTTATCTCTTCCCCTCCCACCAAACTATGATTAGACCAAGCCAAAGGGCTATATCTGGACAAGCTGAATGACACCAGGTGCCATTCAATTCTAGGTATAATTTTAGTTTTGTAAAGCGACTTTGGGTACTAAGAAAAGCGCTATATAAGTCAGATATATTATCATTAATTTTATGTCCAACCCTATTGTCTTTATAATGTATGCTTCCCCAATGGCCACGTCATATGTTGGCATGACATCTTTACGAAGACGATACACAATTACATCTTCCGGTGGAAGCCCAACAAAGACATTATTAATCACTGGATATCAAGTTGAACTCTGACAAAACTGAAATTCGTATAGATGATCCAGGTCACTTGCATTCTCAAATTCAGACATCAGTTGGTCCATTAGTCTTATTTGATCTGCAATCTCACAATGCGTCACACTGAGACGCGTTGTGTGCTTGTAGATCTGCTATTTTCGCTTTTGCGTGCCTTGAGTTTTTGACTAGCCCATGGTGTGGCTTGGGCACAAAACGTTTAGAAACCACAAATAAGCCTCCCTGTGTGACTTTAGCACTCCATCCTGCTAGATGCTCACATCTGACTTTGATGGCTGATGGACACTTTAAATTGAAGGGCCTCTGACCTTAAAATATTGCTGTAGCTTAATCCAAAGATTAAGCATGTTCTCTGACTAAATCTCTATAAAGTGTGGAATGCTTTTAACAATGTCAAAACAGGGTGGCCTGGGATCACTTCAGCGAAGCCGCTGACCTTACAGTTGACCTGAAAACAGTAACAAAGAAAAACAACTATGACAAACATTCTTTTATGTTGCTCTCTGTGGGTTTTCTGGGAGTTATGTACCCTTATGTACATACCACAGGATGACCAGAGCAAACAACTCTACAGAATATGAGGTCAAATGTAAGTTTCTCATCAGTGTTGCCATGTTTGCTTATTATAAGCGACTTTGCGCTTGTTTTTCTGTAAATATTGGTAGTTGCGGGTTGCGTTTTTTTGGGGGGCTTGTTTCTTAGGTGTAGATGCTTATTTGGGCTTGTGTGGTTTCTTTTCGGGTGTACCGTGGGATAAACCTCAATAAAATGTCGCAGCACAGAAGGAACGAGATCCGATGGATATTATTCTCCAAGTCTTTTATTTGATCAACTTCAGGAGTATTCACAAAAAGTGGCAACTGAGTAGGTCAAAATACAGTGCCCTGAGATCACACAAGTACACACTTTTATACAGTAAATTCAAGACACGCGCTAGCTTCGCAGTCCCTCCTCCTCCTCCTTCTCTCAGCCAATCGGGAGCTGATCCGCTCCGGCCGAGCGCACAGCGAGTCTTGCTAGGCTTATCACACACATTTGAATGAAGGTGACTTCTGACAATACAGTTTATGTTCCTGTGGCCAAACTATAACCTAAAATGGAATATTCTTTAATAATTTGTGTTCAGTATGTCCTGAGCTTTAAAAGGAGTGTAAAAATGCATACATTTATATAAATATACAACAGTTAACAAACAAGAATTTTAAGGAACCACATAATCTCTTCAATCGGACTGTTTTCTATCTAAAGAGGCTTCCTCTTTGATCAAACGGATCCCAAGACCTAATCACTGAGAACCTGTTTTATCTTAACTACTGTAAACATCTTTACCAGGATGTTTATACTTTAAAGGAAAATAGCTCTGTGTTCAAATCTAATGATTAGATACGTCTGTGGCCTACAGTAACTTATGCAATGAACATCAGATTACCTCACCGCTGTTGAGTGTTTAACTTTGTCCATTGTCTATTTAATCCTGAGATGTTTTGGAAGAATGTGTCTTAGTGAAGAAAGCTCTTCAATTCAGAGAAACAGTTGCTGGTTAAGTTCCAGGCCAATCACTTCGGGTGCTGTTATTCTGAATGAAATGACTATGCTATGTAAAAGCCCATGTATATCAATTTTAGCATATATGATGGTTTGGGAGAGACTTCACTTGCTGTCTAATGTTGTACAAACCAGTGGTTCTCAAACCTTTTCATGTCAAGGCCCCCCTAAAATATATGGATTCATCGACGTAGCCCCATCTGAAAATATTTTGTGCCAGCGATCCACATACAGGATTTGTGTTGTTAAAATGTTTCAAAAACATTCAAAATGTTTTACAAATCCACAAGCTCACAAAAGTTGATCTGCTATTTTCAAATAGCCGATGTATAGCCTAGTCTCTTCTTTTGGCCTTGTTTCTGTAGCCGCTTGTTTCTCTTGCAAGATCTGGCAACACTGTTTCTCATGCAACCTATACAGTCTGATGGGAAACTGGAGCAGCATGTCAATTCTGTGCTTCCTACTTTGTAAATCTACTCACTTTGTAAATCTTACTTAACCACATAAACCCTTAGCCTTCCTTTCCTGGGCCTCATGTCATAATTTGCAAACATTCTGTGAAAATAGCAGATCTACAAGCACACAATGTGTTGCGCTGCCAGAGATCCTTGATACTGTGTTGACAAGATAGCCAATTCCACGCCTTGCCAGTCGCCAATAGTACGAAATGGTACACAATGTCCTCCTGATTGGTCTGTCTGAAGAAGACCATTTTAATGTTCGGACCATTATGTGGCTTGCAAAGAAAGGGTCCAATATTTACTTCTATTCGTCTATGGGGCAAGGGAATGGGTCAATCTATGTTCATGGTCACATTTCCATTGGAATTAAGAGACTCACATCCTACATGACACAGATACAGGACATCAATCCAAGTTTGGGAGTCTTTGGTTTGTCTTTTTCTTTTTACCTTTACTTCACCAGTACTCCCATTCAAAATCAGTTTAACAATGAAGTCCTGGCCAAGACAGCAGCATAAAACATTTAAACATAGAACAGCAACATACAAATCCATAGATAATAAAACTTTAAAAGGAACATATAAAACAAGAACAGTACAGATTGTTCAGTAACAGGTCTTTGGCATTGCGACGCCTTGTGAGCTTGTAGATCGGCAATTTTTCTGGTGAAGATATTTAGTGTGTAGAGAGAAAAAAGAAGGGGAACATGTACAGAGCCCATGGGGGACCCCGGTTTAACAAAGTATATACTTTATAACAATTTGCAATTAGTACAGAGGTACAATTTACAATGATTGTTAAAAGGATAACACAAAAAGCCCTTGGGGCTTGTTTCCATTGTGGTCCTGTGTATTCACAATTCACCGCTGTTGCATGAATCCCTGCCTCGCGCCAAACCCGCTGCTGGTGGTGCTGGTGGCGGTGAGCCTTATAGCCGTCCTCAGTTTGTTTTCCCTGGGTCTCAGGTTGTTCCTCTCTGTTTCATAACATCATAACAGCTTGAAGTCTTTTCCCGTGGCGGGGGAAGGAGTTTGTGCGGCTGTAATTGGGAGCAGATATGGACAAGGCCCCCGCGTGCCTCCACGGTGATGTCATGTACAGCCCCTTAGCGCTGGCTCCAGGGGAGAGGACAGACAGAGGGGGGGGGGAGGGTGCAGGAGGGAGAAGGTTGAGTCTTGGGTGTGTGTCAGAGAGCCGACTCGCGCTCGTGCAGGTCTCTCGTGTCTCGTCTGCGACAGGTTCTTAGCTTGTAGATCAGCTATTTTCGGTAGAATAAGCCAGTGGTTCTCAAAGAGGGGGGGTCCCCAGCAAAAGAAGTTAGTATAGCTTCACAATCATTTTAACCATTTTATCCATTTATTAGTTGGCTATTCAAAAATAGCAGATCTGCAAGCTTGTACATCAGCTATTTTTGAAAATATCGAAACAGATGATTTTTTTAAAAACACAAATCTTCTCTTCTGGGGGTCTGTGGCACAAATAATTTTCAGATGGGGGTCCTCTGCTAAATACATAATCAATTTAGGGATCCTTGGCACGTAAAAATGTGAGAACCAGTGGTGCCAGAGTACTGACAGCACTGGGACTTACAACATGTATCAGATAGATAGATAGATAGATTTTTATTATAGTGTCCTGCACCACATGATGCCCAGCCCGCACAGGCTTATAAGACACATGTATCATGTGTCCATTTTTAGCTACATGTTAAGAATGTAATTTAGATGCTATTTAGATACTGTAGATCACTCCAGTTCTTAAATCCTTACACTGGCTCCCTGTGCGTCAAATAATTGTATTATATTTTAAAATACTACATTTAGTCTATAAAGCTTTGAATGGTTTAGGGCCAAAATACATTTCTGATTGTGTGCGATATGTCATGAACCATCCATATTTCCCAGGTCATCTGGTAAATCTCTGCTTTCTGTCCCAAAAAACAAATATAAACGTGGGGAAGTAGCATTTAGTTTTTATGCATCACATATCTGGAACAAACTCCCAGAAACCTGCGAGTCTGCTGCCACTCTTATTTCTTTTAAAACTAAAGACCTTTCTGTTTGCCGCTGCCTTTGATTGAGTTAAAGGAGAATTACTAAAGTTTTCTTACCTTTTCTATGACGTTATGATATCTTAGGATGAATGGTACAGTAGAAAAATGTCATAACTCCACCCCTGAGCCGCCACAGCTTAAAAGGTGTGCGGATAGGCCTTAGGTTAGATCACATATTTTAATAGCTTAAAAAAATTAAATAATGGTGAGATCTGATAGTGACCCAGAAAGCACTTCAATTCAGAGAAACAGTTGCTGGTTAAGTTCCATTTTTATGGGTCACTCTGACACTCTCAACTGATGGTTCTTGAAATACATCATAAGAGCTTGTGCTCTTATCAGCCGGGTGCTCAAAAACATAAAGTAAACACCTTTCCTTCATACGAACATGTAAACACTTTCACCTTGCCAGCCTGTCTCCACCACTTTTCTCACAAAGATATGCTTCTATGCCAGGGACCCTTGCACAGAACACACTGAAATATATTTTCTCAATATCCAAATCAAAGCCTGTGCATTATAAAGAACTGGAACAGAAATGACACTATCAAACATCAAAAGGTATAAATGCAGTATGAAGCAGGACCTAATAAGTTACAATAATGGACATAATATGGCCATTGTTGGGTCCTATAGCACACAACAAACGGCCATACATTAACCACGAACATGTCTTGTAGCCCTCGACTTCAAGTCATTTTACAATTGTGGCCCCCTGCCTAATCTAGTTGAATACCACTGTCCTAGTCTGAGAAAATTGGGGTGGACAGTTCCTGGCAAGCAAATCTGTATTGCCGAAAACAGTCAGCCGCCTTAAATTTTTGTTTTTGAAATCAGTGCGGTCAAATAGTGCTGGCATTGTGTCTTTGGGGCTGTTTGGAGTTGGCATAGCCATTTTCATTAATGTACCATTCACCTGGTCTGAGAAAAGGGGGCGGACAGTTCCTGGCAAGCAAATCTTGCCGAAAACAGTCCCTCTCCTTTCATTTCTGTTTCGGAATCAGTGGGGTCACATAGTGTCATCGTTTCTTTTGAGCTGTTTGGAGCCAACTCCACCAAACAGACTACTTCAGACTACAACAGACTGGCAGTCTGTTGTAGTCAGAAGTAAAAAAGTTCTGCGCAAAATTTGCAAACTGTTGGCCGACGGCACATTATTGTGCTCATGCATGAAAATAACTCTCCATACCAGGAGGTGGCAGTAGTCTGCAGGAGCCAGCAGCGCTCAGGGGGCCGGAAGCTAAGGCGGCATCTTGACCAAAACAAACAACTAGACAGAGCTAGTCGTAGACGAGACGTAGTACTGCTTTGCTTTGGAGTTGATCGGTATAGGAATTGAGAGTTGAGAATATGGTATCTAATTCAAAAGTGCGACGGGCAATGTCTCTGGCTTATCTAGACATGCTCCTGCACCAGAGGCAGACGAGAGGGAAAAAAACTAAAATATCTAAACAGCCAATCAGGGTGCTCTACGGAGCCTTCACCCCCCTCTCTCCCCCCTCTTCACTACCCCGCGGCTATCGACGGGCTCTAGCTGTCGGAACCCGAGTGAGCATATTCGGTCTGCGTTTGACGCTATCCTACAAGTCCCGACCCAACAGATTTTCAGCAGCAGCCGCTTTCCAACGCCTTCCGCGGCCGACGTCGGTGCGGTGGAGAGTTGCCTTTATACCAACTGCAAACAGCCCCAAAGACAAGATGCAAACACTATTTGACCCCACATTTCACCAAAAAGAGAAATGAAAGGTGGCGGACTGTATTCGGCAATACCAATTTGCTTGCCAGAAAGTGTCCACCCTCCTTTTTTCAGACCAGGTGAGTGGTAAATTAATAAAAATGTTTATGCCCACTCCAAACAAGGAACTGTCCGCCCCCCTTTTCTCAGACCAGGTGAGTGGTAAATTAATAAAAATGTTTATGCCCACTCCAAACAAGGAACTGTCCGCCCCCCTTCTCTCAGACCAGGTAAGTGGTAAATTAATAAAAATGGCTATGCCAACTCCAAACAGCCTCAAAGACACAATGCCAGCACTATTTGACCCCACTGATTCCGAAAACAGAAAGTAAAGGAGTGTTTTCGGCAATACAGATTTGCTTGCCAGGAAGTGTCCGGCAGCATAGCCATTTTCATGAATGTACCAGTCACCTGGTCTGGGAAAAGGGGGGTGGACACTTCCTGGCAAGCAAATCTGTATGGCAGAGGACAGTCTGCCTCCTTTAAATCCTGTTTTCGGAATAAGTGGGATCAAATAGTGCTGGTAGTGTGTCTTTAGGGCTGTTTGGACTTGTTTTCAGAGATTTGTTTACAATTAGAAACATATTTCGATTGGGGTTAGGTTTGGGATTAGACATTTACATAGAAGTAGGAGGGATTAAAATGATTTAAATTTAGTTGCACGCCGGTCTCATGCACCAAAAAATAGCCGATGTACAAGCACGCAACGCGCGTGCTTGTAGATCTGCTTTTTATCGGGTTCAGGTTTACGGTAAAAGGTAAATTTGGCACTCATAAAATTGGGGTCCTGAAATTTAGATTTTTCAGTGTGACACACTATGTGTCTATTTTAAAAGGATGTCTGTGGACACAGTCGCTAAATCAAACTCCTGTGTAACTTTGTAGCACTGTTTGTTCTGCATTTGTCTTCGTGGCGTTGCCGTTGTGTTGTGTGTGTGTGAAGCCCCGAAGCGTTCACCCAGTGGCTACTAATCCCATAGCCTGTGGGGACCGTAACCATGACAACAGAGCCCATTGGCCGTGGCCACACTTGCAGAGCGTAACCGTGACGACAGACCCCATAGCTGGTGGCCGTGCATGAACTCCGAATTTTCGCTGAATTCACACAAAAAACACTAATAAAGAGCTTAACACATTGTGTGCCAAAAACGGTCCGGACCGTTTTTGAGAATCCAAACGAGGAGCGCCGAAAACGGTCCGGACCGTTTTTGACCCAATTTTATTTTTATACGTGGGGCCCACGTGGAGTGCTCTAACGAAACTTTGGGATCATCCAAGGAGTTTCTGAGAAGGAGAGGCCGGATGTGGATCCATGTCATTCCGGTCGGCTTTCCAATGTTAACTCCTTGACTAAAAGCTTAATATCTCCATTTCTTTTTAACGTGGTGGAAGCGAGCCGTTTTCGATCGGCGATCACTCTGCAATGGAGGATCGCGTTAGAAATATTATTGTTCCAGGCGTTAGTCGGGACCCTCCGCCGTCTCGCACGCACGCTTTGTTTACATGCACTTCCGCGTCGGGGCTTCTACAGCACAAAACGTATCAACGTAAGTGGATGGAAGAATAGCAGGCACTGAACGTATAATATTTTAATAAACCTCTGGCACCCGATGTGTTAAATGTGGGTAAAGTGAAAAACGGGCTACCTGACTGTCTCCATATGGTAATGATCAATGCCTGTGTGCAAGTTCAGATCAATTGCTCAACCCACTGAGGAGAAAAATGCGGATTAGACAGACTTACAGAGAATGGTATCTTTTTGAAGGCATGTTATTAGAGATCACTGCCGAGTCGACCCCTGCTGCAGCGCAGTGACTCCCCATGTTGTCATGTTAGGGACCACTGCCGACCCCTGCTGCAGTGACCCCCCATGTTGTCATGTTAGGGCCCACTGCCGACCCCTG
Organism: Gymnoscopelus braueri; assembly: GCF_963280865.1. Classification (NCBI taxonomy): domain Eukaryota; kingdom Metazoa; phylum Chordata; class Actinopteri; order Myctophiformes; family Myctophidae; genus Gymnoscopelus; species Gymnoscopelus braueri. The sequence goes on from NC_137603.1 coordinate 51,000,618, forward strand.
CTGCTGTGACCCACCATGTTGTCAGCTGATAGTCATCAGAACCCACCACTACACTTGTCATCTCAGATTCCACAGCACACTTGACCTAGCCTCATGGCACACCAGTGTGCCTTTGTCCGTGTACGGACATATTGATGACCACTTAACCTTCCAGGCTGTAGGGTAGTTTCAGAGCATATAGCCTAGTAGTATAGTGTCAGATTTCTCTGATGTCAGCTAAACAAAAGATCCTGCTCTCTGGAATGTGTTACCATGTGGCCCATGTTTGGGGTTATTTTAACTCTACTCAGGCTTTTGTGAGCACCCCAGACAGTTTTTAAGTTGATTGATTCAGTATTCAGATATTTGATATTCATTTAATCAGACAACACCCCCTTCCTATACCATCCCATTGTAACTTCAAATTCCATTTTTTTATGCGCCGGTGAAGCGTACATTTTTCGCATTGCCCGCAATTTCAAATGAATGCTACAGGTGTTCACACATGCCTCATGGATACAGAACATTTACATTAAAACATTTTCCGGTAATCAAAATTTACTTGAGTAAAAGTACAAAAGTATTAAGTGGTCAGATGGGTGGGCCGCGAACGCTTTTGAGATTTTCAAGTGGGCCCTGATACAGAAAAGGTTGAGAACCACTGATCTAATGAATGAATAGTTTTATTTTGGTCTTAAGCCATTGTACAGAGGTTATCACAACAAACATTACAAAAACAATACTTGGGCTAAAAAGTTGGAAGCTGAAGCCGTAGTAATGCCTACCCTTTTTACCAGATGATATATTTAAAACGGAAACAATAACAAAACATGGATACGAAAGACAAAAACAAACAAATCTATAGAGGTTTAAAAGCCAAAGGAGACAATTATTTACTTTACAATAGGCCTACAGGCAATCTTTAACCTTTATGAATTTAAAGCATTTGCTAGGCTGCTTTTTGTTGTGCTTTACTTATTGAGGTCCTATGATCTAAAATGTAAATTCCCCCTCGTTAAGCGCTTTGCTCCCATCCTGGTTCACACACACACACACACACACACACACACACACACACACACACACACACACACACACACACACACACACACACACACACACACACACACACACACACACACACAGACGGTGCCCACCCAGCGCTGCCCTGACCCATTTCACTGCATGCAGGACATTTGCATGAAAGGAACTGGAACTCTATGCCAAAATAAACATCAATTACGGCTGTCAAACAGCACCAAAAACAGCTGCAAGCTTTGAACAGCTCGAGCAGCAGGCTTCAAAAGCGGGCCGTCTTTAAAGTGACTGCCTCACATGCACCAAAGGCCAGGCTGGAATTAGCTCAGGCTAAGGATAAAAACAAAAATCACCTCTGCTAATGAACTCACAGCATATATTTTAAGTAACTTGAAAATCCCTCCATTAGCATAACACATTTTGCTTTCTATAGTTCACCCCCCTTTCCATAGAATCACCATTAATGCAAGGTGATTGGGTAGCAATGTGCTAATGACATTATCATTACAAATATAGCTTTGCAGCTGACACTCTCATCAAAAGACACTTACAATGGGCACACGGGACGAGAACATGACATACACACAAAATAAATAAACAAAACATAAGAATCAGAGAAAAACATTTAACATTGAAGTAAGTTAAGGGAAGTCTCTATGGCTAATGGTGGTATAAATAGAACATACATCTCTTACAGAGAAAAGCAAGCAAAGCATGCTGTAGATCTACATTTATTTTCCTCTCCTGGTGATTTTGTTGAAAGCACAGGAAGAGCCCGAGGGATTTGTCAATACATATTTCTCGACTGGTTCTAATCTTCTCTTGTTCATTTGCTCATACTAAGCTCTGTTTACTGGAAACGGTTCCAGTATAATTACAGGTAGCATAGTTTAAGGTAATTAGATGTTTTATTTATATAGATTTAGGATAATAAGGGCTGGGTTGTTTGACTGTATTGTATTGTCATGTCATGACAATAGTGTTTGTTTATTTATTGTGCTGTCACTCTGTGATCTGACATGTTATGTTGAGTGTAAGAGGACCAGAATGGAAATAAGTCTTTGACCTTATTGTGTTTCATCCTTGGAGGGTTTAAACTATAATGTTATAGCTTTTCAAATAAACTAAACTAAAGTAAAGAGTTCCTATTGAGCGACTGCCATGTTTCATTACTGTTTAAAAACATTACATTTCCCTGGCCGTATTGGTTTATGCCTGAGATTTTGCTGTTGTTCCACAATGTGTGCAATTGCAGTGAGTTTGGAGAAGATTGTTATTAGTATAGCAAACACTTAGAGATAAGGTGAAGATAAATATGGAATAGGATAAGAAACATGGATTTTCAACCAAATGCTTGCAGAAGTTGCATTATTGTTATGGTTAAGTATGATATAAAGATGTGGAAAACTGTACCTCCTTCCATACACTTGGGAGTATCAAGGTACTCCCTTTGGCAAGATTATCAATACCTTTGGAATTATGTCCTCAGTAGCTTTTAATATTACAGGGGTTTATTAGCATCCCTTCCAAATGTAAACGGTCTAAATTGCAGTGTGATTACTCTCACAGTAGTAAAGCCAAATCCCTGTCAGCCTCTGAGAAGTTTACACCGTTCACACCACCGGCGGGGTTTATGCAAGCGCATTCATATTCCAAAAAAGATCCAAGATAAACACTGGGTTTCGTAGCCTGCATTTCACTTGAAAAGCAGGCCCTCGTGGTCTCTTCTCTCTAAAACATTCAAAGTCAAACAAATGTTCACATCACTTGACACAAGGGGTCGTGCCAAACAAATTACCAAATTAACAAGTACTGTAAGGTAGAATGTACAAAGAAAGGAGAGGGGAGAAGGAAAAAAACAACCTCTGCTTGCTTTGATCTGACATCTACAGGAGGAATTATCTCTTGCAAAATGTTAATGTTACCTTTCATATTACAGATTAGCCTCCCCTCCTCAAAAAATGTGAGTGTTCTCAGATGGTCAGCGTTAATTCTGACCCACTTAGGGCGCTTTGATCCGAAACCCCCTTTTCTACAGATCTTCGCTGCAGAAGTTCAAACTGATTTTGTCATTGCCGACCACAGCAGCCTCCTCGTATAGCTATAAGCTCCTCCAAGCTGCTAAAGCTGCTGACAGCCACTGGAGTTAAAAAGGGCTTTAATACTGATGACCAGCCTGGGTGACGACTGGCTGCTAATAGGCAGTGGTGGAAGAAGTACTCAGATTATATATATATTTTTCACTTTACATAAAAGTATTAATACCACAATGTAGAAATACTAGCTGTTAAAGTAAGTCCACTATTCAAAATTCACTTGAGTAAAGGTGCAAAAGTATTGGCATCAACCCCTAAAGGGATATTTCACTTTCAAACACGTTTGGGGTAATTTTAACGTCTACTCTGGCTTTTGTAAGGACCCTAGACAGTTTTTAAGTTGCTTGATTTAGTATTTAGATAGTTGGAGTGTTTTTTGACATTCTTGTTGTCTCAAGTCTGCCCTAACTCCCTCAATTGGGTGAGGTTTTTAGTAAACAGCAGGCTCTCTCTCTCCCACCTCACCGACCCTATGACTGCGCTATTGAGCTGCTGCCTGACGTGCCGCTGCCTGGGAGCCGCCTGTACAACCTCTCTCGCCCTAAACGTTTGTCTATCGAGAATTATATTCAGACGTCCCTGGCTGCTGGCCTTATTCGACCCTCCTCGTCACCTGTTGGAGCAGGTTTTTTTCTTTGTTGGGAAGATGGATGGCAGTCTGAGGCCCTGCATCGATTATAGAGGCTTGAACAATATCACAGTCAAGAACCGTTACCCCCTTCCACTCGTCAGCTCAGAGTTTGAACCCCTTGAGGGAGCTACCGTCTTTTCTAAGTTGGATTTGCGTAATGCCTACATGTACCACCTGGTACGGATCCGTGATGGTGACTTGTGGAAGACGGCATTCAACACCCCCCCTAGGGCACCAGTAAAGCAGACCAGTCGGGTCTGTCCGAAGTAGGAGGCTGGGAACGTCCAACCCAGCTCCCCCGAAACTGCTCAGAAAGAAGTCTGAGTGGGCGTATCCAACTGACATACGTGCGCCCGTTCAAAAAGAGAGGAGCAGGTCGCAAAGAGTTTCAGTTCTTACTGCCAGGATCCAGGCAAAGAAAATGCCTCTCCTTGGTTTCGGCTGAAAAAATAAAAAAGAAGGTGAAAATAAAAGAGATACTATCTTCCCTTCTCCACCCTCTGCACAGGGTGAGGGGGCAGCTCGGTGTAGCCTAGGAGCAGCAAAAAGAGAGAGTGCTGCCCCACGTCCTTCCCCAGCAGTGGCTGAGCGAAGGCCTCAGTGGACCCAGGGGGCTGCTAATGAAGAAAGAGCAGTCCCACTGGAGTCTGGCAATGCCAGCAAAGGAACACTGACAAACGAACTGTCATTCACACTGTCACCCTTTGAGTAGGTGGCAGTGTCATCAAGAAAGCCAAGTCACGCTGAAAGCGGCCTAGCAGCAGTGACCTGTTCATTTGACAGTTTTGCCCAGAAATAATTTCCAAAATGTATGCAGTTATGATTGAAGGACTTGAATAACTTCCATGATGATGATGATGTATTAATGTACTGCCAAAACTACAGTATACCTCTAAGTTAATATGAAATGAGGGGGACATTTAATGAAAAAAGGGGAATGCAAGCTTTCTTCAATCAGGATGTGTTCACCACTTAGAATATATTTGTACTTAGTTGTATAAGGTTGTCGCCCAGGAATGGCTGAAATAGCCGAGCTACGAAGTTGATAAGCAACTGAGCTTGTAGATCTGCTATTTCACTATTTTTGGAGCGTTTAACACTTTGCTCAAATGAGAAACGCTGGGTTGAAAGGGGTCAAAGTGGGAGGAGATAGAACACGTGAGTGTTCCAAACAGATGAGCTTGTAGAGTTCATTTTTGAATGTAGAAAGCAACTAGTCAAATTGGGATTAAGGAAAAATCTCAAAAGTGAAAACTAGTGGGAAGAATTGTTGTTGTTGTTGCTTTTGATGTAAAGTTAATTTGGGATCCAATATTAGTTACAATTTCCAAAACAGAAGTATTTTACTTAAACAATTTGAATTCTTAAAAGTTTTAAAATTACAAATTGGGGGACTTATGTTGGGCTGTAAGATGTTCAGAGTATGGGATCGGAGCCTTTTACAGACAATGTGTGATGTACATAAATGTGTGAAGTATGTAACTTTTATGCTGAGAATGTAAGCTGTTACTAGTATGGGATTGGAACTGTTTACAGACACATGAGAAGGTGGTTGTGACTTACCTGGATTGGGACTCGGTAAGTCAAGTGGGAGGTGTAGAATTATCCGGGCTTTCCAGCAAGGAAAGTGTGCGTATAATTATTGCCATGTTATATGCGTGTATTTTCTGCTTACTTTTTTTTTTTATAAACTAAAGTGAATCCAAAGCAGAGGATATGACGTAGGGGTTGCATGAGAGAAACAGGAGAGAGTTGATTGATTAGATCAGATAAGGACAGTAGCCACTGTTATGGAACAGTGCTGCAGTATAAAGCTCTGGGGTTTTATCAAAGCAAGTCGTGACATCATCACTACCCAGATAGTTTATAATCAACCGCCTGCAGTGTCACATTCAAGACAAGATTGCTCACTCACTGCTAGTCGCTCTGTGCCATCCTTTGGATCAAACGGGCAGACATCACTTATTTTTTTGTAATAACCTTGTAACTTAATAACGTTTTCAGCTATGACAGAACACGAGAGTCTGGAGTTTGGTAAGGCTGACTTTGTTCTTCTGGACAACGTTTCTATGGAAGAATTCATGGCCAACCTCAAACTTAGGTTTGAGAAGGGGAGAACCTACTCCTACATCGGAGAGGTGCTGGTCTCCGTCAATCCATACCGTGCAATGAACATCTATGGGCATGACACCCTCGAACAGTACAAGGGCCGGGAGTTGTACGAGAGCCCGCCGCACCTGTTTGCCATCGCTGATGCCGCCTACAAAGCCATGAAGAGACGAAACAAAGACACCTGCATTGTCATCTCAGGAGAAAGTGGGGCAGGGAAGACTGAAGCCAGCAAGTACATAATGCAATACATCACTGCTATCACCAACCCCAATCAGAGGGCTGAAGTTGAAAGAGTGAATAATATTCTGCTCAAATCAAACTGCGTCCTGGAGGCCTTTGGCAACGCCAAAACCAACTGCTGCGACAATTCCAGCCGATTCGGCAAGTACATGGATATCAACTTTGACTTCAAAGGAGACCCCATAGGTGGTCACATCAGCAACTACCTGCTGGAGAAGTCTAGGGTTATCATCCAGCAGGAGGGAGAGAGAAGTTTTCACTCATTTTACCAGCTGCTGAGGGGAGGTCCTGAGTCCCTCCTTCATTCTCTGCACATCAAGAAGGATCCAACAACCTACAACTACATCAAAGTGGGAGGTCATATCAAGTCTTGCATTAATGATGGTGCAGAATTCAAAGCTGTGGCCGACGCAATGAAAGTGATTGGCTTCACAGGAGATGAGATCCAGACCGTTTACAAGATCCTGGCTACCATCCTCCATCTGGGGAACCTGATGTTCGAGGTGGACGACAGAGATATGATACTGATTAAGAACTCCAAGGTGGTGTCCGTGATTGGGGACCTACTGTCAACCAAGGTGGAGAACGTGGAAAAGGCTCTGCTCTACCGCACCATTGCATCGGTCAGAGACATCATTGACAAACAGCACACGTTCCAGGAGGCCAGCTACGGACGAGATGCATTAGCCAAGGCCATGTATGAGCGTTTGTTTTGCTGGATCGTGGGTCATATCAATGATATCATTGATGTGAAAGACTACGATTCCAGAGTCCACGGGAATAACACAATCATAGGAGTGCTGGACATCTATGGCTTTGAGATCTTCAAGAACAACAGCTTTGAGCAGTTCTGCATCAACTACTGCAACGAGAAACTGCAGCAGCTCTTCATCCAGCTGGTTCTGAAACAGGAACAGGAGGAGTACCAGAGAGAAGGCATCGCCTGGGAACATATTGACTACTTCAACAATCAGATCATCGTAGATCTTGTGGAACAGCAGCACAAAGGAATCTTCTCTGTGCTGGACGAGGCTTGCATGAATGTGGGCAAAGTCACTGACGAGGTCTTCCTGCAGGGACTCAACAGCAAGCTGGCAAAACATGCACGTTACACCAGCCGCAAGGGTTCACCCACTGACAAGAGTTTGAAGTTTGACAGAGACTTCTGTATAAGGCATTATGCAGGAGATGTGGTGTACTCTGTAGTGGGTTTTATTTATAAGAACAAAGACACTCTCTTCCAGGATTTCAAGAGACTGCTGTACAACAGTTCCAACCCTGTGCTGAAGGCAATGTGGCCGGAAGGCAAGCTGAGCATCACTGAGGTTACCAAGTGCCCCCTGACTGCTGGCACCCTCTTCAAGAACTCCATGATCTCATTGGTGGAGAACCTGGCTTGCAAAGAACCCTACTACGTGCGCTGCATCAAGCCCAATGACATCAAGACCCCTCTGCTGTTTGAGTATAAGCGCTGCCAACACCAGGTGGAGTACATGGGGCTGCTGGAGAATGTCAGAGTTCGTCGTGCTGGCTTTGCTTACCGACAGACTTATATCCACTTCCTACAAAGGTATAAGATGATCTCAGAGTTCACGTGGCCCAATCATGACCTACAGTCGGACGAGGATGCAGTGAGGAGGCTTATGCAGGGCTGTGGCTTCGACCATGACGTGGCCTACGGCAAGACCAAGGTCTTCGTCCGCACACCACGCACCCTCTTCAGCCTTGAGGAGCAGCGCACTGACATGGTCCCAAAAATCGTCGTCATCCTTCTTCAGAAGATGTGGCGCGGTGCCATAGCCAGAATGCGCTACAGACGGATGCGTGCTGCCCTCATCATCCTGCGGGCTTACCGCCACTACAAAGTCAAGTCCTATATCCGTGAGGTCAACCAGCGTTTCAAAAACGTACACTCCATGAAAGACTATGGCAGGCATGTCAAGTGGCCCACACCACACAAAGTCCTCTGCAAGTTTGAGGAGGCCCCCCTCAAGAGCCTCTATAACAGGTGGTGGGCATGGACACTGATCAAAGGGCTGGATCCAGAGGAGGCCCTGCAAGTGAGGGCCAAGGTTTCCACCCTGGAGGCGATGAAGGGTAAAAGGTCAGACCTGGGCCTGCAGAGAGCCTGGGAGGGGAACTACCTGAAGCGAGACAGCCCTAGAACAGCTTCTTTGTTTACACTGGTATGCAGCGAACTGCAACGGAAGGACAAGTTCACGAGAGTTCTGTTCTCCTGCAACGTACGCAAGATCAATCATTTCCACAAGGCGGAGGACCGCACAGTGCTGATCACCGACCGCCACCTGTACAAGATGAACCCCCTCAAGCAGTACAAGACCATGAAGAGCATTCCCCTCTACAACGTGACAGGGTTGAGCATATCCCCAGGGAAGGACCAGCTGGTTGTGTTCCACACCAAGGACAACAGGGACCTGGTGGTGTGCCTGCAGGGCATGGTGCCCGCCACCGACAACCGCATTGGAGAGCTGGTCGGCATTCTACTCAGCCACTTCGAGAGCGAAAGGAGGAAGCTGCTGGTGAACATAACCAGTCCCATCCAGTGCAGCATGAATGGCAGGAGGCGCGCTGTCATCGTGGAGCCCAAGATCAACCAATTACAGCCCAACTTCACCAAGATGCGGTCATGTTACATTCTGGCTGTGCCCGTAAACTAAGCACAGACGGGTATGAACAGGTTTACCAAGCAGGCCAAGATGATCTTTCATGCCTGATTCACTACCATGCCAAAAAGTTGACCTTGTAATGAACACTCACCTATATTGACTGATCTTGTGGTTATGTTAATTTATGTTATGCTTATTACTTTAATAAATATGTTTTGGATATATTTCAATTGTGCCTGAGTCTTCCCTTTGTTACAAATGTGAGCCAGTTGTAACACAGTAAAGGTGGTCAAGGAGTAAAAAACAAAACAAATCAAAAGCCAATAGTGTATCATGTATCCACAGCAAAATAAGATAATGATTATGACTCTTCTTTACAAGACGTTCAGCAAGTCTTTAATTACTTACTTGATTTCTTACAGTCACAAGTATTTAGTCATTGTATTAAAGGTAGGGTAAGTGATTTACTTTGGTTAAAATAAGTGTTAAATAGCTCTATATTCTGAGTACTCATTGCTATAGAGTGTTTGCTCAATAAAAGGAGTCTTGCATGTCTCTCCAGCTCTTTAATAAACAGAAAAAGCATTTTCAGTGCTCTCTCTTGATTGGCTTAACGTTTGTCACCTACCTGAAAATGTACTATATTCTGTTTACTAAAGAGCTGGAGAGACCCCTGTGATTGAACAAACGCTCTGTAGCAATAATTACTATCAGAATATAGTACTTTAACCTTTTTAACAACAAAAACAAAAAAACTAAAACATATCACTTACCCTACCTTTAACCACTTAAACCCCAGGATCCATATTCTGAGGGAAAACTTTCGCAGAAAATAGATCGACAAGCTCACAATGTGTTGCGCTATTTTCAGCAAAGATATTTAATGTAGAGTGAAAACAGAAAAGACACTATCATAGAACCCTGACGGACTCCTCAACTATATGGGGTTTAAGTGGTTATGGACATCTGCAATGATGCTCTTTTGAAAACCTACCTAGGCTAGATGGTAAGTGAATTGACCTTCAGTCCGTATACGGTTTAACCACTTGGGCCCTATATACTTTGTTGACCACTACTTTTCTCCCTCAAAACCAAATCTCTTCACTGAGGGTAGCCGATCTATTTGTACAAGCTCACGTCATGTCACAATGAGACGTTTTGTGGGTTTATGATCTGCTTTTGTTGGCCCTGTAGGCAGCAGAAGACTTATTGCCAGTAACATAACGGCCAATGTTTCAGGGTTTATCAGTGTCTGAGGCGTAATGCAGGGAAAATAATTGATTGTGGAGGATTTGTTGAGCATGTCCCAAATTGTCTTTTTCTGGCAAGTGCTAAAACCTTTCTCTAATTTAACTTCTTCATCTAGTCCTTTCTGCTACACTGTCTGCATTGATAGTACTCCGCAAGTGTTAATTATGCAGAATATATGAAAACAGCATGAAATTTCGGCACAGCACAAATGGATGCACTTTAAGGATACACAAAGGCATGTTAGCTCTCTAACAGCCAAATGAAACTCACTTTGGACTCACTTTCGCCCCTGCATTATTTCAGGCTATGGTAAATGATGTTTTAAGGGACATGCTTAACTATTTTGTTTTTGTTCACCTAGATGACATCCTTGTTATATCAGAGTCTTTAGCTGATCACGTCCAGCATGTACGCCTGGTCCTTCAGAGGCTTCTTGAAAACCAGCTTTTCGTGAAGGCAGAGAAGTGTGAGTTTCATGTGCTAACCACCTCCTACCTGGGCTTCATCATCTCAGAGGAGCAGATGAGCATGGATCCTTCCAAGGTGACGGTGGTCTCAGAGTATCCAGAGCCAACCTCCCGCAAACAGCTTCAGCGGTTCTTGGGGTTGGCAAATTTCTATCGCTGCTTCACCAGGAACTACAGCCGCGTTGCAGCCCCTCAGACGGCCCTCACCTGAACCACGACCAGGTTCAAGTGGCTGCTGCCTTCCTAATGCTGAAGAGACTCTTCACAACTGCTCCCATCTTGGTTCAGCCTGACCCCTCCCGGCAGTTCGTTGTGGAGGTGGACGCCTCTGATGTCGGGGTCGGAGCTGTTCTTCCTCAGACCAGAAGCTCCATCATTTCGCCTTCCTCTCCCACAAGCTTGATGCTGCTGAGAGGAATTATGATGTGGGGAACCGTGAACTTCTGGCTGTAGTCCTAGCCTTAGTGAAGTGGATACACTGGCTGGAGGGAGCCGAACACCCTTTCGTGGTTTGGACGGACCACTTACCTGGGAGATTGAGTCGGCCGTTCTGGTGGCCCAGCGTGCCCAGCCAGATCCAGGCACGGGTCCATCAGGCCGTTTATTCGCCCAAAACTCGGTATGCTCTAGTGTTCTCCAGTGGGCGCATGCCTCCCGCACCATTGAGGTCCTTCGGCGTCACTTCTGGTGGACTTCCATGGAGGTGGATGCCAGAGGTTACGTGGCCGCGTGTTCAGTCTGTGCCCAGAACAAGACCTCTAACTGAACCAGCTCTGGTCTCCTTCGCCCTCTGTGGTTACCCTTGGTCCCACATTGCTGTGGATTTTGTCACCGGTCTGCCGCCTTCCGAAGGTAACACAGTTATAGTTTCTCTAAAGCTGCTCACTGCAGACCACGTTGCGTTGCCTAGCCACCTCCCATCAGTCTACCTGGACGTCTCAGCTTGTGTGGGCAGAGTATGCTCACAACTCGGCGACTAGCACGGCTACCAGCTTGTCTCCCTTCCAGTGTTCCCTGGGCTACCAACCCCCTCTATTCCAAGTCAAGGAGGGGGACATTTCCGTCACCCCCTCCTCCGTCGCTGTCGTCGAGCCTGGAGGACTGCTCGTGCCGCCCTTTTGCGAGCATCCCGGCAGAATGAGAGACATGCAAATCAACAGCGGGTTCCAGCTCCAGTTTATCAACCTGGACAGAGGGTGCTGATGCAGATATGGAGATGTGGAGCTTTTTTCTCAAGATTTTTCTCTCTCTCTCACTGCTTCTCTCTCTCTCTCACTGCCTCTCTCTCTCTCTCTCTGCCTCTCTTTCTTTCTTTCTTTCTCTCTCTCTCTCTCTCTCTCTCTCTCTCTCTCTCTCTCTCTCTCTCTCTCTCTCTCTCTCTCTCTCTCTCTCTCTCTCACTGCCTCTCTCTCCCTCACTGCCTCTCTCTCTCTCTCTCTCTCTCTCTCTCTCTCTCTCTCTCCCTCTCTCTCTCTAACTGCCTCTTTCTCTTTCTCTCTCTCTCTCTCTCTCTCTCTCTCTCTCTCTCTCTCTCTCTCTCTCTCTCTCTCTCTCTCTCTCTCACTGCCTGCCTCTTCCTGCCTCTGCCTTATCCCTTGAACCCGCTTATTGCTGCTTGCAGCTATATTTTCTTCTTATTTTTCTCCTAGATCATTACAGGATAGGCTCTTTTATTCCTTTTCATGAAAAATGATGAAGCTCGCAGATTATCTTGTTGGCTCTTGTTTTGCTCTAGCTATTTTTTTTGCTCCGACAGAATGACAGCCCGCTTCATGCCAGCCTGCCTCTTGGAAAGTGTGACTGTCTCACGGTGATTCTGGGCTGCTGTGTTCTGAGCCGGCGCGTCGGCAAGGATTCAGCAATGTTGCTTTTTACAGTCAGTCACCATGGCTGTGCAGTGGCTCTCACATGTAGGGCTGCCAACTACCTGAAATTCAAATTAAAAGACACCCGGCCGGGCGTCCCTTATTTCTAAGAACAATAGGGGATGCCCAAGGGGGACAACGCCTGTTGCAAGTTAATGATGTCATTTGTCGATGTGTGGTCTGGCAATAAACAATCTTACTTAACCTTAACATAACTAAACAAGGGAACCAGGATACCTGGTACTGCCAGACCCCTAGTGGTTGAAAGATCAGAGCACTACGTCACACTAAGCTTGGCCAATCAAAAAGAGGACAGAAGACAGACCTCTTTTATGCCCATGTATGGACGAAAACGTTTGGAGAGGGGGACCAAACAGAAGATAGACCTCTTTTATGCCCATGTATGGACGAAAACGTTTGGAGAGGGGGACCGAACAGAAGACAGACCTCTTTTATGCCCATGTATGGACGAAAACCGAGGGACCGACAAAGCCTCATGTAGGCCCGACCCCCTGGGTCTGGCAAAAACAACTTAATACTTTCTAAGGTTAATATGAGCATAAAAATCACACCCAGTGTGAAGTGGGCGGTGTGGTCATCACAGTGGTCATCACAGTGATGGAAGCTCACTTAAATAAAAGTGTTTTTTTAAAAGTGCATAGTCCTATTTATAGGTTATTAATGTCATCATGTGTCTCACTAGCCAATCACAGTGCTGAATAAAGTCAGCCAATAGAGTCCGCCAATCACAGTACAGCTAGGGGTGTACTAATGTAGAGGGGTGTACTATTATGGGCCAATCACAGTGCAGGAAAGGGTGTACTAATGAGGTGTCCCAACCCCACTTATAGGCGCGGCTACAGCGCCATATAATATGTTTTTATTGGCACATGCATTCTATAGCGCTGGACCACACATGGACAAATGACATCATCAACGTGCGACGGGCGTTGTGCCCCTTGAGTAAAAGATGAACTATTTCTAAAATAAAGAAATTATAATGTATTGAGGCATATCCAGGGATCCTTTCCCTCTCATTGTATTTATATAATTTTTTTCGTATATTATATTAACCACTTGAACCCAAGCATCCATATTCTGGGGGTAACATTAGGCAAAAAATAGCAGATCTACAAGCTCACAACACTTGCCAACTTTTGAGCTAGATTAGATTGGCTATTGTTGGCAGAGAGATTTGGTGTAGATCGAAAAAAGCGGTCCAAGTACAGAGACAACTCAACCAGGTCCAGGTTATCACGTCTAGGGTTTAAGTGGTTATAACAACCTATATGTATATGAGCTGTTTGAACTTGTAGGATGTGTGTCATTGACTGATTCCCCCCCAAAAAAAGGAACAAAGTGTGTCCCTCATCAGTTTAAGGTACACGTCTTTTAGTTGCCAAATAAGGGACGATTCCGTATTTCAAGGGACGCGGTGGTGGAAAGTAACTAAGTAACTAAGTACTAAGTTAATTTACTTAAGTACTGTACTTAAGTAATTATTTTAGGTATTTGTACTTTACTTTTCAATTTCAATTACTTTTCCAATTTCCAATACTTTTACTTCTACTCCACTACATCTCAGAGGCAAATATTGTACTTTTACTCCACTACAATTATTTGAAAATGTTAGTTACTAGTTACTTTTCAGATATAAATTATATTATAAAACATGCATTAACCACTTTAGCTCTGTTTTATACATAGGCTATTTGAAAATAGCCGATCTACAAGCTCGCATCGCGACGCGTTGTGAGCTTGTAGATCTGCTATTTTCAAACATTTTAGTACTTTTACTTTTGGTACTTTAAGTACATTTTGATACTAATACTTTTGTACTTTTACTCAGGTACATTTTGAATTCTGGACATTTACTTGTAACAGAGTACTTCTACATTGCAGTATTGGTACTTTTACTCAAGTAAAACATTTGAGTACTTTTTACACCACTGCTCATCAGTTCAATAAGGGACACGTCTTTTAGTTGCCAAATAAGGGACGATTCCGTATTTCAAGGGACGGTTGGCAACCCTTACTCACACATACATGGCTGCGTGACAGCCAACAAAGGATCGTCTCACACCGGCGCCGCAAAGAGGTAGTAAATGTGATTAAAAGTGCAGATAACGAGACACAAACATAAAAGAGAGCTGAGAGTTGTCTCTCTGTCTGTCTGTATGTCTGTCCGTCCATCCATCCGTTCGTCTTTCTGTAGTGATCTCTTCACTTGGACGGTCTGTCTCTTTTGCTTGGAGAGCTGCTTGCTGTCAGCGCACCTCACTTCAAGAACCGTAACCACTAACCACCACTTTCAACTCCGTTCAGGAATGTGTTAGCACTCAGTCTACGTTTACTTAACCCAGAACATAGACTCTTAGTCTCTCTGGTGTAAAGATTTCATATACTGTGTACTCTCACCCTTCATCGTTGACTGATTGTTCACAAGGTCCTTTCACCTGCGGGTACCAGTTTCAGCCCCCCACATGGAGATCTTGATTAAATAAACTATTACATCTCACTGGGGAACATGATTCGCACAGGGAGAGAGACCTGCTTAACAAAGCCATTTGTCTTGATTTAAATACTCTGCACGAAAAGTAGCTACAAGTTAATTGATTCCTTCAACAGCTGTTGAATACTTGGTTGGATATTTGGTCGGGCCTCCCGGTTTCCCTTTGCTCTCTGACAAACATGGAGCCCAGCTAGGCAGCAGGCAGCTTGGGTTTCCCACACAGCGGTCCCTACAGCGCTGGACCGGTGCTGCTGCTTTTTTCCCTGAGAATGGAATGTTCCCAGCTCTGCTACGAAGGAAGCGCAAAAGGCTTTCAACTTCCACACAAATATGCAAGAAATCTGCTAAGAATTTATGTTTCTCCTCTGGGTCACATTTACACATTTGTGGCTAATGAAAACCCATTTGCTGTGTGTTTCCCAGTGCTTTGGAGTGCAGCCCCCTAATGGTAATTAATTTATTCCTCGCACAAACTCTGTGGCAATTACAACAGTTCTGGGGAGAAATGAAAGAGACTGCTAACATGTTCTGCATTAATAGCATAACCTCCATTTGAACAAAAAGCAGAATTGGTGATTCCTTTACCATAGGGACTCCTCATTAGCAACAAATATGTCTAGTTATTGCATTTGTGGCCTTGATATCCCCGTTTGACTGTGCAATTACAATGAAGAAAAGGACAGGATACTTTATTTTACCCAAATTGTTCAATGTTGAAGCTCTAAAGACAGATGATTGGAGTGTAAATAAGTGTCCATTCAACATCATTCTTTGATTCAAACAAGAGGGGGGGCGAACAAAAAAACAAAACTTTAAAAGCTGTTTTATGCTAATGTCAAGCTTAATTGGCATTAGAGAAATTGCTCTGGCATGCTGAGGGGGCTCTAAGATTAGCCAGAAGAGAAAGAACAAGATAAAGCCTTCAAAAGGCCCATTTCAGAGGAATTACGGTTCCCTTTGAACATCTTCCAAGTTTTAAATACATTAAAAGCCTGTTGGCATACATGTAAATTAAGCAGCACCAAAGTGTTCCAAAAAGAATTCACGGTGAATAAGACCAATGGGTAAAATACATCCCAGGGGGAGACGGGGCAGGAATCCTGCCATCTCCCAGAAGCCCCCCTCTATACTCGGCCTTTCTTCTCCCTGTCCATTCTGTCTCTCGTCTGCTCGGCCAAGAGTGGCTTAGCTCAGATGAAAAGAACAACGGCTAGGAGCTCCCTTGGCAGCAGCAGCAGCAGCGGAGCCATCACCCTGTCCAGAGAGCGCCACTGATGGAGTTTTGTGTACAGCAAGAAGCACAAAAGGCTGTTTTGCAGCCCTTCGGAGCTATAAGCAGCATGGGCCCTCCTCCATACCCCCTACCCTACCTAATTCCTCTGGCCAATGGGGCAAACCCTGGTGGAGCTCGGTTATCAAGGGCCAGAGTGCCCCCACTCACTCCTCGCTCTCATTCCTCCATCCTTAAATGAATGAATGTAATGATTTTGCTTGTTATTCAGAATCATTTTTTGCTTATTACACAGTACAGTGGAGGGAAGCAGAAAAAGAGACTAGAGAAAGATGAGGTGACATGGGACACAGGTTATGAGCCAGATAAAATGTCTCAATGCTGGTCTCAGGGCAGCTTTCAGCCTTCTAGGTATATATATGCAACAATGTTAATTTGCTGCTCCGAGGGCAGTTTCTCAATGCTGCTCTCAGGGCAGCTTAAATGATACACATACAACATCATTAACTTGCTGCTCTGAGGGCAGTTTCTCAATGCTGCTCTCAGGGCAGCTTAAATGATTCACATACAACAACATTAATATGCTGTTCTGAGGGCAGTTTCTCAATGCTGCTCTCAGGGCAGCTTAACATTCATTTTCTGCTCTGAGGGCAGTTTCTCAATGCTGCTCTCAGGGCAGCTTAAATGATACACACACAAAATCATTAATTTGCTGCTCTGAGGGCAGTTTCTCAATGCTGTTTCAGGGCAGCTTAAATGATATACATACAACAACATTAATTTGCTGCTCTGAGGGCAGTTTCTCAATGCTGGTCTCAGGGCAGCTTATAGCCTTCTACTGGTGTATATATATGCAACAATGTTAATTTTCTGCTCTCAGGGCACTTTCTCAATGCTGGTCTCAGGGCAGCTTATAGCATTCTACAGGTATATAGATGCAACAATGTTAATTTGCTGCTCTCAGAGCACTTTCTCAGTGCTGCTCTCAGGGCAGCTTAAATGATATACATACAAAAACATTAATTTGCTGCTCTGAGGGCAGTTTCTCAATGCTGGTCTCAGGGCAGCTTATAGTTTTCTACAGGTATATAGATGCAACAATGTTAATTTGCTGCTCTCAGGGCACTTTCTCAATGCTGCTCTCAGGGCAGCTTAAATGATATATACAAAAACATTAATTTGCTGCTCTCAGGGCACTTTCTCAATGCTGGTCTCAGGGCAGCTTAAATGATATACATACAAAAAACATTAATTTGCTGCTCTCAGGGCACTTTGTCAATGCTGCTCTGAGGGCAGTTTCTCAATGCTAATCTCAGGGCAGCTTAAATGATACACATACAACATCATTAATTTGCTGCTCTGAGGGCAGTTTCTTAATGATGGTCTCAGGGCAGCTTATAGCCGTTTACAGGTATATATATGCAACCATGTTAATTTGCTGCTCTCAGGGCAGTTTCTCAATGCTGCTCTCAGGGCAGCTTAACAACATTCATGTTCTGCTCTGAGGGCAGTTTCTCAATGCTGCTCTCAGGGCAGCTTACATGATACACATACAACATCATTAATTTGCTGCTCTCAGGGTAGCTTAAATGATATTTCATTTAGACACTTCGGCTCAGAAATAACCAGACAGTTAGTGAACCATTTACCATTTATTAACCGTATACCATATTAACCATTACTCATATATGCAATAATGTTGCAATCAAGTTTGGCGGTGTGACTCTGCTCATGTGATATTAAACGATTCCTGTGCAAACATGACACAGATCTCCAATCACAACCCCCTGAGCAGAGCATAACAGTAGCTATAACACAACAATAATCATATAACAACAGTACATACAAAATATAACACAACATAAACAACATCAATTTAACCCTTAATGCATACCACCACAAACAACCATCTATGGAACATCCCACCAACCAGAAGCCACAGGGAGGAGGCCGGGGAGGTGGAGGATTTTTTAACACTGACAGCTGACCGATCACACTGACAGCTAACACGTAGAATGAATAGAGAACTGAGGCTGCTTAAATGAACCTCCAGAGTTGCACTGTGGGTATGAGGGCGTGAGTGAGTTAACTGTAGCAAATGAGATGACAGGAGTTTGACACGTACTGACTTAAAGGAGTACGACTGAATTACTATACGAATGGGGGGGTCCGGGGAGTATGAATGAATATTATAAACATACTGCCCTCCGTGTCTACATGAACTATCGTGTCACTGGATTTCATTTAGACACTTCGGCTCAGAAATAACCAGACAGTTAGTGAACCATTTACCATTTATTAACCGTATACCATATTAACCATTACTCATATATGCAATAATGTTGCAATCAAGTTTGGCGGTGTGACTCTGCTCATGTGATATTAAACGATTCCTGTGCAAACATGACACAGATCTCCAATCACAACCCCCAACACACGCTCACTTGCAGTGAGCAATACAGCGCCACACCTTAATCTATATGAGAATGTTTATCAGTTAAAGCATCGAAGTGACGCAATTTCATTTAAATCCCTTTGAACTAAATGAAATATGCTACATGAATTAACTATGTGAGTGTCAGCAATGACGTATTTCCTTTAAATGCATACCGAGATGCCCTTCACATCTAAGCCGATATTCTGCGCCAGCAGCGACTATTAGATGCACATTTTGGCAAAACACTACTGTGTTTTGATGTTAAAGGAAATAAACTATAAATTATGAATAACTATGTGTATAGACAGCAATGTCAAATTCCCTCTATATGATGGCAGCAATGCAAACCCTTCAGGCAAGTCACGCTCGCCCGAGCGGTGACCTGATATAGACGGAATATACTATTTAGTGATTATCAATAATAACCCTACCTTCTAGACCACCATTAAGCAACGTGAGACCCAACACGACCAATGCTTAATGGTGTACCATAATAATACCACTGTAGCAACGTGAGACCCAACACGACCATGCTACTAGTGGCTTACCATACCTTAGTGATTTACCACCTACCATTAATACCACTGTAGCAACGTGAGACCCAACACGACCATGCTACTAGTGGTTTACCACCTACCATTAATACCACTGTAGCAACGTGAGACCCAACACGACCATGCTACTAGTGGTTTACCACCTACCATTAATACCACTGTAGCAACGTGAGACCCGACACGACCATGCTACTAGTGGTTTACCACCTACCATTAATACCACTGTAGCAACGTGAGACCCAACACGACCATGCTACTAGTGGTTTACCACCTACCATTAATACCACTGTAGCAACGTGAGACCCAACACGACCAATGCTACTAGTGGCTTACCACCTACCATTAATACCACTGTAGCAACGTGAGACCCAACACGACCATGCTACTAGTGGTTTACCACCTACCATTAATACCACAGTAGCAACGTGAGACCAAACACGACCAATGCTACTAATGGTTTACTATTATCCTAATACCACGATTAAGCATACGTGAGACCAAACACGACCAATGCTTAGTGGTTTACCATCCCTTAGATAACCTGACCCCCCAACCTGCGCTCTGCAAGCGCAACAATTTAACACACAATATCAATTATGCAACTCCTGAATTTATTCATAATTGATCACACATTAGCACTTATAGCTTTTTGAGCTGCAAGAATTTCATCCGTATTTAAACGAATATAGCGTTCGTAAGCAGCAGATGACCAGCGACCCATGGCTTTTAAAGTGGACGAAGGAACCAACGATGCTGCTGATGTTGCTGCACCGATCCGAAAGGAGTGAGGAGTATGCAGCTTGGGGCAGAGTCCACATCGCTGGCACACTGTACGCAGCCTTGCAGCGAACCACGCCCTTGACATGGCTCTCCCGGCATCCGTGACGAACAACGGTTCATCTCCCCCGGGATTTACCCGCCATTGCAAGTAGCGAGACATAGAGGAAAATGGACAAAAAGTAGTATCAGTTTTTACAATGAAAATTGATATCCCATTAGAATGCTTGACAGATTTAGAGTGCTTTAAATTAATAGAAAACATGTGAGGTTGAGAAGAGAAATCAGAAATGGCCAAGTCATGAGAGGGGTTAAAGCTCTCAGTGCACGTAGTGTATTCCCCGCATCTAAGAAACCCGTAGAAAGCCAAAAGAAAAACTGCTTCCAAAAGAGAATCAACGAAAGGACCAAAACACCCTGCTCTTAGTTGAGACACTAATTTATGCACCAGTGGAAGAATAAGGGGAAGACGTTTGTCATTGCCTTGGGGGTGTGCTTTCTTTAATCCGTTGAAGAGGAGCTTAATTGAAGGATCCCCGAGCAGGCTAACCACAGATGGGTTTATGCATCTTAAATGGAACTGCACACCGGCGACCATTGCTTTAACAGAGGAAGGCTGAAGTCTTTTTGATTCTGCGCAGTGGACTATGAATGCGCAAATCATAGAAATGTTAACCGGAAAAATGGAAACTGAAAAAGCTGCACAAAAAGAAACGAAAAAAGACCAGGCAGCATCATATGCTTTTAATGTGTTCCTTGCAAGCCCCAATCTCATGTAATGGGACGCTGAAACCATATATGACTGTAACCTTTCATCTAGTCTAGCGTTAATTGGTCGTACGCTGGGCAAACCAGACTGGATGGCGCTGCATCTGGGCATAGATCCCTGAACTCCTGAAATTTAAAACGGGACAATGCATCAGCTATTTTATTATCCAAACCCGGAATGTGGGACGCGCGAATTGAGAAGTTCCCCAACACACAATTCCAAGTCAATCTCCTTACAAAACTATTGATGATGGGAATAACAGATCGGCCCTTATTGATAATGTGGACTGTTGCTTCATTATCACAAAAAACAATAATCTGTTTCCTTGCCCACTTGTCTCCCCATAGCGTAGATGCGACCACTACCGGGTACAATTCAAACAGCGCTGTGGATAACTCACTTTTTGGCAGCGCGAGTAATTCTTTAGGCCATGGACTGGCGAACCATTCATTATTCAAAAATCCTCCAAACCCGATAGAAGGGGCTGCGTCTGTGTAGAACCCCAGATCAACAGACGATTTCAAACCGTCGTGATAAAAAAACGAAATACCATTCCAGTGGTTGCACAACGTTGACCAAAAACGCAGCTCTGATCTACACCCATCATCTAGGTGTACTTGTTCATTTAAACTTTTAACAGTTTTAGAGAGATCGAGAAGTCTAGCTATGAATGATCGCCCCTGGGGAATTATCCGCATAGCGAAATTTAGATGCCCTAAAAGGGACAACAATTCCCTCTTGGAAATTGACACCTCGTCAATGAAGTGCTGCATCACCTCTCTGATGCGCTCTAGTTTCTCGAGCGGCAGAGAAGCTTGCATGAGCTCTGTATCTAAATCGATCCCCAAAAACTCAAGTTTTTTAACGGGGCCCAGAGTTTTCTCCACAGAGAGAGGCACTCCTAACTTCGCGAACACTTCTTTCACTGTATTAATACTGTGCTCTGGCTTGCCGTTGGGAAAATCTACCACTAAAAAATCGTCTAATAAATGGACGAGAAAAGGCAGCCTGTAAGTGTTAAGCAAGATCCAACACAACGCTTCTGAAAGTTTGTTGAAAATATTTGGACTACTGCGGCAACCAAAAGTCAGTCTGACAGCAAAATACAGCTTTTCACGCCATTTAACCCCAAACATGGGCCATTGCGAAGGATGAAGTGGCATAGTTTTAAACGCGTCTGTAATGTCTGCTTTCCCGAGCCAAGCTCCTTTCCCTGCTAGTTTGATCAACTTAATTGCGTGATCCACGGTGGCATAACATAGAGAAAAAGGGGCGAGAGGAATTAAATTGTTAATGCTGTCTTCACTATCGTCGTGAGGGCTCGACAAGTCAACTATCATTCGTTTTTTCCCAGAATATTTCCTCGTAGCGACCCCGATTGGATTAATCCGATATAAAGGAAAAGGAGCGTCATCATATGGTCCGATCATAGCCTTTCTCGACCTCCCTAGACAACAATTTATCTACGACCTCCGGTTCTTTCTTAGCAGATAGCAGATTCCCACAAACGAAAATCTTGGAGGGGAGACTACACAATCCAGCAAAGAAACCATGAATTAACCCCGACAGCAAATAATAAACAAAACAACGATCTGGATGCTTGGCCAGAGCCTTCCTCATCTCCGGAATGTTCACCGGAGTGGATGGTTTAATCACTTTTTCTTGAAAGTGCGGCGAGGACAGATGAATTTTGGGTGTGGGTCTCCACAGAAACTGCAAACATGCAAAAACATACATTTAGCAAACCGGCAGACGCTTTCATTGAATTTGAAGCATACATTCTTAGATTTAGAAAACTCTTTCTTCACCTTCTCTGGCTCAGCCGCCCCACTTCCTGCGTTCTGCATCCATGCCCTATTGTCAGGGCCAGCCTGAGAGGCTGTTTTTGGGCAAAGCCCGCTCTGGTGGTCGAATGAACCACATACTGAACAAGAAAGGGCGCGATGCCCTGTAAAGTGCCTGCTTACTAAAGCTAAGTCAACCAGGGACCAATCCAGCCGCTGATTAAATTTCTGAATGAAACTGGCAGCTTTAGCAGAGAACGATTTATGATACTGATAGAAGAGGTTCCCCCCATAGGACAAAGCCAGGTCTGATATGATGGCCAAATATGTATCTAACTCGGCTCTCCGTTCGGGGTACGATTCACAAATGACATCTCTAAACACTCCAAATGCTACGATAAATTCGATCATTGTCATGTCCTTGGTCAGCCTTGGATCGCTATCTTTGAGACAGACGGAAATGTCCCCACAATTAATGATGCGCTTCTCTCCGAGGCCTGACTCGGTAGAACTTAACAGAATCTTTATTAAGTTCACATCTTTACCTGCCAGGATTTGGCTTCTTAGATTGTTGGAAATAGCCGCTGCTGGAGAGAAGAATGGAACTCCAGAACCCTGGGCTGGAACTGCAGATCCCAGAGTCCACTGGGGCACCACCGGAGGAATCGCCTGGCCAGGAGTGATGACGACATCCGCCTGCGCACTTTGGCCGGGGACGGCAGCTGGAACAGAAGCTGCGGGCACTCCGCTCTCCAGTGTTTGGATCCTGGAATTCATCAAACTCAGCGAAGCCTGGATATTATTGAGGGAAGCGAGCACAGGATCAAACGCAGTTGGACTATCTGCGGGGTTTTGGATCCTGGGCCTTTTTGGAGCAGATAGAGCGCTTGGATCAATGTTTTTTGACTTGGATCTAGCTTTCCTTGGGGGGGCGGGGTCGACATCCACAGCTGATCTGCTCGGAGCAACATTAGGATGAGCCGTGCTTGTGCTGCCCTCTTGCTGATGGCAGAAGAACTGAAACAAGGCGTCATGCGAAATACCCGCCGGAGGTTGAACACCGATCCTGAACAGCTCTTCCAGGATTCTTCCCACTGGCCAATCCATAATGACTGGGAATGGGATTCCTCTCCTAGCCACCCGAGCACTGGAGCGGCGACCGGACTGGGTGCTCACCACCGCTGCCTCTTGGCTACGGAGTTGGCTGCTCGGAGGTATCTCAGGCAAAGTTACTTGATGGGCTTCCATCTGGGTCTCCTCAATGGGAGCGTCCTCCTCACCCTCCTCTGAGAACGAATCTTCCTCCTGTTCACCATTTCGGAACATGATCCGCACCAGAAAAAGGGTGAGTAGAACAAAAATCCACGCCTTGACTCTCATCTGCTGGCAAGTTACCGCTTTTTGGAGTTGATCGCTTAGTGATGATCCGACGTTGACACTGACAGCTGACCGATCACACTGACAGCTAACACGTAGAATGAATAGAGAACTGAGGCTGCTTAAATGAACCTCCAGAGTTGCACTGTGGGTATGAGGGCGTGAGTGAGTTAACTGTAGCAAATGAGATGACAGGAGTTTGACACGTACTGACTTAAAGGAGTACGACTGAATTACTATACGAATGGGGGGGTCCGGGGAGTATGAATGAATATTATAAACATACTGCCCTCCGTGTCTACATGAACTATCGTGTCACTGGATACATACAACAACATTCATTTGCTGCTCTGAGGGCAGTTTCTCAATGCTGGTCTCAGGGCAGCTTATAGCCCTCTACAGGTATATATATGCAACAATGTTAATTTGCTGCTCTCAGGGCACTTTCTCAATGCTGGTCTCAGGGTAGCGTATAGCCTTCTACAGGTATATATATGCAACAATGTTAATTTGCTGCTCTCAGGGCACTTTCTCAATGCTGGTCTCAGGGTAGCTTATAGCCTTCTACAGGTATATATATGCAACAATGTTAATTTGCTGCTCTCAGGGCAGTTTCTCAATGTTGCTCTCAGGGCAGCTTAAATGATACACATACAACAACATTAATTTTATGCTCTCAGGGCAATTTCTCAATGCTGGTTTCAGGGCAGCTTATAGCCTTCTACAGGTATGTATATGCAACAATGTTAATTTGCTGCTCTCATGGCACTTTCTCAATGCTGCTCTCAGGGCAGCTTATAGCGTTCTACAGGTGTATAGATGCAACAATGTTAATTTGCTGATCTGAGGCCACTTTCTCAATGCTGCTCTCAGGTTAGCTTATAGCGTTCTACAGGTTATGCACCAATGTTAATTTGCTGCTCTCAGGGCACTTTCTCAATGCTGGTCTCAGGGCAGCTTATAGCCTTCTACTGGTATATATATGCAACAATGTTAATTTGCTGCTCTCGATCACTTTCTCAATGCTGGTCTCAGGGCAGCTTATAGCCTTCTACAGGTATGCAACAATGTTAATTTGCTACTCTCAAGGCAGTTTCTTAATGCTGCTCTCAGGGCCGCTTAAATGATATACATGCAACATTAATTAGCTTTTTTTTGTGGGTGCATGAATGAGTGAATGCAATGCACTTTGTAAAGCACTTTGGAGAAAGGTGCTATAAGGGCCCCAATTACCGAGGTGGTGTTGCAGTAATTTCAAGTGCTATGTAAGCCCCAGGGACCAAGCATGGAGGGAGCAGGAAAAGTGCCAGGGCAGCGTGCCAGAGTAACTTTTTCAGGATATGCCTGAAAATTATAACATTGCAGCATTCTCCAAATGTGATTACCAGGTTGCCAGGGTTTGATACATAATGGAGGGCAATGCAACGGGTGTTTCTGTAAGAAAATGTAGCCAACATTTAATTGACTGGCAACCTAGTGTGATAAAGCCCCACCCATTGGCTACTCCCCAATATGAAATCAAACATGAAGAATCATGTGCTACTCTGATTCAACCAATGTTTGATATGACATGTTCTGATGTGGTAAAAGCACTGTATATGGTACCCTCAGGTTTAAGCACTTGCCAAGAATTATTTGCAACTATTGTACTATAACAATGCCTGCTTGCCTTCTCTCTCTCTCTCTCTCTCTCTCTCTCTCTCTCTCTCTCTCTCTCTCTCTCTCTCTCTCTCTCTCTCTCTCTCTCTCTCTCTCTCTCTCTCTCTCTCTCTCTCTCTCTCCCTCTGTCTGTCTGTCTGTTCCGGCTTGCAGCTGTGAACATATGGCCCATCCATCCATCAGGACTCCACTCCACATTCCACAGGGTTCCGATGGAGCCACGAGCGGTGATGTCATGAACCATAAAACATCAGCAGGCTGCATGCATCGTGTTCAAGTCCCGCTGGTACAGTATGTGGAGCGCTCAGGACAACCGGTGGGTTGCCTACACATGTCAACTTCAGCAAGATGACAGTAAAAAGACAAGTAGATGAGAGTAAAGAGGGCAACATTCCCTAAGTGATTGGGGCCATTAGTTGCTTGGCGTAGAGTAGTGTGTGAGTTACAGTGTGTCAAGTAAATCGACTGAAAATAAATGAATGAGAATGGAAGCGCTGGCATTAATTTACTTTATTTGTTCATTTGGGAGGCAGAAAATATTCATGAAGACAACAACAAAACTACATACAGTAGAGTTGGAATGCAGTGAAAATATGTCGCAGCTAGCAAGGATGCACATTTTCATCCGTAGTCCCTAACATATCACAATAAAACGAGATATTACAGGGGGAAAAAACTAATTAGAAAGGTGTGCTCCTCAGAGCGCAGATCCTCCGCCAGGCCAGATTGTCTACCCAGGGCCCGCAAAAGTCATTGCCAACTGGAAAGCAATCTGCAAAATCTGACTCATACATCTTGATCACATGACTTCAGAGATGATATGTACTGATTTGTGTGAGTTTTGGACACAATTTGCAGGGGTAGTAGAAAACGTGAAATGGCAGACAATCTACTATGGCACAAATGGCACGGTGATACAAGGTTTCTGCCAGACCGCAACGATATAAAAGCTGGCTCTGTAAGAGATAGTTTTGCCTACACAAAGGCCTTGCTACAAATCGAATCATGCAAAGTAGACTACAAAAAAAATACCTTTTTCAACATCAATCTGATGTTAGAAACCCACATGTGACCCGTGCTGTTTATTTTTTGTTTTTGTATCTTTGCTTTTTAAGATGTATTTTTGGCATGTGATGCTTAATTTCAGTTAGGAGAGTGTGGAGTGACAGCAAATAAAGGCCAGAGAGAGAGGAGAGACATGCAAAACAAGATTGGCAGGTTGGATTTGAACCCGGGTCCTCACACTCTATCATCATCATCATCTGTTTTCACGTCTGGAGACTCTCGTCCAGGACAGGCTTCAAACACACCTCCTGCAGGAGACCTGGCTCCGATCTGAACCCATTTGATTTGGCGTTAGGAACCCGTTGCGACCGCATGCCCTTGCTGACTGATTCATGTGAGCACTGTTGATTGGATTTTAACCATAGAGTCCTCTGTTAAAGGTTTCATGACATTCACTTTTACACCACATTCAAAGTCTTTGTCCTGGTCCTTCAAAAGTGTACAAAAAGTTTTAAGTGAAAATTCCATTCCAGTGATCCATGGCAGGTGTTTTTCTCTCACATTTCTAAAGCCTTTTCAACTGCAATGAAAAAAGAAATCTTTGCCTGCGGGTGTCGCTGGTGAGGGATTTTGCCTGTCAATCATCGCCTCTGCTCCGCCCCCCCAAAGGAAAGGATAGGGGAGGGGAGGGGCGAGGAGGAGAGTGGGCGGGATTAATCGACTGTGACCTCACTGTCGAAGGGCCAAGCTCAGATTACTTTTCAGCCTAATTATTCAGAAAACCCCAGACCACAGAAAATCCACTGAATGTTCTAAGTTCAGGTTTTTTGTGTGTAATTGAGGTCATAAACCCCCAAATAAAACATTGAAAATAAGAAAAGTGAAAATGAATGTCATGATACCTTTAAACACGTTGCCATCAGTCTCTAGTTTTAGATCCGTGGGCAGAGAGTTCCAGAGCTTTGTACCAGTCATTATACCAGTGGCAGACTGTCCACATGAGTTCTGGCTAATGGGAACAATACAATCACCATTGCTGGAGTATGGCTGCTCTATTAGAGCTCTGCCGTCTATAGCAGCCAGTCCAGAAAACAGAGGTGAAACATGATTATCTGTTTGTTGAATAGACTGATGACAGAGGCTGAGCATCCATCCACCTCCCTGTAGTTCTCCACCGACCGACCGACCGACCATGATCAATGCATGGTCAAGTCATCTCATCTTCCAAGGGGATTTACTAGCCTACATCTCAAGACGAACAGTGACTTGAAAGCTCTGAATCTTCAAGAGGGGCTGAAGCACTTCATTTAAAGTTAAGAAGATTTAGATCAAAAGGTTAGAGGGGAGGGGGGACTACATTCAAAGGAAGAAGGAAAAAAACACTGCCTTGCCGGAATTAAGCTGCACAAGTTCACAGCTGTAGCAGGACAGTCTGTCCCACCAGATCCTCCGAGAAATGAAAGGGGGGAAAGATTGTTGCGCGCAAAAGAAAAGAGTGCCATGCTTAAGTTTTGTTTGCTGAAAACCTCATAGTTCTTCTGCACTATAGTCCCCTTCACCCTTCTTTCATGCCCCTCCTCATCCCCCCCCTTTTGCTTCCCATTAGGCTAGAGCATCGTTGCGAGTTGAGAGAATGTGTACAATGTTAATGACTTTGGGCCTGCTGTAGTCTCTGGGGGCCGTGTCGTGTTGGTGAGTCGCTTGAGAGCGGTGTTGCCAAGTATGCTCGTTATAAGCGACAGGGCTTGTTTTTCTGTAAAGTCGTTGTAAACATTATTATTATTATCATTTTTGGGGGGAGCTTGTTTCTAAAGTGTAGCTGCTTATTTGCGCTTGCTTCCTAATGTTGTTTAAACCAATGGTTCTCAAACGTTTTCATGTTAAGGACCCCCCCCCCCCAAATGTATTTGTCTGCTGACCCCCGTTGGAAAATATTTTGTGCCAGGGACAACGTTTGTGTATTTAAAATGTTTATTCCACATATTTCACATTTCTTTCAAGATGTGACGCGTTTTGAGCTTGTAGATCTGCTATTTGCAATTTGTAGAATATCAGAAAAAAATAAGAAAAAAAGTCAATAATCTGTACATTGAAATTACACATAGCCGATGTATGTACTGTAGGATTAAAGTGGTAAAACTGATTGTAATGCTATATTAAGTAATTTTGCTGTGCGTGCGTGTGTGCGTGCGAGGGTGCGTCTGCGTGCTAGTCGCTTCTGAGGAAAATGAAAGCTAGTTATCAGGACATTTATTTTGAAATGAATGTGAGAATTCTTTCGGAGGAGGAATAGACACCCATAGCAACAACAAGGATCGCCCTCTTTTCCTGCTCACTTTGATCAGCTAACACAGGAAGTGTGTTTTTTTAACCTTCCCTGAAACACCATGGCCAGCGTTCCACATGTCCTAGACCTAGAGTGACTCGTGACTCTTCTCATACCCCCCCCCTACCCCTCTTTCAGCAGTGGTGGAAAGTAACACAAGTAGTAACATATGTACATTTACTTTTAAGTACTGTACTTCAGTACAATTTTGATGTACTTTTACTTTACTGGAGTATTTCCAATTTGTTATACTTTTAATTCCCAAACAGTGGGTTGCAGGGGACCCATTTTTATTGGTCGCAATGAACATCTCTTTATTTTCCCACCTACAGTATATAGATTTTGTTTCTAATTGCTTTTATTTCAAAAGATTTTCAAAAATTCCCATAACAAAAATCACAACATCTCCTTAAAAAAAATGTATTGAAACATTTTTCTAAATAATATAATGAAAATTAAAAAAAGCCGATGGACAAGCTCACAACGTGTTGCGGAGCTTGTAGATTGGCTATTTTTCACTAGTTTCAAATTTCCCTTATGGAAACCCCTGCCTTTCTTGTCACCATTTTTGTTGTTGATAGATGCAGAGCGATGTTGGTTACACGTCGTTCACTTGTGTTCTGTTATTCAGATTAGTGTTTTTTTTAACACCACAAGTGTTAAGAATGTTATTTAAATAGAGTAGACAGATGCTAGGTTTGATGTTTACCTGGTATCCTAGACACTACATTGTTCTGTCTTTGCACTCTACTTAGAGCAGCGGTTCTCAAAGTGGGGTCTGGGGACCCCCAAGGGTACCTTGGTGGGGTTCCAGGGGGGTCCCCATGCTAAATGATTGACAGTCACAGACCTGTATTTGATTCCTGAGTGTACAAATGGAACCGAAATGGACCCTTACAGATCTGTAACTCAGAGAGTGTACAAATGGAACCAAATGGACCGGTTCCATTTGTACACTCTCTGAGTTATGATGGTCCGTGGCCTACAGTATTTGCATGCCAAACTGGGGAGCTTTGAAATAAATTAAAGGGACTACACCATGAATTTTAACTTTTCCTTCTTTTTTGTGTGTTTTTGGTCTCCCCTACCTCTCTTCTATCCCCAAAAATATCCCAGTTTGAACACTCAGGCTTTCACAGCATATCTGGGGTTTTCTGTAAATTGGTCTCAAAACAGACCAAACTGATTTTCCCCCGAACGTGACGTCACGTTGGGTACAATCCCTCCCGTTTTTTCAGCTCCAACTAAAAACATTTTATTTTTTTCCACACAGAACCAGGAGATAACATGCATACAAACTGTCTCAATAGCGCCCCGTGCCAAGCAGGACAATGTGGTATTGCACGTGAAAGTGCTTTATAAGCCAGAGAGAAGTTTGTTGGAATGAGTATATCTGAGGCTTGATTTAGGCTCAAACCTTTTGAAAAACGTTTGAGGGACATAAACTATATGATATTAACACATCGAGTGCCATAAACGGTCCGGACCGTTTTTGAGGATCCAAACGAGAAGTGCCGAAAACGGTCCGGACCGTTTTTGACCCAATTCTATTTTTATACGAGTGGCCCACGTGGGGCGCTAAAACGAAACTTTGACATCACCCAAGGAGTATCTGAGAAGAAGAGGCTGGATGTGGCTCCATGTCAAAAATCCTTCCGGTCGGCGTTTTCAATGTTATCTCCTTGACTAAAAGCTTAATATCTCCATTTCTTTTTAACGTGGTGGAAACGAGCCGTTGGAGGATCGCGTTGGAAATATTATTGTTCCAGGCGTTAGTCGGGACCCTCCGCCGTCTCGCACGCACGCACGCTTTGTTTACATGCACTTCCGCGTCGGGGCTTCTACAGCACGAAACGTATAACGCAAGTGGATGGAAGAAATGCAGGCACTCAACGTATAATATTTTAATAAACCTCTGGCACCCAATGTGTTAAATATTACATATTTTTTTTAAATTCATGGTGTAGATCATTTAAAAGGTTTGAGGACCACTTACATAGTCATTTGTTGACTAGGGTTCATGCTTGCTCTGCTTACTCTGGTGTTGCTCTTGTAAGTCGCTTTAGATAAGAACATCTAGTAAAATGCCTACATTGCAATTGTAAATTGTACATCTTTTACTGTATGACGGTATTAGGGACCTTTAAGGCCAGCACATGGTGAAGATTTCGCTGACATTAGCATAGCTCGTTTGTCTGTTTTGCATTTTCCTGTCACCGTCCTGTGACTAATATGGATTGATTCATTGAAGTTCCAGTACAGAGTCAACCACAGCCCCTTTGGAGCAGTTTAGTGCTTCAGTCAGTGCCTTGCTCAATGGCATTTTGAACGGCAACGCCAATGTAGCGAATCACCTCCACGCAACCCTCTTGTGGGAGCGGTGACTTGATCCAGCAGGCTAATAGTTGTTGAATGATGTGTGTCTGTATACCTTCTCAAACTTTTCAGGCCGCGACCCCACAAAATAATCATGTTTGAACTGGGGATGCAGTAATGTTCTTATTTATTTATTTTCATTTTAGAGGTATTAAAAAGGTCTTAAAAGTCATTAAATTGTCACTTTAGAAATGTACAGATACCCTGTATACACTTATAATGTGTGGTGGTTTGTTTACTGCTGAGTGAGAAAACAATGTTGCACATTAAGCAAATCCTCTGGGGACCGCCCCCCTAAAAAAGTTATCTGGGGACCTCCCCTGTGGGTCCCGAACCACAGTTCAAGAACCACTGATCGAGGCCACCATGTAGCCCCCAGGCGTTACGTTTTCTTACAACCAATGGGGTTCCTGTCACTTATCAATGGCAGATGCCTGTAAGAAAATGTCTTATGAAAATGTTGGTTTGTTGTAGCAATGGTTCTCAAACTTTTTCATGTCAAGGACACCCAAAATGATGGCTGCGGACCACCTTCTCAAAAAACAATGTGGCAGGGACCTCCACAAACAAATATTTGAGTTAAAAATGTTTGCTTAACAATATATAAATTCAAGGTTTTGCACAAATGTTCACGATTTTTCAAAAAGTGAAATGCAATTGTATATCTGCAATTTTTGAATAGCCAAAATTTCCCTCTAAAATATGGTTATCGTGGTTAAAAAATGATTATGACGCTTAACTCATTTTGCTGGGGGACCCCACTTTGAGAACCACCGGATTATAGATCAGTGCAAAAGACGATGCACGGTGTGATGTATGCTGTCACGCTTCTCCACACATGCTGAACGATGGAATTCCTGTGCAGCTGTGTGCAGACGTTTATGTGCTCTGCGAAACGTCGGCCATATTAACCCATCCAATCCGGGAACGCATCTGTGTCATTTAACTTTTTTTTGGGCTATTTTAGAAAAAAATCATGAAAATGTGTAAAATCTTTGAATATATATATATATATATATATATTTTAAACTCAAATCTTTGCTTCTTGGGGTCCCTGGAACAAAACATTTTGAGATGGGGGTCCGCGGCCAAATACATATAATCTTGGGTGTCCTAGAGAACCTCTGATACGTTTTTCAAAAAACTGTAGGATTTAGAAGACATTTGTAGAATCCCCAGAAGCTTGTAGATCTGCTATTTTTGAATAGCCAAAGAAATCTACAAATGACAGATGCGTTCCCGGTCTTAATGGGTTAACTCTATACTTCCAAGCACATAATATCCACTGTGGAAAGACGTAAGAAGAACCATAAAGTCTGGTCCAGAGCGAGTAAAGAGAACCCAACATGTGTTTGACAGAACATGTGTGCAAAGTCTGCCTTCAGTCAAGTTTTTATGCCAGCTCTGGAGAAAATCACACATTTCTGAAATTCCTCGGCTTTAGATCAGCCTGACAAGAGTATCTGTTTGAAATGAATCTTTCATATAACTTTTCCATGAGCTGTGAGTGAGAGTGAAACCACACAGCATTTGATTGTAAGCTTAAACTTCTGATGTCAATCTCAAAGTGCTTTCATGCTAAAAAGGACTTTGGGCCTTATTTTTCTTTTCTGAATTAACATCAGAGACATTTCCCCAAATAAACAATGATGAAAAACAATATTTAATCACTTGCGTTAGCTTGTTATTCGTGCGTGCACATCAAAAACACATTCCTCTCGTCCAAAACCGGCGATTCATGCTACAAGCTCATGTTTTCCGGCAGACTTCAAAAGCTGATCACTTTAATTGACACGATGCTTCATCTTCAAGCTACTGTTGACAATCAGCAATTCATGAGTATAATAATAAAGACAAAAACAAGCCTTTTGAAAGGTGCATGCTGCTCTGTGGAGCATCTAAAACACTGCTATCAGAGAGTACACAGTGTCTACTGTGATCACATCCTTGCCCCGACTTGGGCCATATGCTGGAAAGAGGTGGGGGGTATAAGAGTACGGCACAGTGGCCCTTTGAACAGCCTGCTGTTAAAAAAAAATGCAGATCTACAAGCTCATAGCGCGTCACTCTGTGTCGTGCTATGAGCTTGTATACTGTATCTGCTACTTTTGAATATCTAATCTAATCTCTCAACAGCACCACTGCCTTAAACATGTAGTGTTGTTGTTTGTAGGAATAAACACAGAAGCACACAGGAGGAAGTGGACTAAGAAAGGGGAGGTGCCAAACCGAGTTCCTCTTTCTGCACAAAAAGGAGATTGTGCCCCCAGAGGCATTATGAATTAACCACTTGAGCCCTATTTCAAATATAGTGAAAATAGCCACTACTCACAACGTGTTGCATTTTGTTGGAAAATAAATATTTCACTTCAGCAATGCGTTGATATTAAAAAGAAAATGTACTTTTTAATTTGCACTTTTAAGTACTTTTTTTAGTAGTACTCCAGTACTTTAACTCAAGTAGAAATTTGACAGAGGAACTTTCACTTCACTAATATTTGACCGGGAGTATCTATACTTTGAGTCAAGTACTGGCGCTAATTAAGCAGGCATGTCACTTAGAGATGTGTTTGGGCAGGTTGTCTTTGTAGGGTGTGCGGTTACAGTTCTGTCCCCAAAGGGATGTTGTTGCCGCAATGGAACCACTCCAGTTGGAGACCATGGTGATCTTATCTCACCGTGGTTCTGATCCCACACACTTTGACCACAAACTGCAAAACAGGCCCTTGCAAAAACATAACCATGAGAATAACCAGAAGACAAGAGCAAATCCATGCACACTTAAGCCCTATTTTATACTTCATTGTACAATGGTGTCGTATGACAAAAATGGCTGCGAAAATAGTCAATAGGGTTCAAGTGGTAATACTAGCCGCTTCTTTTGGGCTGTTTTTCGTAGACCTGTCCACTTGTTTCTCTCACAAAATCTAGCAACACCGGTCTGCGGTCTCCACTCCAGTCCACTCAGCCTGACTCCTGCACTCCTTCTCCACAAGCAGACAGAAGGCGACCAAAAAAGGGCAAGCATCGCTGAATGCACAGCAATATTTCAAATTGCTGGCCCTCTCGAACACACTTTCCCCGAGCCTCTGAATTCCTTGAAATATGGGTTCACAACCCATTAAGCCCTGTGACTTACTGCCACGTTTGAGGTCCTATAGGGTGTGTTGATGAAAATGGTGGAGCGTTGAAACCTGTATCCTCTGGGTGTAGAGTGGAGGGCAGTGTTCCATGTCCTATTAGAGCTACAGAAAGGCTATATCGTCGCTGTCGGGCGGAAACCTTGTATGTCCAAAACCGTTACTTTTCAGGAAATGGTGGGGGGAAAAATAACCTTTGTACCAATAGATCCGAGTTATTATTTAGTCACAAGCTTTTCATTGGTTCAAAATGTATAAAGCCCACAGACACACTTAAACACTCTAACTTTCACTTCACAAAATGTTGCAAAAATAGCGGGTCTACATAAGTATGATGTACGACATTAATTCACGGAAAAGAATGATGAAATGTGGAGATACGAGGTTTCTGCCCGACAGCAATGATATGCGCATACCAAGGCGACTGTCATGGCTTAATGGTCAGGGACGTCAAGCTAGCAGGAGGACAGGATACACGGGGGAACTGATTACTGCAGCACTTGACTGACAGCGGCCATCAAAGGGTCAAAGTAGGACTTTTAACCCTATGTCACCAAACGTATCATATATGATACACACATTACACTGATTTTTTAATAAATCAGTGTAATGAATACTTGGACCAAGAACCTGTTGTATCATATCTGACACATCCCCACTTCCCCCTGGACCATACCATTTGCACTGCAGGTAGTTACAGAGCCTCAGGTGGTCTGACCCAAAATGGCTGCCATCAACTAAACAGGAGAGGTTGATGCACTACTAACAAACAATTATTTTTTAAGCAGTTCGGGTACGTTTTCCTAGTATATCTTTACTAATATTTTGAAATAAGTGTTGGATAACTTGAATGCACTTATGAGCTCTCAAAATTTAGCATTTGAGTTTGTTTTTTATGATGTCAAAAGTGTTTGTATCATATTTGATACTACAGGTCTATAGTCCTTTATGATTTGTATCATATTTGATACTACAGGTCTAAAATAAATGTTTTTGTAATGTTAAAACCGACTTGATTTTTTATTTTTTTTCAAAATTTTATCCCACGATTTTGTAACCCTATTTTTTACACCCAGTGCCAATCTCTATGTAATCCTGGGCACTACACTCCCTCTGCCAACCTAGGGAGGCCAGGGCCGAGCTCATGCCTCCTTCAATGCATGAGAGCTAACTGACCTTCTTATCACCTGACAGGGGAGAGTTTCCCTGGTTGGACGTAGCGCGTGGAAGGAACACGTTATTCCAACCAGTTCCTTTCCCCTCCATCAGGCGCCCCGGCTGGCCAGGGGGGAGGCAGTAAAAAAAAAAAAAACGACTTGAAATACCCCTTTTAATACCCCTTGTATCAAATATGATACAACAAATAAATGATACAAAGGAATGGTAAAAAAAATAAAACAAAATCAAAAATGTTTTAAGACCCAATAAAGTGTCCCTTTTCAAAATTTTGGAATTTTCTGACCTTTCCTTCATAGTTCAGGTTGTTAAGACAAGGATAGCCCTACTAAACAAACTAAGGGCAAGTACTAGTAGCCTACTGATGATGTCCTGTATGTCGGGACCCATCTAGTAGAATGTTAAATGTATATAAACACATTTTCTCTCCTGCCATTCATGCCAAGGTGTGCAGCAGTTTGCCTAGACCAGTGGTTCTCAAAGTGGTGTCCGGGAACCCCCAGGGGTCCCCAGCAAAATTGGGCTGTTCAAAAATAGCAGATATACAAGCTCACAAGCGTGTCACTTCGTGCCGCACTGCGAGCTTGTACAACTGCTATTAATTTAATTTAATTACAATTTTATTATATTTTCTTTAATCTTGAAAGCATTGGAAGATTTAGCATAAATTCATTTTTTTACACAGATCTTTCCATCTGGGGGTCCCTGGCACAAAACATTTTCAGATGGGGGTCCGCGGCCAAATATATATCAATTTGGGGGTCCTTGGCATGAAAAGGTTTGAGAATCACTGGGCTAGACCACTGTTTCTCAACATTGGGTCTGGACTGGGGACCACCAGGGGGTCCAAATTGACAAGGATCTGTACGAGAGTGTGCAAATGTGTACTCTCTCGTGTCCTCCTCCATGCGGGCTGCAGGTCAGAGGAGTGTCCTCCTCCACTCATGCAGCCTTCCTCTCCCATTCTATTCATTGTGTTTTGACAGGACAGACAGGCAGCCAGTCAGTGTTGTCTGTTCAGGTTGACTGGGCCCTGCACTTTAAAACCACTTCACTGTTCTGCCTGTCTGCCTCCTGGAGCTGATGTGATGGGACTGGGAGAAGACATTCACATTCAGTACGAAGAGTAGTACTATGGTGTAGGCCTGTCACAATTATTCCCTGATCGCAATTATTTGAGATAATACATTTTTGCATAATCGTCATAAGCCTTTCCATACTGAAAAACTTTCTTTTAAAAAAATGATCCAGAAATAGCAGATAAAATGTCACGATCGTGGCAGTGCTATACTAGTGGTATTAGCATTAGGTTACTATTACTTCTAATACCAATTTCACTTGAATAAGTTTTATATTTTGACATAAAAATTGTGAGCAAAGAGGGATTTGACATTTTCGAGGTATTATTGCCATAATGAATGAATACAGTTTAAAGCACTGGACTAATGGAGACGGCACAAAAAATATCTGCACACTTAAGGGAGCTGCTGCCTTAAGTGCAATTTATCTAAACATCCACTAGTGATGTTTCAAGCTAAACATATCTATACATAGCTTAGCTCTACATACTGTACAGAGGTATCATTATGTGACTATCATGTGACCATAGCGTATGTATAGCTAAGTGTGAAGAAGAACATTAGCTCCAAATGTCACGTGTGGATGTGCCATTAAATCATTCATGTTTTTATTATGGCCATAACAGTAAAGTTAGGGAACAGGAAAGAGAGGGGCTGACATGCAACACAGCTCTTCAGATGACTTAGAAGTTCTTATCGACGTCATGTAGTTAAAACCTACCCTATCCGAACTAGTGCGGACGTCGGATGAGAAGCATGTAGCCCCCTTTAGTTCAGGGACTCACACATGTTTCCATACGACCATACCAAGGACCCCCAGCCTCTGGCTGTAGTCCCCAATTGTAGTCCCCAATTGTATTTTTTTTTTAATGCATCCAAAATAGCCTATCTACATGCTCACAACATGCTTATAGATCAGCTACGTAAGTTTTTGGTAAAATGTTGACAATAATGACATGGCCAAAACAGGGACACCAGGTTGAAAGTAGTCTCGCGTGGCCAGACTGCTTCCGGTCATACAGTCTGGAGCAGCGGAAGCTCTGATCATGAACAAGCGATAAACCACTTCCGTTTCGTCTTCACAGTCGTGCAAATGTATCCTGATATAATTCAAAATCATCTAAGCATATATAGCTTGCTGCTTAGCAGAAATGGAAATAAAAACAATTTATGTAAAGATATTTTGAAATATATTTTCTTTAATGGAAATGACGCCAGCTTCCGTGTTCGTATTTCGGGAGGTGTAGTTCCAGACTCTACATAGCATTCAGAGATTGTGGAATAGTTGTCTAGCTATGCGAGACTAGGTTGAAAGTGACTATCAACATCCACTTACCTGTGGTGTTTGTGCTGATGTCATATAGGCTTATTACCTCTCTACTCTGCTTCTTGTTCTGCACCAGGCAGGATGACTGTATAGGGTGTGTACACGTCTGCCTATACTTTTATTCATAATTTGCGTCTTTGTTGTTACTCTTCTGTGCCCTATATCTGTAACTTTAATGCTGTGCTGTCTCTGGCGACTGAATTTTCAATACAATAAAGGTGGCCCAGTGCAACACAGTTGGGTCTCTGCTTACATGGTACTGTACTGGTTGGGACACCCATGGGCGCCCCTGACTTTGTTGCTCTGTGCTGAAAAGAATGGCTGTATTGTTTAGAGTCACCTATAGCCTTCATTTGACTTTTAAAAACCCAGTGAAACATAATAAATGTGTATGCAGCGTTTACAGTATATGCAGTTCTTACTCATTGAGTCTGACAATGTTTAGCATGCAATCAAAGACACAAGGGTTCCACTGCACCACATGTCACACAGAGCCTTATATAACAACACTGTAGGGTTGTATAACGTATCAAACATTTACCAGCGGGTGTGTCCCAATCGGTGTTGCCATGTCTGCTTGTTATAAGTGACTCAGGGCTTATTTTTCTGTACAGTCGCTTGTAAATATTGGTAGTTGAAGGTTGTGGTTTTTTAGGCTTGTTTTGTGTAGTTTGTTTGTTGTTGTTTAAACCAGTGGTTCTTAAACATTTTCATCTCAAGGACCTCCAAATATGCATTTGTCCACAGACCCCTATCTGAAAATATTTTGTGCCAGGGACCCCCATACAATTCGTAGTGTGGCCCGGGCCACTGGTATAGCGGTCTGGGCACCTATAGGCCGATCCCTTTGCTGCGTGTCACTCCACATCTCTCCCATTTCCTGTCTTCATGTAAGTAATCAACTGGGGAAGTTTCATTAGTCTACTGTCCTATAAAATAAAGGCATTAAGGCCCCCCGCAAAAAAAAGGATTTGTATTGTTAAAAAATGTTTTGGTAAAAAAAAAAAAAAAAATTGTAGATCTACAAGATCGCAACGTGTTGTGATCTTGTTTGTGTTGTAGCAATCCCAGGAAATGTCCATGGTTGGAGGCTCCGTCTTTATTATTATAACTCTCTTTACAATCAGTGCTAACGTAGCAACATGTATCTCCCCGTCTGAAGACACACACACAACAGACCCCGTCACTTCCCCCGGAAGTTCCGGAAGTCCCACCACACAGTCACCCTCATTGGCTGGCAACACCCAGAGTGCAATACACCAGCAATCCGCACCGAGCCGCTACAGTATATAGGGGTTCAAGTGGTAAAACAAAAACACATTTTGTTGGGGACCCCCCTGTGTGTGTGAGTAGAGCCAAACCGCTTGTTTCTCTCGCAAAATCTGGCAACACCGGTCCCAATGGGGAAGCGTCCGTGGCACATGGCCTCTCTTTCATTCCTGCTATGCACATACTTGCTGTGACTGCTCCCATCTTGTACACATCTGGATAGCAGAGTCCTGCCAAGGCCAAACGGAACGAGCGACAATTAAAGCCTGTGATTTATACTTCAGTTGTGTGCCGGTGTCGTGCCTCAGTAAATAGCGGATCTACAAGCTCACAACGCGTCACGAAAGTGACACGTTGTGAGCTTGTATATCTGCTATTTACGGCATGCAATGCCAGCGTGCAACTATAAGTATAAATCAGGCTTTATTAGTAGTCTCCGCATTGATGTCATTGTTTGAAGCCAGCAGCAGGAAAAAAACAGACACACAAAAGCCTGGGCAGGGGGGGATAAGAAAGCAGATTCAAGCCTGGCTCGATAAATATTGATACAATCATTTATCATGTAAGAATACACACACACAGGGACTTCCGGTTATGCAGAGTGAGGAGTAGACGTGTCCTCTCTCTGCTCCCCCGCTTCACATCTTTACCTAAATAGAAACCCCACTACCTTCCTCATAAATGGTATGATTTGAATTTATATAGTTTGCGATTCAGTTTTGACATCGAAGCATGGACACTAGAGCTTCCACTCACGCCAAAAAAGACACTGTTTTATTGAAAGCCGGTACCGCCGCCAGCGACATCAACATGGAGGCATTGACTAGCCTACTAGAAGACCACAGGGCGGCTCTTTCGGCTGAATTTAAATTAAGCATCACATCGCTGGAGTCTAAAATAGATCTTGTACATGCCACTATAACTGATCATGGCCAGCGTATTACATCATTGGAGTCTAACGCGGACTCAGTCAGTGACCGCATTGTTTCCCTGGAGGCGGCCTGCGCGGAGCTAACTGCTAGCAACACTAAGCTACGTGCTAAAGCCTCGGATCTCGAGTCGAGGGGTCGCCGTTGGAATGCACGTATAGTCGGGGTGAAAGAGTCGATTGAGGGGGGGACGAGGCCCACCACCTTCTTCTCCACCTTCCTGTTCGAACTCCTGGGAGACGAGGTTCTGCCTGAACCGCCCGAGTTGGACTTAGCTCACAGGTCGCTAAAGGCTAAACCGGGTGCTAACGAAAAGCCGAGGCATGTCATCATTCGCTTCCACAACCTTCCGATCAAGGAGAGAGTTATTCGGGAGGCACGCAAGCTGAGAAACCTGCAGTACGAGGGTCAAAGAATCGCCATCCATGAAGATTACCCCCAGGATGTTATGGAGGAGCGCGTCAAGTACCGAGATGTGATGGCCGAATTATACAAGCTTGGCTGTCGGCCTGCTCTCCACTTCCCGTCCAAGCTGATGATCGCTAACGAAAACGGCGGAGCTAAGGTCCGGTTGGCGTCCGTTGAAGAGGCCAAAAAGTACATCACATCTAAACGCCACTAATCGCAAGTAATGGGTGCTTTGCTTATGACTTGATCTGTTCAGATTTGGGTTTGATAACTGTATTTGGCCTGGCAGGTGTATTGTTTGCTGCGTGGACTTGTTTGGCTGCTGGCTTGCTAGCCTAGCCGTTTGCTAGCTGGCTAGCTGCAGCTGAACACAGATTAACATTGCCGGGCTGAAGATGCGCTCTTTTTTCTTTTTCTCTTTTTCCATCTGGACAGTGTATTTTCGTGACGCTCAATCTGATTACTCTATCGCTTGATTTGGGAACGATTTTATTTCTATTTTAATTTTTTGCTCTTTTTTGGACTTGGACATAATAGTCCGGACTGGTTGGGCTATTAGCCGGCTGGCTAGGTCCCTGCCTGGTTAGCCGCGGCTCAGCTGAGACGGCAACACTGTTTTGATGCAACGCCTTTCTTTTTTCTCCCTTTTTTAGACATATGCTCATCTCCTCTCCCTACCTCCCCCCCTCCCTTTTATTTTTATTTTTATGATAATAGTGTGTTACGCCGTAACTAAATTGAGATAATATATCCACTGAAGGTGTGTTTCATGTACAACATGGTAATTGTATTTAGCCTGACTGTTATATTGCTACGTGGACTAACCCAGCGGTGACTGATTGACTAGCCTTGGCGCTGGCTAACTTTGGATGAGAGGAAGGGTCCGATTTGTTTTAAATACATTTTATTTTCAATTTGATCATTTGTTATAATCTTAAATATGTGTTTTTGAATGAACAATTGTTTCTCTGGCCAAATTAGTTTATTAGTTTTGTGTACAGCTGCCGACTTTCTTTATGTTTTTCTCTCTTTTTTGTTGTTGTTGTGTACACCAGACCAATAATATCTCCTTTAGGAGTGTTGATTGCGTAGTTTACACGGCCTTGGGCCAATCATTTATTTAATTGACTACTATTACTGACGCCAATCTGCACTCTTATATGGGCTTTTCTTTTGACCCTAGTTTTGGACCTCTATATAATGGTTGTAATGTGGCCTTGATGCAGTAGTTACCATAATTTCGGTCCTCTGTAATTGTAACACCCTTGGTGTCGATTTGATCTCTAAATGACTTTAAGTCGGCCAATTGCTTCTCGTAGGGGGGGGGGTGGAGGGGGTGTGGGTGGAGGGGGAAATTCAGGGCTATTTTATTTTACTTGGTTTTCAGGTTTTATTGTAAAGGTTTTGTTGTCACTGCTTTATAAATGCATTTTATTTTTGTTAAGATAGGTGTTTTCAATATATATGTTATTCCGAGCTTACTCTTCCATATATTTTTTTACTGCGCAGCCTAAAACTTTAGGTGACCTTAAGGTAGCCAATTATTTTAGGGGAAACAAGTATGAATGACATTTTCGTTTACATGTTTTTTTTTTTTTTTTTTTTCAAATGGTTTTGTAAAAGCTTATTTTATAGTTTCTTTGTGTATCTCACCTCATTATGTAGCCTAAACCTGAGTACCAAAAACTTTTCTTTTTAAAAAAAAAAAAAAAAAAAAATCGAAGTTACTTTTTATTTGGGCTTTCACTATAGGTTTTATTTTGAGGTTATTTTGATACTACCTTACAAGTGAAATATGCTCGAGATAGGATATGTGTACTGTATTATACCTGTTTTTTTGGTTTTATTAATGTGGAATCTATTTTGTTACTACCTGCTTTTTGGATGATGTTATAATATTGCTAATCAGATTATGCCAAATTTATGATGGATATTTGCACTTAAGGTGTGCGCTGAGTGGAAAAGGGAGGGTAATATACCTGTTTATATTTTATTTTTATCTTTTCTTTGATTGTATACCTTTTCTCACTCAGCGGTTTTGTAGGGGGGTGGGTTATGGGGTTGTCAATTACTGTTCAATATAGGGGGAACGGAAGTTAAGTAGGTAGGACTAGGACTGACTCATGTCAGGAAGGTTTGTATCCGGAGTGATACGCGTTTTTGGTGCTCCCTTTGGAACTAGGGTCCGTGTTCTCAGAGAACCGGGTTTATGTATATGTTTTTCTTTCTTGTTTGTTCTGGATGTGTGTGTATGTGTGGGCCCCTCCTTTCCTTCCTTCCTCTCCCTCCCCCTTTCTCTGCTCAGATGCCGGCATATCAAAAAGGGTGACGTCGATGAGTGGTAGGAATCTCCGTTTCATTTCTTGGAACGTTAAGGGAATGAACGGTGTCATTAAAGCTGGAAAGGTAATTTCACATTTGCAGCAGCTCAAGGGAGACGTCTGCTTCTTACAAGAAACACATATGCGCACTGCACGGGTGTCGCGTATTAAAAAGCCGTGGATGGGCCACCTGTTCCACTCAAAATATTCTGAAAGCTCTAGAGGGGCCGCCATTATTATACATCGTGACGTTGCATTTGAATTGAACACCACTGTGTCAGATCCAAATGGACGGTATGTTATGGTCTCGGGCAAATTGCTAAACACCCCCGTGGTCCTGGCCTCAGTCTATGCTCCAACGTGGGATGACGACAAATTTGTTTCCAATTTTTTTTCTTCTATACCCAACCTTGATGAATATCAGATAATCATTGGAGGAGATTTTAACTTAGTCCAGAATTTAGATCTTGACCGGTCATCTACTAAACAAACTACTGTGTCAAAATCAGCCAAAGTCTTGCAATATCATGCTGACCAACTTGGGTTAAGTGACCCTTGGAGGACTAGGTTTCCTACTCAAAAGGTGTTTTCGTTCTTCTCGCAAGTTCATCACAGTTACTCAAGAATAGATTTTTTCTTACTTGACGACAAATTATTGCATAATGTTCTCTCCTGCGAGTACCATAGCATAGTTATCTCCGATCATGCACCGACATCTGTAGATATAAAATTTCCACATGGCAGACCACCCTCCAGGTTTTGGAGATTCAGCCCACAGCTGTTGTCTGAACCTACATTTAAGGACTTCCTTGAGTCACAGATAAAATTTTACTTTGAAACCAATGACACTCCAGATATTGACAGTAATGTATTATGGGAAGCTTTCAAAGCCTATCTCCGCGGACAAATTATCTCATTTGTTTCCCACTTCAGAAGGTCGGAGCAATCCAAATTGATAGCAATTTCAGCCGACATTCGAAATTTGGACAGCCAATACTCGGTCAATCCTTCGCCCACCTTGTACACACAGAGATTACAACTACAAGCTCAATATGACTTGTTGTCAACTGGTAAGGTTGAGAGACAATTGTTACAGACTAGGCAGCGTTATTTTGAACAAGGAGACAAGGCGGGCAAATTACTTGCATACCAGGCAAGGGTGGCCAGTGCCTCCAGACTGATCCCTAGATTAAAATCACCTACGGGGGAGGTTAGGACAGACCCGGGGGAAATTAGTTCGATTTTCTCTGCCTTTTATACAGATTTGTATTCCTCCGAGACCCGTCCACAGGACTGGGAGGGGCCCAATCCCCTAGAAGACTTAGAATACCCAAAATTGGATGAGGGATCTGCCACTAGCCTTGGAGCTCCTTTAACAGTTCTGGAAGTATCAGAGGCAATTAAGTCCCTACAGAGTGGTAAATCACCTGGGCCCGATGGCTATAGCACAGAGTTTTTTAAAACATTTTGCGACGTTTTGGCCCCAATCTTGGTACGGGTATTTAATGATGCCTTTTCAAAGGGAGAGCTACCCCCTTCTCTATCTGAAGCATCAATTACATTGCTGCTGAAAAAGGATAAAGACCCACTTTTATGCAGTAGTTATAGACCCATATCTCTTTTAAACGTTGA
Organism: Gymnoscopelus braueri; assembly: GCF_963280865.1. Taxonomy (NCBI): domain Eukaryota; kingdom Metazoa; phylum Chordata; class Actinopteri; order Myctophiformes; family Myctophidae; genus Gymnoscopelus; species Gymnoscopelus braueri. The sequence goes on from NC_137603.1 coordinate 51,045,012, forward strand.
TTTCAAGATTATGTCCAAAGTCTTGTCTATCCGTCTCCAGAGAGTCACTCCCGACCTAATTAATTCTGACCAGACTGGCTTTATGCCGGGAAGGCACTCGTCCTCCAACACAAGAAGGCTGTTTAACATCATCTACTCTCCCACCACTAGGGTTCCTGAATTAGTGCTCTCCCTAGATGCGGAAAAAGCCTTTGATAGGGTGGAGTGGAGGTATCTGTTCTACATCCTTGACAAATTCGGTTTCAGCCCTAACTTCATTTCATGGATTAAGCTTTTATACACTTCCCCGGTAGCTTCGGTCAATGTTAACGGAGTGAGATCTGGCCTGTTCTCCCTCTCCCGTGGAAATAGACAGGGTTGTCCTTTATCTCCGTCGCTGTTTGCGCTCGCAGTCGAGCCTCTGGCAATTTGGCTCCGTAATGAAAAGAGGTTTCAAGGCATTACCCGTTTTGGCTCTATGCATAAGCTCTCCTTGTATGCAGATGACCTTCTGTTGTACATTTCTAATCCGTCATCCTCTGTTCCTACAATTTTACATATCCTAGATCAATTCAGGAAACTCTCTGGTTACAAACTTAACCTCCAGAAGAGTGAATATTTCCCTGTTAATGCCCTGGCCGACGAGCTTCCTCAAACCCTCTTCCCCTTTAAAAAGGCTACAGAGGGATTTAAGTACCTGGGAATATTCGTTACTAAAACTTTTATAGAGCTATTCGCGAAGAACATCAGTCCCTTGGTGGAACGCTTTAAGTCGGACTTGGATAGATGGTCCACCTTGCCTCTCTCATTACTAGGACGTGTAAACCTGATAAAGATGGTGGTGCTGCCCCGTTTTTTGTATCCTTTTCAACATATTCCGATTTTCATCAGCAAATCTTTTTTTTCTACACTCGATCGGCTCATTAACTCGTTTTTATGGTGTAATAAAAAGGCTCGAATTAGAGGCACGGTCCTTCAACTTTCAAAATCCGAGGGTGGTTTGGCGCTTCCCAATCTCCGTCAGTATTATTGGGCATCCAATATCCATAAAATAATTTTTTGGAATACTAATTTGACTCTTGCAGTACAACCCCAGTGGGCCAACATGGAGGCAGCTTCCTCGAATCTCTCTTTATGGTCGGTGGTCTGCTCTCAACTACCCCTACCGGTTAAACAAGTGTCCAAAAACCCTATCGTAGTTAATACATTAAAGATTTGGAACCAGTTTAGAAGGCAATTTGGTCTACACAGATCCTCAAATCTAGCACCTGTATACAGGAATTATCATTTCCTTCCATCATGTACTGACCCTGTCTTTCGGATTTGGGCAGACAAGGGTCTGCGGTCCATCAAAGACCTTTATACTGACAACATCTTCTCCTCATTTGCAGCCCTGTCTGCTGAATTCGGCCTCCCCAATTCTCACATGTTTCGCTTCTTTCAAATCAGGCATTTTGTGAAAAGTCAGAACCCTCAGTTCCCGAGCCGACCACCAGAATCGGTGATAGACTCCTTTTTATCCCTTAGAGCTGGTGAAAGGAAGCTTACTTCAATTATATATGACACAATCTTTTCAGTTAATTCGACTCAATTGGATTCTCTGAGGGCTACCTGGGACCAGGACCTCGGGATTATCATGTCAGACAATCAGTGGAATCATGCTCTAGACCTGGTACATACCTCCTCTATTTGTGCAAGGCACAGAGTATTGCAATGCAAGATATTACATAGAGTCCACTATACCAATGCAAAGCTGGCCAGAATATACCCTGAGAGGTCCGATGCTTGTAATAGGTGTAAACAATCGCCAGCAGATTACATGCACACGTTTTGGTCCTGCCCTAAATTGTCAACATTTTGGTCAGAGGTGTTTAACACCCTTGGGGTGGTGTTGGGTGAACCAATTGACCCGGATCCCCTCACAGCCCTTCTCGGAACCACAGTAACGCCTATTGTGCGCAGTTCAGCACGCCGAGTTATTGCTTTCACGACCCTACTTGCTAGGAGGCTGATTCTCCTTAAATGGATACACCCCTCTCCTCCTACACACAACAGATGGATTCATGAAATTCTATACTGTCTCAAACTTGAGAGGATCAGGTTCTCCCTTAGCGGCTCTTTGAAAATGTTTTACAAAATTTGGCAACCTTTTCTGGACCACATTGACACCCTTACTATGGTGGAAGAACTCGCAAATTAGTCTCTCTCTTGATGTCGAGACCACATTGGTTCTCCCTCAACGACTTCTTAATATGTTCCACTAAAATGTATAACCTTTCTGGACCTCATTGACTTCCCTACTATGAAAAATAATTCATAAATTAATGTTCTGTGCAGAGAAACAACCTCCCCCCCCCCCCCCCCCCCCCCTTTTTCCCCCCCCCTCCTGTTCCCTGGTATGAATGAGTGTCTTGTCTGCTGTTTGTCCTGTCTGTTTACTTTATTATTATTTTTTATATCTCATGGTAAAAATTTACATTGATTACTGTAACAATTTGACTGTTTGATTTGTTGTGCTGTGTATTGTTTGATTGTTGTTTTGTTTTGTTTTTGTTTTTTGTCTTGTCAAAAAATCAGACCTCTTTGTTTTTATTTTATTATCATGATGCCCTTGTTTAATGTCTGAAAAAAACAATAAAGAGATTTGTAAAAAAAAAGAATACACACACACACAGCCATTTCAAACGACCCGACGGTGTTTATTTTACCTGTCTGACACGATCCGTCTTACTGTCTATAGACGTCGGCACATTCCTGTCTACGGTTAAAAAGCTTTTGCCATTGTAACGATTGTGTGTTCTGTATAACCTTGCGGGCCGCTGAAAGGTTCCACAAGCATTCTTGCTTTTGAAAAGCGCTGGCAATGCCCGGCATTCGCTCTCCCCGGCATTCGCTCTCCCCCAAAAGAGAGACTTTGCGACTCATCGCATGGCTATAAATGATATTTCGCCGCGTCACGGGTGCTTTATGGCGACTTGTTATGCCGGCGTGTTAGCGGCGGCACGGACGCTATTAATGGGGCTCGCGCCCTTTTTTCTTTTTTTTGCCACGGGTAAAAACTGATTTAAGCCGTAGCAGGTGCCCCGGAGCGCACAGAGCCACCGCACAAAGAGGGCCGCTGTCCCCAGGCTTTAGCTAGACAGACTGGATATCCACAGATGTGGAGCCAGACCAGATGGCACGTACATCTGAGACAGAGAGAGAGAGACAGAGAGAGAGAGACGGAGAGAGAGCGAGAGAGAGAGATGCTGGAGACAGAAGGATAAAGACGTGTACAGATCCAGAGACGAAGGGGACAAGAGGGGGACAAGGACCCAGACACAGGCCAGGCATTAAGCTCTGCGAGCGCGTCAGCGCGGCCCTCTCTCTGCGGGCTGACATTTAAGGCCCGGCCCCCCGACTCCTCTCTCCATTGACTCACTCTGCGTTATAGCCCAGAACATGCCTGCGGGCCACAGTAGAACAATGGCCGCCTTTTCCCTTTTACCCCGGCATCAAAAGGACGAGATGAAAACAGCCACACGATGGAGGGGCGCCTCAGAAGTGTAAAAAAAAGAAGAAAGTACGCAAATGTAATATGTGAATATGGCCCTGTGGCACGGCCCAAGTCCTGAACGCCTGGACCTTTTAAACAAACTGGCCTTGTCTAACCTCCCCCCTTTCAACCTCCTCTCTCCCACCAGCACAGGGCTCCAGTCATATCTGGGGTTTGTAATTTGTCTGGAGAGAGAGAGAATGCTGGAGATGTGAAAGAGAAAGCTAATGCATGAAAATCAAGAGAATGCCTTTCTTTGTAGCCCGAGTGTCTTTTTTACATCTGAGACTTGTGCAAGTTGCATAACAATGGGACAAAGAGAATATGAGATGAAAGCGTTATGGCGACGATGTAAATAACTTTCCCTGCATGTGGAATTCAGACAGAAGGAGGGGGGGAGAGAGGGAGAGGGAGAGAGAGAGGAGAGAACGTCTGCCAATTAGAGGTTCAACACAGCCTGTGGGAGGGGACCAGAGAAAAGCGTTTTCCATCCAGACTGCAGTCATCACAGAGCAAAGGCTCTTAAAGGCTGTGACGTCTACCCTCATGTGTGTAGTATGTATGTGTGCATACTACACACATACTACACACTAGTGTACATACTGTACACTAGTGGTTCTCACACTTTTTCATGTTAAGGACTCCTAAATTCATTCGTATTTGGTCAGCTGCAGAGTGCAGACCCTCACCAGAAAATATTTTATGCCCCGAACCCCCATATACAAGATTTGTGTTGTTGAAATGTTTCAAAGATATTAAAAAAAAATCCAAAACATTTTCTTGATGTTTTGAAAATAGGCAATCTACAAGCTCACAACGCGTTGCAATGTGACGCGTTGTGAGCTTGTAGATCAGTTATTTTCAAATATCCGATGTATTTAGGGTTAAAATTATGCTATAGCCTTTCTAATTTTGCTGGGGACCCGTTTGGAAGCCCGTCAAGGTCCCCTGGGGGTCCCCAGTCCCTACTTTGAGAACCACTGCTTTAGGGGAAGCAGTAGGCAGACTGGCTGACAAATTGAAATGTGTAATAATAGCCATCAATCATCTTCATTATTTGTTTAATGTGTTTAATTTTGGACTTGGAAACTTAGTTTCTGTTGGTGAGTTTTTGTTTCATCTCGTAAGTAGGCAATTCTTATTTTTTCCTTCTGTAATGCTCCACTATAATTTTGACTTTGACAAATGCTTGAACAATCTAACTGTTAATTACACAAATCTCTGTGTGTGTACAGTATATGTGAGAGTGAGTGTGCATGTCTTACCTTCACATATCTCAAGAACCGTTCCGACCGATTGACTTGAAGATACCTTTCTGCATAACTTAATTTTCTTTTTTGGGCGGTGAAACCGCCCCTATAAGTGAGATTTGGAAAAATGTACAAATATCTTGGGCAGTGAAACCGGCCCTAAAAGTGAGGTTTGGAAATGTGTACAATTATCCTGCGCTGTGATTGGCCAATCACAATCTATTCAGGACTGTGATTGGCCAGTGTCACATGACACATGTGCATAGCCCTATATAAGCAACCATAACTTAAAAAAAACCAAAGTATTGTTTTTTTTAAGTTATGGTTTTGTCCATCATAAAGTGTGTTTTACAAAAGATAAATGTATTTATCTTTTGTACATGATTGATCGACTCCATTCAGTATTGTGATTAGCTAGCAAGACACATGCTGACACTAAGTGGCTCTTTCAGATCAAAGCATATATATTGGTTGACTCCATTCAGTATTGTGGTTAGCTAGGAAGACACCGCCCACTTCACACAGGGTGTGATTTTTTTTACCTTTTAGCATCATTTAACTTCAATAACTTTAATTTGACTTTAAACAAAAACAACAGACAGACAGACAGACAGACAGACAGAGGAACACAGAAACAAGACGGGCAAACCAACAGGCAGGCATTGAGTCAATCAGACAGACAGACAGACAGACAGACAGACAGACATATACCAAATGTAGGACCTTAAAGCAGACTACATGATGGTGTACACAGCTGGCATGGACCCATCTTACTGATGTGATGACAGGGATTCACACTCACACTCACACTCACACTCACACTCACACTCACGCAGAGCCCAGTCTGGGGGGTGCATGGGGGACTTGAACTCTTCTATGTACTTGGCAGTGCCAAGTCATTTTGGGTGCCAGCATGGGTCTAAATAAAGACATGACAAGGATGTCACCACAGAGACAGCAGCAGACAGACGGCTCATAGACGTATGGCTGCATGGCGGAGGGCGGAGGGACACATACAGTAACACACAACGCTCTGCTGCTTGCATTCCCCACTTGGTCTAGGACAATGGTTCTCAACCCTTTTGAACTTGAGACCCCAATGAGAAATGTGATGTGATGCACTAGTAGCAGATATAGCAGATCTACAAGCTCACAACGCATCACATCGCGACACGTTGTGAGCTTGTAGATTTTCTAGTTTCACTCCTTTAAAAAAAAATATATATATTCGGTTTTTTTCCCCCTTAACTAATTTATGACAAATTTTGATTATTTTATTTTATTTAGAAACAAAAAATTAAGGGATATTTTATTCGCGACCCATAAAAATGGGGCCGTGACCCCAAAAATTGGTCCCAACCCACTGTTTGGGAAACACTGGTTTAGGGTCTCTCTGCTAATGCAACTGACCAGCTCTGTCTATCCTTTCTGCCTGCCTGTCTGTCTGTCTGCCTGCCCGTCTGTCTGTCTGTCTGTCTGTCTGTCTGTCTGTCTGTCTGTCTGTCTGTCTGTCTGTCTGTCTGTCTGTCTGTCTGTCTCTCTCTCTGTCTGTCTGTCTCTCTGTGGACTTAAAACAGAGTGCTGTTGAAAGGGAAGATCCATTAAACGTGGAATTTCAGTCCAATTTGTCTTCAAAAGGGAGTCAAAGAGCTCATTATGTGAACCCCCGGCTCTGCTCTGTCCTGACTATTAGATTGGCTGAGAAGGAGAGAAGTTTAGTCATGGCCGCTTATCTCCCAACCTTATGAGCACAGGATTAGAAGATCAAAGGCAGGTCTCGCCGGTTTCATATTAGAGGAAACAGTAAGGACCCTGTCGTCACGTCACGACACCCCCCTTATTTCAAGATGCTCTTTTTTAGACCCTTGTGTCTCATCAACTTAACACACTCAAATCAAGAATATATACTGGAAATTTTATTTTATCGTTGCTGTCAGGCAGAAACCTCTTATCTCCATGTTTAAAGTTTTTGTGTTTTTATCCTAAATTAACGCCCCTACTTGATCATACTACAGCGTCACGCAAAAGCATCAAAAGTAGCAGAGCCACAAGCTCGAAACACGGCGCGAAGCTACTCGAGCTTGTCGATCTGCTACTTTAGCTATTTTTGAATTTGGACATATGAGGTTTCCACCCGACAGAGACGATATTTTCATTTCAGCCACTGTGTCCGGTGAGAAATGTATGTCCACACCTGTGTAAGGCCCAGAGGGTGCGTGCGTGCGTGGAGACAGGAGAGAATTCAAGCGGCCGTTTGATCTATTTCAAAGTGGAACCTTTTAACACCCTCGTGTCAAGGTCGCTCGTTGATGACACGCGCGCTTCGAGACTCGCTTAAATGAAACACAGATCTTGGTTTTAAGTGCGACACAAGGAGAGTGACGACTCTCACTTCACCGGGTCTCAGTCGTACACAAGTTCACACTTAATTTAAAGGTTCTGTAAAGCAGTCAGTTATATACACTTGAAGATGCAAGTGTCTGGGGGGGCTGGGGGGGTCAACTGGAGTGATGCAAACACAATGGCTTTTTCAAAGTGCATATTATGAGCTGGGAGCTTTGAGTTCCCAGTAGCTGTGTGCCAGTCTAACGAGGATGATGTGGCTTTTTCTGGCCACGCCACCCCACGGAAAATCCAAGCTTTTGCCATCTGACGGTGCCTTGTGCTCATTACTCCACGGAAGTCTGCTCCACAACAACAAAGAGCAGGGACACTGACTTCTGTGGCAGACTGTATGTCTCTGGCTGAGGCCAACAACTATGACTGACTTCATAGAGACCTCCCCCCCCCCCCAACTCTCCCCGAACATGCGCCACAGTAGATAGATAGACCTTCATTGATCCCGAGGGAAATGCAGTATATCGTTGCTGTCGGGGGAAGAAACCTCTTATCTCCATATTTCAAGCCCTACAGCGTCAGACAAAAGCATCAAAAGTGGCAGGTCCACAAGCTCGAATGCGCCATGTTTCAATCTAGTAGATCTGCTGCTTTTGCTATTTTTGAATGTCAATTCTGAAATGGTACAGTTTTGGACATATGAGGTTTCCACCACCCGACAGAGACGATATCATAGCATCTAACGATCTAAAACAAGAAGGCGCCTAAACAATGCACTGGCTGCTGACTTTGATGTGCTCATCTTTTAATCTGCCCCTATATATACCCCAAGTCTGATCAGGGCCTTGTGTGTGTTTTGATGTGTTTGTGTTTTGACAGCGTCTGATGGTTTGATGCAAAGATTCGCGGATCTGATCTTGTTTTAGTGAGATGGGCAGGCAGCTAGATCCCTGCCCTTCAGAAACCAGCTGTACCACCAGGCTGGCAGCGTCACAGAGCCATGATGTCAGCAAGTAAAACACAGGGTTTTATCTTGGTAAATCACACGATGCGTCAGAGAGAGTAGTGACATGCATAATTTGAGCAGAAGAACTATTAGAGCCGCTAAGTGGCTTGTACCCAGCGTGATGAAAATGACAATATTGTCAGTGATGGAAAAAGTACTCACATTTATTTTAATTAAGTAAAAGTATCGATACCTCAATGTAGAAATACTCTGTTAGAGGTGAAAGTTCGGTATTCAAAGGAGGATAATTTTATAGCTACTTTTACTATTCTGTTAAAGGCATTATTCTGCCAAAGGTTCAATTCTGCCAAAAGGTTAAAATAAGTGTTAAATTTTGATAGTACTCATTGCTATAGAGTGTTTGTTCAGTAACAGGAGTCTCCATGTCTCTTCTGCTCTTTATTAAACAGAAAATGCATTTTCAGGTCGGGATACCCAATTTTATCCAATCAAGATAGAGAACTCAGTCAGGATACAGATTAAGTTAAATTGGAAGTGATGACACAAATAAATGTGCAGACACAATTTGAACTGGAACACTATCAAAATGAACCTGATAAATGGGTACTCTCTCCTGATTGACTGAAATTTTGTCACCTACCTGAAAATGTATTTTCTGTTTATTAAAGACATGGAGTGACAGGGAGAGCCCTACTGAACAAACACTCTATAGCAGGACTGTCAGGTGGAAACCTTTTATCTCCGTATTCTAGCTTTTTGTGTTTTTTTTTTGGTAAATTAACGCTCCACTTGATTGTACTACAGTGTCACAAAAAAGTATCTAAAGTATCAGATTTACAAGCTCAAAACGTGGTGTGAAGCGTCGCGTTTTAAGCTTGTAGATCTGCTACTTTTGCTATTTTTGAATTTGAATCCTGAAAAGTACTAAGTAAGACGATATATTTTTGAAAATTAAACCCTTGAAAAGTTAGTTTTCATTGTGCTGTTGGTTCCATTGACTCAATAAGCCTGGAACACGATCGATTGATTGATCATTAAAATAAACACGCTCTGAAAATGAGCGATCTGACCACTTAACACAGTTGCCGTGTTAAGTGGTCAGATGGGTGGGCGCTTTTGAGAGAGATCCTTGATCCATAAAAGGTTGAGAACCACTGAGCTAGAAGTGAGCGAAAAGCTTGCATTGAATGAGGGAATCCTCTGGTAGCTCATCCGGTTAATGGTTTGACCTGACCTGGATAGTGCTGACAGGACTTGTGTCCAGTGGTGGAAAAAGTACTCACATGTGTTACTTGAGTAAAAGTATCAATACTGCAATGTAGAAATACTCTGTTACAAGTAAAAGTCCGGAATTCAAAATGTACTTGAGTAAAAGTACCAAAGTATTGGTATCAAAATGTACTTAAAGTACCAAAAGTAAAAGTATACTCATTGTGTAGAATGTCCCATTTCAGAAGTTCAAAATGTATAAAGAATCTTTCGAAAATAGCAGATCTACAAGCTCACAGTGCGTCGTATCGCAACGCATTGTGAGCTTGTAGATCTGCTACTGTATTTTCAAATGGCCAAAATATATATAGGGCTGAAGTGATTGTGTTTTGTAATAGTAATTAAAATCTAAAATCTAAGTAACTATAATAAAGTTTTCCAAAAATTTGTGGTGGAGTAAAAGTACAATGTTTCCTTCTGAGATGTAGTGGAGTAGAAGTAAAAGTACTGAAAACTTAAGTACAGTACTTAGTAAATGTACCTAGTTACTTTACACCACTATCAGCAAGTTGGTTGAGTGAAACAGAAACATGGGTGAAAGTAATGCAAGGCAAGGAAAGGCAGTTCTATTTGTGTAGCACATTCCAACAACAAGGCAATTCAATGTGCTTCACACAGAACATCAAGCAAAGGAAACACAATTATACAATGACATTAAGATGCATTAAACAAAAGTGGAAAAAAAAGAAGAAATAACAGACACAGACAGTTACAGTGCAGAAGAGAGGGAAAAGGGAAAGATAAAAGTAACTCAATCAAAGGCAGTGGCAAACAGAAAGGTCTTTAGTTGTGTTTTAAAAGAAATAAGTGTGGCAGCACACCTGCAGTTTTCTGGGAGTTTGTTCCAGATATGTGGTGCATAAAAACTAAATGCTGCTTCCACACGTTTATTATTGGTTTTAGGGACAGAGAGCAGACCTTACAGAAAGTTATTTTGGCCCTAAACCATTCAAAGTAAGTCGCTCTTTCCTCTTGACTAGCTGGAGAAGAGTTTTAAGCTTGTAGCTCAGTGGGCCCCCAAATAATTGGCAAAACATTTTATATATATATACAGTATATATATATATATATATATATATATATATATATATATATAGGGGTGGCCCAGGCAGCCCACGTATATCTTGTGCCGGTTTTATTCATGCCGTGCAGCATTTTGGTAAAGCTTTGGTTGTTTTATACGTGACTCTATAAATAAAGCTTGATTTGGTTTGATTTGATTTGATTACACTTAGTTCAGCTACATCTAAGGATCTCAGTAATGTTTTAAATTGCACATGACAGTGATTTGACAGTCAACATAGAACGTAGTGTGACTGGTACGTTGACTTCATTGCAGCATGAATGTGTGCTGCCGCTTCTGAAACAAAGTGCTCTTGTGGGGTAGAAAATTAGTCCCGGAGAGACTGCTCTGTGACACAAGCACTTCCTTCACCTTAAGCCCTTGCTTTTAAAAGTTGACACATGAGCCTATTAACCACTTAAACCCCCAGCATCCGTATTGTGGGGAAAGCTTTCGCAGAAAATAGCAGATGCCCATGAGGCTCCTTCCGTGGAGCTTGCTGAGGGAGTGCGTTGTTTGACTCTCTGGGAGCAAGTCCAGGGAGGCGTCTAGACTCTAGACCAGTGGTTCTCAAACCTTTTCGTGCCAAGGACCCCTAAATTGATGTATATTTGGCCGCGGACCCCCATCTGAAAATGTTTCATGCCAGGGACCCCCAGAAGAGAAGATTTATGTAAAAAAGAATTTAAGCATTTCCCAAATATTTTCGTAATTTTTCTAAAGAAATATGTACAAGCTCACAGTGCCACGCTGTGACGTTGTATCTGCTGCTTTTTTAATAGCCAACGTATAAAATATGATAAAGTGGTTAAAATTATTGTAATGCTGCATTAACAAATTTAGCTGGGGACCCCCTGATCTTGACTTTTTTATGCACAAGGCACACCAAAGAGCAAATGCAAAGGCCAAGACTAAATCTCAAGGCACACCTGTATTCATAGCAAAAATAGCAGATCTACAAATGCACCACATACCGAGACGTTGAGTGCTCTTTACACCGGCTCGCCTGTTTCCCTACACTGATTATTAAAATAAAATTAATAATGCTTTTAACAATGAATGGCATTCTTTTCCGGTCATTTGTGACCTAATAGGGCCTTTAAGCTCAGAAAATGAAAAGGAACATGTTTCTAATCATTTGCCAGGCTCCCCCCATCACTCCAGTCCCCCACACATGGTCTTCCCTCTGGGCACAGGCAGCCCAATAAAAGCCTGGAATCCAGAAGTGCGGATAGAGAATAGCGGCAGATGAAGGAGATGGACCTGGCTCTGTGTGTGTGTGTGTGTGTGTGTGTGTGTGTGTGTGTGTGTGTGTGTGTGTGTGTGTGTGTGTGTGTGTGTGTGTGTGTGTGTGTGTGTGTGTGTGTGTGTGTGTGTGTGTGTGTGTGTGTGTGTGTGTGTGGGGGGGGGGTTCTTATCATATCAAAGCTTGTTTGTCTCTCCAGGTGCAGTGTGAATCCAGCAGTCCTCCACACAGTATTTAATACATGAGAAATTTGTGTATAGGCCTAGTCTAGTCTGATTATTATACTGTCCAACGGCACTAAAAGTTGAGGTCCTTGTATCCCTGTGTCCGTAACTGCTAATCACATCAATGAAGTGTCGATATGATCTGTTGCACGTGTTGGTACAGCTATAGTTTTTTAGCTGCATATGGTCATTCTAATTACTTTCTCCTTTGTGACGAGATGGGATGCCGTGTACACCATGTATTAATAGGGAGGTAAAAAGAATCGTTTCAGACTCTCCGGCCTTCGTCAGGTATACTGAACAGTGTGTCAAAATGCAAGTAGAGAGCTCACTGCCGTGTTGGACATCCATCAGATTCAGAGGTGAAACAAACTGGAACAGGCAGGGAGAACAGGCTGTGCCAGGAGGCTGTCTGTCGGCTCAATGCTCTGCTACCCTCTGTGTTAAAGGCTTTGTTCAGACTGCAAGCAATTCTCATTTGTTTCTCAAATCTGATCCTATACTGACTGTCCTGTACACACTGTATATTTGTATATCCAAGCACTCTCTCACTCACTCATCCAATGGCCTAGGGTGCCGTAGGGGTGTCATGGTGAATGCTTGGACAGTCAGGGATCTCCAGTACTCTAGATCTTGTGCTGTGTGAAGCAGGATTTGGAACCTGCAGCCAGTCCATTCCTTGATGTTGTCCATCCAGGACTTTCTCTGCCTGCCTCTTCTCTGCTTTCCCTCTACTGTCCCCTGTAAGATGGTCTTTGACAGGGACGAATGTCTTCTGACATGATCATACCAGGCCAGTTTGCTACGTTTTACTGTTGAGAGTGGAGGCTCCTGTTCTCCAGCATGGGTGGTAACTAACTGATTCACAGATATCGGTTTGTCATGTGATTTTATGCCGTTCAGGCTTGATAAAAACAGATTCCGTATCTGAGTCTGGATAGTAGCGGTATGAATTATCGTTAATTTCAGCGACTCGAGTCATTTTGTTCTTAAAAGATCAGTTCCAATTGATTCGTTCAGTGTTCAACGTTCACTGCTCAGCGCTTCCGGTTCCGCCCTCCTCACGTAGTTTAGTCCAATGACGAAAGAGGAACGTCTCTCTTAAGCCAGTCAAAATGTTCCATTTTGCAACTGACTGACTGAACCTCGCCGTCAACCAGGCTTTACACATGGAGGAAAAGGAATGACTCGAGGAACAATAACGTTTGAGGAAGTGACCGAATTCGTTCCCGTTCACACACACAATCACTTCGGACAAATCACTCTCGAACGTCACTCACAACACTACTGGATAGGCCAAAAGTCTGATTTGGGGCTGCCAGTGTGAACTTAGCCAAAAGGAGGGAATAAGGGCACAGTGGAGAGACAGACCTGGCTGGCTGGAGATCATTAGAGTTTGTTAAGTGGCCTGGCTCCCCCCAGGCCTGGCATGATGGGAAACCTTCCCTTTCTGATGCCTCTGAGGGAAGGTTCCCCAGGCCTGGCATGGTGGGGAAACCTTCCCTTTCTGATGCCTCTGAGGGAAGGTTCCCCAGGCCTGGCATGATGGGGAAACCTTCCCTTTCTGATGCCTCTGAGGGAAGGTTCCCCAGGCCTGGCATAATGGGAAACCTTCCCTTTCTGATGCCTCTGAGGGAAGGTTCCCCCAGGCCTGGCATGGTGGGGAAACCTTCCCTTTCTGATCCCTCTGAGGGAAGGTTCCCCAGGCCTGGCATGATGGGGAAACCTTCCCTTTCTGATCCCTCTGAGGGAAGACAGGTGTGCTGGGTGACGGGTGCAGTCTGGGGAGTGGAGGAAGGAAAGAGAGGGAGGTTCTGAGAAATGTATGGAAGAGGGAAGGGTAGGGGTAGGGGGGGAGGGGGGGACAGTGAGGGAGGGTAAGCGACTGTGGGCTTGTTTTTTGCTGTAAAGTCGCTTGTAAATATTGGTAGTTGCGGGGGGGGGGGGGGGGTGTTTCTAAAGTGTAGTTGCTTATTTGGGCGTGCTGTCTAATGCTGTTTAAAGCAGTGGTCTATGACCCCTATTTGTCCACGGATCCCCACCTGAAAAGATTTTGTGACAGGGAACCCCATGTTAAGATGTTTCGTATTATTTAGAAAATTCAAGATTTGTTTGAAAATAGTGGATTTACAAGCATCGCAATACGTTGTGAGCTTGTAGATCGGCTATTTTCAAATAGTTGATGTGTATAGGGTTAAAGTGGTTCAACAGATTTCTTTTTTCAAGTCATTTTGCTCAGGACCTCTAGTGTGTATGTGTGATCATGTGACCAGGTCGCTTCTTTTGAACTTGTTTTCGTAGACCTGGTTGCTTGTTTCTCTCATAAAATCTGTCTGACACACTGAGGGTGAGACGAAAGGGAGGAGGATGGATGGAAGAGAGGGAAGAAGAAGAGTGGAAGGCAACTGGAGAAGGAGGGTGGGAAGAACAGAGAAAGTCAGGTTGAGTATGCACGGCCAAGATAGGGAAGGAGGGAAGGACAGAGAGATGGTGGGGCAACCGGCAAGCTGGCCACAACCCTAGAGACTCGCAGCAGATCTGTTTAGGGCTCATTTTTTATCTGCCTCATTATCCCCAAATCCAATAAGCTGGCCGCTAAAATGCATCTGTCTGACTCTGCAATGACGGTCAACACTCCTCAATCTGCTCCGCTGCCGATCGGTGCAATATTTTAATCCACCAGTCAGTCGCCGCGCGGCGTGTTTGATGTGAGCTCCTTTAAACCAGCTCTGTCCCGCTCGCCTGCTGCCACGGATGTGGTCGGCAGTTTTGCCAAATTTTGCGAGAGAAATCAGCAGTCAGGTCTATGAAAACAAGTCCAAAAGAGACTAGGCCAAATGAGCGCTATTGGCTATTTGAAAATAGCAGGTCTAAAACTCACAAGAGTGAGCTTGTAGATCTTGTAAGAATCTTGGGGGAAAAAAGGGAACAAGTTTTTTACAACACAGATCTTGTATGGGGGTCCTTGGCACCAAATACATAATTGGGGGTCCCTGACATGAAAATGTTTGAGAACCACTGGTTTAAGCAACACAACATAGGAAGCATAAATAAGCAACTACACTTTAGAAGACATGGCACATGACATCGCTCAGCAGACATGGCAACACTGGTGGTCGGAGGAGGATGCTGTCGACTAGCTACACTGGTTTCCAAGCGTTGTAGCTTGAGACCCAAAAGGGAAATGTGATATCTCCCCGGGGACCCAAACTAGTGAAAATAACCGATCTACAAGCTCACAATGTGTTGCGATGTGAGCTTTTTTCATAAACTTGTAATGATTTGTTTTATTTATTCAGGAAATGCTTTAGATTTTTGGGTTTTTTTTTTTTTTTATTCATGGAAAATGTAGATTTATTTAGGCTATTTCTTTTTTGGGAAATTTTGAAAATCTTTTGAAATAATGAAAACATTTAGGAAACACAAAAAGGAATATTTACCATAGACTGTAAAAAGGAATGGACAGCGTTACGCCCATAGACTACAGACCTTAAATAAAGCCTATTTTTATGCAATTTCAAATGCGCCATCTTTCTATATCGCGTCATATCGCGTCATGCACACGGAAATGAATGCTATTGGTTGGAACCAGAGCAGGGGTGGGGAATGAATGCTATTGGTTGTGTAGCTTGTCAATCAAATCATCACAAGGTAGCCACGCCCCTCCTACAGCATACTTTATCATCAATTTTAAAATAAATGGGACCATAATTTACCAAAACTCATATCATGGTGATTGAAAGAAGACTTTAAACTAGCGACTGGAAGCATATAATGTTTATGACAATGATTATTAAGGTAATAAAATCAAGTCTAAAGTTCGGCAAAAGCCCACCCACTCGAATGGACACATGATGACCCACTGTTTGGGAAACATTGGACTATAGCAGGGGAAAGAGGAAAAAGCAGCGTCTTCTGGTCTGTCGACAGGAGACGATTAGACAGTTGTGGTTAAATAATAACAGGAATGTGCTGTTCAGCAGGTCTGTTTCACCCGTTCAGCACTTCTGACTTTGGCTTTTCATCTATTTCTGTCAGTATAAGAGCTTGTGTGTGTGTCGGGTGGGGGGGTATTTGACCCAGTTATTTACATGTCGAGTAGGCTGAGTTCCCCAAGGAACGCAATCAGAACCCCTTGTGGATTCGTTTTTTTTTTTTTTTATCCATGATTCTCATGTCAAAATATGACATTTTCCATCAAATGGCAGGGGTAACAATAATGCCATTAGTGTCACATCTAATTTACATTGATCCTATAATATGGCACTTGTGGGTGAGATCATTTGGACAAATACTGCATTGACAGGGACGTTTGGCTTGTGTGTGTTCACTTGTTGCCATTGACAATAACGTGGTTATTACTATAATTGTAAAGTGCACCCACACAATCAAGTGCCCACTTTACAACAAGCATATATTGCTAGTTTCTTTTTTCAAAGAGCTTCACTAGAAACTATATTTGTTGGACCTCAGAAACAGGGATACTGTCGAGTGTGGAGTGGTTGTACATGTCCTGCATACAGTCCATCCATTCAGTTGTTTAAAAACAACAAGTTATAGGCAATATCCTTCATCACTTCAATATGTAGAAGCCAGAGGGGGGCGAATGTCCAACCCTGCAACCATTCCAGTTGAACCTCTTCTTGTGTGGTGTCACCTGTCATGTGTGCGTGCGCGGAAGAGAATGAGTGCATGTGACCTCTTGTTATGTAGTGTCATGTTAGAGGATGTTTCATTTGACTGTGTGTGTGTGTGTGTGTGTGTGTGTGTGTGTGTGTGTGTGTGTGTGTGTGTGTGTGTGTGTGTGTGTGTGTGTGTGTGTGTGTGTGTGTGTGTGTGTGTGTGTGTGTGTGTGTGTGTGTGTGTGTGTGCGCGTTTGTACGTATGTGTGCATTTGTACGTATGTGTGCATACGATAGAGAGTAGAGAGAGAGAGTGCACGTGTGGTGCCATTGTGTATGTATTAGTGTGTAGAGTGGGGGCCATCTGAAGAGGTTAATGTGTGTGTTTGCGTGCGTGTGAGCGGCCCCCCGTTTCCCTAAATGGACACATTGAGCCTGCAGACCCCCGTGGCTCTGCTGTCTCACACTGCACCACGACCTCTGACCTCTGTCCATTTAGAGCCTACAGTCTGCCATTCAGTAGGGGCACCTTGCTACTGTGTACATGGTGGACTCTGAGGCAGGGTTATTGCAACCATGCAGTGGTGGAAAGCAACTAAGTACATTTACTTAAGTACTGTGCTTAAGTACAATTTTGAGGTATTTGTACTTTACTTGAGTATTTCCAATTTTCAGTACTTTTACTTCTACTCCACTACATCTCTGAGGCAAATATTGTACTTTTACTCCACTACAATTATTTGAAAACTTCAGTTACTAGTTACTTTTCAGATATAAATGATTATATATAAAACATACATTAACCACTTCAGCCCTATTTTATACATAGGCTATTTGAAAATAGCTGATCTATAAGCTCACAACGCGTCACATAGCGACGCGTTGTGAACTTGTAGATCTGCTATTTTCAAACATTTTAGTACTTTTACTTTTAGTACTTTAAGTACATTTTGATACCAATACTTTTGTACTTTTACTCAAGTACATATTTAATTCCAGACTTTTACTTGTAACAGAGTAGAGTATTTCTACAATGCAGTATTGATACTTTTACTTAAGTAAGAAATGTGAGTACTTTTTCCACCACTGCAACCATGACCCACCCCAACGCCCAACGCCCAACATATGGCATTCATATAAATACTATATTGTCGCTGTCGGGTAGAAACCTCTTATCTCCATATTTCACACAAAAGTAGCAACATTTGCAGATTTACAAGCTCAAAACATGTCTCTTCGCAAAGCTTTTTGATCTACAATTTATGTTATGTTTGAATTTTAATCCTGAAAAGTAATAGTTTTGGACATAATGAGGTTTCTCACCAGACGGCAACGATAAATAATAGAATAATACAAGCATAGAATAAGTCAATAATTTTATAATAAAACCTGACAAAGAATGAGTCAATAATTTAATACTTGCCTGAATAATAAAGATAAGACAAGTTCAATTCTGACTGTCTTGGGAGAAACGTTTAGTATATACATCAGACAGTAACGGTTAATAATGTTGTTTTTTTTAAACTCAATTGATCCCCTGCTGGTAGATCAAAAAGGTGCTGAGGATAAGCATTATAAAATATTAATTCAAAAGCGAATGAGAACGAGAAAAGGTTTTAACCACAGGAAATACTTTATTAACGTATATCATGTACAGTATATACCTGCTGCTATGTCCATGCACCTTATGCCCCCCCCCCCCCCCCTTTCTTTCTCTTTCTGGAAATAACTCAAAAGTTAGTTAGCGTTAACCCCACTTGGTTACACCTGTAAACATGTGATGTGAGAATATTTACATTTAAAGCTGTACTGTGCAACGTTCATTCCAGTGGTCTTATTTTGGGGACACCTGCTGGTAGCTCCATGTCATTACAGCGTTTGTCGATGGGGCAGGAATGGGGGGAAATGAATGCTGCAGGGTCCTCATATATTATATATATCATATATATATTATTATACATATAGCGCCCTCATATATTTTGGGAATGCAACAACACGTCGTCAGAAACTGTATTTATTAACGTTAAAATATCAAAATAAATACATTTCCGGTGCCTACGCCAAAAATTACGGAGGCACCGGAAATGATTAAAATAGTATTCATTATAGTATTATAGAATATTATTTAATCAAATATGATTTATTTTTGGGGGTCGCGGCCTCACATGGTTGAGAACCACTGCTCTAAACCCATCCCCTGGCTGGATGCAGCACACACATCACCTCCTTCTGAGGGTTCTCATGTAAAGAAGGATAGGGTGCACTTTGAACTACTCACTAGTTTAAAGTCTTCTGTCAATTACCATGATATGCGTTTTTGTAAATTATGGTCCCATTCATTTTAAAATTGATGGGGTATTGCTTCTAGGGCTTCTACTGGTTCTTCTGAGTGAAGACCCGCCCTCGCTGCCCTTCCAGCCAATAGAATTCGTTTTCGGTTGCTTTTCGGGACCGGACGTTCCAAGATGGTGGATTTTAATTCATCTGAAAAGTGGCTTCAAAACGGGTCTGTAGAAACGAATGGGTGACGTCTCCGTTCCCTCAGTCCATTTTTTTTTTACAGTCTATGGTGCAGACTCTCTCTCTCTCTCTCTCTCTCTCTCTCTCTCTCTCTCTCTCTCTCCTCCCCCCTGGGGCTCCTTAAAAGAAGATTAAAACAAACAGGAGTTTAATCAGCAGGCCCGGCTCCTCTGCTCCGCTCACCAGCGTTGCCAAGTCTGCCTATTATAAGCGACTTTGTTTTTTTGGGCTTGTTTCTAAAGTGTAGTTGCTTATTTGGGCTTATTTTTGTGTCCTTGATGTTGTTTAAACCAGTGGTTCTCAGACCCCGCATCTGAAAATGTATTATGCCAGGGACCCCCCCTTACAAGATTTGTGTAATTAAAATGTTTTCCACACATTGAAAACGGATCTGCAAGAGTTTGTAGATTGGCTATTTTCAAATAGTCTGCACATATAGAAGAGTTCAAGTGGTAAAACTGATTCTGTGTGTGAGATCGTGCGGCCTATAGTTGCTTCTTTTGGGCTTGTTTTCGTAGACCCTCGTAGGGTTGGGATCCAGAACCGGAGGAATTGGAGGAACATTGAGGAACCAGAATCGGTTCCAACACATCTAGAACCGTGTTCGGAACCTGTTTATTACGCTGTCAGTGGTTCTCAAACTGTTTAATTTCAAGGACCACCATAACTCTGAGGGTCCATTTGAGGGTCCATTTGGTTCCATTTGTACACTCTTGTTACAAACCTGTAAGGGTCTGTAAGGGTCCATTTGGAACCCCCTCAAGTAAGTCAGAGGGTCCCTGCACCTCTCTTTGAGAACCACTACAATAATATATGCATTACCGTGTATAGCCTATGTATTATTGGATTTGTCTTTATCCAAAAATGTGAATGAAAGTCAAAATTAAATATATATTTTCAAATACACAGAAATCATTTAAGGGAACCGTAAAGGAATCGGACCGTTAAGAGGGAATCGTTGACGATCCGGAATCGTTAAGATCCTAACAGATCCCAACCGTATAGACCCTGGCCACTTGTTTCTCTCGCACAATCTGGCAACACCAGTGCTCAGCCCGACAGAAGGAGCCCTCTCCAGGAAGGCTGCCTCACAACCTGGCAACCCTGGTGCTCAGCCCGACAGAAGGAGCCCTCTCTCCAGGAAGGCTGCCTCAAATCAAAGCTTCCTGCTCGGGAGAGCTCGCCACTCGCTGCTTGGCTGATCCCTATCACAACAACAAAACCAGCAGAAACAATTATTTATTCCTTTTGATGTGCGCTTTTTGAAGTTATACCCCCCCCCCTCCTCCACCATGTGCCACCACCACCACCCCAACACTCCCCCTCCACCAACCCCAAGCCCTACCACCTCCTTCATCCCCCTTCTACTTCCTCTTCTTCTTCTTCTTCTTTGCTCTTGCTCCTCCTTCCCATCTCTCTCTCTCTCTCTCTCTCTCTCTCTCTCTCTCTCTCTCTCTCTCTCTCTCTCTCTCTCTCTCTCTCTCTCTCTCTCTCTCTCTTGATACGCCATGAAAACAAGGTCATGAGAGTTTCTCCAGAAAAGGGGGTGGGGTGGGAGAGGACTTGTTTTGAAACATAAGCAACTCCAGGATCAAACTTCCAGTGTGTCTGCGTGTGTCTGATTCATTTATACTGTAGGCCAGGGGTCTTCAGTGTTTTTTTCAGGCCAAGCACCCCTTATATTAGCTGAGAGAGAGATGAAGCAAGGACCCCAAATCCCTACACCCTCAATCCTTACTGAACTTCTGCTCTGCTCTTTTTTTCCCTCAACACCAAATCTCTTCGCCAAAAATTGCAGATCCACAAGCTCACAATGCGCCACGGCACAGAATATGGATGCTAGGGTTCAAGTGGTTGATGCAAATAAAAAAGGTTCCTATCACATAAAGATTTGGCGGCCCCCCTGTAGTAACTGTGAGGACCCCCTGTTGAAGACCC
Source organism: Gymnoscopelus braueri (assembly GCF_963280865.1). NCBI lineage: Eukaryota > Metazoa > Chordata > Actinopteri > Myctophiformes > Myctophidae > Gymnoscopelus > Gymnoscopelus braueri. The sequence continues at coordinate 51,065,962 of NC_137603.1, forward strand.
ATGCTGTAGGAAAGTTGTTATCTGTGTGTTCATCCTAGCAGGCGTGACCAGCGTTCAATTCGGTTTTATTTGTGCTTTTTACAGCTTTTTCTCCCCAATTTAGTCGTTAATTGATTCATCCCCACACACATTTGTGTGTTGTCATTGCTGTTGTATCCTACTGACTCACCCGCCAGTGAGGAGCCCCCATCGGGAGAATGTAGAGCCTTCGCCCTACTCCTCCCGCCCAACACTCCCTGCTGACAGGTGCCGCCCCCAGCCCGTAGGAGAATGCGCAATGACAAATATCACCCTCCCTGCCCGGCTTCCCTCCCCCGAACACGAGGCAATTGTGTTCATATAGACCAGTGGTTCTCAACCAGTGGTCCGGGGACCACCAGTGGTCCTTGAGGGGGTTCCAGGTGGTCCCCAGCTAAATGATGGAGAGTTGGTAACCAAATGGACCCTTATAAATCTTTAACTCTCTTGAGAGTGTAAAATGAAACCAAATGGACCCTTACGGCTCCATTTGGTTTCATTTTACGCTCTCAAGAGTTACATTATTGTTAAACACCTGCATTACTTCATTAAAGAATTGTTATTTTTGATCAACGTTTGCCTGTTATCTCTCCTATGGTACCAACATCATTACAGCATGGAATTGTGGACAAAATATCATCCAACGATAATAAAATATTCTAGTTTTGTGTCTGAGAGTTTAAATCTTGGTGATCCGTGGCTCAAATGCCGAATAAATAACGGACCTTGATATGAAAAGGGTTGAAAACCACTGACACTTGACAAAGCCCAGATGCACCACGTGGCTCCGAACCCACAACCTTCGCGTGGTGGGCAGGTAACACTGCTCCACCCAGGCGACAGGGTTTAATTGGTGAAAAACAGCACAGGGAAGGAGGAAAACATTATGCACTGATATGAATACAGGTGTTGCCTTGAGATTTTCATTTCCCTTTGGTGTGCCTTGGCCACAAAACGTTTGAAAACAGAAAAGATGGTCGCTGTTATGCAGTGGTTCTCAGACTCTTTAATATCAAGGACCCCTAAATTAACGTATCTGAAAATATTTTGTGCCAGGGACCCCCATACAAGATTTGTGTTATATTCAAAATGTATAAGCTCACAACGCGTCGCATTGCCTTGTGAGCTTGTAGATCTGCTATTTTTGACCAGCTGATGTATATTAGAGCGAACTCGCTCTCCTCTGTCCTGATACACCTGGACCTGTTCGACACGGTGAACCATCAGATCCTCCTCTCCACCCTTGAGGGGATGGGTGTCTCAGGCTCTGCACTCTCCCTGTTTGCATCCTACCTGACGGGTCGCTCTTACCAGGTGATGCTGAGAGGGTCTGTGTCAGAAGCACACAGGCTCACTACTGGGGTTCCCCAAGGCTCGGTTCTGGGTCCTCTTCTTTTCTCTCTCTACACTACATCTCTTGGTGCTGTCATCCACTCCCATGACTTTTCCTACCACTGCTATGCCGATGACACCCAGCTGATCCTCTCATTCCCCCCCTCTGACACACAAGTGGAGGCACGCATTGCTGCTTGTCTGGCTGACACCCCGGAGTGGATGTCGACGCACCACCTGAAGCTCAACCTGGACAAGACCGAGCTGATGTTCCTCCTGGGGAAGGGCTGTCCACACCGAGACATGGCCATCACCATTGATAATGCTGTGGTGACCTCAACTTGGACTGCGAAGAATCTGGGTGTGATCCTGGACGATCAACTGTCGTTCTCGGCAAACATCGCATCAGTGACACGGTCCTGCAGATTCCTCCTCTACAACATCAGGAGGATTCGCCCCTTCCTCACGGAGAAGGCAGCCCAGGTGCTCATCCAGGCTCTTGTCATCTCCCGCCTGGACTACTGCAACTCCCTCCTTGCTGGTGCTCCGGCATCCGCCATCAGACCTCTGGAGCTTGTTCAGAAAGCTGCGGCTCGTCTGGTGTTCAACCGCCCCAAGTTCTCCCACACAACTATCCTTCTCCGTTCTCTACACTGACTCCCCGTTGCGGCTCGCATCCAGTTTAAAACCCTGGTGCTAGCCTATAGGGCAGTGAAAGGAACATTTCCTTCTTACCTCCGGGCTATGGTCGATGCTTACACCTCTGCCCGACCACTTCGGTCTACCACCTCGGGGCGACTGATTGCCTCGTTGCTCAAGGGTCCTTCTGGCCGATCTACACGGTCACGTTTTTTTTCTGTTCTGGCCCCACAGTGGTGGAATGAACTCCCCACTGATGTCAGGACAGCAGAGTCACTGCCCATCTCTCACCGCAGGCTGAAAACCCACCTCTTCAGGAAACACTACCCTTCCTCTTCGCCTTGCGTACTTGTTGTTAACTAGTTGTACGAACTCTTGTTTTATTATTGTATTGTTTTATTGGATCTTGTTTAGTCGATACACTTATTTTTTTTTAGCTCTTGCTCATTTGATTTTGCTATTTGTCTCATCTGTTTAAGAAAGTAGGTAGCTGATATATTGCACTTTTACCTTAGCGCTAGGTATACTCTTGGGTGCTTGTTTTAGCAGAAAATGCACTTAAGACTTCTGGTGATTAGTAGTTTCGTTCCCTACCTATGTTGAATGCACTTATTGTAAGTCGCTTTGGATAAAAGCGTCTGCTAAATGACTGTAATGTAATGTAATGTAATGTAATGTAATGTAATGTAATGTATAGGGTTAAAGTGGTTAAACTGATTTTTAGCTGGGGACCCCCTGGAACCCCCTCAAGGACCATTGGGGGTCCCCGGACTCCACTTTGAGAACCACTGCTGTACTAGTGGATCCTCAAGGACGTATAAAATAGACATACATTGGCATATATTGGCAGAAAAATAGCAGATCTACATGATCGCAGCACGTCACTTCGTGCCGTGCTGCGAGCTTGTACATCTGCTATTTTTGAAAAAAAAAAAAAATGTAAGATTTTATTTTTTCATAATTAAAATGCAAACACAAAACACAAATTTTACACAAATCATCTCTTCTGAAGGTATCTTGCAGAAAATAAATTCAGATGGGGGTCCGCGGCCAAATACATATCAATTTAGGGGGTCCTTGACATGAAAATGTTTGAGAACCACTCTGCTGTAGTGAACAGAAATGAGCTGAGAAGTGCTTTTTCAGCCCAACACCACAACCTGTGGTGAAGCTGTTGGATAACCCTGCAGCCTCATCAAAGGGCTTGGCAGAGAGGAAACCGCTCCTCACAGGCGCACGTTAATCATGTTTTTATCATTTGCTGAAAGTTGTGATGCTCCAAATTCGTTTAATTAGGAGCCCTTATGATTCCACCTTAACTGTTTGCCAAGCCGATTTTTTTGACAGTTCACATATTACATTATTATACGCCTTGGGGAAACAAAGATCAAGCGGATTGTGGTTTCGTCTCAATATCGTCAATTTGGACGCTCGTCCCCGGCCATGGCACATACTTTCATGGTTGGGTGGTTCTGTTTCACATTTTCACCACTTTTTAACGAGTTGAGAGATTCCTGATCTAAAAACTGAAGCGGAAACCGCCAAGATCCCCACACACTGACTGAATTTCTGCAAAACAGTCATATGTCTCCATTTAGCTTCGGCAGTTCTTCAGAGTTGAATTCTTTTTTTCTCATTAAGTCAGTTAAATTGATAGCTCCTGATGAATCATATTTTCTGTCTGTAACTTATTAAGAATCTATTGCAACAATACACTACTGGCACTGTGAGCTTCAGTTCCGAACAGCGTAAGACAACACTTTCTGTTCTGTTGCTCATTGCTCAATGTTTAATAGATACAGCTGTTATGATAATGTCAACGATGTTACTATTTTGGAGCACCAAAGTAGATCACTGAGTAACAGTGCATAGCACACAAATAGTTCTAGCAGGGGACTCTGGTTCGAGTCCCCCCTCTCTCCCGCCTTTCCTTTCTCTCTGTTCACTGCCCTGTCTGTCTGTCTGTCTGTCTGTCTGTCTGTCTGTCTGTCTGTCTGTCATTTTTTCATTAGCTTCTAAAGTGAAAGTGAAATTGGTTTAGTGTGTCTGTGAGTTTTATAAATATTGAACCAATGAAGAGCATAAACAAGAGCTTGTGTCTAAATAATAACTACATTGGATTTGGATCCATTGGAACACTGGTTCTTTTTCTTAATTTTTTTACATTTCCTGAAAAGCATCCGTTTTGGACATTTGGTTTCTGCCTGACAGCAACGATAAATGGCAAAATACTTCATAAAGTCAATGACAAAATTGATTGTTTGACATGGGTCTGTGAGAGCATCCATAACCAGTTTGACCGGTGGTGGAAAAAGTACTCACATGTTTTACTCAAGTAAAAGTATCAATACTGCAATGTAGCAATACTCTGCTACAAGTAAAAGTCCTGAATTCAAAATTTGCTTGGGTAAAAGTACAAAAGTATTGGTACTTAAAGTACCAAAAGAAGAAAGTACTCATTATGCAGAATGTTCAGTTTCAAATGTATACAAATCTTTTGAAAATAGCAGATCTACAAGCTCACAATGCATCGCATTGCAACGCATTTTCAAACAGACAAAGTTTAAAGGGCTGAAGTGGATAATGCAGGTTTTGTAAAAATAATCAAAATCTAGTAAGAACTAAAGTTTTCAAATAATTGTAGTGGAGTAAATGTAGAAGTAAAAGTACTGAAAATTGGAAATACTCCAGTAAGCTACGGTACTTGAGTAAATGTAGGCTACTTAATTACTTTAAACCACTGCAGTAGTACTGTGCTGGACTACTGTACCTTCTAGGGCCAGTTGGACACACTGAAGGCGGGTTGTGCCAACTTTACTCAGTAGTTTCCCAATGTTCTAATTATTGCTAGTTGTTGGATTTGGCAAATTCCACATCTGTAGTATATCAAATTAATAACTGAAAGTCCCTACAGTCTTCTAATCTCTGTGTGAACAAAAAAGATGCTATTTTAACACATCAAACACATCAAACACATCACATCATCTCACAGGATGACTAAAGTTGCAGAAGCCGATTTTTACAATGTTTCTTGAATATCTTAATTCGAGCCGTGACATTTGGCCATGTCAGATGGCTTTTCTTTTTTTATATAAACTAGTTAATGGGATACAATGTGAAAAGTAGGAGGCAATGGGGTTTTGACAACAAAATATTTGTCGTGTTATTTTCAATCACAGGATCAGCTTTTATCACAACTCTACAGCAAACGGCCGAAACCCGCGAAACTGTAAACATCCACGCCATAAAACTGTGCAGTTTAAATATTGTCCTTGCGTGGCATTATAGAGCTCATTAAGCATTTCATTTCTGTTTTATAAGCCTCTTTAATTTGCCTTTTTTTGTCTGCCTCTGCTTAAATGGGTCTTTAATTAAACTCGGGTTAATTACACTACTCTTGAATGAGCTCCTGGATGTGCAGCTGGGAGTGGCGGTGGCGAGGCCTGCAATCTGGAGTCGCTCAGAGTGAAACAACAGCTGAGACCCATGCAGACGTTTTAAATGCCAGTGGATCTCAAAGTGGGGTCCGGGGACCCCCAGTGGTCCTTAGGGCAGTGGTTCTCAAACCTTTTTCCTCCAAAAATTGCTCATATCCTATATTTTTGAATTTTTTAATAGCCAATGTATAAAGGACCCCTGGGGTTCCCGGGATCCCACTTTGAGAACCACTGCCTTAGGGGGGTTCTAGGGAGTCCCCAGCAATATTATGATAATGATAATGATCTTTATTTTAACTTTTCATATTTTCATAAAAATCAACAGATTAAAAATAACAACAAAAACAGCAGCAACATCAAGGTGCTGAGCAATACATCTCATAAGATGCTAATTAAAAGCTTAAGTTAAAAAAGGTTTGCTTATAGCTGATGCTTAATGATTTTGACTTGCCTCCTGATCTCTTGAGGTAATGTGTTCCACAGATTAGGGATGTAACTGATAAATGAAGCATCACCAAATATCAGTTAGTTAGTTCACATTAGTTGTATCATCAAAATCAGATTAATCCCTTTAAACCTATACCGATCTGCTATGTGACAAATTTTGAATGGGAGTACCTGACACAAAATATTTTCTGATCGGCGTCGGTGGCTAAATACTATGTACATACAGTATTAATTTGGGGGTCCTTGACATGAAAAGGTTTGAGACCCAGCATCTGTGCCTGATTCCAAACCTCAACCTTCCACTCTACAGCAGCCGATTGTGAGCTTGTATATCTGCAATTTTTTTGCCGAATGTTCGCTACCGAACAGAGACGCTATATGGGTTTCATATGGTTAATGAGGAGAGTGAGTTAGCATTGTCGCAGAGACAACGCACCTACTGACACAAAAAAGGGTCACAGACAGCGCAAAGGGCAAAACAAATAATACATAATATGACTTTACATGTATATCTTCAGCATTCTAATGGTGTGAGTGTGTGTGTGTGTGTGTGTGTGTGTGTGTGTGTGTGTGTGTGTGTGTCTATGTTTGGCCTGTGTATGTACTTTTAACACCAGAGAGAGCACCCACGATCTGGTACCCCCCAAATTTTGCATGAACATGGGATAATTCTCATTCTATTACTCTGCCACCATAATGTGGAATGCCCTAACATCCTCCATTAAAGGATGTGAATCACTGTTTCTTTTCAAACTGGCCTGAAAAAGCATCTATCAGGAAACTACAAGTGGAGTTAGATTGAAATGAGGGGTCATACATAATATTCTATGTCCTGTTGATGAATATATAGGACCACAATGGGAACGAGTCCCCAGGACTTTTTTGTGTTATCCTTTTAGCCTAAATGCTTTACTTTACTTAACGCTACACATCCATCTGGTCTGGAGGTGCCCGTACATGTTGTTCTCATATTATGACCATATAGTGGAGCAATAGGCATCACTAAGCCAAAAGGCTCCTAATGACAATTTATTTATTTTTGGGGGGGTTGGTGGACTTTATTATTATAAGCATGACCTACTTGTTAAAGTTGTGTTTATTGGGGTCTCCTGGTGGCGTGGCTCACTCAACATACCTGGCGCAGAGATTCAAAGATGGCAAAAATAGCTGATGTACACTATCAAAACGCATCACATCGCTACACGTTTTTGAGCTTGTAGATCGGCTATTTTTGCTACTTTTGTGTGACACTGACTGTAGTATGACAAAGTAGGGCTTTAATTTACGAGGTTTCTGCCCAAAAAGCAACAACATGCTTTTAGCCCCCTTTTTTGGTCACTTTTCTGTATAAAAGAAATGCCCCGCAAGAAAATAATATTAAACTGGCATTCTTCTTTGCACTTCACACCACTGTTCTTACAGTAAATGCATGCAGGACGGGCACAAAGGGATGCATCACATCCCTGGCCTGTGCACGAGGCATACATTATAATCCTGGAGAGCTGGGGCCATTAACAGCCCTGACAGGCATACAGTACACAGTCCAGTGACTTGTCAAATCTGTGCTGGGCCATATAGAGAGGGGAGCTTGGGTGCCCAGACAGCAGCTAACAAATCCCCCAGGCCCTGCACCAGAGTGAGGGGGGAGGGGGGGGGGGGGCTCCGGACTATGACTGATCCATGCTAGATCCAATTAACTTTGAATTGCGTTGCTGCCGGGTTAGGTTAGGGGAAACCTTCTATGTCCAAAACCGTTAGTTTTTAGTTTTTTCCCCATGATTTTGTAACCCATTTTTCACCCAGTGCCAAAGCCTAAGCTTGTAATCCTTGGCGCTACTCTCCCTCTGCCTGCCTGGGGAGAGCCCCGAACTGAGCTCATATGCTTCCTTCAATGCAAGAGGATTGAGCAGGCCTCTTCTTATCACCTGACAGGGGGGAGTTTCCCCGGTAGGACGTACTGTAGCGCGTGGAAGGCAGAGACCAGGATTACTGCATGTTTTTTGTGAGGGTGCCTACCCTAGGGGACACGGGGAGAACATGCAAACTCCACACAGAAAGGCCCTTTCGCCAACCCCACCGTTCGTTTTTTATTATTATGTTTAAGATGCTTCTGAATACTTTGCCAAAATATCTAATAATAGGAAACATATGGTATAGTAGGATATAGGAAATATGTACAGGTCTGTTACTCAGGATACTAGTATCAGAGCTCTTTGGAACCGAAAATACCCATCCAAAAGGACCTGAGACCCGTACGGGTCGGATCTCTGAACGAACCTCACGGGTCCGGGTCCATCTTTTAAAAAAGAATGACAGGTCCACTCGGATCTCAGAACCAATTTCACAGGTCCATCCGGGTCTGGGTCCGTCATTAGATTTTTTTTAAATATTGGAACCAGTCGGGTCTCGGAAACAAAATGTACGGGTCCATTAGGGTTCGGGTCCATCATTTTGGACCTGTGAAGACTGAAGAGGTCTAGTTAGTGTGCATGTAAATGCACTAATGTCAAATTCGGGTAAATGGTTTGGACGATGCTATGGACCTGCTACCTAGTACGCTGCAGGTGTACTTTCACAGTAGTATCTCTTTGCGCTGTTAAGCCATTGTTTTCCTTTGGAGAGAGTGGTGATGCACACCTCAGCACAGCACTACCTTTGGTACGTACAGCACACTGCTTAGATCAGATCAGTGACTCCCAAACGCTGTGCTTTGAGACAGGCCACTGCTGTGCTGTGAGACAGGTCCAGGTGTGCTGTGAGACAAGCACACTGCTGTGCTGTGAGACAGGCCACTGCAGTGCTGTGAGACGGGTCCAAGTGTGCTGTGAGACAGGTTCAAGTGTGTCTTGCAATTTTGTGACCACTACACATTATTATTGCAATATATCGTCTCTGTCGGTTGGAAACCTCATATGTCCAAAACTTTTCAGGATTCAAATTCAAAAATTGCAAAAATAGCAGATCTACAAGCGTCACAAAGTGTTGTAGATTGGCTATGTTTGCTACTTTTGAGTGCCACTGTAGTATGATGAAGTATGGCATTAATCTACGAAAAAACATAAGAAACATTCTTAGTAAAACTTGACCTTTGGTTCTGTACTGAGTCTGCTCCTTTTCCCTGTACAGCAAACCTCTTGGCGAGTAAATAGATCAGAGCGTGTCACAGCACGATGAGTTGGCGGCCCCCTTGTAGTAATTCAGAGGACCCCTAGGGGTCCCGTCAAAGTTGGGTCTGGTGACCCATGAGGGGGTCCCCAGCTAAATGATTGGTAACTCTGAGAGTGTACAAATGTACATTTGTACACTCTCAGAGTTATGGGGGTCCGTGGCGTGATGCATAGTAAAGTGGGGGTCCTTGAAATGAAAAACTTTGAGAATCACTGCTCTAGACATCTCATCAGTTCTGAACTTGATGCTATTGAGGCTTTTAAGTCTCTTCTTAAGACTCATTTCTTTTTAATGGCCTTTGATCACACCTGAGGTTATTGTACTTATTTCATTTTAATTGTGTTTTTGATGCTATGTGTGTGCACATGCATAATGTTTTTATTGAAGCTTTGATTTGACTGTGTACATCACTTTGGTCAATCTCAATTGTTTTAAATGCGCTCTATAAATAAAGATTTGATTTGATTTGATCTTGGGACACAAGATTGCAAAATGCACCTGTCTGACAGAATATAAAAGGAGCCGTATTTTGGCTTGCCCAGGACCGGATAACCACTTCTTCCAAATGACACCATATCGCATTGAAGCTTATGGTTATTCTTCCAAGGAAAGGAATCCAAGTCCGTTTGGGACTGTGTGCCGAGTCGACAAGCCACTGTTGAAGAGAATCAAGCCAGAGCTCGTGTTTGAAGCGGATAGAAGTTATTTGAAGTCATTTGATGTGTTGTCATTAGCATCTGCCAAGTCCCATTGTCAGCCGCAGTCGTCTCTGATCCAATTACTCTAATGTATTTTTCATTGGGCTTCTTGCTTAATGTTTTTGTAGCTTAACGTCAGCGTCTGCTGTAAGGTACTTAATGTTTTATTCTGTTTTTGAAAGATCCATTACACTGGACGTTTTTCTTTTTTTTAGGAGAAGGCTCTGATGTGCAACTCCGCAGGGGAGGCTTGGCTGTGTGTGTGTGTGTGTGTGTGTGTGTGTGTGTGTGTGTGTGTGTGTGTGTGTGTGTGTGTGTGTGTGTGTGTGTGTGTGTGTGTGTGTGTGTGTGTGTGTGTGTGTGTGTGTGTGTGTGTGTGTGTGTGTGTGTGTGTGTGTGTGTGTGTGTGTTTGTGTGTGTGTGCGTCTGTGCATGTTTGTACATCTAAGCATGTACACACACACCATTTAGCTTGTGTGTGTGTGCGTGCGCACTTGCATGCTTGTCAAATATGGATTTGTGTACATACGTGCATGCATCTAGGCCTACACATAAAAATGTGTTGATGCAGCATGAGTTTGTGGGTTGTGTGTGTGCACGCACGTGGGCTTACACATACTGTATTGTGTTTGTCCGTGCGTGTGCGTGCATGCGTGATACGCGTGCAAGAAGACAAGAGGAAAGGAGATGCGCGGAGGGAGAGAGAGCGACCACTGATTTCTGCCGATCGGAGCCTTTATTCTCTGTGGTCCTGTGAAGACAGTGGTCCTGTGAAGACAGTGGTCCTGGGGAGGCTAATATACACAAGGGAGCCGCCGTTCAAAGCCAGCCGGCATGGTGACGATCCGCTGTCAGATCCTAAAGCCCTTTGAAAAAAGTTCATATAAACTGCCAGGCAGCCACTGGGAAATGGTCTTTGCAAACTCAATGAGAGTTTATCATCCCTGCACACAGGGAGTGGTGCCGTGTGAGGTGGAAATGCTGCCTGTAATCTGGCTCTCTTTGAAGGCGTTTTTTTTACGAGGGGACCCCTCCTTACCCTTAAATGGAACGTGTGGGTCCTCCTCGTGTGCGGAAGCATCTTAGAAGTCGACCTTTGTAACCTCTTCAAAACTGCTCATCGTCTGCGAATGTTGCGAGTTTGCAGTTTGCACCTTTAAAAAGAGGAAGCTAAAAGAGTGCTGCAATAGAGAACCGAAGTCTGACATCACTGCCACTAGAGGCCGCTATGCCCCTGGAGTTTTTTTCCCCATTGAAAATACCATAGAGTCTTAGTAAAATCGTGGCATATACGTAAGAACTGTGTTCCACAAATAAACAAATGAGCCTGGTGATATGGATATAATAAGCATCCATATCAAGCATATCAAGCAATTTGATAAGCATCAACTGACGACGAAAAAGTACTAATTTATCCAAAGAGTACGAAAATAAATGAATTTATTCTCCAAACACGTTATCAAATGTAACTCAATATCATAAATGACACAGTGTCACATACCTGACAGAATTGCCGGGCTGATTTGTTTATTTTTGGAACACAGTTCCACACGATTCTAAGATGACCCTATGGTATTTTCAATAGGAAAAATTATTCTGTGACTATGTCTGCAAATTACAATTGAAAATTTGATAAATCTACCAGCATGCCCCCAGAAAGTAAACAATCACACTCTGTCAGCAAGCAAAGGTTGTTCCTTCTGTAAATACTATTGTTGCTCCTGGTTTTGTTGATGATATGTATTGTATTGTATTGTATTGTAAGTCTGATGAAATGAGTACATAGGCACAATGGAAACAAGCCCTTTTTGTGTTATCCTTTTAGCATAGCTTTTTTTTTTATTGTACTTGCCGTATTGTTTGCAATGTGTTAATAGGTAGTTAAAAAAATTCAATCAATCTATCAATCAATAAATCAATCAATCAAAGCTTAGAGACTTATATTAAACTCTGTCTAGCCTACTTTGATGTACGTCGCAAGCAAGCTCCAAGCTCCCAAAAGAGCTTGTAGATCTGCAATTTTTGCAAGTTCTATGACATGAAAGTGTCATATCGCCCCATCCCTAATTATGACGCCCAGAATGGAGATGCCAGGGTTCATGTGGTTAACAATGTTCATTATTGGACAAGAACAGAAAACATTTAAATGAAGACAGGATAATATACTGTATTGTATATTTTTGTCTGTATTCCATAAATCATCTTGTCCCCCCCCTAATTGTTTTAGATTATTCCTAAGCATTTGCATTCAACATCTCAGAACTTTAACTACATCATTTTACTTGATTTATTTTTGTCAAATTTTGGCTAAATTCCGTTTTTGGTGGAACCCATGAACTTTCTCTCGGTGGCTGGCGCTCTATGCGGTATATGTTTGGCCTGCAAGCTGACAAGCTAACATTTCCCAGTGCTCTAAAGCAATCAAAGCCATTCACATGGTTACGAATAAAAGGGACCAGATGAAAGTGATTTGCTGGACGTTGACAAAGCAGGAGAAAATCTGAGCTGGCCATGAGGAGATGATCGATCTGTCATCATCTTTCAACATCATACAAGCCTATTTACAAGCTCATAACTCATAACTTGAGCTGGTAAATTATTTTCAGCAAAGAGATTTGGTGTAGAGAGGAAAAAAGAGCGAACCAAGTACAGAGCTAAAGGTCAGTTTTACTAACTATTTAAGTGATTAAATGTCTGAAAATACACATGAACATAATCCAAGATTAATAGAAAAGATAATGTGTAAACAAACAAACATAAATGTACACAACACTGATGATAGTGCTGTCAAACAAGATTTTTTGGAAAAACAATTGTCCTTTTTTGAACGTTGAAGAGCCCTGTATATGAATCGGTTTGCTGTACATGTGGGTGTGGCCCGGGGGAAACGTTCTGGTGCCATGTCATTATTCCGATGGCCATTATAACTGACCCTATCCCAACCCTAACCTCACTTACCTAACGGTCGGAATAATGGGATGTCGGAATTATGAGTGGACCCCAACGTTCCATGGACACATACAGTACGTATGATAAAACAGGTACATTTTAGTCATGTTTGGTATGGTGCACGTTTATGGTAAGGATGTGGGAATGCACTGTGACATACATGTATGCCTGTACACCCAAATCCATCCATTCTTAAATCTATGCCATAGTGTTATGTATTTAACTCTATGGTGTACACTCATAGTTACTAATTATTACATATATTATTAAATATACATTATATTGTGGTGGGCAGTGGTTAAACCAACCAAACCCGTTTAACCAAACAGTTTCATATTGTTAACACATACATTTGTTTACATGTCTTTACGGCATATGGTTTTGTGTGTGCTAACCGTATGTAAAGCTGCTCTTTGATGATTCCAGAGTTACTCTCTAATATGTTGAGTAACAGGGAGCAACAAGCTCCAGTGTGGTTTGCTGTATAGCCAAGGCTCAGTTTGCACTACCACGAGACATCAGCACGATTGACCCGAAATACTTCCACATATTGTCACGTCACTCAGCAGCCCCACTGTGGCCAGGGTGGTGAGATTGCTTACAGACCGCTCAGCCTGTGACAACACTGGGACTTACAGCACTGTTTCTCAATCAGAATCAGAATTGTCACAACTTTATTGTCACATCATTGGTTTACAGGTGTAAAGAAGTGGGTGTAATTAGTTGTGTGAGTAAGCTCCAACTATGTATTGGAGGTTGTCCACGACTTTGTGTACCTGGGTTCAACAATCTCTGACTCCCTCTGTATTGACCAGGAGCTCAACAAGCGAATTGGCAAGGCAGCTACCACCATGTCCAGACTTACAAACAGGGTGTGGACCAACAGTAAGCTGTCACAGCAAACCAAGATCCTGGTCTACAGAGCATGTGTCATGAGCACCCTCCTGTATGGCAATGAGTCCTGGACATTGCACGCTCGGCAGGAACGTAGACTTAATGCCTTCCACATGCGCTGCCTTAGAACGCATTATGGACATCACCTGGCAAGACAAAGTGCCAAACAACACAGTCCTGGAGAGTGCTGGAATCCCCAGCATGTACAGCACTCTGAAACATCCCTCCACTAGCGTTGCCAACTACCACAAATTCTATAATATGGGGATACCCAAAATGATTACCTGAATTATTATTTTAGTGAGTAGGTCCATGAAGGAGAGAGGAAGAGGTCTCCCCAGGACTACCATGTCCACTTTGACGTGATTCATCCTGTGTATAAAACTCACAGAAACTGGTCGCAGCAAGAGTGAGAGTGAAGATGTATAAGACGGTATTGAGACCAGCCATGCTGTACGGCTTGGAAATGGTGGCACTGATGAAAAAACAGGAGGAGAAGCTCGAGGTGGCAGAATTGAGGATGCTACGATTCTCAGTATGGATTGACAAGGATTGACAGGATCAGAAATTACTACATTGGAGGATCAGCCCAGGTTAGAGGGTTTGGGGATAAAACAAGAGAGGTGAGGTCGAGATGGTTTGGACATGTGTAAAGGAGGAGGGATGAGGGGTACATTGGGAGAGGGATGCTGAAGATGGAGCTGCCAGGCAAGAGGAGAAGAGGAAGGCCAAAGAGGAGGTTAATGGATGCGGTGAGAGACGACAACCAGGTGGCCGAAGTCACAGAAGGAACATGCATAAAACAGAAGCAGATGGAAACAGATGATCCGCTGTGGCGACCCCGATGGGAATTAGCTGAAAAAAAGAAGAAGTAAAGCTGGTCGCAGTTTGTATGGATTGGACTGTGGAAGGATGTCCGAGGTTGTTGGGCGGCCTGTGGAGCAGTGAGCAGAGATTAGCCTTCACATCAAAGAGCCATTAGGATCATTTGAAGTGTCAGAATGGCATTTTGATCAGTCAGGACCAGCAGGTGGCCCCGGGCTGTTCCTCTGATGTTGATGAACCACTCTGGGTGCTGTGATGCTGTCTCAGACGGCTGTCTCTTTTCCTCCTGGTCAGCATCCCTCCACTATAGCGTTGCCAACTACCACAAATTCTACAATATGGGGACACCCGGCCGGCGTCCATTATTTCCAAGAAAATTCCATGCATCCATACTCTGGAGGGATGGGCATTAGCCAAAAATAGCCGATCTACAAGCTCACAACGCATCGCGACACGTTGTGAGCTTGTAGATTGTCTATTTTTGGCAAAGAGATTTGGTGTAGACAGAAAAAAAAACGGTCCAATTCGACTCGAGTCCAGTTTACTAAGTCTAGATGATTTAAGTGGTTAATAAACTGTATTATAGTATATGAGCTGTCAATGTGGGTGTTTTTGTTTCCTTTGACCCCCCTCCCTCTCTGTATGTGTGTGCGTGCATCAGTCTAGCGATGTGTGTAATAAAAGTGTTTTTTTTTTTACAAATGTCTCACACAAAAGTAGTAGAAAATAGCTGATCTACGAGCTCACAACGTGTCACACTGTAACATGTCTGTAGATCTGCTATTTTCATTGGAACACAGGTTATTTTTTCCTCAAAAGTAACAGTTTTGGGACATACAAGGTTTCGACCCGACAGAGACAATAAAGGAACCATATGACACAGCTCTGGGGAAAGGTCATGGTAATTGTCTCATTCACAGATGTGCCCACAGGTACTAGGAGTAATTATGGAAGACTATTATTCTCTGCTGTTGTGTGTGTATATGCGTGCGTGCGTGTACGACCACGCGCGTCAGTATCTGGGTATATGTGTTTCTGTGTGCCGCGGCAGCCAATAATCTCTCTAAGGCAAAGGAAACCGGCAGGAGATTACAAAGGTGTGGCTTCTGCTGCGACACCCAAACGCGACACATGAAAGACAAAAGAGCAAACAGGATCAACAGAGGGCACACGGCATGCCCCCGCGCCATTCCGTTGCTGCGGCATCAATCCCCACAGATGGCAACGGGGCCTTTTCTCTGAAGCCACCGGCAATGAGGAGCGCGTGGCTTCAAAGGAGCCCCTCTGTAATCTGCTGGAACATCACAGACCGGCGAGGAAAGTGACTGTGTCTGTCCTGTGGCACACCGGCTATAGCCCCGACTTCGTCGTACAGTACGACGGTGTAGCACGGCCACAAAACAGCCGACCTACAAGCTCACGACGCGGCGCATCCGCAATGCGTCGTGAGCTTGCAGGTCTGCTGTTTTTGGGGAGCGCGACACCGCCCATTCGATGGAGCCTGAATGAAGCGCACAAGAGACGGGCAAGGAAGGCACTAATGAAAGGCAGATAAAGGTATCATGGGCAGAAGCACGTGTGGGGAAGGCTTTTCTTTCACCCCCCCTCCCTTTCCATTCCTTTTCCTTTTAAGAATCTGGAGATATAAATGGTCTAGTCAGTTCCTTTGTATCTGCCGAATGAAAAAAGAAAAAGAAAAACCAGGACACACAATAAAGAGAGTCTATCTTCAAAGCAAAAGTCCCGGCCGCTGTTGAGAGTGACTCAATTCAGCCTAAATGGCCAGAGCTGGGTATGTATGGGGTAAAGTTTAGTGGAGATGGAAGAAAGAAAGACAGAGATTGTGTGTGGGTTTGTTTTATTTATTTTTTTTTTGCTGGAAATGCCACCAGTTTCCATGTGTTTGTGGTTTTCTCTTTTTGCTTTTATGTGCCAGTCAGGCCTGGCACTCGCTGTCAGCCCCCAGTACTAATCAGAGGAGAGCTGCAGTCCCTTTGTCACACCCAGATGCTGGATTCATCTACCCCCCCCACCCCCTGCATGCACAGGAGCCACCTCCCTTCATTTGGGCTCATTAAATTCTGTCCTCTGTTGAGTACGTCTTTCTTGGTTCACTGCAAGTTCACATCTCATCCTAATGATATCAAAGGCCTGATGTTTTCTTTCTTTTTTCTTCTTTGATCAATTGTTTTGTTGTTGTTTTTTTCATTTTCTCTCCAATGTAGTCATTGCCAACCCCCCCCCCCCCCCCCCCCCCCCCACCTCCTAAGGGAGAGTGTAGACAACCACACTATGTCTCCTCCGATACACAGGGAGTTGCCAGCCACTTCTTGTCACCTGACAGTGAGGAGTTTCACCGGGGGAACATAACATCCGTAGAGAAACCACCGCTTGGTATGGGAACCAAGGGGACAGCTCAGCTCATCGTAGGAGGTGAGCTTCCCTCGCTCCATGGAATACGCAAGAAACGATTCGTAGCCAAGGCTCAGAGTATCATCAGGGACAGACATCACCCCAGCCACAGCCTGTTCACACCACTGCTGCGCCCTCGACCTGGCAAGCGATACAGTGGTATCAAGAGAGAGCCATAACCACATATACTATACTGATGCACACAAAATGTGATTTAGAGATGTGGGACTTTCTAAGCTAGATACTGTGTTTGTATGGTTACGTTTAGGCATGGGTTTGGTATGGTTGGGGTACGGATCTGAGGGCCTTCATGCATGCCCAGCGAGTGCATTTATCTCACCAGGCGTTACAGTGTGCACAGATTCAGCCGTCTGTCTGAATAGCCAAATAAATCTAAAGTGACACAGATGCGTTCCCGGTCTTAATGGGTTAAACCCTCTATACTTGATCAAATAGACCTGTAAAGAGCGCATTTGGTGCGCTCTTATTTCACTCTACACAAATCGATTTGCCAAAAATAGCCGATCCACAAGCTCACACTGCGTATTTTTGACGAACATTCCCCCAGAATAGGGATGCTGGGAGTTCAAATGGTTAACAAAAGTGGCATTTTAAGTTTTAAGCCTATTTAAATTATCACGATGATATCATTAATCGCAATTATTTTTGCCACAATAATCTTGTCATTTTCATATCGTCCCATCCTTACAAGGGATTACAGTACAAGGGGAAACAACAAGAATTGTCGAAAGATCTGGCAAAGTATTTAAAAGCATGAATAATGTGAAAGATTGGTCAAAAAACAGCTGCTTTGCTTACTCCATTTAAGAAGGTATACTTTGATTAAAATTTCCCTGTAAAATCAATGTGTGTTGTTCAGTGTGTGCACCTTTAATGGCACAGACCTAACTGTTATGTGCTGGTATAATCTACCAGCTTGTCACTGTCTGTCGTGTCGGGTCGCAAGTTGCAGGGAAGCATCGAAAGCCGGTCGGCTTTTGGCCGTCGGATAGCAGCGGGCTTGTTGTTGAAAAAGACATCAAGCCATATACAGAAGGCTATTTTTAGCATCATAGTAGCCGTTTGTTTGTGTCGGCTCTCAGGTGCATTCAGCAACTTTTTTTTCACACCTTCCAACCGACTGATCTCCCGACTTCATTCGACTGCCAGTCTATAGTAATCTGTAGTAGTCTGTTTGGTGGAGAGCTACCGGCTCTTTAGAGTCTTTCCAGTCTCTCCCCACTGTACTGGAGGCTACTATCCACTGTACTGGAGGCTATATCCAGGCAAAGCAAAAGTTTGCCATCAGAATCATCTCCAAGATGGACTACAGCAGGAGTGTTGTTCCAGCACAGACATACAACTGACAATCAAAGCATTACATGGGAAGAGTTTTTGGCTGTGGATAAAAATAGAGTCAGTCAGTGTATACCCATCATGCTTTGAGTTGAGATGCGTGATTGATGCTCAAAGATGGTTGCTGTGGCAGACTGAGAAGGGCAGAGAGAAAATCCTGAGACAGAATGATTGGCCTTCGCTCTTTGATGTTCCCTGTCTGTCTCGCTTTCTGACAGCTGGCTCCATCTTCAAACCCCGTTCTGTGTTTGTCAGCCGTAATGACCCCTAAACATTTCATCTGTCTATATCAGAGGGGGGCTTCTGCTAATTTCCAGTCAAAGTAATTACTTCTCTGACCAACCCACGCAAACTGCTGTGCAATTTATTTTTAGGAATTTGGCCAGTACTTTAATCCATAGCAATTTACAATGACAACACCAGGAGATTTAGTGCATGTTCCTCGGTTGTGAATATGAATAAGCAGCCAATAATAAGACATGCATGGGGGTGAAAGTTCCATTGCCCAGACAAAAGATGTAGCAAACATTTATTTAACTTTCTCTACTGCAACTAAGAATGTTTAGAAGTGCTGGGTAAACAAAAGCCAGGGGGAAATAATAGAGATTTTTTTTACACAAGGCAGAAACAGTGCAAATTGAACAAAGGTGAAAGAGAAAGGACTGTAATTTGATTAGCCATCATCGAAGTCAAGGTAATGTTTTCTCTATTCATTAAAAAAAAACTATTAACACAAAATAAATTGATGATGAGGATTGTCACAAAATCTATTTCGCAAATATCTTGAACATTTATGTTTAGTTTTTGTTACATGCTAACCCATATGTCGTCTCTGTCAGACCTGTGGAAACCTCATGTCCAAAACTGTTACTTTTCAGAATTCAAATTCGAAAACAGCAAAAGTAGCACACTGACAAGCTCAAAGCGTGTTGCTTCACGCTGCGTTTTGAGCTTGTATATCTGCTACTTTTTATGGTTTTGTGTGTCGCTGTTGTATGATCAAGTTGGGCATTAATTTACGGGGAAAAAACACTATGTTAAAATATGGAGATAAGAGGTTTCTGCCTGACAACAATTATTTGCAATAAAGCCTCTAAAAGGACATTGATCAATAATATCGCACATAAAGCTTACAGTGTGTGCGAGGTCGCCCCGGCTGCAAAGATGGAGGCCCTGCAAATTCCCAGACTGCATTTGACAACGCAATTCAAACTGGATTGTTCCAGTGCCTTAAAATGGCCTGTGATCATGGTGCCGTGGCTTAGTGGCCAACAAACACTGTGCATTAGGTTGAAAGTCGGCTCGGTCAAACCGTGTGCAGGACAGATAAACTGCTCAAAGCTCCTCCTCTCTCTCTCTCTCTCTCTCTCTCACACATGGCCATCTCCCCGGCCCCCCCCCTTTTTTGTATGCCTGTTTGTGTTTTTGTTGTGTATGTGCGGAAAGAGACCAAAAAATATTCAAATTTGGTCCAGGCCGCCGAGCGGGAAGCGGTTTCTCGTGGTTCCGCTGGGACGGCACTTTCATGTGGAAACAGAATCTGTGGATCCCCCTCCTCTGCCCCTCTGTTGTGACAGGGGATAATGAATTTCACAACATCTGCCATTTGTTAGCCCTGTTTGCTGTAACTGATCTCCTTTTAATCCTGAGACCTTCATGGATCTTCCAGAGCGTGTGTGCAGCTCTGCAGGCTGAAATGAACCAGATGGATCTCGTGGCCTCGGTGGGTCTGGGAGTTAACGGGATGCTAGCCTAGCAGGCCCTGGCAGAGGCTGGCACGTATTCACTCAGAATATTTGGCTGCGGACTCCCGAGATGTTGTCCTCGGGACCCCCATAACAGAATGAACATTGTTAGCATCTTGGAAAGAGTTGTCAACATTTTTCGAAAGTATTTTCCTAGAGATGAAAAATAAAATAGGGTGTAAAATAACTACAACTATTAATAATTTCCTGGGGACACCCTGGAACCCCATCAAGGACCCCAATGGGGGTCCCGGAAACCATAATGAGAACCAGTGCTCTATATCAGTGGTTCTCAAAGTGTAGTAAAAAATATATAGCATCACTATCATTTTAACCAATTTATCCATTTACTGTATATTGTCTATAGAAACATTTTAAATCTCAAAGATGTTTGGAAAATATTGAATCATTTTGATTTGTTTGAACACAAATCCTCTATTCTGGGGGTCCCTGACATAGAACATTTTCAGATGGGGGTCCACGGCCAAATACATTTGGGCGTCCTTGGAACAAAATGGTTTGAGAACCAGTGTTCTACATGTAGTGATGTGGAGCTGTGGCATTGACCCCTGCCCTCATGACTCATGGTTGTTGTTGTTGTTTTTTAAACCTATCATTACCTAAAACCTAATGACCTACCTATGACCTAGGTAAGCTTCTTATAGCAATTATAAAATGATATGATAATAAAAACCTACACTGATTCCCATGGGGGTAAGTTGGGTGAATATATGCGAGGAAATAGGGTAGGGAATAGGATGCATTTAGGGTATGTATTTTAATTATCTTCATATAATTGGTCCTCAATATGGTGACATTTCTCTCTACTGTCTGTGTCTCAGAGCCAGAGGAGGGCTGTGGCAGTTCAGAAACCTGCCTACTAGTGGTAGGCAGGTTTGGTTTTATCTTTTATCAATGCGAGAACAATGGCTTTTATTATAGCATGCTAACTATCCAGGAAGATAAATTGTGCAGTTTCTATTAGCTTGGATTCCCCATCGATGATGTCACTGGTAGGTGGGTTTCGGAAATGTCCACAGCCCTCCTCTGAGACACAGACCGAGTAGACAAAAATGGTACCATATCATAATGACCATTAGTGAGGACCAATTTTATGAACATATAGGTTGAAAATGGGTGAAGTCGTCCTTCAATAAAAATACAAAATAATAAACCTGGTCAGCTGGGTGGGCCGTAAACGCTTTTGGGATTTTCAAGTGGGCCCAGAAAAGGTTGAAACACTGGTGTAGGAGAAGCGAGGAGAGGAGAACGTCTGTCCCCAAAGTTATCTGAATAACCCAACCATGAGATGTCATGAAAATTAAGTTTCAACAAGCTTCAAAATGTTTCAAAATGTTGCTCACGACGTGTTGTGACGTGTCGTGAGCTTGTAGATGGGTTATTTTCGATATTCGTCATCCGACAAATTAAAATGTGTATCATCACCGTCGGGTTTTAACCTTGTATGTCCAAAACCGCTCCCTTTTATTATTGTGACAAAAAAATGGAAATAGTGAAATTAGCAGATCTACAAGCTCACAATGTGATGCATTGTGAACTTGTAGATCTGCTATTTTCACTACTTTTGTGCGACTCTCTTGTATGATGACGTAGGGCATTCATTTACGGGAAAGGACACATAAAAAGTTTAAATAATGGAGATATGAGGTTTCCGCCCCGACAGAAACGAAAATAAAGCTGAAGTGGTTAGGTCTAATCGCTATGGAGGAGCTCCAGGCCTGATGATGATTTTGCATCTTATTTATGTGGCTTCTGACTTTGGAAGACATAAGAGTTGTTCACAAATATTCAACGAGCGTTCCAAGACCACGGGAACAACAAAGGGCCAGTAGGAGATTTGAAAATCTATTGCCTGGTGGGGATCCCCTGTCACTGCGTCCAGTCACAACTTGCTTCATCACTCACAGAAATGGAAGGCGGAGTGGTATTTGATGACATCGGGGGTTGATTCTTTACCCCGATAGGAGTGGCACATACAGTAAACAGAACCCTCGCCTCTACGTTTGAAGGCTGGAATGGTCGGAATTGCAAGATTTTTGCCTTTGTTCCTTCGAAAAACATTTATGCCCCCTTTCTCTTGCCTCTTCATAAAACCTGGAATGTGGTTCAAAGAATGTGCAGAATTCTTCTGCCATGAATAAAACATCTGTCATTCATCGGGCCTGTAGACAAAAGTGATGATTTAACACAGTGCATAACAGTTGAGGATTGAAAGCACAGAGGGTCTTATAGTAGGCTAAACCATAAATCGAGCGTTTCTGGTCTGTCTTTCTGTGAACCAGTATAGTTATTATCAATGGTTTTCACATTGGATTTGCGCTATAGCCATGAAGTCAGGGTCAGGCCTATTAAATATCCATGTCATCAAAGTTGTCTAAAACCCTATTACTATGCAGAGAAGCATACTGGATTCATACTCTTAATACTTTGGAGCCCTCTCAGGCCTAAATGAGGAACTAAGCCTATCATGCATTTTATATATGCATTTCTACCGATGCTCCCGGTCCCTTAGGCTGTGCTGCTGTCCTCTGCTCTCGTCCTCCCAAAGGGGTTTGTAAATTGTGCTGTCTGTCCCTGGTCTTGCAATTCATGCTTGGCCCTTAACTAGCATTCTATTCCCACATTGTTGGTCTTCTGCCCTTAGTATTTTTTTCTTAATAATATCTGCCTTTTTATATAATATCTGTAATAATTTTACATGTGCAGTTTAATTTATTATATACAGTTAAAATATACAGTTCATATTCCAGGTTTTCTTTTATACTGGCCAAACTTTGGCCCTTATATTGTTGGTATTCTATATGTTGATTGGTCCCATTCAGTTTGCACTTTGCATGTCATATTAATAGTGATCTGTAACTTGAATCTTCCACGTGCAGAGAGGTGCACCTCCCATTATTGTTGGCCTTTGGACTAATTGGCTAATTATGGCCTGCCCCTGCCTCTCACCTCACCTGTTTATGAATTACTTGTGGCCTGTATCTCTTTATGACCTGATGAAGAGGTAATAGACATCGAAACGTTGTCGCTCTTGCCTTGCACCCTGTTGCACTATTAAAGAGAAAGGCTCCAATCGTCCGAGTTGCTCCAGTGCCCTCTTTATTCAGCTTTTGTCTAAAACCTTGTCGGATCATCTCCTCCCCTGGGATGGGGGACGATATGGAAATGGATTTCCTTTGATTCCAGTGTATGACAATTTCAGGATAAATTCAAATGTCTGCGATACGATTATTGTGAGCAATTCTTATAATTTTTTTGTCGAAAAACAATAAAAACGATTATCGTGTCATCCCCACTGGGCCTTGAGGAATACTGCTCCAAACCAACTGTAGTGACTTTACCTATAGCCTACCTACTACTGGATTGACTTGAGTCAGACATGTGCACAATAAAAAATCAATCTCCAGAGCTGTTGCTTTGGATATCGTTGCTGTCGGGGCAGAAACCTATTATCTCCATATTCTAACTTTTTGTGTTTGTTTGTAAATGAATGCCCTACTTGATCATACTACAGCGTCACACAGAAGTATCAAAAATAGAAGATCTACAAGCTCGAAACGCGGCACAAAGTGACGCGTTTCGAGCTTGTAGATCTGCTAGTTTTGCTGTTTTTGAATTTGAATGCTGAAAAGTAGCAGATTTTGACATATGGTGTTTCCCACCCGACAGAGATGATAATGTCAATCAATTTATTGCGATCAAGCAGTTCAAAACTGTTTCTTTTCCACCATTCACATCCGTAAAGATGACAAAGACAAAAACTCACAAAAATAACATGGCACGGTCAGAAACTGTGGCCTTCCCCCATTGCACACCTGGCTCCCATCACCCACTGGCCACTGCCAGGTATAAATTAGAACCACCCACTGTGATTAACATAACGTCATCGTCATTATTACCAAGGCCACACATATGCACCATTAATTTAAATAAAACAAAACTAAATAAACAGAAAGGTATTTTGGATCCAACACCAACGCTGCTGAGTTCTCAGAGATAGTGCTGAAGTCATTGGTTTGTGGCAAAAGGCTCGTAAAAGTAGCACAACAGCATGATGTATCAAAAGTTGCACTTTAAAGCAGGTGTCCGGTTCAAGTGGCCTCTGTCTGTAACTCTAGTGAAGTTTATTATGCAACATGATGAAATGTAGCCTATGTAACCCTGAAAGAACAATTACCATTATGCTTTTTAATATCCTACATGAGAAGGCATCATTCCCTAATGAAGAACATGGAAGAGAAAGGCATCCATATAGAAAGAAGATAAAGGAAAAATATTGAATACATATATATATTTTAAATCTGTATGTTGTTGTATGGACATACAACAACATGCAGATTTTAATTAAATCAAATGCGATCGTGATCAACTGGTTGTTTACCACTGTCCTACATCATGGGGTAAACACTGGTGCATACAGGTGCTTTTTGCACCTGTGTGCACCAGTGCAATTAGAGAGTGCAATTAGAGATTTAAGCTACTTTAATGAGTTAAAGAGTATGTCTAAAACTTTGTGAGCAGGGTGTGTTTTATTAATCTTAGTATTATCATCATTATTATGTTATTATCATTGTTTTCATTGTTGGCTTTTGTTGGTTGGGAGGTGAATTGTAGCCTTAGCCTGTATGTAAGTTTGAGTACTATCTAAAAAAGAGGCATATGGATATTACCCTTTCCATAATTGTCCTTCCCCACTATGCTCAAGATTAAAAAAATGGAGGGAAAATTGTTGGCTATATACTTTTAAATAAGACTACCTACCTAGTAATTGTTATTAATACAGCAAACATTGTTAATACATACTATGTATTTGTGTAGCTGTGTGACACACCTGTTGTCAACAAAATAGCCGAATCTTAAGGTAATTGGCAAAGTAAGGATTAAGATGGATTGAGTTCTAAGGTAATTACGCACCCTACTGTCCATAATGGTGAGATGTATTATAACACAACGTTTACACCGCCTGGCCTCCAGAGAGCGCTGTAACTCCCTACAATCACCGGGATAATGAAATAACGTGTTACACTGCAATTGGTTACCCTATCGCATTCTGTGACGCCAGGGGTCGTTAATTTGCAATTTCGCAAAGGTGATCTGAAAAGACGGTTGCCAAAACTACTAATAATACGGTAATCGTCGACATAAAATATTGTATGGCAATATTAGTAGTGGTGGGAAGTAACTAAGTACATGTACTCAAGTTTTCTCAGATATTCGTAAATATTATTTGACAATTATTTTAAAACTTTAGCTACTAGTTACTTTATAGATTTTGATTATTATTACAAAACATAAATTTACCACTTCAGCCCTATTTAAACTTTGGCTATTTTCAAAAGATTTTTTTATACATTTGAAAACTTGTGAAATGGGACATTCTGCACCATAAGTAGGCCTACTTTAGTATAGTATATTTCGATGCTGATACTTTTGTACTTTTACTCAAGTAACATTTTGAACACAGGCCTTTTACTTTCTACATTGTGGTATTGAAACTTTTACTTAGGTAAAATATCTGAGTACTTCTTCCACCACAGAATATTTGCATCGAATAAACTCTGGGGTCACGGCATACGATGGGTCACCAATGTAAGTGTAACACCACTGTAGGCCCTCTTGCAGGGTTGCCATGTCTTCTTATTATACGCGACTTTGGGTTTATTTTTCCTGTAAAGTTGCTTGTAAATATTGGTGGTTGCGGTTTTGTGGGACTATTTCTATGGCATGGAGGGCCACATGAGCACTTTATGGGTGTGGCTACTCTTGGGCTTGTTTTCATCCATAGATATATGTTTTCATCGCCCTGTCTCCTTGTTTCTCTCGCAAAATCTGGCAACGCTCACTGCGGCTCAGCGGCGGTGTTTCTTCTTCCGGGTTACAGAGATCACACAAAGAACCAGCAGCCGGTAGACAGTGTTGTTGATTTATTACCAAAACAAAACAATGGGCAAGAAACACAAGAAACACAAGTCAGAGAAACATGGATACGAAGGTAAAACACTATTTAACACTCTTCTTATAGCTGTCTTCATTCATGTTTTCTATTGGTGTGTGTGTGTGTGTGCAGGATAAGCGCTTGTTAACATGCTAAGCTAACCCCTGTTAAGCTACTTGGTCCTTTTCTGCAGGTTTTATGAACTCTAAAGTAACTGTTTTCTGCTCATATGACGTGCATACCTCATCTAAATGCATTTAAATTGAAATAACAGCACCCAACTGAAGTGGTGTTTATTTATTTCGGGTAAATAAAAACTGATTGCTTTTGGTCCTTGAATGATGGATTGAATACTCAGGACCACAATGGAAACAAGCTCTTAGGGCTTTCCATTTGTGTTATCCTTTTTAGCACGATTGTATAATTGTACCACTGCACTATTTGCAAACTGTTAATTAAGTGTTTAACAAATCTATGAATCCACAGATAAGATACTACTTTCATCATGACTGGTTTCTTTAACCTTCCTGCTAGATTTTTAGTTCACTGACAAGAAAACAAATCAGTATAAAGCATAACAAAACAAGGGGAGAGAGAGAATATTTGGTAACACTTGCTACGCACCCCTTGTCTATAATGGTTATAAACATACGAATGATGCAATCTGCTTATAACACTGTATAATTAATTAATAGTTTATGAGCACTCATAACGCATAATTATTTACAACAATAATCATACATTTTGTAATGACTTATTAAGGTCAAATATAAAATGCATGCACTAAAGCTGGTGTTAAGTTGATTGTTTTCCTGTTGTGTGTGTGTGTAGAGTACGGAGAAAGGCCGCAAGCAACTTAGATGCTATAATGCTATCTGGCATCTAAGTTGCAAAGAATACCAACCCTTCGACAGCCCATTCATTGATACCGAAAAGTCCCATCTGATTGTGTTAAACGACGTGAAACTCACCAAGATTGCAGCTTTACGGGAAGCTTGTATTATCTTCTTGGTATCTGCCAAGATTTTGTTTCTTAAACATCCACGTAGACATGTTATGAGCTACTTTCTGTCAATAACTTCCGTGCAGGTGATTATTTTTTCTAAGTCTTGGCGTTTTCAATAACGCAACGTCCTGCTGCCTCCTGCATTATGTGCAGTTTAGAAACAGTCAGGTGGTACGAAGGACCGTTGAGTGATGAACAACGACTAGTGCTTCCACACTCGAACACAAAAATAATCACTTGCACGGAATCTATTGACAGAAAGTAGCTCATAACATGTCTACGGTGGATTTGTATGAAACAGACTTAACAGATACAAAGAGGATAACCTAAGCTTTATGACAGCTGCAATCTTGGTGAGTTTAACGTTGTTTAATACAATCAGATATGGGCTCATTGGGCTGTCAAGGGTTCGTATTGCAACCTAGATGCCAGATAGCATTATAGCATCTATGTTGCTTGCGGCTAGAGAAAGTTCACTAAAGCTGTTGTTAAAAGTTGTTTGTTTTCCTGTTGTGTGTGTGCAGAGTATGGAGAAAGGCCACTGAAGCTGGTGTTAAAAGTGGCTGGAAATGAAGTGACAACCGGGAGCTCCAGCCGTGACAACTCCTTCTACGAGGAGAAGCCGGCGGTGGTGGACTACGACAAGCCCAAGGAGAAGAAGAAGAAGAAAAAGAAGGACAAGGAGAGGACCTTTGGATCGCCTCCCGACGACAAAGGGAAGAAGAAGGTAAAACCAGTGAGAAAATCTTGGGTAACATGTTACTTCAAGGTCGGGTCTATAATGCAGTGGTTCTCAAACTTTTTCATGTCAAGGTCTCCTAAATTGATATACGTATCCCCCCCCCCCCCCCCATTTGAAAAGGTTATGTGCCAGGGACCCCCAGAAGAGAAGATTTAAGTTCAAAATGATTCCAAAAATGACTATTTTTCAAAAACATCTAAAAGATAGATGTATACAGTAAGCGCGGCACAAAGTGGGGGAAGTGAGTCCTACTCCCACCCGCCTATGAGCACTCATCCTGGGCATAGACGTGAAGTCCTTAACTAATGATATATTACACTTGGTTAAGTTGATGGTGAGGACCAGGAATGAAAGATGAGTCAATGATGAAGTTCATGATGAATTAAATGCATCAAGCGTTAATTAATTGTGTGCAGGATGTGCATTACGTGTGACCCATTGCGTGTGTCGTTGTCTCTCCATGCTGGAGTGTCTCTGCCAGCCTACGTAAACTGCAGTGCTTTATACAGCCAGCTGTCGATACGTACAATGCGTTGGCAAGTCTCAGGTCAGATTTCCACATGACTCCCAGCGCTAGGGTTTACGTAAAAAAAAAAAGAGCTGTAAACTTATCCTTTATACATCTCAATTTTGACCTTATCAATCGTCATTTTCTGTGATTTATTTTTTTTTCAGATGGGAAAGAAGAAGAAAGGACAGGATGGAGATTGGGAGGAGCGGGAACAACAGAACAGGACTCCCATCCGTGCAGAAATGGACAAACTAGAAGGTAACACCACACTGTTGAACTGGAAAAAAACGTTTGCAGTTGTTCAAGGAATGACAGCCTTGGAGAACTAGCATAATGCTACAAACTATAGTAATTAGAATAACTGTAAAGACAGTCATCAGTAGAGTGCACACATCCACCAGCACTATGCAATTGTGAACCGCCTCTCGATTATTCGATTAATGGAAAAAAGTAATCGATCAAATAATCGCTGAGAAAATAATTGATAGTTGCAGTTCTCAAGTTATTTTGTTAACAGCCAAACAAACAACAGAATGGGGGGAAAACATAAGCACATGACAAGCATCAGTCTGCAGATGACAAGGAGTGCTCATCTCCCATTTAAAAAAAGTATCTTTGCACAAAGACGTTCACGGTTCTCAAACGTATTCTTGTCAAGGACCCCCAAAATTATATGTATTTGGTCGCTGACCGACATCTCAAAATATTTTGTTCCAGGGACCCCCAGAAACAAAGATTTGAGTTACAAATGTAATTCAACTTTTTTAATGCTTAAAAAACATAAATATTCAAGGATTTGCACAAATGTTCACGGTGTTCACAGATGCATTTCCGGATTTAATGGATTTAAAGTGTCAATATATGGCCAAGATCTTGGCCATATATCTACATTCTAAAGCCTTATGTTTTAACCTTCAACCATTTCCTTTGGTTTTGATGTGGTTTATAATTGTATTTCTCTTCCCAGAAAAAGATCAGAGCCCTCTCCAGGAAGCTTTGAACCAGCTCATCAGGCAGCTACAGAGGTGATTATTGTTAATTGGTAGGGATGGGTCCAAATAATCGACATATGTCGGCCGCTAATCTCACATAGTAATAGGCCGATCAGCACCATATTTATTGTACACACTGCCCGTGCACAGTCATATTGGAGAAATGTATGTATTGTGTGTGTGTGTGTGTGTGTGTGTGTGTGTGTGTGTGTGTGTGTGTGTGTGTGTGTGTGTGTGTGACACATAGGAAAGACCCCAGTGCGTTCTTCTACTTCCCAGTGACTGACCTCATTGCACCTGGCTACACTTCTGTCATCAAGCGGCCCATGGACTTCAGTACTATGAGGGACAAAGTCAAGAAGAACTTCTACCAGTCTCTGGATGAACTCAAGGTCTCTCATCACCCCTTATCACACACACGCACAGGGTTGAGGAAAGGGCTAAAAGGATTGTGAATGACACTAAGCTCACACTGATTGGTCAATTACTGTATCTTCCCATGGGGCTAAATGGCAGCTGACAAAAAAATGCACGCAGCTAAACTTCCACCTCACACTGAACCAGCACCGTATGTGACCTCGCTACGTGTGGAACTCACCATGTCAAACATGGATGAAACTTATTTACAACTTACAATGACAAAGATAATGTGTATGTGATCTGTGTGCATTCTTTGTTCCATTGACCAGTATAAATATCTAACATGGCTTTTTAATCGCTGCTGCAGGATGATTTCAGAGTCATGTGTGAGAACGCCATGAGGTACAACAAAGCTGAGACCATCTACCATAAAGCTGCACGCAAGCTGCTCCACTCTGGAATGAAGATCCTGAGCCCGGTAGGAACAGAAAAGGCCATTTTAAGTAAAAAATAAATGAATTTGTGTACATACGTACCTAAAAAAACATCACATGGACGCACCTGGGACGTATCATCAGTGTTGTAGGGAGTACAAACATAATCTTTTCTTTTTAATTCTAAGAACTCTGTGGCCCTGAATCGTAAGTGTTTTAATTTGTGCAATAAGTACAGCTTTGACTTTTCTGTTACACTTTGTAGTGAATTCAGTAGGACAAGGTCATTATTCAAAATTAACCTGTATTGTGATTTGTATCGTGAGGTTAATGTAGACAATACCCACAATGGGTCGCATATGAGCTTGTAGATCAGCTATTTTTAAAATGTTTTCAACAGGGCTTAAGTTGTTAAGGAAGATGTTGCTTGCAGTTGCCACAGTTCTACAGCAGGGGGTGGTGATGGCTCCAAATAATACTCCTCCCAAAAGCTTTCAGTCATTATCACTGTTTGTCGTTAATGTGTTTTCATTAGTAGTTAGTAGTAATTACACTGTCACATGTCAAATTGTAATTATTTGTGATTAAAGCAAAACATTAATGAATTGTAATGTACAGTTAACAAAGCCTATAATGAAGGGTGCCATTAGGGATGGGACGATATGAATATTTCATTTCACGATTAATGCGGCCAAAATAATTGCGATTAACGATATTAGCATGATAATCAAAATATGCTTTAAACTCTTAAAATGCCACTTTTGTCAACCACTTTCACCCCAGAATTCATATTCTGAGGGAAACATTAGCCAAAAATTTTTGGTGAAGAGATTTGATGTAGACGGAATAAAAGCGGTCCAAGTACAGAGCCGCCTCAGGTCCAGTGTATGACCTGAACAATTATTGTGAGCGTTTGTATCACGATAATAACGATTATGGTGCCATACAGTACTGTAATCTCGTCTCTCAAATGGTTCCCCTTTTGTCTTTTCCCTGTGTCAAAGGAGAGGCTGGACAGCCTGAGGCAGAGCATAGACTTCATGTCGGGTCTGGACCCCTCTGGCAAGCCAGGCAAGGTGGAGGAGGAGGGGGCGGCCTGCAGTCGGGACCACTCCAGAGACGGGCACGCCGTCACGGATGCCAGTGAGAGCTCCCAGTCCCCCACCGTTGGCAGACCAAGGTTCCCTATCATTGGCACACCAAGGTATCTTTATCTATTTGTCTCTCTTTTAACCCATTTAAGGTCAATTCTACAGATGCCTTCTAAATCAGTAGTTCTCACACTTTTCAAACACTTTCAAGATTTTTCGAAAAAGTTCAAAAATAGCAGATGTACAAGCTTGTACATCTGCTATTTTTCAATAGCCAATGCAAAGAAAAAATAAATGACACTGATGCTTTAGGAAAGTAGCCTTGGGAACATAGGGGACCCAGAGGGCAGGAGCCTATCTCCTGTTACTGTAGTGTGTGACGGCTTGATGTACAAGACCCCCTGGACATGTTGCTAGTATGTCGCAGTATGCCGAGTGCCAAGCAGGGAGGCATCGGGTCCCATTTTTATAGTCTTTGGTATGACCCGGCCAGGGGATTTAACCCGTACCTCCATATCTCAGGGCAGACACTCTAACCACAAGACCACAGGGCTGGAGAAAAAAAGCATGTCCACAAATGGACATACAGTAGTGCACACACATAGGGTGCCGGGATGGGGGGTGTCTTCTTCACCATTAATGATGGCCTTGGAGGCTGACCTTAGGATTGAATCCAAGGCCATCCATCCAGAGCATGCATGGAATGCGTGTCCACAGATGGACATGCTTGCCAAAAGTTTACAGAGAACGCACGCAAGCCACGCACTGGCTGCCTCCCCAATTAAATCATGATGAATCGTTGGATTGAACCATCGTAATAAAATATTACACCACACTGCAAAGAACCTGGTAATGAAATAAAATGCAAGATGTATAAAATTTGACCCTTGAAAGGGATATATTTGTCTGTCATGTCAGAGACCACCACGGTACATAGAACCGAGCAGAACCACTGAATTTTACATGACTAGAGCAGTGTCAAACAACAATCTCCAAAACAGGGTTGAGAGTCCGTACCACAGCGGGCCCCCTGGTTCCTTTTTACTTTCCTCTCGTTCAGTGGTTCTCAACCAGTGGTCCGGGGACCACCAGTGGTCCTTGGGGGAGTACTAGGGGGTCCCCAGCAAAATGAGTTAACATAGCGTCACAATCATTTTAACCACTTAGCTTTGGCTCGGTGCCGCGCTATGAGCTTGTAGATGTGCTATTTTTGAAAAATCTTGAAAAGGTGTGCAAATCTTTGAAAATATATATATATATTATTTTTTTTAAAGCAAATATTTGTATTTGCTTCTGGGGGTCCCTGGCACAAAACACTTTCAGATGGGGGTCCGCGGCCAAATGTATATAAATTTTAGGGGTCCTTGGCATGAAAACGGTTGAAAACCACTGCTCTAGTGAATCAGTCCTTTAAATTGTGCCAAGAAGCTGGAGGCAGAGAATGTACGGAATGCCTCGTGTGAGCTGAGCATGCTCTGTCTTGCAGTCAGTCAGTCAGTCAGTCAGTCAGCATGTCTCCCATGTTTTCATGCTAGACGTTCAATGCTCTCACTCTTCTAAACCTGGGCGTTGTCCCCAAAGGTACAACACTGACTCATAACATCCTCAATACACTGGGAATGGACTGGGAACTTATTACCAGTTGTTCTCAAACCTTTTCATATCAAGGACCCCCAAAATGATATGTATTTGGCTGCAGACCCTCATCTCAAAAATATTTTGTACCAGGGAAGCAAGGATTTGAGTAAAAATATTTCGCTTAAAAAAATATATAATTTAAAATATAATATATAATATAAAAATATAATGTTCACTTTGGCTATTCAAAAATAGCAGATATACCCCCCCCCCACAAAATGTTTTGACTGATATTCTTTTTCCAAAAATTACAATATTGTATAACTTTGTGATACATAACAATAAACCGATGAAGAAGTTCATTTTGCTTTAACCACTACGACGCATTGTGAGCTTGTAGATCTTTTTTTCTCTTCCCATTTAGACCTGAGGCCGATTTTAAAAACGCCTTCTAAATGAAATACATTTTCAGAAAATCTTTTATTTGGTATTTTTTTATTCCTGCTGCTATATACATAGCAGCATCTAAAATGACACAGGTGCTGTCCCGGTTTTAAAGTTATAACAATGTATAAGCTTTCCCGGTCTTAATGGGTTAATAGAATGACATACTCAAAATGGGTAACAAAAGTTGAAAGGGGTTAGAAATAGGCACACATTGGCTGCATAATTGCCGAATGCAGATACCGTCAAAACATCATATAAAATAATGACTGATGTATCTGTTGGGGTCTAGTACAAACTGTCAATTTTCAATTCAGTTTTATTCTCATGCCAAATCACAAGTTGTCTCAAAACACTTTACATAAAGCAGAGACCCGAAATTGTCCCACCCTAAGTAAGCAGAAATTATGAGTCCACAAGCAAAGGGCACAAACAAGGACAAGATAAAATAGCTTTTTTTTTTATTGATTGATTGGTTGAATTAGTCAAAAATGTAAACAGCATGGAGGTACAGTAAAACATTTAGGGCCCTATTTTCGCTGGTGCCTTACCCATTATCCCTAAACTTCTTTGCCATTTTTTACTATTTTTAAAAACATTTTCAAATAGCCAATCTACAAGCTCACTACGTGTCGATGCAGATCGGCTAGTTGAACTATTTGCCATCTTTTACATTAACATTTTCAAAGAAGTTTAGTTTAGGGATAATGGGTAAGGCACCGGAGAAAGTATGGCCCTTAGGCTAAAAGGATGACACAAAAAAGTCTGGTGGACTTGTTTCCATTGTATGCTATGTATTTCCTTTGACTCTCATTCCCAGTTAATATGTTCAATAGACATGCCGTGCAGTGCTGTACCTGATGAATAAGTGGTAGGAATTCACATTAAAGTAATGAAGGGCAGATGGGATAAAAGGCCTCATGGGCAAATTCTTTGTGGTTCTGGGCATTCTGTTGCCTCGCCCAGAGGGCAGCTTATGAAACTCATTAAAATTGGGATATATGCGTATACTGTATACAGAACCGAACACAAATGACCATGAAACATGAATTCAGAGACTTGCTGTGTTTGTGAAAAATGAAGTTTATTGTATGCTAACTGACTGATGTCAGAGGATAGAAATGGAAGGTCTACTCTGCATCTCACATCGACTCTTTCGCATTCACACAGCTTTAACCACATATTTTATACTTTTCAGCAGAGAGGGAAAAAGTAGAAAGATGCAAGAAATTGCAAGTGTGGTTGCCCCGACGCGAGTCGTGGGTTGCGGCCACCGGGACCTGAGGAATATGCTGGGAGGAATAGCGTTGGAGGCCATGCAACATGCGATTCAAATTTGGTGCTGATCGAATCCTGCGTTTGTGATATACGTTTAGTTATTAGGAAATAGACCCCTCCCACTCATTTTGCAATTACATTGTCACATCACGCTTGAGATCATGTGTATTTCATTTTGAAGAGATTGACCCCCCCCACAAACGTTGACATTTTGCACATTTGTGGTGCCCCCTATGGGTCAAAGTGGAAATGCTTTTGGTGCTGCATTGAGTACACAACCCTCAACGTGTGATTCAAATTTGGGGTTGATTAGACATTTCGTTCATGATTTTCTGGGCACATTTTGTAAACTAACCCACTAACACTAATTCATAGTTTCAGACCCATTTTCATTCTCAAAATAAAATGGCAATCCTTTTCATCGGAGGCCGTCATGTGTGAGCTTCCACTTTGTGTGTTCATCTCCAGACAGGACAAGGACTCCAAAGAGGAGGCCCTGAAGGCTGAGAAAGAGCTGCTGGAGATCCGCAAACTCATTGGAGAGTCTAGAGGCAAGCTGTCTAACAGGGTGTTCCAGTGTGAGGTGAGAGCTGTTACACAACACACCAAAACTAGCTGTCTAATAGGGGTACTCCAGTGCCATGTGAGAGCTGTTGTCACCAGAGTAGATACATGGGTTTTGTTTAACCCAAGACAAAAAAAGAGACTGGCTTTTACTTCCCGTTTCTGTGTGACGTACAGTAGGTGGCTGCCTCTTTAGGAGACCAAAAGCAGCTTGGAGTCTATTAATTTCAAAGGGAGAGTGAACAAGAACGCAGTTTCTGACCCATTCTTTAGCCCCATGGTCACTGAACTAAATATTGGACCCAATCGGCTCAAGTCACACAATTTTCCCAACATTCACACTCAAATCATGAGAAAATCTTTTTTTTATTGTCGTCCTTTCTTTGTCCCAGCAACACACTCACGAGATCTAGCACCGGTAAACATAGGACGTTTGCGAGATCTGCCGTCATACGGCGCCCACTTACCATTTCTTACATAGTTGCGAAGTGCGGGTTGGGCTATCTTCCTAAATTAAGCATCTTTGGTTTAACCAACTGAACCCCAGCATCCATATTCTGGGGGGGAACATTTTAACTTCAAAGGGGTTGTGCACCGAGTTGATTGATTGGGCCATTAAAGTGTCAAACTCGTTCTGTGCTCGTTAGTGCTCTCTCTAATCAATGAATGCATCCAAGACAGTAATCACTTTGATACCTGTCAGAGGGGAGGGAGGTGTACACACACACACACAGATCTGCGATCTTACCTAGTATACCTTTAATGTGGGAAATATACCCTAAATTAGTCTCTTAGTACTCTGGTATTTGTTTTACTGAATTGCAGAAGAGTGAAAATGTTATTTGGATATTGTCCCCCACTGAGAGTCGACCCATGTCATCAATGTTTTTGCGTAGCTGGAGTTTGTCAGAAGGACGAACAACGGTTCAACCACCCTGGGCATCCTCAACCCAGTGGACCTATCAGTTGGAGGTAGGTGACACAAGCTGCGAGAGAGCGGCCTAATGTATGCAGGACGTCACGTGACAAAAATAATAGATCAACAAGCTAACAACACTTTGCACTGTGATACATTGTGAGCTTGTAGATCTGTTACCGTAAAGGCGGTTACACACCGGCGAATATACGCAAAATTCGGACTCGTTCCGAATAATTAAAAGACACTTTTTCGCTTTGCTTTTTCGCTCCATGTAAGCTTGCATTGACTTTATAAGGTTTTTGAAAAAAAACGTATTATTCGCATGAAAAAAATCGCCCCGGTGTGTAAGGACCTTAACTCTTACCCTGCCAGAGTTTTTTCAGAACAGTCTGTAGCCTCTGCCAGGGTTTTGACCGATTTTGGTACCTTTTCGCATAGCCACAAAATATTTTTCTCAAGTATGATTGATCCCCAGAAAATTTCTAATCACAGATGAGATTCAGGTGTGGTTTCACAAATGTCAACGAGGTCAATTTGACCTTGTTGTCATGTGTTGTTTGATGTTTGAAAATAGCTCAAAACCAGTGGTTTCAAACCAAAAAACATTGTGAATTGTTTGTCCGTTTCAATTTTAACATCGAAGTGGATGGAGCAGCAAATCTTTGGAAATTGTTATCTCCTTATTCGTTTGGAATATCGAAAAGGTGTCAATACTAAATAAATAGAGAATCTTTTTAGATTTTTTTTTTTTTTTGAAAAGTTTTTTTTTTTTTTTAAACGTCTTTGGCAGGCAACAGCTAATTTCTCAAAGACGTTTATAAACGTCTTTGGCAGTTATAGAGTTAAGTGTTTTCACGTGTCTCCTTCGCTCGAGACTGTCTTCTTGGGGCATAGCACACTGGAGTAGAAGCCTCATTATTGCACCATATGAGTGCTATAGGCCTTGAAATGGGGGGAATACTTTGGAAAGGTTTAGAAAATTCATTGGTAAAAATGTGTGAGTATAAACTCCCAACCATAGTTAAAAATACCGGATATCCCCTCCCATCCACTTGCATTGAATTGCTCACCCAGCGCATGGGCCGAAATCACCCCTTCTTCCGGGTTGGGAAATGTGATGGGCGAGGCCTATTTGGGGCTTCTGCGACACGTTTCTGTGACGCGTTTTGCGTCACCTCTGTGCGCAGGCCTGTTCGCAAGCTTGTGCGTCGAGCCCATTGGTCGAAACCGTTTTCGCTCGTTCATGTACAGTGGCCCCAGTTGCAGTACGTATGAATGGCCAGCATGTCCAATGCGCTTCAATGCAACCTCTGGGTTCTGGGTGCTTGCTCCCAGTACCAACGTACTTTTATTTATTTTTTTCTAGCACCTTAACTAACGTTCATAAGTATATCATACACAGTATACATCTGCTGCTATACTGACGCACCTTTATATCTTATCTCAGGTACTATAGTACATATAGTGTGAATATGTAGATGACTAGTTTGTTTGTTTTTTCTCTTGTTTGATCTCCTTTCCCACTTGCCCCCCCCCCTCTTCTTCTTCACCCTCTTTTCTTCTATGGAAATAAAGATGGGAACTATGCACGAAAAATGAATTTCACCCACTTTTTTACTTCTGTAAACCTGTGATGTGACAATAGAGCTGATTCTGACGTGTAGTTG
The DNA here is from genome assembly GCF_963280865.1 of Gymnoscopelus braueri. Classification (NCBI taxonomy): domain Eukaryota; kingdom Metazoa; phylum Chordata; class Actinopteri; order Myctophiformes; family Myctophidae; genus Gymnoscopelus; species Gymnoscopelus braueri. The sequence goes on from NC_137603.1 coordinate 51,103,424, forward strand.
GTAATTGTGTGTACATTTGTGAGAGAGACTAAGGTGTTGTATGTGTGTTGTACAGATGTGGGCTACTGTCCGGTGAGGCTGGGCATGATGTCCAACAGGCTGCATAGTGGAGTGAACAGCCTGCAGGGCTTCAGGGAGGACAAGAGGAACAGAACCACTCCAGGTAAACACATGGACCATACAGAAACCTCTTGGCTCCATATTCTAACTTTTTGTGTTTTTGTTTTTTCATACAGATCTACAAGCTCGCAACGCGTCACATCCTGACGTGTTGTGAGCTTGTAGATTGGCTACTTTTGCAACTTTGGTATGACATTATAGTATGACAAAGTAGGGCATTAATTTACGGAAAAAAAGACTTAAATCCAGCCGCTGTGAATTAAGAGCGTCTGCTAAATGCCTAAATTGTACTGTGTACTTGATCATACTACCGCGTCACGCAAAAGCATCAACAGTAGCAGATCCACAAGCTCGAAACGCAGCGCAAAGCGAGCTTGTCGATCTACAAATTTTGCTATTTTTGAATTAGAATCCTGATAAGTAACCGTTTTGGACATATGCGGTTTCCACTTGACAGAGACCATTTGTAATGGTCCCCCGTGGGAACATACGTAGGTAGACACCTTTATTCATCTCCCGCTTTCAGCTTCACCCGGCTGGCGGTTGCTCAGATGGTCACGCTTGGGGGGGCTCTGTAAGGGGCCAAGTGTCTTGCTCAGGGACACATAATGGTGGCCCAGGGGGCAAACCCATAGATGGGCATAATATATGTAGACGCCACATTGCCCAGAATGCCCACTGAATCGTCTGTCACCACCATATTGGTCAGGGCAACTTGCCATACTGTAACTCCACCCCAAGAAACTAAAACCTTTTTTCTGTTCTATAACCATTGCTGTTACTATCTAAGTAAGATAACATATGAACCATTTGTACATTCTCGGTTACAATTCTCAGTGCTACAAAGGAATTGTTCTGTGTATGAACACGGACACACACACACACACACACACACACACACACACACACACACACACACACACACACACACACACACACACACACACACACACACACACACACACACACACACACATCTGCATTAAATCTTTCACTGTAACCCTTGAACCAGCTTTCTTGTAATTAACAAAAGCGGGGACTATCCATACATATGAGGTCTTTGTTTTAGACGTCTTTGTTTTAACTTCTTCAGGGAGGGTTTGCAGACTAGATGATATTTGTTTTCCCACGACAAGACTGAAGTCATGTTTATTTGTATAGCCCTCAATCACATGTACGGTCTCATTCGCATGACCACATTTAACAAAGAATAAATAAACATTGGTAAACATTGTAAATGTTAAGACCGGAGCTTTTCCTCTCTGCCCTTTTCTTTGTCACCACTTTATTCTATGGAGGAAAGCATGCAAGTCTTTTCTCTGCCACCATTCATTCTATGGAGGAACTACTATAAATTACAAGTATAATTTGTAATTTATACAAATTATACTTGTATAAGCACTAAAATTCAAAAATGTGGTTGACCTTAAAACAGTGCAAATAATGTATAAAGCAGAAAATAGATTATTACCAAACAACATCCAAAAGTTGTTCCAAGCGAGAGAAAGTCATTACAATTTGAGAGGAGTCTGTATGTTTGATCAGCCATTACTGAGGACGAATGCAAAATATCACTGTATTTCTGTTAAAGGAGTTACTTTGTGGAACAAATGCAGAGATGAATTGAAACAAAGTGCGACATGGAATGCGTTCAAGCTAATTTTTAAAATGGTCATACTAAATAGATATAGAATAGAATAACTACATAACAAATGTACTGTAGGTTGGAACTGAGCATAATTTCGACTGTCTAGTACAGGGGTGGGCAACTTTGTTGATGGTGAGGGCCACAAAATTTCCGCACTCACTCTGGGGGGCCGCATTGTTTATCGCATTGTTTACCCCCATTGTTTACCCCCCCCCCCCCCCCCGTTGACAAAACGGACCCCCCCCCCGCGTTCGCCAGGGCTGAATTTTGGTCCCAGCCCGCCCCTGTTTATCGGCACTCTCGCCTGTAGTACCCCATTACTCAAAAAGCCCATAATAGTCACATATGTGATAAATAAGGGATATTAACTATTATTATTTGTTATAACTTTGTTTTTATTTAGCATATAGTAATGCTTCTATCAACTTCCTACAGCTGTACTGCTAAACAAAACTTCACATTCCTGAGTATGCCTTTCAGAGTATTGCTGTAACCTTGGCTTAAAAATATACAAAAATGAACACTAGAATTATAGTTAATAAGGCTTCTATTAAAATAAACGAGAGCGCGCTCTACTGGTGGACTGTTGTAACTAAAATGGTTCATGGAAAGTTGCATGTTTGGAACAGCTGAAGGCAATAGTTCACCTTTTCGGATATGTTTAGATTACTTTGTTTTTCTTTGTGATTTCAAAAGTGGAAAAAAAAAAAAAAAAGTATTATTCTTTTATTTTTGGGGGATTTTGGCCTGGGGCCGCATTGAGTGACAGTGCGGGCCGCATGCGGCCCCTGGTCTAGTATGTTTTTTGTTTTTTTTTGCTTTTTTAACTTGTTTTTGTTGTTTAAATGAAAGTGTGTAAACACTGGGGCGGAAAGCCAAAATATATTTTCTTAAGGTTTGAGATATTTGAGACATAAAGAAGGGGTAGGACCTGATAAGTTTTCACAAAACTTCTTCCTACTCCTTTTTCGAACATGGACTATAATTTAAGGATGTTAAAATAATTTTGGCGCTGTTTTTTTAATTTTTATTATCAATTCTTTCTTCTTTTTTTCTCCTTTGTCTTTTCTCATTTATATTTTTTAATATGTTCGAAATAAATAAATAAATGAAATGAGTATAAAACACTGATATATATACAAACAATCTGGAAATAAATAAAAATACACATTTTCAAATGACATTCCTTGTGTCCTACGTCCTCAGTGGCCTACATGAGCTACGGGCCGTACACCTCCTACGCCCCCACCTACGACTCCAGCTTCGCCAACATCAGCAAGGAGGAGTCGGACCTGGTCTACTCCTCCTATGGAGAGGAGTCCAGCCTGCAGGGCTCAGAGAGGTATGGCACCTCAAATAACACACTCTATATCAGTGATTCTCAACCTGCTGTGGGCCGTGAGGATAATGCAAGTGGAGAACCGAGGACCGTGTGTGTCTTAGCTCCCAGTAGAACACTTTATTTAGCTTGACAAGCCAAATAAAACTTGTGGGGAAAAGACCCAAGACAATTAAAAGTTGATTCGTTTTTAAAATGGGGGTTTGCACTTTGCAGCCAAATGATTATGAATTTGGGGATCTTTGCTATGAAAGTGTATGAGAACCACTGGCCTGAGGCATTCCTGTATGATTAGCCTTCAGATGACTCTTTAGTCTTCCTGGCTTTGTGTAAGGAGGAGGAGGAGGAGGTGTTTGTTTATTATTGTTGGGCTTTGGCTCCGACCTAAAAACCACACGTTGTGTCTGGTTTGACCCCAGTATTCTGGGAAGATAGAGTCTGCTTACTTTCTGTGTAATTACCTTGAGGTTCAACTGAAGCACTGCAGTGTGTCTCAGCTGTTGTTTGGGTCTGGTGGTGGACTTGTGGCCCACAAGTGAACCTCGGAAGAGGGTTCATGGCCTGACAATAACATCTATAGGGGAACACTGGGTTATTTCTCTGTAACTGTGATGTTGTGATCGAGTGGAGCCTGGAGGCTGGAAAGCAATCAGCAGGGGTGTGCAACCTTAAGGGCCCATGATCGGTGTTGCCATGTCCACGTATTATAAGCCACTGGTTCTCAAACCTTTTTGTGCCAAGGACCCCCAAATTGATATATATATATATTTGGCCACGGACCCCCCATCTGAAAATGTTTTGTGCCAGGGACTCCCAGAAGAGAAGATTTGTAAAAATAGCAGAAGTACAAGCTTGCAGTGCGGTGACGCGCTGTGCTTCTAGATCTGCTATTTTTGAATAGCCAAAATTGATAAAGTGGTTAAAATGATTGTGATGCCATATTAACTACTTTTGCTGGGGACCCCCTGGAACACCCCCAAGGACTCCACTTTGTGAACCACTGTTATAAGCAACGTTGGGCTTGTAAAGTTGCATGTAAATATTGGTAGTTGCGCGTTGTGTTTTTTTTGGGGTGCTTGTTTCTAAAGTGTAGTTGCTTATTTGTGGTTGCTTCCTAATGTTTAAAACCAGTGGTTTTCAAACATTTTAATATCAAGGACCCCCAAATTAATATGTTTTGTCCACAGACCCCCATCTGAAAATATTTGATTCCAGGGACGCCCATACAAGATTATTGTTGTTAAAATGTTTCAAGATTTAAAAAAGGAAATATCTGACCTATAAGCTCACAACCCGTTGCGTCGCATTGTGAGCCCAACCTAAAAGACCTGTATTACTGAACAAACACTCTTATAGCAATGACTACAGAATATTCAGCTCTATATTCAGAATAATGTCAGAATATAGAACTATTTAACACTTCCATATTCCAGGAAGAGAAAGGCTGTAGTTTCCATTAGCTTGATGTCTAGCCAATGATGTCGCTGACAGGTACATTTATCCACAGCGTACTTTTGAGACTCTGAGCACGTAGAAAGAAATGCAATGAAGAAGTTATAATTGTGTGTGCGTGTGTGTGTACAGCATCTCTGAATTCCTGACCAAATCAGAAGAGTACACGTACAAGCTGGCAGACAACCTCCTGGATGCCATGACCAACGGAGAACATTCAAAAAGCCTCAAGGTAACCGAGCCGGTATGTAGGGCTGTGCAAATTAACCGAACATTTAGTCAAATCAGGAGAGAGTATCCATCTTTTTATCAGCCTCAATTTAATAGTGTTCCAATTTATGTCTGCACATTTCATGGGGTCGTCATTCATCATGTATCCTGTATGAGTTCTCTCTTCCTCATTGGATGAAATTGGTATCCTGACCTAAAAATATATTTTCTGTTTACTAAAGAGCTGGATAGACCTGGAGACTCCTGTTACTGAATGTCAATAAGTACATAGAATATAGTCCGAATATAGAGCTATTTAACACTTATTTTAACTATCACTTACCCTACCTTTAAGAGACACGTGCAAGGCCAAGACAATTATTATTATTTTATTTTTGTGTTAATCATTTTGTTTCTCTGACTACCCCAGCAGGCAGAGGAGCCAAAGAAAACACAGAAGGACAGAGATGACATGGAGGTAATGTTACATTTCAGTCTTACATTGCACTTGATTATTGTCACTTTATTTATGTGTTTATAAAACCCACAGACACACTTTACCACTTTCACTTACAAAGTGTTTTCCAAAAATAACTGATCTACAAGCTCACAACGCGTCAGGAGGTCTCTGCCCGACAACGACCGGTCTCTGCCCATCTCCATATTCTAACTTTTTGTGTTTTTTAGTAAATTAACGCCCTACTTGATCATACTACAGCGTCGCACAAAAGCATTAAAAGTAGCAGATCCACAAGCTCGAAATGCGGCGCAAAGCAACACCTTTTGAATCCTGAAAAGTAACAGTTTTGGACATGTGAGGTTTCCACCCGACAGAGACAATATCAAACTGGGGGTCCTTGAACTTAAAAAGGTTGAGAATCACTGCCTTATTAGACCACATGAACCTAAGCGTTCCCCTCATCGACTGTAAAGAAAAAAAGGGAACAGTGACGTCACCCATTGGTTACTACAGTTTCCAGTCCCAAAAAGCAACTGGAAACGAATGCTATTGGTTGGAACGGCAGCGAACCACTCAGTAGACCCAGTAGAAGCCCTAGAAGCATTACCCTACTTTATCATTTTATTCCCATTAATTTTAAAATGAATGGGACCATCATTTACAAAAACTCTTATCATGATAATTGAAAGAAGACTTTAAACTATCGACTGAAAGCATAAAGTATTTATGACTGCGAATGTTTTCTAAGGTAATAAAATCAAATGTAAAGTCTGGTCAAATACCCATTCACTTGAATGGAGTATTAGTGCTTCTTCTGTGGCCAGCAGGAGGGGAAATGGCGATTCCTGCGAGGCCATTAATGAGAACTGCAAGGAACTCGGCACTTCCATATTGGCTTCATTTTAAAAAGCGGATGCTTGCCGCCTGGTTCACCGCAGCCCAGAGGTTGTGTAAGGCCATAGTCTTCATCTCCTGACAACCCCTCTCTCTCTGGTGGATTGTTTTAGTGCAGGTAAATAAATCACGGTTGGTCTTTGATTACGTTATCATGTGTAGAACAACTTTTTAACTCATTAAGTCACCAGACTGCTTGCGCACATGGCACCCAGCTGTGTCAACACGGCGTGACGTCGGGTCTTGAAGCAGTGAAACAAATCCAACACGTGGAAAGAACATTTCCCCTCACCTCACCCCATGAGAGCGCCGCTGCTCAGACAGCCACTCTCAAGCAGTGTTGACAGATTTTGCGAGAGAAGCAAGCAACCAGGTCTTACGAAAAAACTGCCCAAAAGAAGCGACTAGACTAAACATCATTAGGAGGCAACCCCAAATAAGCTACACTACACTTTAGAAACAAGCCCCGAAAAAAAACGACCAATATTTACAAGACACTTTACAGGAAAACAAGCCCAAAGTTGCGTATACAAAGCGGACATGGCAACAATGCTCTCCCCCAGGGTCGACGGGAGATGGTGGAAAAGGCAGTTGTGTTTTTCTTTTTCTCTGCCTCTTCTTGGCCTCCGGCCGCTTGAATCGCCCCTTTGACACAGCGAGGGCAGGAAGCAGACGCACGGGCCACTCAGCCCAGGCACACACACAGCAGCCCCTCTGTCCTGGGCTGTTTGCTGTGTTTGGTGCCTGTCCAGTTCAGCCTCCACTCCCCCCCCCCACCCCTCCCCGGGGCGCCTGCATGGATGTTAGAGCCATTTCATTACATCTTCATTTTTGTTGGAGAGAGCGAGGGAGCGGCGATGACTAAAGAGGTGCTTCACACACAAGGCCTGGCCCGATCCCACCGAGTGTCAGCTGTCCTTCTGTGGAATGCACGTCAGTGACTGACGTGTGCTTGGCAGTGTTGCCAAGTCCGCTTATTATAAGCGACTTTGGGTTTGTTTTTCTGCAATGTCTTGTAAATGTTGGTTGTTGCTTTTTTTTGGGATTGTATTTAAAGTGTAGTTGCTTATTAATATTAACCCATTAAGACCGGGAAAGCCTATACGTTGTTATACCTTTTTAAAACCAGGAAAGCATCTGTGTCTTTTTTAGATGTTGCTATGTATATAGAAACAGGAAAAATTGTCATAAAAAGATTAAGATTTTCTCAATTTAGGATTTAGAAGGCGTTTTTAAAAATCGGCCTCGTGTCTAAATGGGTTACGGCTTGTTGGGTTGGGTTAATGTTGTTTTAATCAGTGGTTCCCAAACATTTTAATGTTAAGGACCCCAATTTCTTTCCAATATCGCTGCTGTGCATAGAGCCTATTGTAATCAAATTTGGTAGAAATTGGTAATCTAATTGAATCCTTTATGATCCTTCTTCCTTGATGTTCAGGTGGTGGAAGCTGCAGCAGCTAAGGGCAGTAGACTGGAACCTGTGAGCGGGCTGGGCTCAACTGTCTCCACTGGTGACCATATGTCTGGAGGTGAGGCTGTGCTACTGTAGGTCTAGGCTTGTGAAATGACTTCTCCATTATTTGATGAATGGAAAAAGTAATCGATTTGAGCTCTTTTTTTTTTATTGAATACTTTATTAGACATGCATGTAAACAGCCCGGTGTACAGTCAGACATTTGAGCTAAAAGGATCACACAATAAAGTCCTGGGGACTTCCATTGCGGTTCTATGTATGCTATCACCTTTCTATGGGAAAAGTGAGTTTACCTCCCCTTGTGGTCTCCTGATTTTTCAGGCCAATTTTGAAAGAAACCAGTGTTACACATCCTTTAATCATGGATGGTGTGTCAGGGCATTCCACATTTTGGTGGCAGAGCAGTAGAATAAGAACTTTCCCATGTTTGTTCTAAATGTGGGTCTCCATTTCTTGTCTGCCATGTTTCAGTAACTTGAACCAGTTCTACTCAAGACGGGGGAAACCCTTCCAATAAGCGTGGATTTTTTTTAGTTGGGAGAATGGTTAAGTCGAGGTAGTGATTTAAAACCACAGAGAAATTAGAAGAAAAGAAAAACTATTTATAATTTTGGTTCAAGTTTTGATGTTTTCTTTTTTTATTAGACTTGGGAATAAAGGTGCTTGCAGTTTTATAGGTTCATTCACATGTCACGATGCGATGGGTAAAAAGGTCAAATCATGATTAAGCAGCACCTTGTCAGACTTGTCGTGGGTTGAATTACCTGTTACCTGAAACATCCTACTGTCTGCCAACATATGCTGAGCAATGTGCCTTGAGAAAACAATGGAGAAAAAAATGTAGGCAAATTTGGGTCTTCACTTGTCAGAAGAGGACTACATTAGGGAGGGGACGATATGAAAATGTCATGTCACGATTAAAATTTAAGCCGAGGTTAAGGTTTTTGCCTGACGCTGATATGTATGGTTTCGTGGGGGAAATGGAGATATTCGTTGAGATATTTGTTTCAGAAGGATATGAGAACAAACAAGCTTCTAACTGCGGTCGGCGTAATAAATTAGTCCTAAAGTCCTAAGTTGTCTTTCTATCGTCCGAAATCATTAAATCAGCCATTAGTCAGAATGCCTCATTATGCATCCTGCTAGACTAGCCTAGAGCAGGCCAATAATGAGTGGTTTCTTTTAAAAGGTTGTGTGGTTTGTCAGTGTTGCCAGAGGCGGATGTAGGAGATGAAAGAAAGCAGCTAGATTGAGAGCATTAATATTCTGGTTGGAGAATGGACTTTTTGTGTTCAATACATCATAACCAAGGACAGGAGAAATGGGCTGCCTTTGTACAGTAGGTGCACTCACTGAAGTGCATGTGTGTGTGCAGTTGTGTGCTGTTTTGTTCTTGTGTGTATCAACATTTGCTGTGTATATTTGGGAGATAAATATTGACGCTTATAGAAATTATTATTATTTACACACAAGATTTTGAGAAATGATCATTGGTATCATGATGACAGACAGTAGATGTCCTTTGGTCATTACACAGAACAGTCTATTATGTTTCAGTCATAACTAGCATTTCATATCACCCAAGAGAGGCTTTGGGGGCTTGGAGCTGCCCCTTTCGCCACCCCACGTGCCCTTGATTAGGGCCCAACAGCTGTGGCCCTTATCAAGAAGGACATTTGAACAAATAATTAATATTTTTTGATTTATTTTATAATCAATAATTTATAACATAAAATAAAGAGAAATTGAGCTGGTTGCTGTCAGTTTTCACCTGATTAAGTGACGGGTGCTTTGCAGCCGCAACTACTTTAAAGTGTATGATTTACTGTTTAAACATATTGTTTGATGTGCCCTTTCTGTTGTAATTTGAGCACCTGCCCCCTGCAGTGGTCTCTGCACGGCCCTGGTTAAAGGCTGATACATTTTGTAGTGTAGGATTAAGGCTTGACTGTAGTCAAAATCAGCGGTGCTCACAATGAAAACAAACCTCTGTGTGTTTTTCAACCATCACAGAGGCCCTGCACTTCCAGAAGAAGTTGGACGACACCACAAAGCTCCTCCGTGAGCTCCAGGAAGCCCAGCGGGAGCGGCTGAGTGCCAAGCAGCCTCCTAACATGATCTGTCTGTTGGCTCCCACTGCCAAGGAGCTGCAGCTGGGTAAGTGACTCCTCTACTCCCCATGCATGGGTCCCTTTGTTTGTCCCCCTCCTCTCGGGGCCCTCCTCCATTCATCTGAGGACTATCAACAACACTTTTCTGTTCACCTCTATCCTTACAGATGGGGGAATTTCCCCTTTTCAGAAGGGATTCTTTCATATCGTCCAGGCAGAAACCTCTTATCTCCATATTCTAACTTTTTGTGTTTTTATTTTGGTAAACTAATGCCCCACTCGTCACACAAAAGCATCAAAAGTAGCAGATCTACTAGCTCGAAGCTTGTCGATCTGATACCTTTGCTATTTTTAAATTTGAATCCTTAAAAGTAACAGTTTTGGTCATATGAGGTTTCCACCCGACAGAGACGATATTAAGTTGAGGTAGACCTTATATAGTGCCCAGAAATTTGATTGTGGTAAAAGATGCCTGCCTTTGAAGCCATGCGTCTCCCTCTGTGGTTTAGAATTGAACTGATTGTACTTGCAAAGCCTAATTCTTTAACCCTATTTTTGGCAAATTATATATGAATAAAAAAAGCAGATCTACAAGCTTACGCTATGAGTTTCACTATTTGTAGTACAACGATGTATAATTATAGGGCTTAAAGGTAGGGTTAAACAAAATTGATAAAAGGTTAAAGCTCTATATTGTGATATTAGTAATTGCTATAGAGTGTTCAGTAACAGGGGTCTCCCCATCTCACCAGCTCTGTAGTAAACAGAAAATACATTTGCAGGGGGATTGCCAATTTCAGCCAATCAGGAAACGGTACCCATTTATCAGCTTAGATTTTATGGTTTTCCTTTTCCAATTTTGTCTGCTTATTTTTTTGTGTCATCACATCCAATTTCACTTGTTGTCAAAACAATGTTTTGCACCCCGCCCGTCCGCCCTTGTGTCTGTGTGTCAAATCGGTACACATTATCTCTATGGTCATGTGATCAAGATTGATCTGTCCGATTATTCATATTCCATCAACATTGCTGGCCCACAATAACCTACCTGACCTGACGGAGACCTGTGTTCCGAGGAGCACTTTTACACACTGATACTCAACAGCAATGATTACTATAATCAGGATATAGAGCCATTTAACACTTATTTTAACAAAAATAATGTCACTTACCCTACCTTTTAACAAAAGTGGAGTTTAAAGCAATATGGTACATCTTTACATAAAATAGGACTAAAACTAAATGGTCTGTTATTCAAAAGACTATGACTAAGACTAAATCAGAATTTGCTGTCAAAATGAACACTGCTTTACATGTTTTCACGTCATGTGAAGTTTTTCTTTTATAGTTTTACGTAATTGATAACTACGTGGAAAACATAAAAGTTTAATGTCTTTGAACGTTTGTCTTTGTCTGTAGCTGAGAAGGTGACGGGGAACCTGGCCCAGCTCACCAGCCAGGTTGCTCCGTGTGACGTCAGCAGTGTGTGGGGCATCCGGAGGGCCATGGGCATCTCTCTGCCTCCAGAGCCCAGCCAGCCTCTCATAGACCTCACCACAGGTACTGCACAACACTAGGGCTGTCCCAATTACAACATTTAAGTTGAACATTAATTGTCACACAAATAATGGCTTTTTTGGCTTTGAACATTGGAACTTATGAATAAAAACTACATTTCTGTCGGGCCTTTCAGGCTTCGTAAACAACAGTTTCACTGGGCAGATATGACAAATAACTTGCATATTGTCACCGTCGGGTGGAAACCTTGTATGTCCAAATCCGTTCCTTTTAAAAAAAAAATATTTTAAAATATTGAAAATAGCAGATCTACAAGCTCACAACGCCCTATTTCCACCTATTTTGAAAATAAATGAACATTTTTCAACATGGAAACGATTTTGACGATTATGCAAAACTCTGCGATTATCTCAAATAATTGCGATTAGACTATTATGTAATAATTGTGACAGGCCTACACAGCACAGCCTCTCATAGACCTCACCACAGGTACAACACAGCACAGATTTCATCCCAGCTAAACGTTTCTCGTGACATGATGGTTGTGTATTGTACTGGTATTTCCAATGCATTTATGGGTAAGGTCTTTGCTTTGGTACGTCCCGTCCCCCCTTGGCTATAATCAGCCCCTAACATCTCTAAATGTCGATTGTGACATATACATCTCTGGTCAGTTTTTCTAATGGGTAAATGATTGTCCCATTGCTGTTACTCTTCATATTGCTCAGTATAAATTGATGCATTTTTTAAATTCCAATATACTGTCATTTACAAAATGCCAATAAAAATAAGCAATTACTGATGACGTTCTTGGTATTGTTCCCCTTTCAGTGCAGGAGCTGGCAGAGCCCATGGACACCATGTGTGGTCAGGAGGGAACAACACTCGTCGCTGTTTAATTAAATCCTATTAAACATCTGGATTGTTTGATATTTCATGTTTTGTACAAAAGGTGCTTTTTGTGTGACATTTGTATGCATTTCAGTCAATAAACCTTTTTATAGAAAGAAGATTTTTGTTGTTTTTTTAGGGCTTGCCCAACACCTGTGGCCCTTATAAGAACATTTGAAAAAGAATAATACATTTTCATATAACCGCGACATATTGCAGATACGTCAGCATTGGAGACTGTGCAGAAGGCACAGAATATTGGCCAACAACAGTTCCCAAGCATTCTTGTGGAGAGAACCGATGTGATGACCCAATCCACTGGCAGGGTCAATGACGTGACGCTCTTTTGTATTGTTAAATTTAAACGGTACACAATTAGAAAACAAACATACTTCATTCTGTTTGAGGACCTAGTCAAAGATTTCTGGTTTAATTCAGTATTGGTAGAATATTTGGAGGAATGAAGTAGTTTTATTATATTATGTAGTGTATTTTATATTGACCTGGGGCCTATTACACGAAAGGAGAATTAAATAAGCCTGGATTTAAGTCAAATCCAGGTTTGACAAAGTCTGGTCCGTACAGCCTGGTTTATTCCGTTCCATGAACGCCAAGCCAGGCTGAAAAGGAGCGACTTTGTCGAGCTAGACCTTGTCAAGCCAGGCTGTGTCGAGCCAGGATGGTAAAGCCAGGCTTCACGTATTCTTATAAAAGACCAAGAAAGTCGAAATCCTTGAACTTGACCAATCAGGGAGCCCAAAACCAGAGCGGCGTTCTTCTCTGTGGCTGAACAGCAGCACTGCAGCAGCTCATGGAACAGTGGCGTTCCCAGGAATTACATTTAGGGCAGGCGAGATCCCCCCCGAAGGGGGAGGGGGGGTGGTACTCGGGGAAAAATCTCGGGGGAAACGAGTTAACAACACTACACTGACTACAAAACTGAAAAATGTTAATTAAAACAATATGCAAGTATAATCAATCAATGAATTCTTCAGCAGTGGTCTCTTCATGTTGTAGTTTAGTAATAAATGGCTCAAGCTGCTCTCAGAGCCCCTTTTTATGCCAGGTGAGTACAGGTGATGGCCCAGACCCCCACTCCTGGCACTCCTGGTACCCCATGAAGTCAAAGGCATACATTTGCATCACTATATAGGCGAGGGTCGCTCTGCTGAATGGATATGGTGGTGATTAGCTGCCTGCCCGCGTGAATGGACGAGGAGGCGGGCTAATGGTCCGACGGCCACTATTCTGTTTGGATTTTTTTCACTGCCTGTTTTTCAGTCAGTCTTTTACTTAATTTTCTAGGGGAGGCGAGATTTTAGTTCCTGCCTCTATGGTGGGTACGCCACTGATAGCGTCACAATCATTTTAACCACGTAGCTTTGGCTGTTCAAAAATAGCAGATCTACACCGCGCTATGAGCTTGTAGATCTGCTATTTTTGAAAAATCTTGAAAATGTGTGTATATCTTTGAAATATATATACATTTTTAAAGCGAACATTTTTAACTCAAATCTTTGCTTCTGGGGGTCCCTGGCACAAAACATTTTCAGATGGGGGTCCGCGGCGAAATGTATAAATTTAGGGGTCCTTGGCATGAAAAAGGTGTAAAACCACTGTTCTAAATGGCAGTGGTTCACAAACTTTTTAGCTCAAGAGTCTTGAGTCCCAAGACTCAAGACCCAAAAGAGTCTTGAGTCAAGACAGAGGCTCACAGGGAGACATCAAATTTCTCTTTTGGTCTCTTGAGTCTAGGGACTCAAGACCCAAAAGAGAAATTTGATGTCTCCCCGGGATCCTCTGTCTTGACTCAAGACCCAAAAGAGAAATTTGATTGTCTCCCCGGAATCATACGAGGAAGTAAAATGTATTATAAGCAAGAAAGGAAACACGCATCAATTTTTTGTTGAACAGCATGATGAGACATTATTTCCCCATTAGAAAAGTTATGTAGCTACTAAGCTTTGGGACATACTAAAAAGTAATTTGGCATAATACTAAATAGTATGCAAGTATGTGATGACGAAGCCATGGTCTTCTATGCAAGTATGTGATGCATGCAATGGATCCAGGGAGAAAGCGTGGCAAAGTATTGCCAAATTAAATGCACAAGTCGTCCAAAAATATATACAATTTATATACAAATCCATACATATGTAATTCAGTTAGGCTTAAACATGAGTGTATAGTGAATATTGGAATTATTGTATTTTTGGGTGAACTATTCTTTTAAGTGTTTTGTTCAGGACACTTTGACACATTGCTGAGGCTTGGGATTTAACCTGGAATTTATGGCTTGCCAGGCAGGCTCTCTAACCATTCAGCTATGGCCACATCATCAGCAGAGATTCTAAGGCAGTTCTACATTGTAACAGTAAAGGGGTTTCAGGGGAAACCAGCAAAATGAGGAATAATATAATAAAAGACTGCCTTGCTAAAAAAGCGTCATGTCTCTCATTTTTTACAATGTATTTGATATTACCTTTATATTATTTAATAAATTATGCATTTCATCCTCTATTCTCTTTGTCCAGCAACCTTTATGATAAAGGTTAAAAAAGATAGTAGACCCATGGGAGCCAGATTGCTCAGATGCCTGTGCTGGGATTCGATCCCATGATCTTGTGGTCTGAAGTGAAGAGCTCTTCCGACTGAGCTATGGATAGAGCAGCCGCAAAACCAGAGGCGTCAATTGGGTATGGCAGGGTATTGCAGCTGCCATACCCTGGCTCCAGGAGAAAGACATTTTTTTTATAATTTTTTTTTTTTTTATAAAAATAATTCCATGAATGTCTCTGTCTATCTGCGTTGATTATTCTGTTATTAAATTTCAGTAAAATAACTACCAATGCAAAATGATTGCTTTCACAGGGTATTTCATTCTTCACAACTGCTTGTATCTCCCCTATCTTGTCAAATGGTATATTCCCAGGCCCAGCCTGGGAATCCCAGGTTCAACACAGGTGCAATGCATTATTGTTAATTAGCAAGCAGCAGAGGTGCGTTTTTTCAATAGCAGACAGGCTGTTTTATTTACTTGTGAACAGTGAATTTGAAACAGTATGCCCTATGTTGTTATTTAACATTTCTAACGCTATTGTATATTTGTCTCATTCTCTTGCATTGTTGGCATGGTATGTGGATATAGAGGGGCTGAGACTGCATGCATTTGAAAAGGCTCATGTCACACAATACATATCTGATGTATGGCTGAAGCATTGCATTTAATTTCCTTGTGATTATGGTCTGAATAGAACTTGTTACAACCATGTTACAGTAAGTGTGATGTAGTAGCCTGTGATGCAGGTGTAAGACCATTTGTGTTATAGGTATAATGTATAGTTTTCTATGCATTTTGGGAGTGTTTTAGCAGGGGCCCCCAAAAATGTATTCGGCCGCGCGGCGAGATAGTTAACCCTGCCATACCCTAGCTTTTACTGAACTGACGCCACTGCGCAAAACAAGCAGAAGTCACACTTTCAACTCCCACCAAAAAGCAACGATATGGGGAATAATGTCAGTCAAGTCAACTGAATTGTCAAGGTGGTGTAACCACCATTCAAGGAACCATTTTGTATATTATGCAAGAAGACCATGGCTTCGTCATCACATACTTGCATACTATTTAGTATTCTGCCAAATTACTTTTTAGTATGTCCCAAAGCTTAGTAGGTACATCATTTTTCTAATGGGGAAATAATGTCTCATCATGCTGTCAGTTCAACATAAATTGATGCATTTTTATATTCCAATATACTGTATACAAAATGCCAATAAAAAAGCAATTACTGATGACATGATTGGTATTGTTCCCCTTTCAGTGCAGGAGGGAATAACACTTATTGCTGTTTAATAAAATCCAATTAAACCGCTGGAGTTTAATATTTCACGTTATGTACAAAATGTGCTTTGTGTGTCAGTGTGTGATATTTGTATGCATTTCAGTCAATAAGCCTTTTTTATAGAAAGCCTGTTTTCTCAGACGTTATACGGCAAACTTATGAAAACATTTATTACATCGCGTAAATGTACAAAATTCACAAATTCTTTGTTCACATGAAGGCAATATACTAGTACAGACATGGCAGTGGAAAGACCGATTTTGGGAGGGCAATCTAGCGTTCAGATGGTTTTAAGGCAGTGGCTCTCAAAGTGGGGTCCCCAGCAAAATTAGTTAATGTACCATCACAATCATTTTAACCATTTAGATGTTGGCTATTCACAAATAACAGATCTACAAGCTCTGTTATGAGCTTGAAAATATCGAAAATGTCTGGATTTTAATTTTTGTGTTCATAAATCTTCTTTTCTGGGGGTCTCTGGCAAAACCTTTTCAGATGGGGGTCCACCGCCAAATACATATCAGTTTAGGCGTCCTTGACATGAAAACGTTTGAGAACCACTGGTTTAAGGCTAAAGACAGCACAGCATCAATTCCCTCGTTGCAGCATGTATGCAGACGGGCAGCAATAAGACACGTTGGAGGTCGATCATGTTGGCTGATCTACGCACAAGAAAAAACACTCTACAGCTAACAGATGGCTTGTATACCGCACAACACAGTGTATTTCTATGTCAAACTACAACTAAAATATTTCCATATATTATGTAAAAGTGAAAAGCAATAGGTTCTGCCTGGCCAAGCTGCAGTAATAATATTTTCCCACAAATTGATGATGTAGCTCGATAAATGTCCATTTCCACTGAAGAGTGTTGATGCAAGGCGCTCTACAACACCAATTTCCAGTTCCAATTATAATCATTTCTGTCGACAAAAATATGACTGAGCCTGAAAAACAAGAAAATTGTCGTATTTTTTTTATGTAGATGCAGTTGTTTTCAAATGTACAGCTTGGCCAGCACCTAAAAGTCAGTATTAAATTCACTCTTCTTTTTTGTTCAGCGCCAAAAACATTGAATAAGCAAAATACTATTTAAATCCCCCCCTTTTCTGTCCAGCACTTACAAGGGGCATTATAATTGTACAGCATTTCTATCAATGCATCAGGCCTCATATTTTGCCTATTACACAGTAACAGAGCATTGTGATCCAGCCCTTAAATTAGAAAACGATCGACTGTGGGCTCCAAAACACCATCCAAAACGGAATCCAATGTATTTTGGAAACCAGTTCCTTATAGGATCCTAATGGTCAGTCCAAAGGGATTTAATTACATGTACTGTACATCTGTATTTGGCGTTTAATATTACACACATCCCTTCACGTAAAACATCTAACGAGAAAAACGGGAAAAAGTAAAGCGACCGATCACTAGACATAAGTGTGTGTGTGCGTAAACACAAAAAAGATTCTGAATGTATGTACATCGCTCCAGCATGCATGCAGTCCACCAAGACTGACAGATTGTGACGGACGGACGGCTCCCCATCATAGTGCATCGGAGTTGGGGGGTCCACCACATAGCAGCGCAGAAGTTCCTCAAATTCCTCGTCACACCTCAGCATTTCAGTCAGTAACACTACCGTCATCACTACCATGACGACTTTAACAGTCAGCTCCCCCTCAACATCCATCCATGGTGCGTGGGAGTTTTGTAAACTCTTGACTTGTGTGAGTCTATGTAAAATGTTTTCCGTGTGCCATAGATCCCAGTTTGCTGACTTTTTTTTGGGGTGGGGGGGTGGTGGGGGGCAACACCTAAGCCTATCAGCTCAGGCCCATGCCCTGCTGCTTGCTCATGTCTGTGCACAAGAAGAAGGTCTTCAGTTCTCCTTTGCCCTTGACGTTGATGAGGCCTCGGCACTCACAGGAGTAGCCCAGTTTCTGAAGGACACCCGACGTCTCCTCGGTCACCTGGAGGTTTGCGGGGGAACAAATGTTTCACACTTTAAAGGGATAGTTCACCCAAAAAAACTTCCCTTTTTTTCTATCGATTAGTCACCCCCCATGGAGACTTGAATTCCTGGATTATTATTTTTTTGTCGCATTCCTAAGCCAATAATTTGATGACCAGAATCAGCATCGGTAGGCAGCGTTTCCAGTAGGAGACACAAAGGAGACTCTTTGTGTCTCCTACCGTAACCACTGCCGGTCATCAAATTATTGGCGGTGTATGGGGTGACTAATCTATAGGAAAAAAAGTCATTTTGGGGGTGAACTATCCATTTAAAACGGAAGTCACAGCAGTTAATGTGTCATGTAATCAACAACATGTCTCTATTCCGGGCATGATGTGATAGGCAAACATTTGACAACAAATAGCAGATTCTACAACTTCACAACGTGTTGTGACCCGTTTTGAGCTTGTAGATCGGCTATTTCCACTATTGACGTACATCTAAATACACAAGGGATGAAGGGATAATCATATCAGTGGGGAGCCGGTATTATTGAGAAATAAACCCAGACAGGGTGATTGATCTTCTATAATGGAGGATTTCATTGCTTACATTCTTGGGTGTACCGTTTAGCTGTAAATTACATTGTGTGTTTGTTTACATGGCTGCCATGTTGGAATACGGCAAAAATCAAGCAACGCAGATTGGTATGAGCAGGTTCTCTTGAGTCTTTGATCAGACGTCGGTCTGTTATTGAGTTCGGCGGTCATAATTGAAAGATTACAGACCGATTAATTCAGTGATTGAACAAATCAGAATCAAGCGTTCAACCAAGCCGTGTAATAAATAGGGCTAATTGGTTAATGGGATTTGTGCAGGACAGTTGTCCATTGTCTGTGTGTGTTCATTCAGCCATGGTTGTGGTGAGCTGTGTACCTGGATCTTCCCCATCTCTCCGGTGCTCTCCATTCTGCTGGCCACATTGACAGTGTTGCCCCAGATATCATACTGAGGCTTCCTGGCTCCGATCACTCCAGCGATGACAGGACCATGGTTAATACCTGTGGGATGAGCACACAGTGTCATAAGGACCGTGGTTAATACATGTGGGATGAGCACACAGTGTCATAAGGACCGTGGTTAATACATGTGGGATGAGCACACAGTGTCATAAGGACCGTGGTTAATACATGTGGGATGAGCACACAGTGTCATAAGTTAATACCCAGACATCCCATCTCCCGGGAATTAGCATCCGCTCCCGGACAACCGCAAGCGGACATAAATCTCCTGCAAATACCGACCAGATGGTGGATTTGCAGGAGAACGGTTCCTATTTACTGCTCATTGCTCAGATCCGGTCTGGAGCCCGCCTGCGGTCTCTGTACTTTACACACATTAAGCACACAGACCGGATCTGCAACCTGCAACGGCCCTTTTACCTCGTCTTGTTTACGTCTCATTTGTCGCTGAACTGTCAATCAAAGCATTGTCAAGCTAAATGTATTGACCACTTTAACCCGGATTATTATCACTATTTTTGGCATTATAGATGGAAAGAGTCACTGCCATTTATGCGTGTTGTGAGTTTGTACTTTTGAAATAAGTTGTTAATGTCAACAGTCTGTATGCTACAGTATTGTCTGCTCTCTGAAACAACAGGAAAGTCTATTGTAAACACTGAAGCATTCCATGGCCTCATGACACTGTGTGCTCATCCCACAGGTATTCAGACATCCCACCCTGGGAAAATCCATTTCCGAGAGGACTCGTATCTGTCGAGCGGGGGGGGGGGGGGGGGGGGGGAGACATTAACTTGTTCACTGCCAGAATAAATGAATCATCCACTGCCAGCAATTTTTTAAATTTTCGTGCCGTTTCAAGTAGTCACAGAATATTTATCTCCAGTATCATCCTGGAGATAAGTTTCACTGTGCTTCCCCGTTGGCTTGCTATGGGCCGTTGAAAATACTGTGGCATGTCTCGCCAAAAGTACATAGTAAAACACAGGAGCCGAGATACAGGCGATTTCCCAAAGACGTTAAACAGGAAGTAGATGGAGTAGTAAATATTGGGATCACGTGATCTCCTGCATCTGGGGATAAGCGGTCACTCATGTGTTAGCGAAGAGCGCCATCTTGTGGAACCCCCCCCCCCCCCCAAATTGTTTATGTCAAAATCGTTCTTGGCAGTCTGGGCCTTTGGAAAAAAGTCGTCAAAATCGTCCTTGGCAGTGAATGAGTTAACTCTCTCAGTGCCAATAAAATAAAAAAATATGTTCATACTGTGCCAGCAATTTTTTTTTTTCAAAGTAAAAAAAAAATCACACTCAGTGTGAGTAAGTGGTGCCTACTCTGTTTGATGAGTGTGTGCTGTCATTCAGGCGGTATAAATCTATTTGATGTGTGGGCGCTGGCATTCAGACTGGTATTGAGGCGGTACTAAAAGAGCATTTGTACTTTTTTTAAATCGACTTTTAAATATTTTTACTCATTTTAACCATGTTTAGGTATTTTTACTCATTTGAAGTACTACTGAGTATTTTTTTACTCAATTTAAGTACTCTTAAGTATTGTTACTCAATTTATTTTCTTGAAAGTATTTCTAATCACTTTTATTAACTTTAAAGTATTTTTTACAAATTTTTACAACTTTTAAGTATTTTTACTATTTTTATCAACTTTTAAGTATTTTTACTCTTTTTATCAACTTTTAAGTATTTTTACTCATTTTGAGTACTTTTAAGTATTTTTACTCAATTTAAGTACTCTGAAGTATTTTTACTCAAGGTATTTCCTTTTAAATATTTGTACTCACTTTATTTACTTTTAATAATTTTTACTCACATTGTAGATCGGTCGTTTTAGTGTGTGTGTGTGTGTGTGTGTGTGTGTGCGTGCACACGTGCGCGCCAGTCTGTGTGTGTGTGTGTGTGTGTGTGTGCATGTCTTTAAGTGGCGCATGTTGCAACGGTGCGCCTTGCAAGTCTGCATGTTACGTGTGTGTGCGTGTGTGTGCGCGCGTGTGCGCGCACACGCACGTGTGCAGTGCTGGCTTGTGTGTGTGTGTGTGTGTGTGTGTGTGTGTGTGTGTGTGTGTGTGTGTGTGTGTGTGTGTGTGTGTGTGTGTGTGTGTGTGTGTGTGTGTGTGTGTGTGTGAGTGTGTGCGTGTGTGTTTGTGTGCATTTCTTGAAGTGCCGCATGTGTTGCATCTTTGCCGTCTGCAAACATATGGACGGACGGACGGACACACAGACACGGCCAAATGTAGAGCAGCTGGCACCTCTAAAAAGTGCTTAGGAAGCGAGATACAGCCTTTTTCAGTTCTAAGTTAAACAAAGAGTGGATGGAGCTGCAAATCTTCAGATAATGATATCTTGGGTTCTGAACATTTTTTTCCCTCAGTTCTGGCACTGAGGGCATTCAGAAAAAACTCGGGATAACTCAGGGCTTGGCACTGAGAGAGTTAAAATGAAGCAACAGTGGATTCCATATGAAGTTGTTGAGTGCTAGCCTGGGCCCTATTCCTCGAAAGGTGAATTAAATAAGCCTGGCCTTAAGTCAAATCCAGGCTTGACAAAGTCAGGTCCGTATAGCCTGGTTTATTCGGTTCCATGAACGCCAAGCCAGGCTGAAAAGGAGCGACTTTGTCGAGCTAGACCTTGTCAAGCCAGGCAAAAAATCTGTAATATATTATCAAACATCTAACAACAATATGAACTACAGTGTTAACAGAGTGACAATGACATGAGTCATTGTGAAACAATTATCCGCCATTGTTTCTGTGGGCAGTTAAACTTTTTACTTTCGGTTTTAAAACGCTCTCAAACTTCTTTTTTGAGCCACAGAATTTACTTTTAAGATATCGTTTGGATAGAATTTAGTTGTTTAACTTCATATATGTGGTCAATTAATCATGACAGAGCCTATTTAAAAATAAAAATGTAGAGAACCGGCAGGGGCGGCAGTGACACGCATGTATCCGAATAAGGCAACCTATTTTGGGCATGGCCGTCTCAAAAGTCCCGTTGCGTCACATTAGTCTGGAACTGGTAAAAATGCACTGGCTGAAGTGGGACACTGCTGATTGGCTGAAGGGGTTGTCAGTCAACGGTATTACTCCCGCCCAACTCCAGCCCACAGCCAAAATTGCAGAATGGGTGATCATGCCAGACTCACTCCTGAAATAAATTACAAATGAGATTTCCGGAGGGAGGGTTTATACTGATGTAATGTAAATCAGCTACAGTACATACTGCTCAGTGGGAGTTCCTCTGCTACCCCTTTCCCCTTCTTTCCCACAGCAGTTGGGAAAAATATGTACGTCAAACCTCAAAGAGTTCATGGCTAAAGATATGGCCCGTAAAAACCAATTACCATCATATGGCTTTTTAATAAAAATGTCTGTGACAGGATATTTAGTGGGTTTCATTCCTCATTGTTTTGACACAGCTGTGGATATAAGTGCTCTGCTGCTCCGTCGGAAACTGTTTATGCAGTCACAGTGTTCTCTCCGAGGCAAACTTCATGTGTTTTATGGCCAAAAAAGTTATTATGTGTCTCTTATCGTTCTGTTGAACTGTAAATGTTTCTTTTCTCTGTTGAAAGCTGCTATGAATAAAACAGTCTGGGATGAAGAGCATACATGTCCGTATCATAAAACAACAAACGGAGGACGTCTCTAAAAGGTATCTATGGTATGTAAATATGACCACTGATTATGTACATTAGTCCAGTAAAACGTGCCAAGGACCCCCAAATTGAAATGTATTTGGCCACGGACCCCCCCACCCCCCAACCAGGTTTTGTGCCAGATGACCCCCAGAAGAGAAGATTTGTGTAAACTAAATTCTTAATACAGCGGCACGAAGTTACGCGCTGTGAGCTTTATTTTTGAATAGCCAACGTATAAAATATGGATAAAGGGGTTAAAATGATTGTGATGCTTGTTAACAAATTTTGCTGGGGACCCCCTGGAACCCCCTCAAGGACCCCACTTTGAGGACCACCGCATTAGTTGATTGGTGTAATTCATTGGATTAAAGCAAGATAAAATGATAACATGTTTTAGAAATATTAGTCCTGCTGTTTTACATATACGGCCTAATACCAGGTGAAGAAATCACAGACTGAGGCCTTAACCTTTGCTTTCATGAAATATCCGAGACCATTAGGGTTTAATGGAAAAATACTTCTAAACATATTGCTAGTCTGACCACTTAAAAT
This sequence comes from Gymnoscopelus braueri, assembly GCF_963280865.1. NCBI lineage: Eukaryota > Metazoa > Chordata > Actinopteri > Myctophiformes > Myctophidae > Gymnoscopelus > Gymnoscopelus braueri. The sequence goes on from NC_137603.1 coordinate 51,126,565, forward strand.
GCTCTACTCTTTAACTCATTCAGTGCCAAACTTATTTCTGGCTTTATCACCCCTGTGCCAAGGCAAAAATACATTGTAAAAAAAAAAGTGCTTAGGAGCCGAGATACAGCCTTTTTCAGTAAGAAGTTAAACAAGAAGTGAATGGAGCGGCAAATCTTCAAATCATCATATCTTGGGTTCTGAACATAAAAAAAAAAGATCTAAGTTTTATTTTTTTTGTTTGTTTTTTGTTATGACGTCGGCGACGTCAGTGGCACTCTGGGCTTATGAAAAACGTGACGTCGGCGACGTCATTAGCACTGAATGAGTTAAAACAAATGACCAAAAATAGCCTATCTACAAGCTCTCAATGCGTTGCAGACGCATTGAGAGCTTGTAGATAGTCTATTTTCGCTGAGCAACATGCTTTCATAGAAGACATGCTGGCTTCTATGGAATCCAAAAGACTGAATTCAGTCGTGGCGAATGATAACTTTAATCCATGTGTAATATTAATGAGGGTCAGTTTATGACCAACACAAAGTTGACAAGTGGCTTTTACCACTGCATGGGTTCATCTCAAAACCATATGATGATCCTCTGTTTTGACAACTACTCTTTTTGTTTCCACAAATTCCATAACGATGAGAAAACGACCAGGAAAATAGCCAGAATCCACACACACCTAACATTTCTATGGACTTGCGTAAGTTTTAAAAAGCACAGATGTTCTCCATTTCTGAATCCAAAGATCTCACCTTTACATGAAATGAAAAGCTCTTTCTTGTATTTATTATAAATATGCATAGTCAATATGTTCAAGTGTGGGAACACTATGAACACCAATAAGCGATCGCTTAACAAAACTGCTATTCTAAAGCAAAACAAAAACGTTTATAAAATGTGATGGTACCTGCTTTTGCTTAATAATAATTTATAATTACACATACATTGAGCTGGCTGCTATCAGTCATATCGTTGCTGTCAGGCAGAAACCTCTTATCTCCATATATTTTATTATATTTTCATAAATGAATGCCCTACTTGATCATACTACAGCATCAAAAGTAGCAGATCTAAAATATTGTTTGATGTACCCTTTTGATGGAATTTGAGCACCTAGCCCCTCCAGTGGTGTCTGCACGGTCCTGATAGTGTCCTTGTGGGAGAAAGGGTGTCGTGGGTATGTCTACTCACCCACACGGAGCCGAAAGCTGTTGAAGGAATGTCTGTTGATGCCATCCAGCTTGCCGATGAGAGCGATGGCAAACTCCACCATGTTGCCTATCTGGGCCTGCTGCCTCTCTCTGTCCTGAACCAACATTAAAGACACAAGTATAGACCACATCAGAATGTTTGTAAACAAACAAACCAACATTAAAGACACATGTATAGACGATTATTTACAATCTGACTAGGTTTAATGTTAGTTGGAACATGGAAGTAGCATGTCTACCTGGTTGTTCTCCTGGCCGGGCGTCCCACTGAGGCCTGCTGCTGCCATGTAGGTGCTGCCTATCGTCTTAATCTTCTCCACACCACTGAACTTAGGCTTGGACAGAAGCTGTGACCAGGAACAAATAGAAATAAAAGATTTAATGGATTTAAGTTCTGACTGATTTCAGTCATTTAGATTGCTGGCTTCTATGGACGCATGCGGCACACAGCAAAAATAGCCGATCTACAAGCTCACAATGTGTCGCGTTGTGAGCTTGTAGATCGTCTATTTTCGGTTATATGTTATTTTGAGATTGAAGAGTATTTGAAGTGGTCATACTAGCAATAGAATAGATTAAAGAGTGTTTAAATTGATCACTCTAGCTGTAGAATACATGATCAGGAAGAATCAATAAAACCCCAAAGGTCTCGGATATTTCATTAAAAAAGCAAAGGTTAAAGCCTTGCTCTGCGATTTCTTCAACTGGTTGGCCGTGTGTAGAACAGCAGGAACATGACTGTAGGTTTAGAATGATAAAACCTAAACATCATTCTACATATTGTGCTAATTGTTTGTTTATTAAATGTAACTCTAGTGGCTCCTTTCATGCTTTACACAAATCACAGATCAGGACCCGGCCTGACAAAACCTTTCAGTCGCAAGATTTTATTTTGCTTCAATAAAAGGAGATTTACAGATTCTGTGAATATGCTCACATCAGTAGGAATACATGTAGAGAGACAGTACTTCGCCTTCAGCACAGCAGGGATGGGAACAGTTAATGAGACGAAATAAATGTGCTAGTTAATGTAATGAGAGGTAAGTCGGAAAAAGGTGCAATTAAGTCTCCAAGTCTTTGAACCTACCTCATCAAAGTCGGCGATGATTTCGTTAAGCAGCCTGAGGCATTCCAGGCCCTCCTTGTTGATGTCACATTCAGTGTAGAACTCTTTGAAATCTGGCACCGAGGCGAACATCACGCACACACAGTCATAGGACTTGTAGTACAGGTCCTGTTGGTCCAAAGAGAGATGAAGCACAATGGTGGTTAGGTAGGATTCTCCTAGGAATGGGTAGGACAACTCATGTACTCCTACCCAAGATGTAACAAAAGAAAAGCGTGAATCTTCTGTGGACCGAAGTGGACAATCACTTCCTCGTTAGTAGTATGCACTTTTTCATTTATTTTATTTTAGAACAAACATGGGAAAATTCTCATTCTCCTACTCTGCCACCAAAATGTGGAATGCCCTGACATCATCCATTAAAGGATGTGAATCACTGTTTCTTTTCAAACTGGCCTGAAAAGGCATCTATCAGGAGACCACAAGTAAATGCTGATTCCCATCGAAAGGAGGTGTCATTCACTACTATGTGTTGTATTTGTTGATGACATATATTCTTCTGTACATTTTTTATGACATGTTGATGAATAGAATACATAGGACCGCAATGGAAAGTCCCCAGGACTGTTTTGGGTTATCCTCTTACTGTACCACGTGCTTTTTACATTTCAGACTAATAGATTAATTAAGTATTCAATCAATCAATCAATTTGACTTTTTTTTCTTACTTTTGACCCCAAATGGCATATATGAATCTTCACTGCTACCGAAAGTTAGGATGGGTTAAATTAATACTTCATGTAGTCAGGACCCCTGACTGTGTGTTTGATCATATGACCTATAGTCACTTCTTTTGGGCTTGTTTTCATAGATCTGGTTCCTTCTCTCGTTAAATCTGGTAACACTGTACAGTGTTACCAGTACAACCTTCAACAAAACATAATTAACATGACAAGACTGTGACAGATGCTTTCACCTCTATGAGAAAGTCCCTGTCGAAGAATTATCTTGATTACTGTTACCAGGAAACAGCCGTCCTGTACGTTTCACTCGCTCTTTATATCATATTGCACCAGGAGGGCAGAAAGAGAAGACGACCGTTCGCTCTGGGTTTCCTGTAAATTCCCCACATCTGAGATACTGTTCATGTGATTTGACAATGTGAGCATTGTTCCTCATGGGTAAATAACTCCACGACATACCACTCTGGAATTACATAATGCATGAAAAGCACACATTGCTGGGCTTTCCATGAAATGTACACCTATAGTCAGTGGGAAACAATTTTGTAATTAAAAAGGTCCAAAGTTCAGTGTCAGCTAATATTTATAGCAACTTCTATTTTTAGTGATTTTTGTTTACCTTATCTGTTGTACTGGTTTATTTTAGTTTTGGCACTCACTCAAACAGGCATGAGCTGCAAATTGTTGGTGTGGCATGTTCTGTGGCCAACATGTTCTGTGTTGACATATCCTGTGCTAACAATGATTTTGGTAAATTGTTCTTCCTTCTATTGAAGCATAATGTATCCTGTTACTGGCTGCTGCAACAACACATTCTCCCATCAAACATCAATCAATAACTTTAATTTAGTAAATTTTATCGCATCAATCAGCCATAGATTGTTAATGTCCTTGTGACTAACAGCACAGTGTCACAGAGTGGACGTGATATCCCAGTATTCATTGTCTTTTACAGCTAGTGGCTACCATAATGTTTATTTAAAAGAAAACACAAAGGACTTAATACAGTTTTAATTAAGTATTCATTCAACATTTATTATTGTCTTCTTTGGTGTGATGCAATGGAAAAAAATTGTAATGTGCAGACAGAAAGCAGGAATGATTTACCAAAATGTATCCTCATGTGCTTTTCATCAACACGGACAATGTGATGATTTGACAGCTATCATAAAACCAAAATAATGACATATGTTTCACTCCATTGAAGTGAATGAGGTATTGGCCGGACTTTACATTTGATTTTATTACCATAGTAAGCATTTGTTTTCAATCGCTAGTTTAAAGTATTTTTTTCCCGATTATCATATGCGTTTAATAAATTATGGTCCCATCATTAAAAAATAATAATGATAAAGTCTATGGTATGGGTCCCACCCACCCAGCAGTTGAAAACCTGTTCACATGTTGTACTGGGTCGAGTGTGAAGTTGATGCAGCATTGAAGTTTCAGCCATGCTGATGTCAAAATGCTTTACCACTCTGATGGAGGAGATGGTTCATGGAACAGCAGAGTGATACTATTAGACTGGGTCTAATAATCATCTTTTTTTTTTGGCAACACTGTGCACAGGGTTGAGGTGGTGACGGTGGTGGTGGAGGAGGAGGCGGGCCAGGCAGGGCGGCATAGAAACGATCGTACTAACACATCTGCCTACCTTGTACTTCGCATTAAGGAAATAGTGTGAGCAGCGGAGTCCCACCTCGTTCTTTTTGTTCTCTCCCACAAACAGTGAGGCCACATGGGCAGGCAGCACGTTCTCCAACAGCAGCCGGTTCAGGTTCTCCCTGGTCTCGATCTCGTCCTGCTCTGTGCGGTTCTTGTTCTTCAGCAGGAAGTCCTGCCGGAAGCAGTACTCGTTCTACAAAGAGAGCAAGATGGAAGGGAAGGATGGAAGAATGAATTCGGCTCAATAATGGGTGAAAATGTATTTATTTTATTTGTATTGTATCGCATTGTATTGTCTGTATTATATGTATTACTGATTAATTGAGTACAATGGACTACAATGGAAACAAGCCCCTGGGGGGTTTTGTGTTATCCTTTTCCTTTTAGCATAACCTTTGACTGTACTAGCTGCACTGTTTATAAAGTATTCAATCAATCAATCAATCAAAGAGAATATTAAGAGTTGTTTCAGACAGGTCTTGCTCAGATCAGCGGGAATCGATTGTTGTTTTGTCCTCCTGCGCGTAGCGGGGGGAAAAAAAGCTGACCACAATCCAGCCCCCCACACAATAGAGCCTTAACTATTAGCTCATTGAGTGCCATTAACGTGTTTCACGTGTTTTAGCGCTATGCTGCAACGTGCCATTAACGTGTTTCACGTGTTTTTGAAAAAAATAGAAAAAAAGTCAAGATATCATTATCTGAAGATTTGCAGCTCCATCCACTCCTTGTTTAACTTATAACTGAAAAAGGCTGTATCTCGCTTCCTAAGCACTTTTTTTTTTACTTTGAAAAAATATATATATATATAAATCGTAATGGCCAGAAATAGATAATAATAATTTGGGCACTCAATGAGTTAGCATAACTAGACCATACCCGTAGGGGGATATGAGCACCCAAGCCCCGGTGAAGGGCGCAGGCGAAAGTACAGACCTTGCTGCTTGTTTCTCGCGCGAAACCCGCGAAACCTGGCAACGTTATCTCCCATTGTTTGACACATAATGGCTAATAAAAAGCTGAGATTTGATAAAATTGAGAAACGGGCTTCGCAGTTAAGTTCAGATGGTAATGGGCAATGGCTGTGTGCAAAATCAGATCAAGTGCTCCAGCCAGCGAGGATAAACGGGCACACACCCATGGCCACAGAGGTTAGCCAAATTATAGTTAGATATGTAAAATTATGTTTTAGCGATACTGTTCTGAACCTATGTTCTTGCTGTTCTACATACAACTAACCGTGGATTGAAGTCATATAATAATGTAAAAGGAGCAGCTACTGCAGAAAGAATAAAAAGGCTAAACCTTATTTTTATGGCCGAATACTGTTAGTTCCTTCTTTTTCTAAGCTCTGTACTTTTTAATGTTGATGTTGTCGTGGCAGTGATGTAAAGTGAATGTGTATACTTTTTTAAACGATGCATAACTATTTCTATTTTTATTTAACTTTTGAAGTTTTTTTGTCATTGTTGTTGCTTTTGTTATACTGTCTGAGTGATTGTATGTCATAAAAATATTGTGTGAGAGCAGGCACAGCTTACTTGTTGTGAGATGATGAACATGGTGAGGAGGAAGAGGGTGATGTACACACAGCTCATCACCTGGGGGTCTTTCACCAGACCCAGCCCCCTCAGCACCGACATTTCCTCATCAGGACTGAAACACAAAACCAAATCAGTGTTGATTTACAGCACATTTTTATTTAGTTTTAGTCCATAGTCTATAAATAAAATTCAATTTTGGTTTTAGTCACATTGTAGTCATCTGAAATGTTTTAGCTTTAGTCTAGTTTTATCATAAGATTTTAGTCGAATAAATCTTTTATTTATTTTTGATTTAGTCGACTAACATGTATTTTGCCAGGCCGTGATGCCGCCGCAATGCCTGATTTACACTTGGCAGCAAAATAGCCGATCTACAAGCTCACGACGCATCACAATGCTTCATAAACTTTGCTACAAGTTGTTATGTGCATAATTATAAACACTAGACCATACCCGTCGGGGGATATGAGCACCCACGCGCGCGTCATGGTTCGCTTGTTTAAAATGACACGGATGCTTTACTCTGTCTTAATGGGTTGATATACAGTCTTACTGCTCAAACTAGAAATGGTAACAAGGTTCTTTGTGAGCCCCCCACTCACCTGCTGCAGTTCCAGGTACTATTGATGTGGGTGTAGAGCAGGTTCCCATACGCCATGAACAGCTCTCTCTTGGAGCTGAGGATGATGATGTAGTAGGCCGTGGAGGCCAGGGTGAGGAAGAGCACCTTCAGCTCAAAACTCACCCGAAGGAACACCCCACACGCCACCAGAGACAGGATGCAGCTGAACACAGAATACTGGCACACACACACACACACACACACACACACACACACACACACACACACACACACACACACACACACACACACACACACACACACACACACACACACACACACACACACACACACACACACACACACACACACACACACACACACACACACACACAGAGAGAGAGAGAGAGAGAGAGAGAGAGAGAGAGAGAGAGAGAGAGAGAGAGATTATTGGGCAGGTATAAAGAAACCTTGACCATTATAAATATATAAATCTTTGGCCTACAAATATATATGCTTGGGTCAGTGCAATGAATGGAGGAGTCTGAAAACCTTCCCAGAGTAAAACTTCTTTGGTAAGTATATTTGGTACCCAATCTACTTCTAATATTTGATAATAATATCTAATAATGTGATCCTGATAGCATTATTGCGGACGCATGCGCTGTTGCCCACTACAGACGAACACCAAAACTCTCGCCCCAAAACAGTCACCCCGGGGGAAATCCGGTGGTATTCAGCTGGTATTCCTAAACGTAACCTCATTAAACTATGCCTAAACCTAACCTTATTCCTAAACGTAACCTCAGTCAAACTAATAATATGGCTAACCCTAAACTTATTTCTAACCTTATCCTCAGTAAAACAAATACAGGAATATAAGAACCGCTGGTCCGCGAAAAGGAATGGGGGCGAGCGTGTTTTGGGGCGAGTTTTCCGTTTATGTTATATCGACGGCTCCGCAGCTTTAAGTTGCAAGCGATTCTCTCCGTGGAGGAGTAATTAAACACCAAACTACACGGATTACGTTGACACAAACACACTGGAGTGATTTAGAAGCACTTCATAAGAAAACTAACACTTATGTGGATTTAACGTTAGTAGGCCTGTATGTGTTTTATTGTTGGACATGCGGCAGGTAATGACATGGGTTTTTGACAGCCCCATTCCTTCCCGGTTTGGCGGATCTGCTGAACGCCGTATCGGCCCGTTCCTGAGTACCAGCCAGGGGAGTACATGTGATGGCCGCATGAAGACAAAGCCACACATTTGCATTCCTATGGGCGAGGGTCGATGACTCGATTGGCTGTGCCTGCGTGTCTGCGACAGACTATGAGCTCAAGGCAGCGGCAGTGGGGGGGGGGGGGGGGTGTTCCTTTTCACACCTTCAAACGGCGCGGCACACCGTAGCATTACCTTCGGCCCAAAACAGGTCCGATTGCCAGGGTTGATAAACACTGGCCTAGCCCATACTGGCGGCCCGGAGGCCGCATGCGGCCCCCACCTTCACTTAATGCGGCCCGCAGGTTGATATCGGATTACTGATATATTATTGATTTCAGCTGTTACAATTGGAAACATGACCCGCTTTAATTACTTCAGTCTATATTAGTAGCTTAATGACTAGTATTGAAATAGTAGTGTCTTTTGTATGTCCAATGTATTTGTATTTAAGTTTAAGTTAACATAAGTATAACTAAATGCATTTGAAATAAAAAAAAAATGTAACTTTTCAGGATTCCAATAAAAAAAATAGCTAAAATAGCAGATCTACAAACTCAAAACGCGCTTGTAGATTGGCTATTTTTGTTACTTTTGTGTGACATAGAATGGCGAAAAAAGTTTAAAATACGGAGAGACAGTATATGCAATGTGGCCCTCTGGAGTGAGTGTGGAAATATAGTGGCTCTCTCCATCATCAAAGTTGCCCACCCCTGGCCTAGCCTATACTAGCCTTGTACATTAGAATAACATGGCAATGCTAATTGAACAGAAAAATTATTACAACCTTACTAGGCATACTCCAACATGTAGTTACTATGGGCAGGCTTTGGATGACACTAGTATAACCTTTTTACAAAATATATATATACACACAAAGTGTCGCTTGTAGATCTGCTATTATGGCTGTTTGTTGTACTAAACCTAAAATGTTTATGTCTCCACAAGTATAGTAATAAAAACCTGTGTATATGTGTGTTTATGTGTGTGTGTGTGTGTGTGTGTGTGTGTGTGTGTGTGTGTGTGTGTGTGTGTGTGTGTGTGTGTGTGTGTGTGTGTGTGTGTGTGTGTGTGTGTGTGTGTGTGTGTGTGTGTGTGAGAGAGAGTGAGTGACCAGGCCAGCACTCACAGGCAGGTAGATGAGGTCTCCCTCAGCTCCCTCCTCATGGGACTCATTCATGTGAAGTTCAGCACGATAGCCTGGACATTCTGTCACTTCTGTCTCAATGAAGCACTGGGTGGGGGAGCGGGGGGGGGGGGGGGTGGAATGGACAACAATAGACTTTGAAATTTGGCACGTCAGCTTGCTTGCTAAAGTGTGACACAGGCTACAAATAGCTGGAACTTTCAATGCGCACTTAATTATACGCACCTTCACAATGGGTGCTGGGCCAAAAAAAACTAACATTTAGAGAGGTAAAGCCCGCACTCCAACTGTATGGTAAAGAGCAACTTTATTAGAATGAATTTGACAACATTACATTTTGGATCTTCTTCAGGTCCGTTTAAAATTCCCAAATCCCCCAAAAACACTTAAACCCTATATATGGTTGACCGGAGACCCTCAGGGCTCTATACAGTAATAGTGTCTTTTCTGTTTTCTGTTGTTGTGGGGAAAGCTGTATTGTCGCTGTCGGGTAGATATGTCTCATATGTCCAAAACTGTTACTTTTGTTGTGGATCTACTACTTTTGACACTTTGTTGTGATGCTGTAGTATGATCAAGTAGGGCATTCATTTAAATTCATTAAAACACAAAAAAGTTACAATATGGAGATAAGAGGTTTCTGCCCGACAGCAACGATATATTCTGGGAATAACCTTACCAGGTTGAAAACGGCCAGGATAACGATGACGGCGGTGGTGATGGTGGCCAGGGGGAGGCGCACACACGGATTCTTCACCACGGCCTCGGACACCACCGACAGCCAGCGGCAGCCGGACAGCTTCTCTGGAAACAACCGCTGTGGAGACAGAGAGGAGACCAGACCAAGATGAGAGGGGGGGCAACGGTTCATCAAACTCATTGATTTAAACTGTTATAGCATGTTATTTAGACAGATGCTAGGTTCATTTGTTTACCTGGCATCCTATGGTTTCTATAGTTTAAATGTACAGTGTACCAGTGGTTCTAAAAACGATGGGTCGCGACCCAAAGTGGGGTCGCGGGAAGGTGCCGTTGGGGTTGTGCATTGGCAACCAAAAAACTTCCCTCATAATATGGGATTGTGGTATAAAAAAGTTTGAGAACACCCTGGTTTAGATGATACTAGGTTCTTGCTTTACCTATGATCTTACTGAGGCACTACACTGTCTCTCTGCATTTGATGTATGTGTTTACCTTGCTTATTGTGCGAACCTCTGGATAAAGAGCGTCTGCTAAATGCCAAAAGTGTAAATTGTATTATAGATTATAGAAGAATCATTCATCAATTTCAATAATAAATAATAAAATCGACCTTTTTTTATTATTTTTTAAAAAGTGCTTCTGGATTATTTCAAAAAGGTACATTATGTAGAATAATCATCTATACTTGCAGCCCTAATGTGTTTCATTTGAGCGATGGACACAGTGTCAGGTATGAGGAACGTTGTGACATTTAGTCTGTCAGACTAAATGTCTGACAGACTAAAAGTTGTGTGTTGGCCGTGGCGCCAGGCAGCAGTGCATCATGTACGGTAGCTGGTGGCTATTTTCACTGAAGGAATGCGAGTCTGAATGGAGACTGGCTGCCTTCACCATTCACTGTGTCTGTCATGTCACTACATGTCAGTGGGGTCAGTTAGAAGGTCAGGCCTATTGGTGAATGGAATGAATAGCTGTAACTTTAGAGCATATTCGCACACACACACACACACACACACACACACACACACACACACACACACACACACACACACACACACACACACACACACACACACACACACACACACACACACACACACACACACACACACACACACACACACACACACACACACACACACACGGCAGGATAGCCCAAACATCAGAATTCAGTAAGGAATTCAACCCTTAAAAGGACACTTTACATTAAAAACAATGAACAACCAACAAACAAACAACCAAATCAAACAACAACCGACTATTCGCCATAAACCTGAGAGAATAGGTGTCTTTTCAAGGCAGCCTTAGTGTGAATGAGGGTCTCAGCCACAGAGTCGGAGAGTGAGGGACGGAGCCTAGAGGTGTTCTTGAGGTGGTAGATGGCCGATTTGGTTATGGACTTGATATGTGACTGGTAGGAGAGGGTTGAGTCCAGAATAATGCCCAGGTTGCGGACTTCCAGAGATGGAGATATGGAGCTGCCATCCAAAAGGAGTAGAACATCTCCAACCTTCTGGAGCAGTGCCTTGGGAGCCACAACCATGAGCTCTGTTTTTGAACTGTTTAGTTTGAGAAGGTTAGTGGTCATCCAGGATTTTATTTCAGTGAGGCAGTTGACTAGGGACTGATGGGGGGAGCTGACTGGAAGGTGTGAGTATCATCAGCATAGCAGTGAAAGCTTATTCAATGGTGGCGAATAATCTGACCCAGGGGTAGCATGTACAGTATATGGTGAACAGTAGTGGACCAAGTACGGAACCTTGTAAGGAATTCAACCTGGTAAGGAATTTGTCAGAATGTTGAATGAACGCGACACGGCGTGTGACCAAGTATAAAGCAGGCTTTTGCTCTGAAATCGGAGCGCTAGCTAAATACGGATGTCATAACACACACGCGCACGTATGCACATACTGACCTGAAGATGACCTGCAAAACAGATGGCCAGGGTCAGGATGAGGACACAGACCAACACGCCAAATGACATCCCCAACGTGGACGGTCTGAGGGACAAAGACAAGAGGACAGTCACCACTAGAGGACTGAGGGACAAACATACAGCGAGGACAGAACATTTTCAAGATTTTTCAAAAGATTTCAAGAATTACAGATCTACAAGCTCACAGCACGTCCCACAGTTACGCACTGTGAGCTTGTAGATGTGCCATTTTTGAATAGCTAAAGTATAAAATATGGTTAAAGCGGTTAAAATGTTTGTGATGCTGCCTATATTAACTAATTTGGCTGGGAACTTCCTGGAACCCCCTCAAGGATCCCTGGGGGTCCCCGGACCCCACATTGAGAACCACTGGGTTAGAGTGTTCGACTTGAGATTGGGAGGTCAGGGTAGTCTTTGGCATCATACCAGAGACTACCAGTGCCTCCCTGCTTGGCACTCAGCATCAAGGGTTGAATTCGGGGGTAAGCCTCAACACTACTGCGTCTTCATCAGAGTCAGGCAGCAAGCATTCCGTCTTGAAAATGAAGCCAATGGGGAAGTGACTCTGCAGTTCTCATTAATGGCCTAGAAGGTTTACCATGCCATCTATTACAAAGGGGATTTGACTGGACACACACTTCCCCCCCTCCTTTATTAATGAATCAACGTTCACCTTCATCAGGATTAAACAAAAAGGTGATATGGATGCCTTTTTAAACATCCCCAAACAGAGGTGATTGGATAATTGGGGAATCATCCGATTCCATCTCCATTGAAGAGAGTGTTACGTTTCATTTCATTTTGGACACTTACTCGTTTGTGACAAACATCTGAACCATGAAGATGCAGAGGAAGATGAAGGTGGCACAGCCCACGTAGTGCTTGAACATGGGCAGCTCCAACGCTCGGTACTGAGGAGAGAGAGAGAGAACACAACATGACACAATGTTTTGTTTAAAGTAATTTGAAAACAATTAAAAGCAGTGGTTCTCAAACTTTTTCACCCCCCATCTCAAAAATATTTTGTGCCAGGGACCTCCAGAAGCAACGATTTGAGTTAAAAAAAATATATATATATATTCAAAGATTTGCAGGAATGTTCTCGATCTTTCAAAAATAGCAGATCTACAAGCACATGAGCTTGTATATGTCCTATTTTTGAATAGCCAAAGTATAAAATATGGTTAAAGTGGTTAAAAATGATTGTGACGCTATATTAACTAATTTGAGCTGGGGACCCAATGCATTAAAGGACCACTTCGCCCATTTTCAACCAATCTTCATACACAATTGGACCTCACTAATGCTCATTATAGTATGGTACCATTTTTCGTCTACTAACTCTGTGTCTCAGAGGAGGACTGCAGACAGTTCAGAAACCCACCTACAGTGCAGTGAGTGAGTCCTCAGTAGGCAGGTCAAACAAGATTTATTAATTTTGTTAATGCGAGAACAATGGCTTCTGTCAATAGCATGCCAACTTTCCAGGAATAGAAAGCCTGCAGTTTCTATTAGTTTGGGATTCCCCCAGCGATGATGTCACTTTGATTGATTGAATACTTTATTAACAGCTTGAATTACACAGGGAATTACAGTTCAATACAAGGTCTGTTAAGAGGATTTTAAACCCAAGAAAGCACTATGGCTTGTTTCATTGGGGTCCTTTGCACTCAATTCATCGAAGACTGGTAGGCGGTTTTCTGAACTGTCCACAGTCCTCCACTGAGACACAGGCAGAGTAGACAAACATTATGTAATAATTTACAATTTAGGCATTTAGCAGATGCTCTTAATCCAGAGTGACTTGCAGTAAGCAAGGACAAACAGTATAATATGAAATAAGTCATAATCTGTACATTGAAACTGTACAAACTATAGGATGCTGACCGGGTCAACAGATGAACCTGGCATCTGTCTAATAACATCTAATTTACTAGAGGCAAGGGCAAGTGCAAGAGGCTAGGGCAAGTGCTACGGGCTACAAACTAACCTGCTTCTCCAAGTCCTTCTTTGGGAACCAGACAGCTAGGCTGCTCGTCTCCTCAGACTTGAACCACTGCCTGACAGACAGACAGACAGACAGGAAGGCGGGGAGGGGGGACAAAGAAAATGAGCCTGGGTTAGAGTTATTGCCCTCGAGTCCATTAACATGAATCACATTGACTTTTACTAATTGTTGGCGTCGGGTGAAAACCTTGTATGTCCAAAACCGTTCCTTTTTTTATTACTATTTTTTTCTCATTCAAATAGCCGATCTAGAGCATTCATTTACAAAAAAAAAGAAAACATAAAATGTTGAAATAATATGGAAATTGCGAGGTTTCTGCCCGACAGCAACGCTTTGTAAATCGTCTATGTCGGGTGGAAACCTCATACAGTATGTCCAAAGAAAACTTGTGACTTTTCAGGATTCAAATTCAAAAATAGCAATAGTAGCAGATCGACAAGCTCAAAGCGAGCTTGTCGATCTGCTACTTTTGATGGTTTCGTGTGACGATCAAGTAGGGCGTTAATTTATGGAAAAAAACACATAAAGTTAAGAATATGGAGATAAGAGGTTTCTACCACCGACAGCGACGAAATGAACCTACTTGCTGCTGAGCTCATCGATGGTGGTGGTCATCTCGTTGTGGAGCTCCTCGTCAAAACGACTCTTCTGGGACTTGTTCCTGTTGCCACCCGGAAAGCACACAGACAGTTAGACAGACAGACAGACAGACAGACAGACAGACAGACAGACAGACAGACAGACAGACAGACAGACAGACAGACGGGCTAACTGGGGGCAGATGCTATGGGGAGTCCAGCAGAGGTCATGCAGGTTATTGAGGTCCAGTAGTATGCTGTACTGTATTGTGCAGGGAGGAGGCAACTGGTTGTTAAGGCCATTCTCAGCATTAGTGGGGGAAAAAAAGAAGTGTGTGTGCGTGTGTGCGTGTGTGTGTGTGTGTGTGTGTGTGTGTGTGTGTGTGTGTGTGTGTGTGTGTGTGTGTGTGTGTGTGTGTGTGTGTGTGTGTGTGTGTGTGTGTGTGTGGGTTTGCATTACTGTACTTGTGAGGACTCAATGTCCCCACAAATATAGTCGAATTTGAGAAATAAGACATTGTGTGTAGGAAGTGGTGTGTTAACTGAACACAGGGCGGATTTGGCGAGACTGTGTCTCTGCAATACCCTTATTATATACATCCCAGGACCATCAGGAAGAACACACACACACACACACACACTCACACGTCCAAACCAGGTCAAATGGCATTGGAAAATAATGTGCTCATCAGGTGGAGTAGCAGACAGTAGGGGAAACCCCACAGGATACAATACAATGAGTACTAGAAAGTGTGAGCAGCACATGTTTCAAGATTAGGAATTGTCCTGGTATAGCTCTGATACTCCTAATACTTAACACATTAAAACCTGAGGCTGATTCATCAAATGACTAAATCAGTAGTTCTCACACTTTCAAGATGTTTAACAAATGTCAATAAATACAGTACCAGATTTACAAGCTCGCAGCACGGCATGAAGTGACGCGCTGTGAGCTTGTATATCTGCTATATTTGCATAGCAAACGCTAAAATCTAAAATGACACAGGTACTTTCCCTGTTTTAATGGGTTAAATTTGTATTCATGGCTTTTGTGCACCATTTGACCCTGACCTTGCACACACGCACGCACACGCACGCACGCACACACACACACACACACACACACACACACACACACACACACAGGTCAGTTGTTTAGTAGTCCGTACTGTAACTCCACATAGGCCTGTCACAATTATTACATAATCGCCTAATCACAATTATTTGAGATAATCTCAATGATTTTGCATAATTGTCAGAATCAATTCCGTGTTGGAAAATGTTCATACATTTTCAAATATATATATATATATAATTTATATAAAAAAAACAGAAATTCACGACACATTGTAAAGCTTGTAGATGTTCATTGCCAAAAACACAACTTAGATCGTTAATCGCTATTATTTGTGTGACAATTAGGAGCCATGTCCACAGAGGGCGCCGTTTGAGCTGTGGGTGTCAGTCTGCCATGCATTTCTATGGTAAAGAAAACATGCTGTAGCGCTTCTCCTCTCAGCACCCGGCGCATCACGCTTCAGCACTCCCGACGCCCGGCGTCAACTTGTGACTGTAATTGTCAAGTAAAATGTCATGATCGTGACAGCCCTAACACCACAGTGAGCAGTAGAAGGTACAGTATATACTGTACACTGCAGTTACAGACATCCCAGGTTAACCCCGTTACTTCTACACAGTGGAAACGCAGGAAGAGAGACCTACAGTACGGAGGAGAGACCTACTGTAAGAGTGCTAGTACAATCTGAGGGGGGGGTTAGTGTTCAAACTGCAAGGCTGTGTGCTTCTCAACCCCATGGGGTCGCGACCTCCCGGGCTGATCGAATTTAACCACATAAACCCTAGCGTCCACCCCCCCCCCCCCCTATAAACCAAGTCTCTTTGCCGGAAATAACCAATCTCATTGCCAAAAAACTGTCGATCTACAAGCTCAAAACAAGTCGTTTTGTGACGCACCGTGAGCTTGTAGATCTGCATTTTTTTTGCAGAATGTTCGCCTCAGAACAAAAGTATAAAACTATACAATTGCATTTGTAGGCTTCATCAAAGAAATGACCACTTTAAACCCTCAAGTGTTGATGAAAATGGACTTGAGCTGGCGTCGGACCGCCTTTTTTTTCCGGTAACGCCCAATCTCAAACAGCCGATTGACAAGTTCATGTTTATTTTGGGGCGAACGTTCCCCAAAAATAGACATGCAGCTGGGGTTCAAGTGGTTATAAAGAAGAGGGGGGGGGGGGGGGCGCAAGGTGGTATAGAGGTGGGTTTGGGAGGTCACAAGCCAAAAGCGGTTGAGAGTCACACTCTAAACACCCCAGAGGAGAAACCCTGGTCTGGTAGGAGGAGACCCCCACTCACTCACTCACTTATAGGAGCTGAAGGGAGGAGCGGGCAAGGAGAACGGCTCCTCTACCGACTCATCAAAGCTGTGAGGAGACCCAAAAACACACACACACATTCATCACAACTCTGGAGTTCTCTGTAACTTCACCCTGCCTCACACACGTAATGAGTCATGATGTGTTCCTCCTGGTTCACCGTGGTTTGCATTGTGCTGTCATTTCACTATCGTTTGTATTGTTCAGTCACCGTGAATTGTTTGGTTTCTATGCGTATATCACTGCTGTCGGGGGCAGAAACCTCTTATCTAAACTTATACTACTTATATTTTAACTTTTTGTGTTAGGAGCTAGCTTAGGTGGTTCGGGCGTCTAGTACGGATGCCGCGGGATCCCCCAGGAGGAAGTTGCTCTGGAAGCTCTCTGTTGGCACTGTTACCGCCGTGGTTACTGTCAACCCTGTGGTTGAAGATGGATGGATGGATGGAGGTTGGTGTTTTTTTTTGTAAATTAATGCCGTAAGTGATCGTACCACAGCGTCACAAAAAATCATCAAAAGTAGCAGATCCGCAAGCTCGAAACTCGGTGCGAAGTGACGCGTTTCGAGCTTGACGATCTGCTGCTTTTGCTATTTTGAATCCTGAAAAGTAATAGTTTTTGACATATGAGGTTTCCACCCGACAGAGACGATATTATGTTCATCGTTCAAATTAACTAATTTAACGAGAACAAAATGTGTGGGGCCATTAACCACTTAAACCCCAGCGTCCGTATTTTGGGAAAATCTTCGAATGAATAATAGCAGATCGACAAGCTCACAACACGTCGCAATGTAGATCGAAAACAGAAAAGTCACTAGAATAGAGCCCTGAGGGACTCAGGGCTCAATGTATGGGGTTTAAGTGGTTAAACAATTACAGTGAAGGTTCATTATAAAATGTAAATGTTACACATTGTTTCATTCTTGTCATATGCATTGACCTTTTCCATTATTTATATAATATATATATATATATATATATATATATATATATATATATATATATATATATATATATATATATATATATATATATATATATATATATCCCTATTTTTGACATGTAATTATGTAATTACATGGCAAAATTGTCAGCTGGAAGAGATAGGGGGATATATTGTGGCCAACATCTGTGTTATTTGTGCTGGTCAATATCTTTATTAATTTATAAAACATATGCATGTTTATGTGTTGGATTGGTGTAATTCAGTTGTTTGCCTTTTTGTGCCTTAGCCAGTGGCAGCTAACAGGTATACATTTGCATAGATTTAGAATTTCAATCTGTGTGTGGGGGGGGGGGGGGTTTGTGTGCCTGTACCTGTTATTCTTCTCCCGTAAAATGAAATAAAAGTTATTAAATGTGACACGTTGTGCGGCTGTAGATCTGCTATTCTTTAAACAGGGCTTCACAGAATTCACACAGTTAAAAGTCATGTCAAGCAAAAGTTGACTTATAGACCCAAGAAGAGGCCAAGGCTCATTTTTGTGACGTCATCAAAACATGACCAAACCTGACCCAGGACACCACAAGGATGGCAAGTGAAGATGATGCAAGCGGCAGAGCTAGCACGCCTCTTTGTTCTCATAAACCTCCTTTCTCATATAAACCTCCCTCTAGAAAACCTCTGTGGTCCAGCGACCACCACAGCTCAGACTTTGGCTTTTAAAAAAAGGATCATTTTCTCATTTCCCCGTCCCAGTCTGCTGGCACTCACACACAGCCGCTTGTCCGCTTTGATGGACAAGGAGAAGGCCAGGCGGAACCGGTTTCTGAGCTCTGGTCTCGCCACTTATGCTAAAGTGGGGCCAAACAAAAAAAGCCAGTGTGCTTATTTTGGGATATTTGCGCAACGTTGCGTAAAAGCGTGGCTTTGGGCATGTCACTGTACTATAACTAGCAGATGTTGTTCATATTTTTTTGGGAAGGCCTTTAAAAAGAAACAGCGTTAACACATACAGTCCGGCATCCGCCAATGAATCAGACTTCTATCTAAAGGATAAACCTGAGGTCATAGAGGTTTACATGGTGGTGACCAGGGCTCCGTCTTAAGGCCTCTCCTCCAGCAGTTACTTTTTAAATACTGTAGTAGGCCAGTGGTTCTCAACCTTTTCAGACCGCGTGACCCCCAAAATAATCATATTTGAACTGGGAACCCCCCACCCTGACAAGCAATGTAGGAGATGAGGCATTCAATTTTGTTCGACTCTATTATACAGATAAATGTTGTGAAAATAGCAGATCAAATCTGCATTTTTTATATATCTTTTCTTTCTTATATTATTTGACAATTTAACAACACGGCGCAAAGCGACGCATTTCGAGCTTGTAGATCTGCTGCTTTTCCTACTTTTGAATTTGAATCCCGAAAAGTACGAGTTTTGTTGTTTCCACACGACAGAGACGATAATACAAAAATATACAGAAACACAACCAGAAGAATGGTACGGCACAGAGTGTAACGTTCTGTTCCTTAACTGAATTAACCACATGAACCTTAGCGTCCCCTATTCTGGGCAGGTCATAATGATTCGGGCAATAAATTGCTGATCTACAAGCTCACGGCACGTTGTGAGGGAAATTAGCATTCTTGCTAAATCCGGCGTATTACATTGCATTGTATGTGTGGTGTTCATTAATATGTACTGTCCCTCCCAAATAAACGTATAAATAAATAAATGAAACTCCCTTCTTCATCTGAAGAAGTGATTCTAAGATTATCTCCATCTGAATAGAAACATTTAGCCGGACACTGATATTTCTTTATGTTTTTTGGTTCTTTAATTTGTTATGTGTGATGTCTATGATTTGTATGTACTCTATGGACCCCCTGTGTGTATGGAATAAAGTTTGAATTGAATTGAATTGAACAACAACATCTCCATCGACACAACCATTATTTGCGGGGTGTCTTTATTGTGATGTTATTCTTTTGCATCCTACTGTACTTCTATGCCCTGTATCTCAAACCTTTACTGCTGTGCTGTCTGCTATTTTTGAACATTTTTGAAAAATCTTGAAAGTGCTAGGAACATTTTGCAATTTTTAAAACAAATCTTCTCTTCTGGGGGTCCATACATATCAATTTGAGGGGTCCTTGGCACCAAAAAGTTTGAGAACCACTGATCTATCTAACCACAGTTTACATGAGAGGAGCATTAGGGATTTGTTTCAACAGAGCCAGAGGCCTGGCTGTCACACGCTGTTTGGACAGTGGTTAACGGTAGGAGCATGTGGGACACAGCGATACGTTTGAGGAGTGAGGACAAAAGGAAAGACATTACGGCCTCCCTGACAGGACGGTGGCAGGGGAACAACTCTCCAAACATCCTGCCAACATAAGGGCAGCAGGCCTCTGAATGTGGGCAGGAAAGAAGCGTAGAGCCCCCCAGATCAAGTGGTGCAGTGGGTATAAGGTCTCCGTCTCTGGAACCAGGGAAGTTCCCTGGTTCCAGAGACGGAGACCGTCTCTTATGGCAGTCATGGTCCATGACTGGCATAAGACTGGCACAGGACCAAACCCCACAAGGGTCCTCTCTCTGTTTTCCTCCCTATGTTGTCTCATTGTCAGTCCTTCTATCGTCTTTTTCAATGAAAACTAAATACCAAGATAACCAAGGGTGATGGACTGAAAACATTTTTTTCAAACAGTTGGTGAAGCGAGTGGAATCGGTATTGAACATAATGAAGGTTCTTCATGTTTCTTACCTCTCACTGATCTTAGGAGCTGGTCGCAGAGGAATGTCCTGAGTCAGAGAGGAGGAAAAAAAGGAATAAGTAAGTCTTGCAGAGCCCTGAGGCCCATAGTGCAGGAGCCAATCTCCTGTTTCCTTAGCGTGAGGCAGGATGTCACAGGGAATTACCCCAATCCAACCTTTGATGCTGAGCGCAGGGAGGCATTGGGTCCCATTTGTAGAGTACTTTGGTATGACCCGGCTGGGGGTCGAACCCCCCCCAACCCTCCCAGTCTCAGGGCGGACACTCTATCTACCTACCTCTCACAGGCAAATGTTCCACTTTTACTCCACTATAATTATTTGAAAACTTTAGTTACTAGTTACTTTGGAGAGTTTGATTATCATTACAAAACCACTTCAGACCTATATATATATATACTTTGGCAATTTGAAAATAGCAGATCTACAAGCTCACCAAGCATCGCTTTGCAACGCGTTGTGAGCTTGTAGATCTGCTAGATTTTTTAATACATTTTATACATTTGAAAAATTGTGAAATGGGACCTTCTGCATAATATTGAGTACTATTACTTATGGTACTTTAAAGGTAGGGTAAGTGATATTTTTTGGTTAAAACAAAAAGTATTTTGTTAAAAGGTTAAAATACTATATTCTGATAGTAATCATTGCTATAGAGTGTTTGTTCAGTAACAGATGTCTCCCTGTCTCTCCAGCTCTTTAATAAACAGAAAATACATTTTTCGGTAGGTGTCAAAATCTCAGCCAATCAGGAGAAAGTACCCATTTTTAAGCTTAATTTGTATAGTGTTCCAGTTAAAATTTTGTCTGCTCATTTCTTAGTGTCATCACTTCCAATTTCACTTGTTTAATCTATATCCTGATTGAGTTCTCTGTCCTGGTTGGATAAAATTGGAAATGAAACTACAAAAAAAAAAAGAAAAACTACAAAATACATTTTCTGTTTTATAAAGAGCTGGAGAGACATGGAGACTTTTTATATGGACAGGACACTCTATAGTAACGAGCACTATCAGAACATAGACCCATTTTGCAATTATTTGAATAATTGCAAATCACTTACCCTACCTTTAAGTACATATGATGACAATGCTTTTGTACTTTTACACAAGTACAATTTTGGATACCGAACTTGTACTTGTAACAGACTACAATAGGGTATTGATACTTTTACTTAGGGATTTTTTTTCTCAGTACTGGTACAGGCCACACTGACCTTGCCGCGCAGCTTGCCGTTGACCATGCTGTCCGTGGTGAAGCCCTCGCGGTTCTGCAGGTGGGCGAAGGGCTTCACGGCCCCCCAGGACTCCAGGTAGCGGGTCATGCGGACGGACGCGCGCATCTTCAGACCATCGTTGACCCGGGGCTTGCGGCTGTTCAGCGTCGGGTCCTTATACTGACGACACACATTTTACAAGTTACAAATTGTAGGCACTTACTGTAAGCTCACAATGCGTCACAGCGCGACGTGTTGTGTTGCTTGTAAATCTGCTATTTTCACTAGTTTATGTCCTGGGAAGACATGAAATTTCTCGAGCTAAAAAGAGACGGGTCACTCACCCGTGGGTCGATGACCAGGTAGGTGCGGACGTTGAGCTCTTTCAGGCAGTTGTCCCTCAGATGGCCGTTGCCCTCCTCCACCTCATAGGCCTTGTTCAGGTGCTTCAGAGTGGCCTCTGTGATGTGGACCCGCCTGGACAACATGAGAGGACCAACCAAACACACTGTTATACCTGGCTTGTTAGTCAGCTAGCCTTGGATCCAGACAGACTGATTCTCGTTCTCACTTCGCTACTCAGTAAACATATTATTTCCAAGGGGCGGGACAGGCACAAAGGAGCCACGGCTTTTGACTTGCCTACATCATTGATGACGTTTGGAAATACGGGTCAAATAGGACTATGGCCAGACTGAGAAGAAAAGTGAGGGGGAAAAAAAGTCAGCTGAACAGAGGGAATCAGTCTGGATTCCAGGCTATTAGTCAGCTTTTATCAGAGCAATTCCCCGCTCTCGAAGCCATTAACTTCTCTCAGCATTTGCTTCTGAAATTAGAATGTAGTTTTTCTTTACTTAGTATTATATAGTAGGGACATTTTACCAATTAGCATTAAGCTATTGATGTTTATCTGTAAGGTCTTTTATATTTTTTTATTTTTCGTGCTTTAAACGTGAACCCTGTCTGCCAACCAAATCTTCCATGCAGAATAATACATCTTTGAATTATCTTTGTCTTTACATTTTCTTTAAATACATTTGTATTCCTAGGAATGTCATGTTTAAAAGTTTAAGAACACAGAGCACATAAATGTATAAAATTCCATGTCACATGGAGTGGGTCAGGTGGTGGACAAAGTACTCAACGCCAGTACAAAGTACAGTATAGATACTGCTCCTGGTCAAATATTACTCAATTACAATGAAAGTTGCTCTGTCAAATTTCTACTTGAGTTAAAGTACTGGAGTACGTGCTTTTAACAATGCTTAAAGGGATTTTTCACTTTCCAACATGTTTGGGGTCATTTTAACGTCTACTCAGGCTTTTGTGAGCACCCCATACAGTTTTTAAGTTGCTTGATTCAGTATTTAGATATTTAGATATATATTAGATATTCAGAATTATAAATTTAAATAAAATAAATGAAAAAAGTAATTGAAAAAACAGACCCTTCACATCTTCATGATGAAAATTTTTGTTTGAAGTTACAATGGGTTTGTATAGGAAGGGGCGTGTCTGACATCAATTAATATCAAATACTGAATTAAGCAACTTAAAAACTGTCTGGGGTGCTCACAGACACCTGAATAGACGTTAAAATGACCCCAAACATGTTTGAAAGTGAAATATCCCTTTAAGTATTCAAAGGCACATGCTTTTAAAGATACTTAAGTATTCAAATGTACAAATTATTACAATGTAAATTTAATTACATTTTTTATATCAGCACTGTTATATTTTCCATAAATTGTCAAAGAATATATACAATGATAGTGGAAATGACAGATCTACAAGCTCACAACGCGTCACATCGCGATGCTTTGTGAGTTAGTATATCTGCTACTGTATTTTCACATTTGAAATCGGGCTTAAGTGGTTAATTTATAGTGTAACTTTTCCCTTCCTATAAATGTCAAAAGTACATTATTTGTCTTTGAAATGTAGTGGAGTGAAAGTAAGTGTCCAAAAATACAAATACTCAAGTAAAATTCACATAACCATGAACAGGTGTCATGAACTGCAATTACAGCAAGTGATTGCTCCTGTATATACACCTACCCTGGCAAGCCTCCAGACTCCATGTGATTGGCCAGGCTGACGTCATGTGACCACACGTCAAACTGCCACTTGCGAAGGCCAATCACCCCACAGAGGACGTTACCGGAGTGCACGCCCACTCTCATGTTGATGTCCACTCCTGTGGCCTCCCGCACCTGCCTGACCATCAAACACAGCGTGTGAGAGTGTGTGTGTGTGTGTGTGTGTGTGTGTGTGTGTGTGTGTGTGTGTGTGTGTGTGTGTGTGTGTGTGTGTGTGTGTGTGTGTGTGTGTGTGTGTGTGTGTGTGTGTGTGTGTGTGTGTGTGTGTGTGTGAGAAAGAGCGGGAGAGAGAGCTCTACCATGAGATACTGGCACTGGTGTACTGCAGTGATAGGCATGAGGGCAAAGTGCCATTATTAGAGATAGTGATGATTATCATTAGAAAGCAATGCTACCTTGTTACTACAGCTGGCAGCGTCCGTTTCTAGGCTACAGGTCAGGGTAAACAAGGTGGATATGTTCAGAGTGCTGTTATTATCGGGACTTAATCATTTGTCATCAAAATCACAATCCCAGGTCCAAGCCAACTGTGATGTAATAATCTTTGACCAACTCTGTAGCACATGTCTATGAACTTAAAAGGGTGATGAATAACGTTGCACGTGCGTGCGCGCGTATATCTCTGTGACTGCCAGATAACTCACTTGATAGCCTCACACATGTCCAGGCCCATCTTCACACAGTTCTTGGCGTGTTTGGGCAGTGATACCGGCAACCCAGACACACAGTAGTAGC
The DNA here is from genome assembly GCF_963280865.1 of Gymnoscopelus braueri. NCBI lineage: Eukaryota > Metazoa > Chordata > Actinopteri > Myctophiformes > Myctophidae > Gymnoscopelus > Gymnoscopelus braueri. The sequence continues at coordinate 51,151,094 of NC_137603.1, forward strand.
AGTCGCCCAGGATCTTGATCCTCATGCACTCGTTCTCCTAAAACGGCAATAAAACACATTACGTTCAACCGGTTGTGTTTTCCCAGTTATTATTATTTCAGGTTATTCATGAACTAATTTGATCTATACCGGTATGTTTAAACTCTTAAAGCAGACACGCTGACTAAGAATGCCTCGTTGAGAGCCACAACAGCCTATATGGAGTATAAGCATGGGGAGGAGACAAAGGTTACACACATACTGTATGTACTCTGTACCTGTATGCCAGTGGTGGAAAAGTACTCACATTTCTTACTTGAGTAAAAGTGTCAATACTGTAATGTGGAAATACTCTGTTACAAGTAAAAGTCAATGCGTGGCATCGCAACGCATTGTGAGCCTGTAGATTGGCTATTTTCAAATGGCCGAAATGTATATAGGGCTGAAGTGGTTAATGTGTTTTTGTGATAATAATCTAAATCTGCAAAGTAACTAGAAACTAAAGCTGTAAAATAATTGTAGCGAAGTAAAAGTATAATATTTGCCTCTGAGAGTAGAAGTAAAAGTACTGACATTTGGAAATACTCCAGTAAAGTAAAAGTACCTCAAACTTGAACTTAAGTAGTTACTTTCCACCACTGGAGGAGACAAAGGTTACAGACATACTGTATGTACAGTACTGTCCCTGTTTGCTCACACCTGGGAGAGCTAGACACAGTCTTGTACAAATTATACCTGATTTACACTCAGTTGCGTTCTGCACTGTGACACGTTGTGAACTTGTAGATCGGCTATTTTCAGTGCATGACACCAGCGCGCAACTAAGTATACGTCAGCCTTAAGAACTGCAGAAGCCCTATTCATGGGAATGTTGGGTAGATATCGTTGCTGTCGGGCAGAAACCTCTTATCTCCATATTCAAACTTTTTGTGTTTTTTCGTAAATTAACGACCTACTTGATCATACTACAGCGTCACACAAAAGCATCGAAAGCAGCAAATATACAAGCTCGAAACACGGTGCGAAGCATGCGTTTTGAATCCTGAATCTGAATCCTGAAAACCCTTGTAAGTCCAAAACCATTATTATTTTAAAAATATTTTAAAACAGTGAAGATAGCCGATTTACAAGCTCACAACGCCTCGCATTGGGAGGCGTTGTGAGCTTGTAGATCTGCTATTTTCACTGCTTTTTGTGTGACACTCTTGTATGATGAAGTAGGGCGTTAATTTACAACAAAACATTTAACAGATACAAGGTTTCTGCCAGACAGCAACGATATATAATAGAATAGAATAGAATAGAAAGTCAATTCTAATTTGAAGAAGTCTGTGTTAACGTCATTAATAATCAACCTGAGAATCTATTGGGAAGCATAATAAACAACTCACCTTGGCAATCTGGTCAAACTTGCCAAACAGTTCATTGAGCATAATGACCAGCTCCTTGGGTGAACAGTCACTGGCCAGTCGTGTGAAGCCCACTATATCAGCATACAGGATACTGAAGGAGACAAATGACATGACAGAAATTAAACACCGACTCTCAGTGGTTTTCAAACCTTCTGTGCTGTAAGAGGAAGCACACAGGTGGGCAAGTAGAAACCTCACGACGCACACCTGTATTCATAGAAGAAGAAAAAAAAAATCACAAAAACCCAAGTCACACCTGGACTTGTCTCACGGAAAGCAACACCAGTGTGCCTCAACGACATCTTTTTGGAACCACAAGTTGTAGGAGATATCTCTAAACTCTGAAATGTCTGCTGCATGCATACATGCTGTATGGGATCCTAACAGTTATAGCACAGTCTATGTAGCAGTGGGGCCATGCTGCCAGTAAGATGATTACCACGACTAACTGACTGTATCCTGTGTCCTGACCTGTGCTAGCCTGGAAACCACAAATCTGCCAGTGCAAAAAAAAAAAAGAAGCCCTCAGTAGATTAGCAATGGCCATGCCAGGGTAGACCCAGACTCAGCCAAACCGCAGCGACAGACAATGGTATACATAGCATGACCCATTACACAGATTGACTGACTGACTGACTGACTGACTGGCTGGCTGGCTGGCTGACAACAGCCAGGGATACACAATGGTATACATAGCATGACCTATTCCACTGACCGACTGGCTGGCTGGCTGGCTGACAACAGCCAAGGACACACAATGGTATACATAGCATGACCTTTATCTCTCTGTCATTAAATGTTTCGATGCATTGAGTACACAGGACCCCAATGGCAAAAAGCCATAGCGCTTTCTTGGGTTTAATCCTCTTAGCAGACCTTGTATTGGACTGTACTTTCCTGTGCTTTTTTTTGCAGACTGCAAATGAAGTATTCAATCAATCAAACCTATTCCACTGACTGACTGACTGGCTGGCTGGCTGGCTGACAACCGCAGGGACACACAATGGTATACATAGCATGACCGATTACACTGACTGACTGACTGACTGACTGACTGGCTGACTGGTTGACAACAGCCAGGTGCTTCCTGACACTCTGAGACAGACAACAGAGCTAATGACAGGCCTGCCGGGCATAATAACAGGGATGGATCAGAGATGCAAGCTATCATTCCACACCTACGTATTGTGGGCTTAATAGAACACAGCGCCAAACAACCAACCGTACGTTAACAGAGACCTCTCTATTGGCGGATAAAGGAGCCCATTCTCCCCAGGTTCTCTGAGTGGATATTAGCTATGTATCAAACTATGTTATCCTTGCCGTCGGGTGGAAACCTCATACGTCCAAAACTGTTGCTTTTCAGGATTCAAATGAAAAAAAGAGAGCAAAAAATAGCAGATCCACAAGCTCACTTGTGTGACACTGTAGTATGACAAAGTAGGGCGTTAATTTGCAGAAGAAAACACATAAGTAAGTAAATACTAAGTACATAAGTAAGTAAGTAAAAATAATAAATAAGAGTTGAATTACGGAGCCTGCCCGGTGACAGCAACGTTATTAAATGTCATTTCTGGTGTAAGCCTGGAGGGAAAAATATAGTTAATTGAATGTCCCCATTTAATGGACTGAGAATACCACTATAGCATCCATTATATTGTTCCACTAGGTAAGGCAGATAGGGTACCTTACTGGCAATTACTGAAAGGAGAAGAGGAAAAAAAAGAAACCTTTATTCTGTGTGAGCCATCTGCCAAAGTTCAGTGTAAGGCAACCCAACACCTGTCAACACGTTCTAAATTAATAAAAAACCCCAGTAAAAGCTGTGTGCTCTGCTGCCAACACAATATTACTAATTTCTCTTTCCTTGTGTCCATGAGAAAGACACTACAATCTGGATTGTACTGTTGTACTACTTTCTTTTTCCTAAAATTTTGAGTAGCCAATTACTTTTTACCCCCTTTTTCTTGTCGTTATTCCAATTAATTCCACCCCACACACATTTCTGTGTTGTCATTGCTGTTGCATCCTACTGACTCACCTGCCAGTGAGGAGCCCCCATCGGGAGGGGGGCCAACACTCCCTGCTGACAGGTGCCGTCCTCAGCCCGTAGGAGTACATGCAATGACCAATATCACCCTTCCCTTGTGTTCGCATAGACGCTCGACAAAGCCGGATGTATACCACGGTGGATTCGAACCCACAACCTCTGCGGTGGTGGGCAGGGACTTCAGCACTGCGCCACCCGAGCGCTAACCGTTGTACTACTGTATGAATATAAAAAGTACAATTGAAACCCAAGTTTCCACAAGAATGACTAGAGCTTTTGTGAGAGTTGCACGCATGCAGCAGATCGACAAACGGACATACTGTACGGGACATTTAATTAATTCAATAAAGAGAGCGGAACTTGGCCCAGCTTCGTTGTGAAATCACAATGCATGGGACACCGGGAAAAACAAACTGAAGAAGGCGAAGAGAGGTCAAACGAAAGCCACACAGGGCTTCAGGTGAAAGAATGAATTATATTTTAAGGGAAATTAAGGAAATTAAATTAATTCAATAAAAGAGAACTGAACTTGACCTTGCTTCATACAATGTACGAGATACAGGAAAACAAATATAAGAGAGTCAAGAGCCAAAGGCTTGAAGGCCAAGGTACCACGAGAATAGGCAGAACGGTTTCATGGTTTGGGCTAGATTCATTTTTTCCCTTTCAGATTAATGTGGAGAGGGAAATTTAATTTAACCACAAGAATTGCAGGTTCTTTTGACCCACACCTCACTAATAAGAAAGCCTCCAAAAGCTTCCCTTTAAAAAGGTCAGCATCTTATACTAGTTAATAAAGGTCTCTGAGGTCCCTGAAACATGTCTTTGAAGTTGTTTTGCTGAAAATACCACTCAGATTATGCAGTAAAGCCATGCCTCTCTACGCCTTTGTGTCAGTCCCTTTCTGGACAGGCTGTTTCTGTGTCTAGCCAGTCTCGCCAAATGATGTGAGAGAAACAAGCAAACAGGTTTACAAAAACAAGCCCAAAAGAAGCGACTATAGTTTGCATGATTATTATTTTACGAGAAATGTGTTACGTGTTTTCGATTTTTTTTTTGAGGTTAACCCATTCAATCATTGTCATTTTAGATTTCTTTGGCTATTCAAAACTAGCAGATATACAAGCTCATAGCGTGGAACCGAGTGCTGTGCTATGAGCTTGTAGAACTGCTATTTTTGAATCTTGAATCTTTGAATATATATATTTTTAAAGCGAACATTTGTAACTCAAATATGTGCTTCTGGGGGTCCCTGGAACAAAAATATTTGACAAATGTTTGCTATATATATATATATATATATATATTCAAAGATTTCCAAACATTTTCACGATTTTCCCAAAATAGCAGATCTACAAGCTCATAGCTAAGAGCTTGTATATCTGCTATTTTTGATTAGCCAAAGAAATCTAAAATGGCAGAGACGCGTTCCCGGTTTTCATGGGTTAAGAGGAGCAGGGGATTGGTGCTACCTGACATTCTCGTGTCTCTTCACGTAGAGACTGTGGAAGTTGTTGTCTTTGACCAGTCTCTGCTGCTCCTCCTTGTCCTTGCAGTCCTGAAGACGCTCCATGATGGCCAGCTTCATCTTCATGGAGATGTAGACCGGCAGGACGGACTGCAACAGGTTCTCCTGTGCACGCACGCACACACACACACACACACACACACACACACACACACACACATATACACACACACACACACACGAAAAGGTTCGTTTTAGCAGGAGTTTTGTCCACTCAGCCATTGCAGCGTTAAAGGAGTAGTTCATTAAAAAAGATTCTTATTTACACACCCCATGACGCCGTGGGTCATCAAATTATTGGCTTAGAAATGCGACAAAAACTAAAAAAATCATGGGGTGTGCAATTGATAGAAAAAAATATTTTTTTTGGGTGAACTACTTCTTGCCTACTCACTAATATGCCGTTTGTGTACTCTGGGGACTCATTATGTTGTATTATGCATTATGTATTATTATATGTGTTTTTGTGTTGAACAGGCTTGTGAATGATAAGAATATACCTCTGGGACAAATAAAAGACTGATCATGACTACCTTCAATCATTAAATGATTGAAGGTAATCATAATAAGTATTTATTTGTCTAGAGGCGCACCATGGGCTGTACACACCCCATTAGGCTGGACCTTACAGGGTGAGTAAAGTAGAAATACCTCAAAATTGTACTTAAGTAAATTACTTGAGTAAATGTTACTTTACACCTCTGCCTGCTGCTATGTCGATGCACCATGTCTAACCTCATGTACATACTATACTAAATGGATATCCTATGTCTAAATATATACGTATATCTTTTGTTTTCTTTTTCTTTTTCTCTAACCCTAACCCAGAGGATCAAGTTAACGTTGAACTATAGGAAAACCAGAGACAGAGCATAGGAGGCTATCATCCACAAATCCCTCCACAATCAAATTCTCCAAGAAAAAGCAACTCTTTCAGTTTCATCTGCCTCTGTAAATAGTTCCAAGCAGAGGGAGCAGACTACACCAAGCCATTTTGTCCAAATTCAGTTCAGCCCTTAAAAACCCATTAAAACCGGTAAAGCATCTGTGTCATTTTCGCAGATATACAAGCTCAAAGCGCATCACTTCATGCCGCACTGCGAGCTTGTACTGTACATCTGCTTTTTTAACGTTAAAAAAAAAAAGATTTATAGGATAGTAGTCTGACAGGAAATGGGGAGAGAGATGGGGAGTGACATGCAGCAAAGGCCGTCGTGATCGGGACTCGAACCCGTGACACCCTGTCAGGCTACTTTGGAGCCTAGGTGCCTGGACCGCTACGCCAGCTGCCCAGGCAAATTTTATTTTTTTTCTATCCGTTCCGTACCTGTATTCTGGCCTATTATGAGTACAATATCAGCAGATCATTCGCCTTTCCACTGGAATCCTGTAAAAGGATGTAACCCTGCCAGCACCTGCTGTAAACTAACACCACATACTGTATAAACCCAACTATCATCGTCATGACCTGAACCGGGAACAATAGATCAGTGGTTCTCAAACTTTTTCATGCCAAGGACCCCCACATTGATATGTATATGGCCGTCGACCCCCATCTGAAAATGTTTTGTGCCAGGGACCACCAGAAGAGAAGATCTATGTAAAAAAATTAAGAAATCCAAAAACTTTCGATATTCTAAAAGAATCCTCAAACATAGCAGATGTACAAGCTCGCAGCGCGGCACAAAGTGACACGCAGTGAGCTTGTAGATCTGCTATTTTTGAATAGCTAACAGGATAAAGTGGTTAAAATGATATACATATAACTACTTTTGCTGGGGACCCCCTGGAACGCCCCAAGGACCCCTGGGGGTCCCCGGACCCCACTTTAAGAACCATTGCAATAGATAACAAGAAAGACATGCCATACATAGTGTGAAAAAAAAATAATACTTTTATAGTCAGCTTGCTGGTGAAGCTATAGCCTTGAGAGAACCTTGGCGTATTGAGATAGGTATCCAATGAGGCTGCGCCTGAAGAAATCACTCATTCCTTTTCATCCGATCATAACTGGAGAAACAGGAAGGTGGGGTCAAATCTGAGAGAAGCATACCCTACTTTATCATCAATTATTTAAATTAATGGCACCATAATTTACAAAATGCATATCATGATAATTGAAAGAAGACTTTAAGCTAGCAACTGAAAACAAAGTATTTATGACAATGTTTACTAAAGGTAATACAGTCAAGTGTAAAATCCGGTCAAATACCCATCGAGTTTAATGAAACATATTTTGCAACCAGCAGGAGGGGAAATACATAGCGACACCTTCTAGGCCATTAATGAGAACTGCAGCGGTTTAACGACTTCCTCATTAGCTTCATTATCAAAACCGGATCCATACCGCCTGGTTGGAAAACACCGGAGGCACTGTAGATTGGAGGAATCGAACACTAATCTCTAGAGTCTAAGCGGTAACGGGCAGAAACTTTACCCCTGCACCACCCGGATGCTCCACTATACCCAAGTATTTAGGTTCAGAGAAAACCAGAGAAAACATGTTACAGATGTGTGTGTGTTCCAAAAGTATATATCATCTTTTTCTGGGCAGAGCATGTGTGTGTGTGTGTGTGTGTGTGTGTGTGTGTGTGTGTGTGTGTGTGTGTGTGTGTGTGTGTGTGTGTGTGTGTGTGTGTGTGTGTGTGTGTGTGTGTGTGTGTGTGGGGTCTGCTGTGACCTTATCTGCCCCCGTTCCATCTGCATGACCTCCTGGCAGCTCTCTGATGACCCCGTCTATTTCCTAATGGCTCTGAAACATCTCATGACTCTTGTGTGTGTAGACAGACAACCACGCTATAGAACTGTAGCATCTGCTTTATGAGGCACAGCTGCAGTAAATATCATCCCACACAGACCTTACAGGTCATGTTATATTGCCTTGAATAGCAAACATTCAGCACACGCATGTGTATGTGTGTGTGTGTGTGTGTGTGTGTGTGTGTGTGTGTGTGTGTGTGTGTGTGTGTGTGTGTGTGTGTGTGTGTGTGTGTGTGCGCACACATGCGTGTGTGTTTGGGAATAATAGAGGCATTGAGTGCCTCTTCCATCTAAAACAACTAATTTATCATTGGGTTTTGACAGATGGTGTTGAATTAGTGTCGGAAACTCTTAACCCATTAAAACCAGTTAGCGTTGGCTATTCAAAAATAGATCTACAAGCTCTACAAGCTCAAGATCTACAAGCTCACAGCACATCTGTTTTTTTTAAACATCTGAAAAATGTTTGGATTTTTTTTAAATAATTTTGAATTTTTTAACACAAATCTTCTCTTCTGGTGGTTCCTGGCACAAAACATTTTCACAGGGGGGTCCGCGGCCAAATAGATATCAATTTGGAGGTCCTTATACGAAAAAGTTTGAGAACTACTGTAATAGCTTTGAGTGCCCCTTCTATCTAAAACAACTGAAGTAGCGTTGGGTTTTGATAGATCGGTGTTGAATTATGCCGCCTTCACAGAAAAACCTTTTTCCATTTGGACAACAAGAAAAACATTTCTGTGGCACTCTGCTGCTGCTGTGCCGTTTCCTACAGCCTAAAATAAATGTGGGAACAGGGGGATGAGGTTTCCCATTAGGACCTGTTGTTACACTTCCCCACTGACTGTCCCATTATGTGCCTGTTGCACTCTGGCTAACCTCCGTTGCACCGCTCTCCTTTCAGAGTTTCCACCAGGCTCCGTTCAGCCTCTCTACACAGAAGGATCGAATGTTGAACGATTACGTATCATTCCTTTCTGGGCCTCTGCTAGGCAACGCAGGGCCGGCTTCACTAGTCTCTCACGCCACGTTTTACGTCCAGTGGTGGAAAGTAACTAAGAGCATTTACTCAAGTGGTGTACTTTTTCAATATATTATAGCTACTTCTACTCCACTACATCTCAAAGGCAAATATTGTAGTTTTGTATACCGGACTTTTACTTAAAACAGCAAGTATTTCTACATTGTGGTATTGATACTTAGTAAGTAAAACATTTTGAGTAGTTTTTCCATCACTGTTTATGTCTCCTCCTAAGCAACAGTCAAAACAAAACGACCCCGAAAAAAGAAAAAGAGGAGGAAAGAGGAGAAAAATCGTTAAAAGGCCATTTTGAAAGTCGATGTCTTACTATGCCAGCCGAGGGGACACAGACCCATCTCATTTAAAAATCATTATGGTAAAATCTAATTTGCCAGGGATTTGTTTGTCATAATGAAAACATCCCTGGGAGAGTGCACATGAGGCCTGCTGATGATGGCATAAACGCTGAAATTCAATCATTTACTCCATGGAAAGAACCACTATTCAATATGGGTTTTTTCGTCATTCGTCTTTAATGTTCCTTCGGCTAAGTTTCATACATTTTGTTAATGGATTTTGAGTTGTTTTCATTTCAGGATAAAAAGCAAAGGAACAAAAAGCGGGTTAAAACTTAATTCGGGTTTCTAAGATTCTAAGAGTCTAGCCATGGAAGAAGTTAAAAGTGTCAAAATGGTTTATCTTGGAGTAATGTTTTATCAGAGGTCTGCGGTGCACATTTCAACGTACAACAAAATTCAACACAGCAGCAATGGGTCTTCAACAGGGGTCTGGGAGTTACTACAGGGGCTGCCAAATCTTTCTAACCACTTAGCATTCCTATACCAGTGAACTTAATTCATCTACCGGGTGAATGGATGAATACAGAACATGATGATACACAAATAGATGAATGAATCAATCAAGTAGACCTCTAAGTAGACCTTTATAAGCACTTTGGTTCTCCCTGTCCCCTTTTTCTGCATATTGGAAGTTCTATTATGTTAAATGGACCTGACCACCTGTACCAAGGACGTAACATTTAATTGCACTGTTGCACACATACAGATATTTTTTTTTTGGGGTCCAAAAGCCAAAAATAAACAGAACTGCAGAACTGAATCCTCAGGGAAGAAAGCATAGGAAACATGTTTGTTTTTGGATCATTTTAACCTCAAGAATCCTCCCCATTCCCTCATCCAAACATCCAAACTCCTCCGAGGAACAAAGGTCAGCAAAGAGCCATACGGCCTTACAAAAGGTCAGCACAGAGCCATAAAGTCTTACAAAGAGACATTATTATCTGCACAACCCTCGTATTTTTTGTATGTGGCCGTAGAGTGGATGAGTTGTGTGTGACCAAGACAGTACAGTACAGAGCGAGTGTGTTCAAAACCTGTCAACTTCATTTAGCTAATTCTGTAGACTAAAACTAACTTCCTATTTCAGTGGTTCTCAACTGTTCTCGAGACCTAGATCAGTGGTTTTCAAAATGGGTTTTTTGAGAGATCCCCCTCCAGGGGTCCTGAAGGGGAGGCGGGGGCTATTCATGCAGCTTCAGGCATTTTGCGACAGGCAGCTCATCTGACCTCGTTCCACCAAAAATCCGACTCAAACTCGGGGGATAATGCATTCTACTATGCTGCCACCAAAATGTGGAATAGCCTTAAAGCCATTAAAGATCTCAACTTAATTACCCCTCTAGTGTGAAAGGGCTCAATTTTGCCAGCCCCATGCACCCCCCCCCCCCCCCCTTTGACTCCCCAAGTGGATGACAAAATCAAACACCTGATTTAGTCTGTAAACTCTTGGACACAGTTGACTTAGTTTGTGTTGGTCAAAGACTGAAATGTGCAGCTACTGTTCAGACCGCTTGCTGAAGTCTGAAATACCTTCATCAGCAACAACGTGCACAGTTCTGAAACATGCTCAAGAAGTTAACCATTCATTTTACGGGTGATTTCACAGCTAGAATGAAAACCAGCAGCAATCTCCATGGGTGGAGTGGAGAGCTATTCTAGCTTACAGTATTCTGTTCAGTCTTAAGCTACAATATAGTGTGACTGAATCCTGAAAAGTAACAGTTTTGGAGGTTTCCACCCGACAGAGACTATATGTTATACTGAAAAAATTGAGTCCAATTGACCACAATGGAAACAAGCCCCCTGGGGCTTTTTGTGTTATCTTTTTAGCATAACTTTTGACTGTACTACATGTACAGTTCACAAAGTTGTTAATAAAGTATTCAATCAATCAATCAAAACAGGCACCACGGCAGAGCGACCAACCTGCTGTCTCTTTTCGATCTCCAACTTCATGCGCATGCTCAGGCACCTCAGTGTGTCCTGGAAGGTCTGTCGGAGTGTCCTCTCCATCAGAACCTTATGGAAGGCCCCCACCACGCTACCACACAGGAACACCACTGCATTGGACAGAAGCTGTAGAGAGAGACACACATCCATCAGAACCTTATGGAAGGCCAGCACCACGCTATACCACACAGGAACACCACTGCATTGGACAGAGGCTGTAGAAAGAGACACACAGAGGGTCTGAAACCTCTATTTTTAACATGGGCGTTCCCTGTGGAAATCAATCACATTTCCCTGGTAGTGCCCTATACTGTACAACAGACTGAGCTACACAAATGGAATTAAGAAAGAGACCAGAACTTTTGCTATGCGGATGCCAACAATCTTATGATTTTTTTTGTATTATTGTTTACATCATTTTCTTTTTAAAATATGTACTGTATCTTAAAGTTTTCCATGGCCCCCCAATCAAAACCCCTGTGTTAATATACAGTACAGTGCCACAGATATAAATTCAGTACCTCAGATAAATAAGAGGTCTAATGGATCCCATACTGTACATGTTTAATGTCTGTGAGTTAAGACTCATCAGTATGTAAATATAAAAATAATGTTTAAATATAAAAAGATAAAGTATGTAGCCCTGGTCATAACAGAGCTGAGACAGGGTTTCAAGAAAGGAAGTTGGGATTGGATTGGGGGGTGGAGGACTTAGAACTGTGGTTTCCAAACCTTTTAGCTCGGAACCAAAACAGAAAGATCTACAAGCTCAGCTTGTATTTTCATCTACTTCTCTAACATAAAAAAAATTATATCTCATTTATGAAATGGGTCCCGACCCACTGTCGGGGAAACAATCTGGCTTAGAGTAACGATGTTGTTTCTGTCCAAGAATATTAAGTTGAACGGAAAACAGATCTGAAAATGACAAAATATTATTATGCCTGCATGACGTGACATTTATTTTCTTTTTAGTTTTGACACCTGTGTTTTACTACTATGTTTACATGCACACACCAAATCAGATTACTTAAGTAATGTGGTTAAGGCAGGAAATCAAAGAACGTGGTTATGTGTGTTGTTAGTGTGATTCCTTCAGTTTAGTCAGAGCAAACATAATAATAATAATAATACATACAATTTATATATAACCCTAACCCTAGCTTTATTAGGACAAACTAGTTAAAAGGTTAAAAGCTATAGAAGTAAAGGTAAAAAAGGGGGGATTAGGATTAGGTAGGGAACGCAAGTCTGAAAAGGTGGGTTTTGAGTGCGGTTTTAAAAAGGATGTAATTTTCCCCAAGGTTTTTAATATCCTCCTGCTGTTGTAAAGCAAGACAGACTGACATAGAGCAGATTGTGAAGCTTTCAACTCGCAAATCAAAAACCCTTAGCAACTGCTGCTTAGGTAACGCAAATGTTTATATAGTTGTTGTCGGGCAGAAACCTCTTAGATTTCTCATATTTTAACTTTTTGTGTTTTTTTCGTAACATAATGCCCTACTTCAGGGGTGGGCAACTTTGTAGATGGTAAGGGCCACAAAATGTCCACACTCACTCTGGGGGGCCGCATTGTTTATCGGCGGGGACCCCCCCCCCGTTGACAAACAAACCCCCCCCCCCCCACATTCCTGAGTATGCCTTTCAGAGTATTGCTGTAACCTTGGCTTAAAAATATACAAAAATTGATCATACTACAGCGTCACACAAAAGTATCAAAAGTAGCAGATCCACAAGCTCGAAGCGCGCCATAAAACTACTGATTTAGAAGGCATTTGTCGAATCACGCTCAGGTCTTAAAGGGTTAAATCAGTCGTGGTGACTGATAACTTAACTAGTGTGGATTGGGCTCTGTTAGAACTGTCTGGTCAGGTAAGGGCCCTCCACTGATTCGGTGTTGTGTTAAGAGGACCATGTGTTCCATGACATCACGCCAGTCTGACACTGACATAGTGTTGCTTGACACTGAATCCATGACTGTTCCCGCATACACACAATTGTATGACCTAATGACACTAATACAGGAAAATATTTCCACATGTGCCATGCCAGTTGCATGTCAAGGAGGGAAAGAGTAGAAATATAGGCACACACATGTTTTACTTATTTCAAATTAGACACAGAGCACGTTTTCCAGGGGACAATAGAGGGGACACGGGGCGTACCATCAGGGGGCGCATTAGAGCTCGAGCACTTCCTAAGTTTATAGAATGGCGGCATACACCTCACAACCATCACCCCCATTTTTGGGGAGCAAATACAGAGGAATCCCAATGCACACCCCATAGGCAGTGTAGCGTATCGCCACTTGGGCCCCCATGCTGAACTCGACGAAGAACCTCCTTGCACCATTCTGGCACCCTGAACTGTTGATCAAGGAGGGCGCGGAACTGACCGGAGCTGGGAATGGGGGCCCCTATATATAGTCAAGGGGGCCCTGGTCCCCAGCAACGGAAAGAAAACCCCCTCCCGCCAGGAGGGTATGGATTGGACTGGAGCCTGGGAGCAGGACCCCTGTATATAAAAGGGGGGCCTGGTCTCGGGCACTGGAAAGAACCTCCTCCAGAAGAAATGGATACACACATACGCACATGTTAGAATAGTCGCTTGTCAGGCAAACATAGGGGGACTGCCCCCCTATAGTGATCCTGAAGGTTAGCAATACACACATATTACGCGTGATATTAGGGGACACCAAAGTTCCCAAGCTTGTTTAATCAAATGAAAAAATTATGTGATTGTCCCCAATAAGAGCTCATGTCCGGATGATAGGCTGGGACTGCCCCAAAGCCTAGTTCAAAGTTTCCCCTTCAAAAGAAGGTTTCCTCGGTTCACATGACTCAATAAAAGAAAAATAATGGGACCTGCAAAAAGATTTTTTTTAACATATGTTATACTAGATGATACTTGCTATAATGTAATGTTCAGATTTTAATCTTGTGTTGTGGGTACTAAATTCGTACCCAAGGAGGGGTTGATGGTCCATTGTGAAACCTTGGGCCGTCAACCTTTACGTTCTAGAGTGTGGAGCACAGAAGCTGTGCTCCAATTAGAAGGCCGAACGTGCCATCCACTGTTTTTGATATACTGAATGCTAAAGATAAGAACGTCAGAATTCTCCAGGCGCTCAACCGAACGCTTGTTTGCATGCAGACCTAGATGTGGAACGAATTGCCTTCGTAAAATATCAGGTCGTATTTTGTTTTATCATTGAATCTGCTGTTTATGTAATTCACATTTCATAGAGGGAACTTCCCATGTAATCAATAAATTGCCCTTTTAACTGGTTGATTATGTTCTCTGTATTGTCGTCTATAAACTGGTCTTTAGGGTTTATTGAACCTTAGCGACAGACCGTGTACGGCACATCAGGGACTAATGGGGGTTGAACTCACCTGTTGGGCCAGGTAAGGGACTAATGGGGGTTGAACTCACCTGTTGGGCCAGGTAAGGGACTAATGGGGGTTGAACTCACCTGTTGGGCCAGGTAAGGGACTAATGGGGGTTGAACTCACCTGTTGGGCCAGGTAAGGGACAGACTGGGGGTTGAACTCACCTGTTGGGCAAGGTAAGGGACGGTCTTGTTGTGGTTGAAGACGGTGAGGCGCAGGGTGAGGACCAGGATGTGGGACAGGGAGGAGATGACACTGAGCACTACGGCATACCACAGCTGGAAGGGCAGCATGGTGTACACCGTGAAGATGATGAAGAGGAAGAACGGCACCTATAGACAGACCAGGAGGACAGACGGTAAATCGTTGCTGTCGTGGTGGAAACCTCATTATGTCCAAAAACTGTTACTTTTCAGGATTTCAAATTCAAAAATAGCAACAATAGAACCTATTGTGTTGGCCTATACCATATACCAGTGTTGATTTTGTCTACTAAAAACTATGATGAAAAATGTCTGTTGACATGAAATAAAAACTAAGCTATGATCACTAAAACTGTGACTAAATATACTGACAATTTCGGCAACAAATAAAAACTAGACTAAAATCTTTGAGAGGGACTAGGGGAGAAGAGATCCAATAGAACTAAGACAAGTCATCATGGGTGCGCGCGGGTGTCAGACCGAAAATAGTTGATCTACAAGCTCACAACGCGTCGCAGCGCGACTCGTTGTGAGCTTGTAGATCGGCTATTTTCGGCATGCAGCCAAGTGAAAATCATTTCGATGCCATCACGCCCAGCCAAAAAAATATTTTTGTCGTAGATTTAGTCGACTAAAATCTTATGATATTTAGTCAACTAAAACTAGACTAAAAGTAAAACATTTCAGGTGACTAAAATGAGACTAAAACTAATTCAAAATTTGCTGTCAAAATCAACACTGGCCTATATACCTGGTCCCAGGGGAGGATGAGTTGCCCGCTGAAGATGAAGGTGTATCCCATGGTGAGGTGTGTGGCCCACACCACCAGGCCCAGGTGCCTCCTCCATCGCTGGGTGAGGGTCTCTGTGCAGACCAGCACGAACACAGCCAGGAACACACACAGGCTGCAGCTCACCACACTCACAAACGCAGTGTGGTCCTCCGCACTCTGCAGGAGACACACACACACGTTTGTATTACTATACTGTTGTGAGGACATCCTAACACAATTCAATTCAAAGGAGCTTTATTTGGCATGAGAAAACATACTTTTACATTGCCAAAGCAAGTGTCAAAATATAATAAAAACAGTTTAAGAAAATGGGGAAAGTATACACAGTTGGAGGGGGTACAGCATTGTGTAAACAGAGCTATGTCACATTGTGTCGTTATATACATGTTATATGTACAGGTTGTAAAGCTTTTTGCAGCAATCTTTTGCCGTCACTTTGGGAAAAATGGCAGCATTTTTTCTCAAAACTATTTAAAAATAGTATACAAAAAAAAGCCTCAGATTTAAAATGTGTTTAGGGTAGCAGCTCTGTTTATAATTATGTGCAGTAGGTCTAGAGGTCTACTTGGTACAGATACTCAATGGTTAGTAGTCCTTAGGGTGGTTGTACTCCATTGGCTAACCTTCTCTTATCGCAACAGTTCACACATCTTGCTGCTGTGTTGTGTTCGCACATTGTTGTATTTCTCCCAGTAGATATGGGAGTTTTTTGTCGTTGGTCATGTTTTCAAACTCACTTTGGGTTTATGTAATCTGTGGGAAGTATGTGTCTCTGATGTCTTGGTATAGTGGGCAGGTGGTTAGAAAGTGTAGAATGTGTTTCCACACACATTTTGTGTGCAGTGGGTGCATAGTCTGTCTTCCCTCGGGAGCGGGGTCTGTCTGTGGCAGCCTTTCTCTAGTGCAAGGCTGTGTTCACTGAGTCTGTACCTAGTCAAAGCATTCCTACGTCGTTCACCATGCTCAGGTATTCTGCCGATGTGTATTCTCTATTAGTGCTAGATAGCATTACATTTTGCGTTGGTTTTGGGTCTTTTTCCAGTACTTTCTGTCAGGTAGCTTTCTTTGAATTTTCTTATAATCTGGTCCAATGGGTTTTCCGTCTGTTAGTTCTGCTTGTGTGCTTAACTCACCACACTTACAAACACACTCTGCAAGACATACACACACTCACTTGTATTGCTATACTTGTGAGGACATCAACATTTTAGAACGGGAATTTTACGAATGCCATTCGTACAATCCGAAAATAGCAGATCTACAACAAGCTCACAACGCACCGACAACTACGTATCAATCAGGCATAACCTCTAAATGCCTAATCCTAACACTATCCTGAATCTTTTACTAATTGTAATCCTAGCTCCAAAAAAATATGTTTGAAGCAGAAAACAACCACTTCTCTTGTGAGGACCAGGAAAATGGTCCTCACAATGTCTATTTCTCAAATTCTACTATACTTGTGGGAACATTTGGCCCTCGCAAGTACAGTAATACGAGCGTGAGCTCGAACACACACTAATAGTCCTGGCAGACCAGAGAATATGGGAACAAACGGAGGATGAACTGTAGGAGACAAGGTTGTAATGGTGAGGTATTGGTTATGTTTGGACGAACGGACAGAAACACCCATGCATGCACGCACGTGCGCACACACACACACACACACACACACACACACACACACACACACACACACACACACACACACACACACACACACACACACACACACACACACACACACACACACACTCTAACCCATTAAAACCGGGAATGCATCTGTGTAACCACTTAAACCATTATTTTACACTTAAAACCCCTAACCCTAAAATAGCAGATCTAGTACAAGCTCATAGCGCGGCACAAAGTGCAAAGCGCTTTTTTTTATTGTGAAAATGTGTGCAAAACCTTTTACTCAAATATTTGCTTCTGGGGACAAAATATTTTGAGATGGGGTTGGCGGCCACATACATATAATTTTGGGTGGTCCTTAATATGAGAAAGTTTGAGAACCACTGATAATAGCAACATAGGTTTTTCAGAAAACCTTAATTTAATGGGTTAGCACACTCATATTTTTCAATTGGAGATTGAAACAAAACAGATGTCAAACTAAGCACTGGGTTTAAAGAGACTGACGTACTTTCTTCTCTTTCCGTGTGCAAACTAAACAATTTTTGAGTGGTGCCAACCACTCCTACATTTGACCGTGTCTGTGTGTGTGTGTGTCTGTGTGTCCGTCTGTCCGTCCGTATGAGCCCGGCCTCTCTGTATGTTTGAGCACAGCCTCAACAGCTGCGGCTGATTGCAACACAAAGATGCAACCATACAGGTACAGTACAGTACAGACCATACAGTACAGTACAGTACAGTACAGGTACAGTACAGTACAGTACAGTACGTACAGTACAGTACAGTACAGTACAGTACAGTACAGTACAGTACAGTACAATACGTACAGTACAGTACAGTACAGTACAGACCGTACAGTACAGTACAGTACAGTACAGTACGTACAGTACATTAAAGTACGTACAGTTCGGTACAGTACAGACCGTACAGTACAGTACAGTACAGTACAGTACAGTACAGGTAGAGGTACAGTACAGTACAGACCGTACAGTACAGTACAGTACAGTACAGTACAGTGCAGTACAGTACAGACCGTACAGTACAGTACAGTACAGTACAGTACAGTACAGACCGTACAGTACAGTACAGACCGTACAGTACAGGTACAGTACAGTACAGTACAGTACGTACAGCACGTACAGTACAGTACAGTACGTACAGTACAGGTACAGGTACAGGTACAGTACAGTACGTACAGTACAGTACAGTACATACAGTACAATACAGTACAGACCGTACAGTACAGCACAGTACGTACAGTACAGGTAGAGGGGAGGTACAGTACAGTACAGTACAGTACAGTACAGTACAGGTACAGTACAGTACAGACCGTACAGTACAGTACAGTACAGTACAGTACAGTACAGTACAGTACTGTACAGTACAGTACAGTACACACACACACACACTTTTGAGTAAAAATACTTAAAATGAGTAAAAATACTTAAAATGAGTAAAAATACTTAAATATTAGTAAAGATACTTTAAAGTTCCTAAACTGAGTAAAAATACTTAATATGCGTAAAAATACTTAAAATGCGTAAAAATACTTAAAAGATGTTACAATGAGTAAAAACACGTACAAATCTGTACAAACATTTTAAAGTACTTAAAATGAGTAAAAATACGTTGAAGTCATCAAAGTCTGTAAAAAGTAACTAATGACATGAACTCATGAAAGGCACCACTCTCTTCACACTGGGTGTGGTTTTTTTTTCTGCTGTAGAAGTCATGTGAACTCTTCTCCTATACTTTAGTGACTCAGAAGTATCATTTCAACCAACAGATCCACACATGCATTCAGTAGAACCTAATTTGCCACACACACACACACACACACACACACACACACACACACACACACACACACACACACACACACACACACACACACACACACACACACACACACACACACACACACACACACACACACACACACACACACACACACACTTTGTATTAATGTGTTAATATTCTATGCTCTGCTGATGAATTGAATACACAGGACCATAATGGAAACAAGTCCCCAGGAAGAACTACATTCCTTTCCGGAGGTTGGCACCCCCCTCATTCTACTGGGTGACTTCAATCTACCTACTTCAACCTACACTATTATTACTGTTTAGACTGATTATAGGTTCTTGGTTTACCTATGAGCCTAGATTACTATTTCTATGCATTTGATGTATTACCTCATGTTTATCTTGCTTACTGAAAGTCGCTCTGGATTTGGAGCGTCTGCTAAATGCATAAATTGTATTTTGTAGAGCCAAAGGACTGAGTTCCAGTACAGCAGGTGGGTGTGTGCAGTGTGTGCATGGTCATGTGGGTGTGAATGAGTGAAACAAACAAAGGAGAAAGCGAGAGAAAGAGTGGGAGGCAGAGAGAGAGAGAGAGAGAGAGCTGGAGGGGAAGTGATAAAAAAGAGTGAGAGAACGTCGGAAGGTTAGAGGCAACGGAAGAAAACAAAGGATGAGAGCGAACATATGCCTGAAAAGGTCGCACGTCAAGCATTCTAGTTGCCATGGCAACGGTGGAAGTGCACTTTTGGGCTCAAGAATCTCATATCAGCCTTTCTTTCACTTCTGGCCTGTCAATCAAACAGCAGCCAATCCAGGCGGAGGAAAAGTGGACAATTGCAGTAATACTGCCAAGAGACAGTGATGCCAGAGTGAGAGAAACAGGCAGACAGGTCCACAACAACAATCCTGAAAAGCAACAGTTTTGGACATACTGTAGGCTTGGCCTCCATCCACATCATTTGAAAGGGCTATTCCAAAATCCATTCTGGAGTTTAATGGAATTCAAATGCCCACAAAAAAAAGGCCCTCAGCACCTTCTCTGTTGCCCAATCCTAACTGTAGTTAAAATGTCATTTCACTGCTTTGGAGGTGGGCTGGTTTGGAGGGCCACTTGGGAACAATGGGCTTGGCCTGGATTCCTGTGCACCGCTGCCTTTCATCAGGTGTCTATGAGTGGCAGTGGAGACAGTTATATAAGTTGTCAGTGACCTCCTGACAGCTGCTCAACCTCGTGTGTGTGTGAGAGAGAGAGAGAGAGAGAGAGAGAGAGAGAGAGAGAGAGAGAGAGAGAGAGAGAGAGAGAGAGAGAGAGAGAGAGAGAGAGAGAGAGAGAGAGAGAGAGAGAGAGAGAGAGAGACACACAGTACTTTTAAAAGATCTGTGAATTTGTTTTGTGTATGTGTAAGCGATGGCAGGTAAATGATCTGTGCGTGTGTGTGTGTGTGTGTGTGTGTGTGTGTGTGTGTGTGTGTGTGTGTGTGTGTGTGTGTGTGTGTGTGTGTGTGTGTGTGTGCGTGCGTGCGTGCTGCTGACAGTGAGAGCGGTGGATTCATTTAATTGAGTAAGAGATATGGAGAAATCAGCAAAGACAAAGACAGAGCGACAGGAGTGATGGAGCAGCAACAATGGCAGGAAGGTGACGACAGATCTTCCTACAGAGCATAGTAACATAATCTGTGATGGCACAGGCTGCATTTTCCACTGGGTGGACGGGGAGGGCATAACCTGACCCATGCAGGGTATGAATGCACTGTAGTTGTACCCCATCGCCATGCCAACATCAACAGTGCGACAGCTAATCGTCGGGAACTCACCGAGGTCCCGCCCCTTCCTGTCGGAGATACAATAGCGGCTTTACGCCGAGGCCAACAAAAAGGCACATGGACCGAAAAGACACGCAGACACGCGCACAAGAACGTTGAGAGAGAAAAGCACACACAGCCATTCCTTCCGTTGCACATGTAAACCACACCCTTGATGTTAGATAAGGTAGTTTATCGGAATAAGACTCCCATTAGAGGACCCCAGCCTCTTCTCCTCCCTTCCTCTCCACATACTGACCACTTAAGCCCTATAGTGCAGTGGTTCTCAAAGTGGGGTCCGGGGGACCCTCAGGGGTCCTTGAGAGAGTTCCAGGGGGACCCCAGCAAAATGAGGAACAGTTTAATTGCATATGTCTGCGGCTAGACGTTAGCCCAATGCGACGATGTAAAAATCAAAACAAAAACTATTCAGATTCACTCTCTCCACCTACACAGTAAAAAGTAAACTTGTTACTCGCGACCCATAAAATTGACCCAAACATGGGTAATTTATAGGGTCATTTAGGGACCGTATAAATGAAGGAGGTAGGGAGGTTTGAGCTCTAAATTCAATACTTACTATAGGGCTGAAAACAGGTGCGAGAGGCCAGCATAAAAGTCCATAAACAAAAAGAAGGGGCTCGCACACTGAAGGATGAAAACTGAGAATGAGGCAAAAGTGCAAAAAGTGACCTGGTGAAATAAAGTGACACAGAGAGTGGATGTTTCGGTCCTCAGTGTTGATGATGGTCTGAGGACCGAAACGTCTACTCTCTGTGTCACTTTATTTTCACCATGTCACTTTTTGCAATTTTGTAAGTAAAGACTCAGTTTTCATCCTTTAGTGTGCGAGCCCCTTCTTTTTGTTTAGGGACCCTATGAATGACATGCCCAAACTAGGCACACCAGGGTTCATGTGGTTAGAGGCTGATAGAACACTCAATTCAATTCAATTCAAAGGGCTTTATTGGCATGAGAAAACATACATACAACACTCACGCGCACGTGACACACAAAGTGTCACACCAAACAGCTAGATGATGATGATGGATCTACAGATCTACAGCACAACAGTGTCTTTTATGTGCTAATTGCCCTTATCCCTGGCAACCCCCTCAGGGCTCACATTCCTCTCATTAGGACAATAATTAAAAGGGCTGCTCTGTGTGTTTGTGAACGAGTGTGAGTGTGAGTGTGAGTGTGTGTGTGTGTGTGTGTGTGTGTGTGTGTGTGTGTGTGTGTGTGTGTGTGTGTGTGTGTGTGTGTGTGTGTGCGTGTGTGTGTGTGGGGGGGGGGGGGGGGGTCATCTGGAAGTGGAACTGGAAGGGATTAGTGTTCCCCGTATGTATTAATGTCAATTGTTGATTAATTTTATACATAGGACCACAATGGAAACAAGTCCCCAGGACTTTTTTGTGTTATCCTTTTAGCCTAAATGTCTGACTGTACCTCGTGTTGTTTACATTTCTGACTAATAAAGTATTCAATAAATCAATTTATAGTCCACAAACTCTTGCCTCGTTCATGCATATGGAAGGCCTCCACTGGGGTCCGCAGAGACTGCAATGATGCAGTGTGTGTGTGTGTGTGTGTGTGTGTGTGTGTGTGTGTGTGTGTGTGTGTGTGTGTGTGTGTGTGTGTGTGTGTGTGTGTGTGTGTGTGTGTGTGTGTGTGTTTTGACAGATGCTAGTTACATGTATACATACAGTGTATGTTCACATACGTATAGTATGTTTTGTTACTTAGATTTGTTTTTCCTTGACGACAAATGCTAAGAATGTTATGTAGACAGCATGCTGTTTAGACAGATGCTAGGCTCATTGTTTACCTGCCTTCCTATGGTTTCAAATGTACAGAATGTTATGTAGACAGCATGTTGTTTAGACAGATGCTAGGTTCATTGTTTACCTGACCTTGGTTCGTGTCATTTACTCCGATGTCGCTCTGAATAAGAGCGTCTGTTAAATGCCTAAATCAGACCCAAAAGATATTTTTTATTTTTATGGAATTTGTTTCATTATTCTATTTTTTTGTTTTTGTTTTATTCATGAAAGTTTTTGTCATGGTCTGACCCACTGTTTGGGAAACACTGGCCTAAATTGTGTGTGTGTGTGTGTGTGTGCGTGCGTGTGTGTGTGCGTAGAGTCTCACCAGTTGCAGGGCGAAGAAGAGGATGAGCAGAACCGCACAGCAGAGCATGGACAGGCCCAGCAGCAGCACCAGAGGCTGGTACTGGCTGATGCAGGAGAACTTGCGGTAGAGAGCCTCATGCTTCAGCTCCTGGTCATTCAGCAGGTACTTCCCCTTGGCTGGCATGATGGCTGACACAGCTGCTGCTCGCTCACACCACGGGCATAGCACTAGTGCCCAAAGACGTCCTCTAATGCCAGCCTGAGGAGTGTGTGTGTGTGTGTGTGTGTGTGTGTGTGTGGGCGTATGGGGTGTGCGCAGGAAGTCTATGTAGGTGTGTGGGGAGGGAAGGCGTGTGTGTGTGTGGTAGGATGTCTCTGGCGCTAAGCCTAGTTGTAAGTAGGTGTAAGTGTAATACGTGTGTGTGCCCTTGCATGTGTATGAGCGAGGGTTTGTGTGTGTGTGTGTGTGTTGAGTGTGCAAAGTTCCGTTGAGTAGAAGCCACAGATGCTGCCGGGTTCACCAGCTCACAGAGCTCAGGTGAAGCTTGTGTTTTTCTCTCTGCGCTGAGGCATCTTAAACCAAGTTATGGCTCCTCTAAACAGTTTCACTGTTGTGCTCTGTCTTCCCCCGCCTCTCTGTCTCTGTCTCTCTCTCTCTCTCTCTCTCTCTCCTTGTTGTCTCTCTCTTTTCCTTTATCTCCCGTTGGGTGTTGGCAGGCGGACCTAGTTCATCCTCTGCCAGCTAGCCGCTAGTGTGGCTGCTCCCTCCAAGGGGTTTGAGTAATAAGCCTGGGGGGTGGGGGGAGGCTGAGAGACGGGGAGGGGGGCTTTAAGAAATGGGAGGAGGAGGAGGAGAAGGAGAAAATGGGGAGGCCACAGCAGGGACGGGTCATGGAGAGGATTCCTCCAGGATTCAGGATGTAGCAGCAGCAGCAGCAGGGGAGAGATGCTCACCATCCAAGCAGCTTCAACAGCTATAAGACCTGAGGATGAGAGGAGGAGAGAGAGCGTGTGAGAGAGAGGTGGAGACCATCATTAACCACTTAACCCATTAAAAACCGAGAACGCATCTGTGTCATTTTAGATTTCTTTGGCTATTCAAAAATAGCAGATATACAAGCTCATAGGGTGGCACCGAGTGCCGCGCTATGAGCTTGTAGATCTGCAATTTATTTTTATTTTTTTTCGTGAAAATGTGTGCAAATGTTTGAATATATATTCTTTTAAAGCGAATATTTGTAACTCAAATCTTTGCTTCTGGGGTCCGCGGCAAAATATATATCATTTAGGGGGTCCTTGACATGAAAAGGTTTGAGAACCACTGATATAGCAACATTAGTTTTTTCAAATAACTGTTAGGATTTAGAAGACATCGGTAGAATCCCCAGAAGCCAAGATCTGAGTTAAAAATGTTCGCTTGAAAAATATATATTCAAAGATGTGCACAACTGTATGTTTAAAAAAAAATAGCAGATATACAAGCTCATATCGTGTATATTCAAAGATGTGCACAAATGTTCATGATTTTCAAAAAAAATAGCAGATATACAAGCTCATATCGTGGCACTCGATGCCGCGCTATGAGCTTGTTTGAGCTCGGCTATTTTCAGCAAAGATATTTGATGTAGAGCCAAAACAGAAAACACACTAGTGTAGAGCCCTGAGGGACTCCGCTCAACCTATGGGGTTCAAGTGGTTAAGACAGCTCCCCAGCCATCCCACCCCCCCCCACCCCCCCTCCCCGGGCCCAGACCCAGCCCGCTTTGGTGCGGCGGCACTGCCATGGAAGGCAGCCATGATGACAACAACCAGCACCAGCCTAATGAATAGGTCTCTATGGCGTTGTTTAGTAAAGAACACACCACCGTTACTGGGGGATGAACTCATGTACTGTACTGTACTGCCTCAAACCACACTGGGTTCACTTTTGGCCTCACTTTTAACCCATTCAAAACGGGAACGCATCAGTGTGACCATTTAAAGTTTAAATGGTTACACTGAAGCGTTAAACCATTATTTTATACTCAAAAATAGCAGATCTACAAGCTCGTAGCGCGGCACTCTGTGCCGCGCTACGAGCTTGTAGTTCTGCTATTTTTGAAAAATCGTGAAAATGTGTGCAAATCTTTGAAAACATAAGATTTTCCAATCTTTGCTTCTGGGGGTCCCTGGAACAACACATTTTTTAGATGATGGGGGTCGGCGGCCAAATACATATAATTTTGGGTGGTCCTAAAACATGAAAAAGGTTGAGCACCACTGATATATAGCAACATAGGTTTTTCAGAAAACTGTTAAGGATTTAGAAGACATTTGTAGAATCCCCAGAAGCAAAGATTTGAGTTACAAATGTTTGTCACACAAATGTGAGCTTGTATATCTGCTATTTTTTGAATAGCCCAAAGAAAAAAAAATGTACAGAGATGCTTTCCCGGTCTTAATGGATTAATGACGAACACACCACCGTTACTGGGGGATGAACTCATGTACTGTACTGTACTGTACTGCCGCAAACCACACTGGGTTCACTTTTGGCCTCACTTTTAAGTCACTTAACCGAGCAGGAAACTTGGGTCAAGGGTGGATCCATCGCCGTTTTCAGCTTATAGGTTTAATGATTTTGTTTCAGTCGCCGGGCAGAAATCTCGCACAGCATCTCCACATTTCAGCTTTTTTCGTAAATTAAAAAGCCCTACTTCGTCATACAAGAGTGTCGCACAAAAAGTAGTGAAAATAGATGATTTACTAGAAAAAACGTCTGCTTCTCGATTGACAGAAAATCGACAGAACAATCAACAGTTGCAGCTCTAGTCTGAGTAAATGCTAGAAATGGAGTATTCATTCAGAGCTTAGAAAGGTGGGCTCTGTTGTAAAGGAAAGTATATATTTTTTTTGTGTAAGAATGTTGGGAAGATTGTGGGGCTTGTGACGATTGGGTCCAATATTTAGTTCAGAATGGTTCAGAAGCTGTGTTCGTGTTCACTCTCCTGCTTCTGGTCTCCTCATTCACTTACATTGTACGCTGAAACAGCTCTCACTCACTCACAGTCACTCTTTTAGCACATAAACGAACACAAACAGTTGATTCAGACAATATAGAACATCACCAAAACCAGTTCTGTTTATTTTCTTTATAAAAATGTTAACTTCCTGTTGATTTTACTATTTGAAGATCCGGATCCACGGATCATTATGGCAAGGTAACTACACAACCCAAACCTCTACCAAAGTGGTCTTACCATTTAATAACAACACACCAACAAAGGTACTCGTGCTTGTAAACCACCACTTGGCTCGCATTCACTATTGATTGTGACCTCACCAAGCATCAACTACAGTATGGAGGGAATGTAGCCAAGGGTGGATGGTTTCACATCAGCATTAGTCACCACTTCAGCGTCCACTTCATATGAGAAGTGGAAACGGGGGAGCGATCATCAAAACATTACACGTTCATTTCCTTCAATCGCTTAGTGAAAGAGGCACTGCAATGGCTTTTATTTTGACACCGTACGATGTTCAAAACAGTCTATATTATTATTAATATAGACTAATATTAATATTAGCTTCAATGAGGACAAACAGACCTCAACGTAAACAAAGAGAAACCCACTAGACGTCAATTAGAATCTTTTCTAGACTTTTTTTAGAAATTTCCACACCACAACTATAACGACAACTATAGTCGTGGACGATATGGTTTGGATCACTTTCAGTACAATAAAAAATAGAAACATTGACAGACATTCAAAATCCACCTCTAAAATACAAAAAAAAAAATAAAAAAAAATAAAAACATTAAAAAATTGTCAAATATTACCCAAGAAAGAGGCAAACATTGTGAAAATAGCTGATCTACCTGCTCATAACACGAGGCATTGTGAACATGTAGATCAGCCATTTTCACATATTTATGTGTGGAACCGGGTCAAACTAAATTGCCTCAACTCCTACAATTCCAAGTGCTTGTCAGGGTGGGAGGTACCAGTTCAAATATGATTCTTTTGTGGGGTCGCAGCCTGAAAAGTTTGAGAACCATTGCTTTATCGTACCGTTCGATATATTGCCCTGCAAGGATCCAATCCCAGTCCCCCTGTGCCTTTGTTCTGTGCCTACACTTTTGTGTCTCAAAGAAAGAAACAATCCACTCTCCCCTTAAAGAGAATAAAGTCACTCTGACTTGTAAGACAACAAACCACTCCTCCTTTGTTAACGACACCAATGGAGCTTTTTCATGGTGGCCATATTGGCATAAATAGTCATGTAATGTTACTTCCTTCACCGGTGTTACCACGGATACTAATTAAGAGACTCTGTTCCATTCAGGTCAACCGGAGTCAGGATGCTGCTATTGTGCACGTTGGCTCACTGGGAAGGCTCTGCTACACTAAATGGAACAGAGCCTGTTTTTTGTTTTTAAAACAGGCTCTGTTTTAATTAAACAAAAGTAAAATTTCATATCATCTTTGACTGAGACATTTTTGACAATAAACACGTAAAAACATAAATATGTTTTTTGACACTATTTTTATGATGTAGACACCGGAAATGTACTACTATAGTTATTTATACAGTTTTTGACAACCTGGGGCGCAACATACATTTTTGAGCGGTACTTCCGTATAGAAGTAACAAAGTATGTCAATATGGCTGGTGCAAGTGCCAGTTTGTGGGTTTTCTTAATCTTTCAATACAGTGGTCCTCAAAGTGGGATCTGGGGACCCCCAGGGGTGCATGAAGGGGTTCCAGGGGGTCCCCAGCAACCTTTGCTAATATAGCATCACAATCATTTGAACTACTTTAACCATATTTTATACTTTGGCTATTCAAAAATAGCTTTATTTCGGTTAATTCGGTTCCAGAACACATATTGCACTAAATCCCCCCCAAATAACGACCAACAACAACAGGCACATAATGCAAAAAGGTTTTTAATATTTTGTTGTCGTTTTTCATACATTATTTTTAGGGGGTGCTGCAGCCCCCTCAGCGCCCCTTCTTCCCACGGCTATTGGCTATTTTTGTACTACATTGTACTTTCTCTTCTGTCCCTGGCACAAAATTGTTTTAGGTGGGGGTCCGTGGCTAAATAATACACATCAATTTGGGGGTTCCTCACATGGAAAAAATACTGTTTTAAGAAGTAGCCTAACAATGTTACTAACACAGTGAGCACCATGACCAGTAAAAGGTATTTCTTACTGCTGTCTACCCTCTGGCATACAGGAAGTTTGCTTAGTGAATCACATGCTATATGCTATTTACACTTCAGACATGGATGACAGGCTCTGGGAGGTAGGATACTGTCAAACACACAGACCTGCACGCAAGCACACACATACGCACATCTGCAAGCCCCCATGTCTTGTTTCTTCTCTGTTACTGATAGACTTCAATCATAATAGCCACCAAACACCAGGTCAAACAAGAGTCAACAGCAACAGCAGAATAAGACGTTTTGACGGAGAAGATTTGGCAGATTTTTCGTGGGCGCAACCCACATACTCAGCTGTGCTGCATATCCCACAAATGAATGTTCCATACAAACGGTGCACCATTTTAAAAGGGGAATAAACAGGCTTTACAACAGTATAAAAGTGATTGCCAAGAAGCATTATTGTTACAACAGAAACATAATGTAGCAAACATACATTTCTGGGGGGTTTTTGTCCGACCGACAGTTTGAGAACCACTGCTCTAAATACTAAGCTTGTAGATCGTCTAAAAAAACACCACTCATCTGCCAGGAGACTTGGGTGAGGTGCCGGAGCCAAAAGGAAACACAAAATGAATTAAAGGGAGCCTCCGCGCACTCAAAACTGTGCAAAATAGGGGTTAAAAAAATGCATATGTACTGCAGACACCTGTCTGCTTGTTACTCTCACAAAATCTGGCAACACTGACTGGCAGTAAAAATCAGAAGTGGGGGAAAAAGCCAAACAGGCAGGGTGGGATGTAGTCAGGGGAGCCTCCTCACATAAAGAGCACAAACATCTCCCCTCATGAAAAGATACACTGGCTAGGTCATTATTCACCAACACTGCTGTCCTCCATCTACAATGGAGATTGTATGTCATTTACTCTGCATGCCATTCCTACTAAATGCCACGGCCGTACGTCAAGTCGGATCACACTGTGGGGAACTATGTAAAAAAAAAACGCCTCGGTAGACACTGCCCTAAGACAGTGAGAGTAAACTGTCACGATTATTGAGGCCAAAATAAATGTGATTTGCGATATTATCGCCATAATCAAAATACGCTTAAAACTCTTAAAATGTGATTTGCTATAAACGTTTTTGGGCCCAATCACACTAACAATTGATCCTACGGATACACACACACCCACACACACAGACGGACGGACAGGCGGAGACGATGTCAGATTACAGCAATGAAGGACAGAGGCAGTGTGGGTGAACTCCAAAGAGGATCAGATCAGAGCTTGATGACATATAAAGCACTCAGCAGGACCGAGACACAGACGGTTGAGGCAGCCTGTACTGTACGTACAGTATGTGTGTGAGACAGTAACAAGTGAGCCGTTATCTTCCCAGTTCCCCCAGGGAGGTTGTTGTTATCACCAGAGAACACCACAGACCTTCTCCTTTTCAACCAGACAAACACCATGGAAATGACCCTAAAAGGAGCCGTTCTATCTGCTCCATCTTTGCAGTGTAACTGTACTGGTTTCTTCTGCTGGTGTGGCTCTGCAATAGGCCAGAGGGTCTGTGTGTCTGTGTGTCTGTGTGTCTGTGTGTCTGTGTGTCTGTGTGTCTGTGTGTGTGTGTGTGTGTGTGTGTGTGTGTGTGCGTGCGTGCGTGCGTGCGTGCGTGCGTGCGTGCGTGCGTGCGTGCGTGCGTGCGTGCGTGCGTGCGTGCGTGCGCGTGGGTGGAGCGATTCTTGCAGACCGCTGTACTGATCAGTGCTGGCAAACTATGACTATGCACACTGTCAGTAGGCTGACGTAATACCAGGTTTTTCAAGTTTTATATTTTCAGAAAAATTTAACAAAAAATGTTATAATGGAAGTCAATGAGGGGAAGAGATTAGGCTGGAACCTTGACCAAAATCTGGTCATACGTCATAAACACGTCATGGCTGACATCACAGGCTGGTCACAAGGAAGTCCACTGATCTCATTCCCCCCAGATTCGGCACAAACATAGGGATGAATCAAAAAGTGTGACTCCCTGCCCTCCTTCAAAACCACCATAAAAGAGCACCTGTCTGCAATTTGCAACTGGACAAGTCTTCTAGCTTGCCAAAAAGAACCCCCCACAGTTTGTTCTGTAAATATTATTGTATTGCACCTAGTATTGATGATTTCTTGTATTGTATTGTCTTATATGTCTTGGTGAATTTAATACAAAGGACCACAAATTAAGCCCTCAGGACTTTTTGTGTTAGCCTTTTAGCATTATTGTATAACTGTAACTCTGTACTTTTTTCAAACTGTAAATAAAGTATTCAATCAATCAATCAATCCGCGATCCACACCGATCCCATGTGGATCCTGAGATATGCATGATTGGACTAGACCGACCGGCAGTGGTGGAAAGTAACTAAGTACATTTACTCAAGTACTGTGCAATTGAGGTACTTTACTGGAGTATTTCCAATTTCAATACTTTTACTTCTACTCCACTACATCTCAGAGACAAATATTACTATTTTTACTCCACTACAATTATTTGAAAACTTGAGTCACTTTTGATAATTAAAAAAACATACATTAACCACTTCATCCCCATTAAAATGTTGTCTATTTGAAAATAGCAGTTAAGCACACAACACGTCACATCTGCTATTTTTAAAATATGTTTTTATAAATTTTACACATATGATAACTCGTGAAAAAGGACATTCTGCAAAATGAGTACTTTTACTTTTGGTACTTTAAGTATATTTTGATGCAAATACTGCCAGTACTTTTACTCGAGTACATTTTGATTACCGGACTTTTACTTTTAACAGAGTGTTCCTACATTGCAGTATCGATACTTTTACTTAAGTAAAACATGTGAGTACTTCTTCCACCACCGTCGACCGGTCAGTTACTGAATAAATCGATGTGTTTGATTAAATGTTGCACCTCTAGTTTGAAGCCATGGTTCCAACAGGGATATACTGTATTCTAACCAAAAAACTGAGGAGTTATGAGGTCCAGGAGATATTTTTACTTACATGGCAGAGAGGGTCCAGGGTGTTTTTAGTCTCCAGGCAGTGATCTGAGTCTACCAAAGACACTTGTTTTCCCAACAGGCAGTCTGACATTACAGCTCCCTACTTGACAACGCTTTATACTCCACTTCTAAAGTTGCCATGGCATAGATCTGTGTGTGTGTATGTGCACGCATGTGTGTGTGTGTGTGTGTGCGCGCGTGTGCGTGTGTGTTTGAACACAGTTCAGAGACAGGGGGATAAAACAGAAGTCTGAGATCTCTGCTTCAATGGGGTCTGAGTCTCTCAACGGGGCTGTGGATGAATGGCTGTAAAACTGCACCACATTGTCTGTCAGACCTTTCTCTTCTGAAAGGCCCCAGCAGCAATTGAGGGAATGGCAGGCAGCACAAACGGCCTTGAAAACTGCCGTCATCCATCCACTCCCGGAGCGGCGAGCGAGCTGCACAAAGGCCTCGCTGACGTAACCGTCTGCCTGCCGACTGCTGACGCAGCAGCGAGCACACAGAGTCTGTCGCAAACTGGCAGAGTTGGAGCTCCGCAACAAAAGGAGGAAAAAAAAGGAAAAGAGGGATGAGAAAGGGATCAGTTTTTATTTATTTATAATAAGTTCTATATTGTATTAAAGCCTTGCTAGAACACTGATGTGGAAAGTCGACCTTGCTGTACTGCTTTTCTAGTTGTTGCCTTCATGGCAATTTTGTCATTTCTTTCACTGTGCAACTTCACATATCTTCCATTTGCTCAATGAAGGCAATATCCAAAAACAAAAAAACAATTATGACTTGCAAGGATCATGCCAAAACTAGAAGTTTTGGCATGATCTTTAGTGAAGGTTTGAGCACAAAATCCCACTAATGATCCAAGGTAACCAAGTAGGCCATTTCTGTTATTTATTGACCTAGTCTTTAAACTTTATTTGAAAGATTGTCTAGACGCGCATCCATGCTTGAGTATTTAACTAATAAAGGAATATTACAGTGTTCCTTTTATCTCTTGGCAAAATACTTCCAGATTCTGGGCCTGGCTGAGAGCCAAGCTCATGCTTTGAGCATTAAATGTCAATTTTAACAGCGTCAGAGGGAAGGTCCCTGAACTGATGAGTCAGATGCAGGAACGGAGCCAGGCTTTTAGAAATACTGAGGTCATGAGTCCCAAACCCTCTTTGTGGGGTTCCGGTGCATGCCTGAAGTCAAGTAATATGTATGCAAGCATGCATTTGCAGCTTATTCCAAAACATTGAAACACCATGCAAAGTGAAGGTTAGGGATTCATGGAAAGTGTGGTCAAACTTTGAGGAAATAGACTGTGTTTCTACATTGCTACACATTCTCTCTTTTTTTTTTCAATTGCATTGCACCTTATTTATATATTGCCATTTCTCATATTTTCAGTCTGTGATGCAGTCTATACATGCAGTATATAACCCGTTTCCTTTGTTTCTAATTATCTATTCTTTACCTTTTTAAAAAAAAAATCTGTAAACCTGTGATGTGAAAATAAAGTTTAAGGGGTAAGCTATTCAAACTCATGAATCAGGTCAACGCAATTAGTCCAGACAGACCTTCACCAAAGCCCTGACCACATTTTAAAGCCTCATCATGCAGAGAGCAAATATGTTGGTCTGCTCGCAAATCACTTGCAACGTTTATGGCCGTCTTTGTGCTGCCCTTCAAACTGGGAGGCTGGCAAGAGGAACAATGAGTTTCTCCTACAGCAGGAGACAATGGAGCTGCACTATTCACATACCCTTAACCTACAAATGCCTTCTAAATCAGTAGTTCTCAAACCTTTTCGTGTCAAGGACCCCCAAATTGATATATATATACACACACAGTATATGACCACAGACCCCCCATCTGAGAATGTTTTGTGCCAGGGACCCCGAGAAGAGAAAAAAATGCATAATTTTCCAAATATTGTCGATCATTTTCAAAATAAAATTATCGAGAATAAAATAATAAAATAATCAAAAATAGCAGATGTACAAGCTCACAGCGTGTCACTTTGTGCCACTCTGCATGCTTGTACATCTGCTATTTTGTTCTAAACCAATGTTCTAAATCCTAAGAGCTTTCTGAAAAACGTTTGATGCTATAGCTAAAATCTAAAATGACACAGATGCTTTCCCGGTTTTAATGGGTTAATGTGTGAAATCAGCTGGTCTACACATCGATCGATACGTGGGGCTGGATATTCAACACAGTAATTGTGAAAAATTATATTGATTGCTTATTGCACAGCCCCATCATATACTGAAGCTGATTTCATTCATCGGAGCCATATTATCAGATTTGATTTCTGTCTCTACAAAATATGGCGTTAGTGGTTAAGATTACAAATTTCTTGGCATTTCTGCTCTATTTTGTATAGGGGAGTGATCAGAAAGACAGTAAATGCGGGAGACAGAGGGGATGAAGTGAGGTTTGTAACTCTAAGAGATGAATAGCACTTGTACAGCACTGTATCTACAGTATATTGCACTTTGAATGTTGTCTGCTCTCTCTACTTTTTAACCTTTTTAAAAGGCTTTTCCTCTTTTTTAATGCGTCTATTGTTTTTTAATGTGAAGCACCATGCGTTGTGGAGAAGTCAATAAAACTGATTCTGATAATGGTCCTTGAAATACACGTTTGAGAACCACTTGTATTGTAATTGTATAGCAGACGTGAAGTCCACATACCAGCTCTGACAGTGTGATAAAGCCCGTTCCCGAAACGGTTTCAAATATGATGGGACCGATTCCGGTTCCTCAATGTTGGATCAGATTCCTTCCCAACACTGTCTTCCACTCACTGTTAGAAATACTGCACAATGATACAGTACATAAAAGATACCCATGTGTAATGGGCTGAAAATGTGACTACACAAAGATGTTTATTTTTCATGGTGCATATAGCATAATGCAAGAGTTACATTGTTAATTGTTCAGTTACAGTAATTCTATATTATTTATTACATTTTTTGTCATAGATCAATATTGCCTCCATTATGTTACCAGCTACAGCAGTTGGGTCTAGTGGAGAATACACTGTGATCAATTGAATTGGTCTGTCAGAGTTGTTCCCGAAGGGGATGCACGCTGTTTTGTTTTACGATAAAAAAAGAAACTAAAAAGCTTAAGTTCAGTGAATAAAGGTGGAAGATCAGATCTGGGCTTGAAGGTAATGTTCAAAATTGGCTCGCAGGACAAACTCAAAAGAGGGCTTGGATTTCAGACCTGCCAGCTCATCCAAGTCCAAGAGGTCTTTGACATCTGGAAGATAAGTCTGCAGATGTACACCTTCTTGTATGAGCTCGAGGAGGATCTTGACGAAGACACTGTCTTTGGCTGCTTCCAGTGGGTCATCGTTGCCGTCAGCAGACGACCAGTCGTCTTTCGCGAGGGCCTTGCCAAAGATCTGGCATTTGAGAGCGTTTGTGTCCACAACATCCTTCTCATCGATGTATTCAAGCAGATCCAGGGCCTTTTTGAAGTCGTGTTCGTCAGCTCGCCTGTTGTCATCGCAAACATACAGTTTGATGAGGTTGTAAGCAGTGAGCACAGGCATGACGTCGGGGTTCATCTGCCTCTCCTCCAGCAGCTGTTGGGGCAGAGTCTCCTGGTATAGGAGGACGTGTTCCTGCACCAGGATGTCATGAACCTGTTTCTGCATGGCATCCTCTGGCACGTCAGAAGCCAGAGCAGACAGTTTGCTGAGGGCCAAAAGGGTCTTCTTCTTGACAAAGCGTGTCTCTTCACTGGCTTGGTTGTACAGTGTTCTGTGGGCACTCTGGAGGTCTTGGATGAGGACATGTTGCAGCCACCTGTCGGGATGTTGATGGGCTTGCAGGAAGCTGGCTAGCTGCTGGTTCTGGGCACTAGGCTGGGACAACAACGTTCGCTTCTTCCCCTTCTCCACGTACCACCGGAACAGGAAGTCTGCAAAGTTCTGGTCAGCAAACTTGGTCACGTAGTGCTGCAGACGGCTCTGGTCGTCTGTCTGTTCACATAACTGCACCAAGGTGTCAAAGTCACGGTATTTCTCGGCCAAGAGTGCCACCCATTGGTACTGACGCAGTTTCAGTAGTTGGGCCAACAGCTCGGAGCGGCGCTGACTGTATTCCATCTCCAGGCGGCTGTAGCGTTCCTGCTGGGAGCGCGGCAGGGAGGTCAGCTGGGAAACGTACCCACCGAAGTAGACGTCCAACAACACCACCAGCTGCTCACACAGCACGCTGCGCAGCTCGGGGTCAGCAAGGGGGTAGACCGAGCGCAAGATGAGCTCGTACTGGCGGGAGATGATGCCGCGCACGCCTCTCGCACCTCCAGAGGCTGTCCATGGAATGTACTCTGGCTCGGTGGCAGCATTCCTTGCAGGTCTGTACATGGAGGCCTTGGACTCTCTGTAGTGACAGGCAGCCTGAAGCATGTCCTTGATGACGTTGTTGACGGTGACCACCACCTGTTTCTCCTCCAGACTCCTCTCCTCCTCCACGAGACACTCGAACACAGAGGAGATCTGGGACACCTCTCTGAAGAAGACGTCTGCGGGCATGAGGCCGGGAGGCACGACAGCATTGTTCTTCTGCAGAGCACTCAGGATGGCTCGGTTGAGCAGCTCGGCGTGCTTGGTGTGGTGGTTCCTCAGAACCATGGCCGCCTGCAGCTTTTCGCCGTGTTCGCACAAGAGCAGACGTGTGGCCATGGGCGCACAACGCACCGTCACCTGGCTCAGACGATCCAGGAGACCCGTCCGGAGCAGGAAGTCGATGAAGCAGGCGTGGGCCTTCATCTTGTCCTCTAGTTGGTGGAGGATGATGAGGGACGTGAGCTGGGGGAAGCCTGAGGAGCTCTGATCAGGGACAGACTCTGCCCAGCGGGGGTCAGAGGTTGGGTAGCCGTCCACCAGGTCCAGGCTGATGTGGGTGACCACGCTGTCCAGCTCGCCCTCCTCCTCCGCAGGGAACAGCTCGTCTGTCAAAATCTGAGCGCCCACCACGTCATTACGACAGAACTGCAGGAACGCCTCGAGGAGCCTGGTTTTGTCTCCAGGAGTCCCCATGGCTGAAGCCTTAGATGAATGAATAGCCTTTGGTGTGGCTGCCAGGGAGGAGCACAACAAGTCCTCCATGGTCCCAGGCAGAACGGAGGCACTCTCCCTGGCTAACACAGCAACAAGGCCGCTGTTCTTGGAGAAAAAGACCGGCAGGTTGGTACAGCAGCCCCCGCCACACACACCGTCTCCGGGAGATTTGAAGGGGATCTGCAGTCCTCCCCTGCCAGTGCCGGCGGAGCAGGCAAACACCAGCTCCTCGTTGTACAGGAAGGCAGCGCGGCCGGAGGCAAGTGGCAGCACTAACCTGGTAGCACGGAGGGCCTCCTCATCCCGGAAGGGTGGATTGTGCTTGGTGAACTCCACTGAGAACCGGTCAGAGATGGTGGCTCCGTTATCCTGCAGGGTGACTAGGCAGTGGTAGTCCAGGCGCGGCTCGTCTGAGCAACGCCACACTGCTGCCAACAACACCAGCCGGCCGGCCTGGCTCGACTTCACATCGAGGTATGTGATATTCACTTCTTCCTCGTGTGCGTCTGCGATGTGCTTGGTCAGGGCTCGGCCGGCATCCCAGCTGAAGAGCTGCCGCTCAGAGTTCTCATCCACCTCCCACTTGCTGAGTGTAGAGCCGATCAGCGTGTAGAGGCAGCCCAACTCCCCCGCCCACAGCACGCTTTGGAGGACTGGAGGGGGCCGCATGGCAAACAGACGGGACACATAGTGTCTGATGCCGGACAGCAGCACCCCGTGACCCTGCTGTAGATCTCTGTGCTGGAGCCTCCCAGATGAGTCCACACTCACTCTCAACAGCTGGCCCGTGGAAGAGCATACAATGAAACTTCCACCGTTTACAGCAACAACAAAGTTGCAGAGTTCTCCCATGTCAAGGGCAGTGTCAGTGTAGCTGCCCGGGCGGGCCAGGCTGGGCCAGAACCTAGCCACTCCTTCCGCTACCACTGCCAGGACAGAGACGGACTGGACCGGGGCCGTCTCCAGAGGCCCGGGTGAGACTATGGCAATACGGTCTGCAGTGCAGTCAAACTCGCTGTTGGGGAGATGCAGATCCTTACACACAGACATCTTGGCTACAGCAGTCTGGCATATTTTCCAAATGATCACTCTCCCTCCACTCACCATCCAGGCCCAGCCACTCTCCTCCACTTTAACCGAGATCTGGTCATCATCAGTGACAGCCGTCGTCCACGCCTCCACGACTTTGACGGGTGTCAAATTGCCGAAAGGTCGCACCTCAAGGGGAACAGACTCTGCGGGGGTGGACCCGGCGGCCGGATTCGTCCTGCTGCGCGGGGAGAAGAGCAGATCAGACGGCGTAACGGTGATGCTCTTTCTGCCGGTCATATCTGACGTCTGTGTGCGGCCCGAGCCAGTCGGGGTTCCATCACCACACGGGGTGAACATTCTCTACAAAATCCTGTAATGATCTATTAATAGTTGTGAAACAAAAAAAACTACCGGAAAAAAACTCCATGAAAAATCCAACGAAAAACACGTGTGGTCACAGCCTTCTTTATGTAGTATATGCACTATTATTCAGTGATCTACTGGGGTGCCTCGAATTCCATCTACCTTATAAAGGCAAGTTGTATGTCTGCGTCTGGTAGGGCGGGCAGGTGCATTATGCCCAAATATGGACGTGACTGACGCCACAACACTGGCGTTGAGCAAATCAGCGTTGTTAGGCGACGGTTTCTGTCTGTGTGATGACAGAACAGACCAGAAGTCAATCAGAGAGAGAGAGAGAGAGAGAGAGAGAGAGAGAGAGACTTAAAATCGATATCACGACTATTTCAAACCTTTTTCCTCAAGTAGGATTAATGAACGATTATTTAAACAAGCTATTGTGAAATTAGCTAATCTACAAGCTCACGGTGCGAAACATTGTGAGCTTGTAGATCGGCTATTTTTGTATGCCACCACTGTACATCAAAGTATAACATCGGGCTTAAGGGGTTAATCAGACTAATCAATTCGTCGATTATAAAAACAGAATTGTGGGGGTGTTTAGGCTGTATATAAGGGAAAAAATGGAAAAGAAAAAACCCTGGTTCTCGATAATTCGATTAACCTACATTAGCAACATTAAGTAATTAAGAGGTTGTAAATGAATTTTCAGTTAATTGTCCAGCCCTGCAGCAAACCATGCTCATCTCTAGCCTACACCAGTGTTGCCAAGTCTGCTTATTATAAGAGACTTTGGGCTTGTTTTTCCTGTAAAGTTGTTTGCAAATATTGATGGTTGCAGGTTAAGTTTTTTTTGGGGGGGGCTCATTTTTAAAGTGTAGATGCTTATTTAGGCTTGATTCCTAATGTTGTTTAACTCAGTGGTTCTCAAACATTTTCATGTCAAGGACCCCAAATTAATCTGCCCATGGTTGTTGTGTTGTTAGTGTTATAGTAGTAGAAATAAACACAGAAGCACCCGGGAGGAAGTGAACTAAGAAAGGGGAGGAGCCAAATCGAGTTCCTGTTTCTACACAAATAAAGAGACAAAAATCAAATGGGTTCCCAGATTGCCCCAAAATGTATATGCAGATTAATATTTGTCTGCAGACCCCCATCTGAATATATTTTGTTCCAGGGACCCCCATATCAAATATGTGTTATTAAATATATTTTTAACTTTTTTATTTTCCAAGATGTTTTGAAAATAGCAGATTTACAAGCTCACAATGCGTCACATCGCAATGCGTTGTGAGCTTGTAGAGCTGCTATTTTCTGATTTATATAGGGTTTAAGTGGTTTAACTGATTTTGATGATATTTTAACAAATTCTGCTGGGGACCCCCCTGCCTGTGCTTGCGTGCGCACATGCGTGTGTGTGATCATGCGACCTAGTAGTCCCTTCTTTTGAGCTTGTTATCATAGACCTGTCGGCTTGTTTCTCTCACAAAATCTGGCAACACTGGCCTGCACGCAAACAAACAAACACACGTCTGACATTAGAAAGTTCACACACGACTGAGAAGGATCTCCCATCTGCCCAGGATGAGCCAGAGCACAAGGTTTTAGCGTGTACCACAAGAAGAAAGGCCACTGCAGCCGCCCACAATTCACATTTTCATTTGAGTGGCTCAGTCTTTGCTCTTCTCTTATTACACATAATGCTTTGTGCATTGCCTCAAGGTATGCCGTCTATGTGTAGGGAGATCTATGAAACAGCACCGAAGCAATGTTAATTTTGGCGACTAAAAAACTATGATTTATTTGTTGTTGACTACCTTTTTTCACTGACAAAAACTAAAAATGGAGTCTATGATTAACAAAACTATGACTAAATATATTGACAATTTCGCAAACCAAAAAATAGCGGATCTACAAGCTCGCAGACGCGTTGTGAGCTTGTAGATTGGCTAATTTTGGCGCACAGACACAGCCAAGTGTAAATCAGGCATTACGACGCCATCAAGGACTGCCAACATGCATTTTAGTCAACTAAAACTAGACTAAAACTAAAACATTTCAGATGAGTCATATGACAGAATGGAATGGAATTCTATTCAAAAGACTATGACAAAAACAAAATGAAAATTTGATGTCAAAATTAACACTGCACCGAAGTTGTGCTTGTGTGTCTTGTCGTGTAACAAAATATTAGTTACTGCACATGTTACAGTATGTTTTGTTTAGCTAATGTAGTCATTGTAGATATGCAAACATGCTTTCAAATACGAAGATGACACAGATACAAACAACAAGACATATAACAAGACTATATTTTGAGACAAAAGTGCAGTCACTGCCATGACCTAAAGGCATAGTATGTAAGTTTGCCCTGTGTTTACAAAACAATAGATACTTAATTTCATAATAATAATAATGATAGCTCAGATTTAAAAAGGGCTTCTCAAAGTACCCAAAGTCGCTTGACATAAAGAAAAAGAAGGAACCAACTTTATTAGGAAGAAAAACAATAAAAGAATATAGCTGCAAGCAGCGATAAGCGGGGCCAGGGAATGCAGAAAGAAAAAAGAAAGAAGCAATGATAAGTAATATGCACAATAAGCCATAGAAACATAGAAGAATGAACTTGAGAGAAAGAAGACCATGCAATTAACAAATGAGCATTTTAAACCCTCACTAACCCTAACCTCAGTAAAACAACGCCTAAGCCTATCCTCAAGAAACACTATGTGTAAACCCAAGAATGCCAAATCATGATCACCTCAATACATTGTCGCGGACAGAGATCGAACCAGCGATCTACGGACTCCGAGGTTGCCCCTCTTCTCATTGAGCTAGATATACAGTATGGCCTCCCTGGTAGTGTCTGTTGATATTTTTTAAGTATTTCCGTCCATTATGAACCAAGCCTCTGTGTCCCGAACTACTCTAGATCACTGGTTCACAAACCATTTACCAAT
This sequence comes from Gymnoscopelus braueri, assembly GCF_963280865.1. Lineage (NCBI taxonomy): Eukaryota > Metazoa > Chordata > Actinopteri > Myctophiformes > Myctophidae > Gymnoscopelus > Gymnoscopelus braueri. Next base: position 51,191,516 of record NC_137603.1, read on the forward strand.
AAAGGCATTTTTGTGTCTACTCGGAACGAAAACTAGTGAAAGTAGCCGATCTACAAGCTCACAAAACGCTGCTACCTGAAAAGTTGTGAGATTGTAGATCGGCTATTTTCACAATGAAGTTTGTCATACATTGCAAAAACATACTCTCTCCAAGAAGCATTTCATGTTACCTTTAACAGTTGCACATGCATTAATTGATACAGTCATGTTTTGTGCGATACAATTGAAAAGTAGCCAGCAAGAGGTGAGGCTTGAACCGGCGACCCTGCTATCCAGAGGCTGATGCTGAAGCGAGACGCCATTGGACCAACAGACCAGAACTAGTGAAAAAAGAATTCACACTAACACTAACACTAAGATCACTCGTTCACAAACCATTTACCAATAGAGAAATTGTATGTCTCCTCGAAACCGAAACCAGTGAAAGCAGCCGATCTACAAGCTCACAAAACGTTGCTATCTGAAAAGTTGTGAGATTGTAGATCGGCTATTTTCAGAATGAAGTATGTCATACATTGCAAAAACATACCCTCTCAAATAAGCATTTCATGTTATCTTTACCATTTGCACATGTATTCATTGATACAGTCATGTTTTTTGCAATTCAACTTAAATGAGTCTGCATCAAGTGAGGCTTGAACCGGCAACCTTGCGGTCGTGAGGCACTCGCTTAAGGGAGAAGCCATTGGACAAACAGACAAGATCAGACCTGTGAAAAAAGAGATCACACAGATGATACAGTTTCACGCAAATAGCTGAAAAATCCTGGGTTTAAGTGTTTTTCAAACTGCTCAAAATTGCGGACAATCTAAGGGCGGAGCTTACTGGTCAACGTGATAGATGTGTTCCTCATGAGTCAAGGCACATGTGTAAGCAGGTTTAATGGCTGTCGGCCAAACGAGGCATGACATTTGCCTGTTTAAAGTTTGCATTTTCAAAAAATCGCTCTAGCGCCCCCCTTTGACCAATTGGAGTAATATTGGTTTCAGTGATATTTGGAAAGACCCTCAACATTACCGCAAAGTTTCAAAGAAATGTGAGTCTGCATGTATGCGTTAGGGGCAGATGAATAATTGTCATAAAACTGCAATATTCATTGGCTCATTAAAGCTTCATTTGTTCACTTATGGAAAATCCGCTGCATCAGTTTGTCGGCATAGGTCCAAAGTTCATGTGTAAAAAGTTTCGTGCAGATTACTCAAAAATCCCAGGAGGAGATAGGTTTTAACAGTTTTTCATATAATTCAAAATGGTGGGAGATCTAAAGAAAATCTATCTTGAAGAGGTGGGGTTTGAGTGAGGTTTTGAAGGAGAGGAGGGAGGAGGCATTTTTTAGGTGGTTGGGGATTGCATTCCGGGGGGGGGGGGGGGCAGCAACAGCGAAAGCCCTGTCCCCCCAGGTACGGTACTTGGCCTTGGGGACTTCCAGGAGGTTGGCTTCACTGGACCTGAAGGAACGGGAGGGGACATAAGGTTCGAGAAAATCGGAGCGGTAGGGGGGAGCAAGATTATAGAGTGCCTTGTAGGTGGTAAGCATCAGCCACTGGAGTAGTGTGGTGGTGTTTACCTACAGAAACACATTGCACTCTTGCTGTATTGTGGCGTTTTCACTGTTTCTTTTGGTAGACAGGGATGTTTTAAGTCTACCAAAACAAACAGTGAAAACACCCAAATACAGCTAGAGGGCAATGTGTTTCTGCAGGTAAACACCACCACACTACTCCAGTGGCTGATGACTGCTGGTATAGAGGGAAATGATGTAAACAAAAAGTATTTATTGTTTTGTTATGTAGAGTAAACACAGGGCTAAGTTAGGCATACATACTGTCTTTAAAACAAAAAAAGACGTTTATTTTTTCTCCCTTTTTCCCCCCAATTCTAAAATAATAAAAGAACATTCAATTCAAAGCTCTGAGTCTTCTGAATTGATCCACCGCACCCCGGAACTGCCCTCAATCTCCTTTCCCTGCAGCAGATGATGTATGTGGAGCAATGCACACAGGCCCAGATTGGATTAGAACCCTCCATCCTTCCACCCTGACCTTCCCCCTCTTCCCCTTCTCTCTCTCCCATCCCACCGTGCTATTGAATTAGCCTGGCGCTCACTAGAGGGACCTGCTGAAAGCTAACCACGTTAACAGGATGCTATCTCCACTGAACCATTTCGGCTCCTGCGTCCCCGCTTCTGTTTCTGCCATTGTTTATATGATGAACACAGGAAGTGCAGTCAAGAGCCCGCCACGTGCTCGGAAGCCTGGGCGCACCCCCACTCATAGCTCAAGTGTTCCGTATTCACTTCCACAAATAAGCGAGAGTTGCAACGACCCCACAAGTGGGGGCCATCCATTTTTCTGCCTGACAGGCAAGCCAACCGCCATCAAGTGTTTTTTAACTGGCGTTATTGATTTAAAAGACCAGACAATTTGAATGTGAACACATATCCGTCGTGAAGCAAACCTGATAGTTATACGACGTTGATTGGATTAGGCTAAGCCATTTCCTGCGGTTGAGCTGCAGTTTGGATTTCAAATGACAGGAGGAAACTGTACAGTACACACGCGCGCACACACACACACACACACACACACACACACACACACACACACACACACACACACACAACTGTGCTTTCAGCTGTCAAATGACAGCACAATCAGTGTTGCCAGATTTTGAGAGAGAAATGAGCGGCCAGGTATACGAAAACAAGCCCAAAAGCAAAAAATCTGTTTAATCACTTTAACCCTATTACATGTTTTCTTGGTAAATATTTGGAAAACTTTTGAAACATTTTAACTAGACAAATCTTGTATGGAGGGGGGGAGGGGGGTCCCCAGGAACAAAATACTTACAGATGGGCGTCCGTGGACAAATACATATTAATTTGGGTGGTCCTTAACATGAAAAGGTTTGAGAACGACTGGTTTAAACAACATTAGGAAGCAAGCCCAAATAAGCAACTACACTTTAGAAACAAGCGCCCAAAAATGCAACCCGCAACTAACTACCAATATTTACAAGCGACTTTACAGAAAAACAAGCCCAAAGTCGCTTATAAGAAGCAGACTCTGATCACAACTGTCAGCTGGTCAAGGAAAATCATTTGAAGACTGGTTACAAATCTACTCCTCTTACATAAATTACTGAGCACAAAACATAAAACAATTGCAATTATTTGTATACTGCAGAGAAGGTGGGCAGAATTCCAACACGCCACAGAATGGATTGCATTTTAATTGCCATATCATTCCTAAAATGTGTTTTGTTAATTAACTCCACAATTATAATAAGAGGCAAAGTGATCGTAAAATGAATGTGCTAAAAACAAATACACTGTACTACAGGAGAGGTTTAGAAATTGCATGAATTATTACAGAAGCTGAGAGAGAGCAATAGAGCAAGAGAGAGAGAGAGAGAGAGAGAGAGAGAGAGAGAGAGAGAGAGAGAGAGAGAGAGAGAGAGAGAGAGAGAGCAATAGAGCAAGAGAGAGCAATAGAGCAAGAGAGAGAGAGAGAGAGAGAGAGAGAGAGAGAGCGAGAGAGAGCATTGTTTCCAGTCATTGCAGCCAGCCAACCACATCCCCATTTCAGGTTTCATAAGCCCACAGTTAGCCTGGCATGTCTCTCTGGCCCCTTCCATCCTGCACACTGCTAAAAGTCTGGGGGTCCCTGGCACAAAACATTTTAGGATCGGGGGTCCGCGGCCAAATACATATCAATTTGGGGGTCCTTGACACAAAATAGTTTGAGAACTAACTGTTGTACAGCATTGCATGAGAGAGACATGTTTTGCAGTGCAGGGCTGTCTGTGAGGCTCTCTGTACCCGACCCTGCTCTAGAACAACCAGCAGCAGCACATCAAGAACCCATAATTAGTCGTCAGCGCGCCAGCCAAGATGCTGCCTACTACCCTAACCCTCACAGAGAAACCACAACATCTGCACAATATGAGCCATAAACACACCACACACACACACACGCACACAGAGAGAGAGAAAAACACTGGAAGCAACTGTAGAACAGTGTTGCCAGATGTTTGAGAGAGAAACAAGCCCAAAAGAAGCGACAGGGTCAGAGAGAATTGAGTTCATGTAGCGTCATAATCAGTTTTACCACTTTAAATCCATATATACATCAGCAATTTGAAAATAGCATGTGGCGATGCAACACTTGAGCTTTTTGATCTGCTATTTTCAAAAAGATCTGGAGAAAAAAAGGGAAATATTTTGGACACATTGGCACAACATATTTTCAGATGGGGGTCCGTGGCGTGGACAAATACATATTAATTTAGGGGTCCTTGACATGAAAATGTTTTTTTTTGGTAACAGCAACCCGCAACTACCAAGATAAGTGTCTTTACAGAAAAACTATTCCAAAGTCGATTATAATAAGTGGACATGGCAACACTGCTGTCGAGGTCCTCTGCTTTAGTGCTGCTTTCTTGAATGTTGACACCAGTGCCTCTTAACCACATGATCCCTAGCGACCCTATTTTGGGCCATGTCATCATTATAGGTGAACATTCCGCGAAAAAAGGGGTTATGCAAGTGTTGCATTGAGACAGAAATCACATGTATGAAATCGGAAGGTTCCTGGTTCGATCTCTGGCTCCTTCTGGCTTTATGTTGAAGTGTCCTTGAGCAATACACTGAACCCCTAACCAACCACTTCATTTAACTCGCCTTGCATGGTTGCCTCTACCGTTGGTGCCTGAGCAAGACACTTAACCCCTAACTGGCTGCTCCCCGGGTGCTATGGATTACGATGGATAAATGCTAAAAAAAGGACAAATTATACATACTGTATGTGCAAAATGTACTGTAGAAAACACCCCAACAACAACTAAAGGGGGCACACTTTTTTATTATTATCGTAAAGCGCTTTGGATAAAGAAAATATAGAAATAAAGACCATTAGAACAGGTCATAAAGTGCAGGGTGTTGTAGACAAGGCCATCTGGCCCTTGTTTCCTATGTTCAACAGCCATATATCGTTGCTGTCGGACAGAAACCTCTTATCTCCATATTTTTACTGTTTGTATTTATTTGTAGATTAACGCCCTACTTGATCATACTACAGCGTCACACAAAAGCATACAAAAGTTGCAGATATACAAGCTTGAAATGCGCTGCTTCGCGTCGCGTTTCAAGCTTGTAGAGAGAGATTTTTTTTATCCTGAAAAGGTCACAGTTTTGGACGTAATGGTTTCCACCCCCGACAGAGACGATATACTGGTGTTGTGTTTTAATGACTCATACTGTGGACTATGGACCAATAAGCTATTTGTGGGACAGGAGGAAATCAGTATTTATTGAGGCGGCGGCGATTCATATGCAAACCATCCACAGTGTTTAAAAGCAGTGTATAAAATGTAAACTGTAAACTTTATTTTTTTTACAGCAGTTGTTCTCAAGGTGGGGTCCGGGAACCCCCAGCAGGGTTCCTTGGGGGGGTCCCCAGCTAAATTATTTAAAATAGCATCGCAATCAGTTTAACCACTTTAACCCTAGTAAACCCTTCTTTTATTCAAAAATGGCCAATGTACAAACTCACAAATTGTGAAAACATCTTGAGAACAAAATTTGGAATAATTTTGATAAAAAAAAGAAAACACGTCTCTGGCACAAAACCCTTTCAGAAGGAGGGTCCGTTGCCAAATACATGATTTTGGGGGTCCTTGAGAACCTCTGGTTTTACAGTGGTGGCCTGCCATGCTTAGGGGGCTTTCCACACGGAAGAGGGCCCTTTGATGTTACTACAGAAAGAGAGCGTCCATTAAATACTCCCCAGAGGTCACTGCCAAACCCTCCAGAAGGAAACGTACTCCTGTTCATTAACACAGCCTGTGTGTTGTCTTTGGGAAACCCCACACAATGGAGGCCGTGGCAGCAATGGACCAGACCTGTGAGAGGCTGGGAAATCCCTGCTGCGCTGCAGTCGTTGACCTGTGTGTGTGTGTGTGTGTGCGTGTGTGCGTGTGTGTGTGCGTGCGTGTGTGTATTACTACACTTGTGAGGACCATACTGTATGTAGCCACAAGTAGAGAAACATGTCGCAGCATTTTCAACTCTGTCCTAAACTTGTGATGTCCTCACAAGTACAGTGATACAAACGTGTGTGTGTGTGTGTGTGTGTGTGTGTGTGTGTGTGTGTGTGTGTGTGTGTGTGTGTGTGTGTGTGTGTGTGTGTGTGTGTGTGTGTGTGTGTGTGTGTATTTACACATTGGGTCACCCCACCACACCCTAATCTGTCATCTCGGAGGGCCACCCTGCATCCTGTGAATGGGAGGCTCCCAAAGACTAACTACTGTACTGCATGTCATCTGTGAGCAATTTATTACTGGAAACTTTTACAACAATCATTAATAAATGGTATGAGTCAAGGGTCTTCAACGTTTTTCAGGCCAAGGACTCCTTAGCCGAGAGAGAGATGAAGCAGGGACCCCCACTACATATTGTATAAAATCGTGTTGCAGATTAAACTTTTCCATAGATTTCGTAGCTTCATAGACTTGGACAGCAGTATCAGTGGGAATTACGGGTTTTTTGTTTGTTTGCATATTATCTTTTCTATAAATATGTTGGATTCATGTTAAATGTGTATTTTCAGACATTTAACCCACAATACTAAGGTAAGCTTTACCTTTGGCTCTGTACTTGGTCTGCTATTTTTTCCCCTCTACACCAAATCTCTTCGCTGAAAATAGAAGATCTACAAGCTCAAAACGCGCTTTGAGCTTGTAGATCTGCTATTTTCGGTGGGGCCACCACTATAGTTATTCTGAGGACCCCTTAGGGGTCCCGGACCCCCTGTGATGAATAGTGCTGAACAGTACTGAACATTAGTGTTGTGCAAAGGGAAAAGATTTGAACCAATCAGCAGGAAGGTATAGTTCTTAAGGCCAGTCCACACCAATGCAACTTGTCGCAACGCCTTGCAACATGCAACTACTTGCAACCATTATCCCCAACGGCAGTTGTTGCAAGGAGTTGCATTGGTGTAGACTGGCCTTAAAATTAAAAATATGCTCCTCATTGACTGTACGCTGAAACAGCTCTCAAAGTCACTCTTTTAGCATGTAAACCAGGGGTGGGCAACGTTGATGATGAGAGGGCCACTATATTTCCACACTCACTCCAGAGGGCCACATTGCATATACTGTCGGGCAGACACCTCTTATCTCCATATTTTTACTTTTTTCATCATAAAAACAAGCACTCCTCTTCCCCAACACTCCGCTGAACGTGGAGAGGTGTTGTTTTGTATGTGTTAAAACCGATAATCGGCTGACTCGTTAACCAGATCCAAAGCCACTTCGAGAATATGCTTTAGGCTGTGCTAACCAACTATTACTGGATTCTCTTTGATGCTTCTTGTCCTTGTATATGCGATCCGTGATTAACTGGTTTGTAAGGCCAGCTAATCGTCCTGGTACTCTGGAGAGAGTTAAAGGTATCATGACATTCATTTTCACTTTTTTTATATTCAATGTTTTATTTGGGGTTTTATGACCTCAATTACACCCAAAAAACCTGAACTTAGAACATTCAGTGGATTTTCTGTGGTCTGGGGTTTTCTGAATAATTAGGCTGAAAAGTAATCTGAGCTTGGCCCTTCGACAGTGAGGTCACAGTCGATTAATCCCGCCCACTCTCCTCCTCGCCCCTCCCCTCCCCTATCCTTTCCTTTGGGGGGGGCGGAGCAGAGGCGATGATTGACAGGCAAAATCCCTCACCAGCGACACCCGCAGGCAAAGATTTCTTTTTTCATTGCAGTTGAAAAGGCTTTAGAAATGTGAGAGAAAAACACCTGCCATGGATCACTGGAATGGAATTTTCACTTAAAACTTTTTGTACACTTTTGAAGGACCAGGACAAAGACTTTGAATGTGGTGTAAAAGTGAATGTCATTAAACCTTTAAGATGATCCTCGAGCGTCGCTGAGGACACTGGTTTAACCAGGACATCCAGAGTCCTTTATACCAGGGGTTTTCAACCGGTGGTGGTATTGCAGGTGGTCCCTGGCCAAATATATATATTTTTTTAACTTTTAATAACTTATAGGAGTTCTTACTGTATGGTGTGTGTGTGTGTGTGATATGAAATGTGAGCTTACCATAATCACAGTAATCCTTAATCATATTCCATCATTCAAACAAAATCACTGTTTTTTATTAGATATTATATTGATATTATAGCTATTTTCTCCAGCTCCCTGTGGTGCATGAACCCCCACTATTGTGTGGGTGGGTCTATGATGGACCCACCACGCACAATAGTGGTGGTCCCCAGGTTGCTCTTAGTCAGGATGGTGGTCCCTGGGTCAAAATCAGTTGAAACCCCCTGCTCTATACTGTTGGCGGTGGCCCCTGATGTCACTACGGTGACGTCAGGTAGTGTCAGGCATATCCATATATGGAGCGGCTATGTCAGTTATGCCCAAATCTGGGACTACGATGTCAGTCCTGGAGGTTTCAGTTATCTCCATATATGGAGTTCCCAGGAGGGGTGTTCTGATGTCAGAGCTAGGTACGTTTAGGAATCTCCCTTTCTAGAGATTCTATGCTGTCAGATTTCGTAGGTCGATCGTCTCCATTTATGGGAATCTCCATATATAGGCTAGTGCTGGCAAGTATGCCCTGAACGTTCGCAACAGTATGGGTATGGTGAGTGTGAATATACTGGTGTGTCCATACAGGTTTTTCTCCCGTATGGACACGCTGGTGTCTTTTCAGGTGATCTAACCAAGTGAAACTCTTGTCACAATATTTACAGTGGAAAGGTTTTTTCTCCCGTGTGGACATGCTGGTGTCTTTTCAGGTGACCTAACTGAGTGAAACTCTTGCCACACTGTTTACAATAGAAAGGTTTTTCTCCTGTGTGAATACGCAGGTGATTTTTAAGGCTACCTAACTGACTGAAACTCTTATGGCACTGTTTACAGTAGAAAGGTTTTTCTCCCGTGTGGACACGCTGGTGTGTCTTAAGGCTACATAAGTGACTGAAACTCTTGCCACACCGTTTACAGTGGAATGGTTTTTCTCCAGTGTGAATACGCTGGTGTGCCTTAAGGCTACTTAACTGACAGAAACTCTTGTCACACTGTATACAGTGGAATGGTTTTTCTCCAGTGTGAATACGCTGGTGTGCCTTAAGGCTATTTAACTGACAGAAACTCTTGTCACACTGTATACAGTGGAAAGGTTTTTCTCCGGTGTGGATAAGCTGGTGTCTCTTCAGGTGACCTAACTCACTGAAACACTTCTCACAATGTTTACAGTGGAAAGGTTTTTCTCCTGTGTGGACACGCTGGTGTGTCTTCAGGAGACTTAACTTACTGAAACTCTTGTCACATTGTTTACAGATGTGAGTTTTCTTTCCTGTGTCGGTCAGACGATGTCTCTTTACTTCCGATTGCGTTAAAGTCTTGATAGACTGTTGACTACTGTAAGGTCTTTCTTCTTCTGAGTTTCCTTGCTGCTGGCTCGTTGTCGGGAACAGTTGGTTCATCGTCAAAGCTGCTGCTATGCATGGGCTGTAATGGTCCAAGAATGTAACTAATGATGTGTGCCCTTACGATAATAGTTCCTCTTCTAGGTGATGAAGACTTCCTCAATATCTCTCCCATATGTGTCCTTCACACTGTGCGGTCTGGTTTTAAGCTGAGCTGATTCAAAGCTCACGTCATCATTATGTTGTCACTATGATGTCAGCCATGCCCAAATATGGAGTTCCATGTCATTTACTGAGATAAAGTTTCAGCCCAGTTAAACCTCAATTGTCTTCCAGTATGAAATTAAGTTCTGACATGAGAATAATGGCACAGCTCGTGGCAAGTTAAACAATAACAACTGCAGTATTAAATAACACAATTATGCAACTCCTTTGAGACATACAATTACAATTCATGTTGTATGTCTCGTATTTGAGACATACTCTGTGTTTTCACAGAGTAGCGCTTTGGTGCCGAACACGGTCTGAACCGTGTTTTCATTGGTGTGGACTGGCCTTAAAACTATTTTATTGCAAGGAGTTGCAACTAGTTGCATTGGTGTGGTCTGGCCATAAGGCTATGTTCAGACTGGCCTCCCAAATTTGGCCTATCCACATTGGAATCAGATTGTTTTTTATCGAGACTGAACAGCAAAAATAAATGAGAACACATGGAAACACATTTTTGGAAACTCAGCATGTGTCTCAGTCTGGACACTCGGACACAGAAAAGCCTGATTTATACTTTGTCACACGGTGGTGTTGCTTTCCGATCTTCAAGCTCAAAATGCATCGCCATCAGCTCTTTTTGCTGATGAGAAATGATGCAGTAACCTATGTTGTATGTCACAATGTCTGAATACAACAAATCCGACCTGATTACTTTCAAAGAACAGTGTGGATAGTCAGTCCCTAAAAAAAATCTGATTTGAGAAACAAATCAGATTGGCCTGCAAGCCATGAACAAAGCCTTTAGAAAACCTACGTTCAAATCAAGTTCAAATCTAATAATAAACGTCAAGACACTAATGCCCTATCAGCTCACTTCCTGCAAGGTGCTCTTTTTTGCAAAAAGGAGAACAAAAACCCTGCTGCAAACTGTCTTCACTTGTACTTAACTCTGTTAGTTAGGTGCAACATTTCACTCACAAGACCTTCATCAGGCAAGACGTGGCGGAAATATTATGTTACTTAGTTAGCGGTGTCCTTTATCCCTACAGTCTATGACAATGATGTCCTTAGTTGAGAGGTTCTCTGAGGCCTGCTAGTCCACAGTCCCACTGAGCTTTAACTGTAGCAGTTCAAGTCAAGGACTCATTTAAGATGAGGGTTACAAGGTTAATGTCATTAATAAGAAGCTGCTAGAACAGAAAAGGTTGCTGTAGAGTCAAATGCACATATGAGATCAACATGCACTGATGTCAGACACAATATAAACCAAATGCACAGCGATTTGATTTTCAGCATGCACTGATGTCAGACTTTCTGCACAAGTTGTAGTCTGTCAGTGCTTTTCCAGACAGAAAAAAAGTGCATTACAGTAGTCGAGCTGTGAGAAGACAAAAGTGTGGATTAGCGTTTTTGCATCCTCCGCTAACAGAAAGGCTCTAATTCTAGCAATGTTTCTGAGATGAAAGAAGGCAACCTTAGGAACATTGCTTATGTGTGCATTACAATTTTACTCTGAATCGAGAATAACACCTAGGTCTTTTACTGTAGCATTGTTTTGTATAGCCAGGCTACCCAGGGTACTGGATATAAACTTGCTCTGCTCACTGGAGCCAATTATGAGCACTTCTGTCTTATCTTTGTTGAGCTTGGGATTATTTTCTTTCATCCAACGTTTGATGCTGGACAGACAGTTCCTCAGAGGGTCAAGAGCACTGGGGTCATCTGGGGCCACAGACAGATATAACTGGGTGTCATCAGCATAAAAATGAAAATGTGATAATTGATCATTTGTCCCAGCGGTAAGATATATAATGAAAACAGTAATGGACCAAGAATAGAGCCCTGTGGAATACAGCAAAAGATTGCGTGTTTGTCTGAGACAAAGTCTTCTAGACTGACTGAATAGCTTCTGTCCGTAAAATAGGAATATCATAACATATTATGGGTTTTCTATCTGTGGCACCACAAAATGGCCACCACTGCTATGCCATATAATGGTGTAAACTTTGTTAGTGTCCACAGTGTACATTTAATTTGAGAATTTTACAGTGTACTGTATGTAGGCTTATGACCTGAAACAGCCCTTTCCTGTGGAGCCTCTTCATTGGCGTAAAGTGTTTGAGCAACGGTGAGATCTTGATCCCTATCAACAACAAATTAAGATTAACTGGGGCCTGACGGCTGCAATTTATTCACCACACCAACAAAAGGGATTATATCATTTCAGTTTTTGTGTGATAAATGGAGGGTGACAACAGTGCTGCTCATACAAGCTTTGATCACAGCGGTTGGAGCAAACTTTTCAAGCCCAAGAGCACATTTTATTTCCATTTGTAAGCCATGATCTACCACTAAAATATGTTCCAAAAAAACCACTTGTCACGATTGCAATTTCTGACAGGCTTAATGCATGTGCATACATTCACCCAAAGACTAGTAGTTTAAATAAGAATAAACATGATAGTTATATAATCAATGCCTAAATATTAAGAAAAATAAATATGTAAATATTAGAAATATAAATATTAGGACAAAAATACAAATAAACTTTTTTGTTCCGTTTTTTTTCCATGTCCACAAAGGACATGAAATTAATTGCTTTTACAGATGTATTCTCTTCAATGCACAATATTTAGTTTCTCAGTTCGATGAATTTTCACATTTCTGTTCAATTGACAAAAATGTATACATGACCATATATTTGCACAGATATGGTGATAGATACAATACTCTCAGGATCAGCCCACCTTTAATGAGGCGTCTGCTTGAAGTATCAAATCTCCATATGCAGAGTCAGTGCCAGTGCTCATTGACATGACACAAGATTTTTTCCCATTCCAAGTGGCTATGACTGACTTCCAAAGTTTGCGGGCCTTGGGTAGACAACCCGGCCTGGCGGAGATTGGCGGAGATCTGTGTTCTGTGTTCTGAAGAGGCCTTGGAGACAAATGCTGTGAATTGTCGATGGCTGCCCGTCTGCCACCGGGCCCACCCCGTGATCTACTTAGAAGGCTTTGATGATCTACTCGTAGATCGTAATCGACTGGTTGGTTACCCCTGCTCTACAGTATCTAATAGACCCCTTAACTCATTCAGTGCCTGACTTATTTCTGGCAGTTTGGCTCTGAGTGCCAGAGCCAAAATTCATTGTAAAAGAAAAGTGCTTAGGAGCCGAGATACAGCCTTTTTCAGTAAGAAGTTAAACAAGAAGTGAATGGAGCAGAACATTTTCAAATCATGATATCTTGGGTTCTGATCTTTTTTTTTTTCAAAGAAAATAATAAATATCAACACATTTACATGAAACAATATTTTTTATTTATTTATCTAAGAATAGATTAAAAACAACTTTTTATAAAGATGATTCGATTAATGAATGAAAAAGTAAACAATAAAATAATCAATCGATAGTTGCACATGATCGGTAGATGCTTGTCTGCAGAACCACAACTATGCATGCTAACCCATGGGACTGAATCTCAGTAGAGAAGCTCTCCCTCTCAGCCTTCATCTGGTCTGTCTCAATTGAGACAATAACACTATGTTGAGTGTGAATTATGTCATCATAAACCTGTGCACATAATGAATAAATAAAACAATTAATCGTCTCTGGGGTGGAAACCTCGGGTGCACACCGCTACTCCGACGGCCCGTGGCTCTGACGCCCCGCGATTCCGACAGCCGGAGGGTCCCTGGCTCCAGAGGCTCGACCCTGGCCACTCGGCCGGTTGGCTCAGGCCTCCCCGGCCAGGGACCCCCAGGGACCCCCGGGGAGGCCTCGACCCGGCCCAGGGAGCCCCGAAGCTGGGTACTCGCTCCAGTCCGGGGGACCCACGCCTCTGGGGGACACCCGGCTCTCCAGGCTCTCCAGGCTCTCTTAAGCACCCCTCGGCGGTCGTTAAGTTGAGTGACAGGCCGCGGCCAAAGCACCGCAGGGACCTGGTGGTACAAACGGAGAGGCGCGCCCATGGGACTATTATGGACTTAGCACCTCGGACCCGGCCCACCGGCCGGTCCCGCGGACCCACTCTTAAGCACCCCTCGACGGGCGATAAGTCGGGGGGTCCCGCGGCCTACGGACCGCAGGTACCTGGTGGTACAAGCGCTGCCGCAAAGGTTATCATGCCCATTAGCAGGGTCTTGTTTCCTCGCTGAGGATTGTCTTCTTCCCTCTATGGCCTGAGCCGATAACATTTCTCTTGGCTATGGTTTCGCTGGGTCAGTGGGAATCTCGTTCGATTAACTCGGTACGCGACACAAGCAGGGTTTGAGAAACGGAGTCTCCGGAGCGCGCCTTCGCGCCCCCCGCGGCATACGGATCTCCTCGCCGAGCCCCATGATGGGGCTCGAGGCGAGGCCGACCGCGGGGGCCCTCGGGCGGTCCGTTGCAAGACAGTGGGAATCTCGTTCGATTAACTCGGGCGCAGCCACTGCTGAGTTACGGGACAACCGGGCCGCAGGGCACGACCAGCATAGATACGTAGCTGCTCGCAGGTTCATGTCAATTTCCCCCGCCGCCAACCCCATCAAGGTAACTTGCCTTGCGGGTCTACTATCGGGAACTCTGGTTAACTCAACTCCTGCGTGCGCCACCTATGTGGTCTACACCCATATAAGGTACTGTCCCAGCGTGGGCACTTGGCAATGCCTGCACGCCCAACTCACACAAGTCTGCAGCGCCCTTTAAGACAAGCATATGCTACTGGCAGGATCAACCAGGTAGGCCTCCTGTTCCGCCGCGACAGCGCGCAGCTGAGGCGCGCGCCGTGGGGTTGCCGGTCCGCGGAGACCGCCAAGGCCCCCCGTGAGAGGGGCGGCGGTGTCTCCCGGAGGCGCGCACTGCGTCGGTCGCCACTTCCTCCTTTGCCCCCTAGCCAAGTCGACGGCATGTTACGGGGGATCGGCGCCCGTGGCCCGCTACGCAGCTGTTTGGTCGGTCGCCGGAGTACGCGACACAAGCAGGGTTTGAGAAACGGAGTCTCCGGAGCGCGCCTTTGCGCCCCCCGCGGCATTCGGATCTCCTCGCCGAGCCCCGTGATGGGGCTCGAGGCGAGGCCGACCGCGGGGACCTTCGGGCGGTCCGTTGCAAGGCAACTAGGACAGACGGTGCGTCTTGGTCTCGCTTGGCCGGGGTCGGCCGCGGAGGAGTGCGGAGGACAGGCCACCGAGGCCTCTCCGCACGTGGTCCCTCCGCGCCTGGTCAGGCAAGCAGCGTCCGCCGAAGCACACGAGGTGCCGGCGGGGCCCTTGCAAGAGGCGGGCTACGAGTGCCTATCGGTCAGAAAACGGAGCGGGTTCCACGGCCCTTGCGGGCAGCGTGGTTCCTCGGAACACAGTGCGAGACTAGAGTGGCCACCGTGGCCGACGGCGGGCCCTGGATTCGGGCAGGCCTGCCGTCCGTCCCCAGCGTCCGCACGCTGGTCAATATAACCGGGATGGGAAAAGTTGCCGAGACTCCCGGGAGAGAATTTCAAAGGAGGGGGCCATGGCAGAGCTCAGATCCTCGTGGGCTCCACGAGGACCTCCAGGGCGCCCGTCCGCCCGGCCGTGCCCGACCGGAGGCCTCTCTCTTCCCATAAGCCCGCTGGGAAGAGGCCTCTGATTTCATGGTTCTCTCCCCCCTCGCGGGGAGGGGGGAGAGGGACCCACGGCCACCACCACCGGGCGCCCCGCTCCGCTCGGGTCACCCGAGACGGAGCCTCGCCCCAGGCTTCGTGACGGCCAAGCTCCATAGGTACGTTCTGGAACAAGTCGGCGCCTCGCCCGGGAGACTTTTTCACAGGAGGGAGGCAGGGACGAGCCAGACGCCTCCTGGGCCGCGGGGAGGGGACAGGGAGGTACGACGCGGAGATCCAGGAGGAGGGGGCCTGCGCCGCCACCCGATTTGATTTTCAGCATGCACTGATGTCAGACTTTCTGAACAAGTTGTAGTCTGTCAGTGCTTTTCCAGACAGAAAAAAGTACATTACAGTAGTCGAGCTGTGAGAAGACAAAAGTGTGGATTAGCGTTTTTGCATCCTCCGCTAACAGAAAGGCTCTAATTCTAGCAATGTTTCTGAGATGAAAGAAGGCAACCTTAGGAACATTGCTTATGTGCGCATTACAATTTTACTCTGAATCGAGAATAACACCAAGGTCTTTTACTGTAGCATTGTTTTGTATAGCCAGGCTACCCAGGGTACTGGATATAAACTTGCTCTGCTCACTGGAGCCAATTATGAGCACTTCTGTCTTATCTTTGTTGAGCTTGGGATTATTTTCTTTCATCCAACGTTTGATGCTGGACAGACAGTTCCTCAGAGGGTCAAGAGCACTGGGGTCATCTGGGGCCACAGACAGATATAACTGGGTGTCATCAGCATAAAAATGAAAATGTGATAATTGATCATTTGTCCCAGCGGTAAGATATATAATGAAAACAGTAATGGACCAAGAATAGAGCCCTGTGGAATACAGCAAAAGATTGTGTGTTTGTCTGAGACAAAGTCTTCTAGACTGACTGAATAGCTTCTGTCCGTAAAATAGGAATATCATAACATATTATGGGTTTTCTATCTGTGGCACCACAAAATGGCCACCACTGCTATGCCATATAATGGTGTAAACTTTGTTAGTGTCCACAGTGTACATTTAATTTGAGAATTTTACAGTGTACTGTATGTAGGCTTATGACCTGAAACAGCCCTTTCCTGTGGAGCCTCTTCATTGGCATAAAGTGTTTGTAGAACAACGGTGAGATCTTGATCCCTATCAACAACAAATTAAGATTAACTGGGGCCTGACGGCTGCAATTTATTCACCATACCAACAAAAGGGATTATATCATTTCAGTTTTTGTGTGATAAATGGAGGGTGACAACAGTGCTGCTCATACAAGCTTTGATCACAGCGGTTGGATCTAGCACTGAACCTGACAAAGCTACAGTATCTAATAGACCCCTTAACTCATTCAGTGCCCGACTTATTTCTGGCAGTTTGGCTCTGAGTGCCAGAGCCAGAATTCATTGTAAAAAAAAAAGTGCTTAGGAGCCGAGATACAGCCTTTTTCAGTAAGAAGTTAAACAAGAAGTGAATGGAGCAGAACATTTTCAAATCATGATATCTTGGGTTCTGAATTTGTTTTCCCAAAAAAAATAATAATAATGAATAAATATCAACACATTTACATGAAACAATATTTTTTATTTATTTATCTAAGAATAGATTAAAAACAACTTTTTATAAAGATGATTCGATTAATTAATGAAAAAGTAAACAATAAAATAATCAATCGATAGTTGCACATGATCGGTAGATGCTTGTCTGCAGAACCACAACTATGCATGCTAACCCTGGGACTGAATCTCAGCAGAGAAGCTCTCCCTCTCAGCCCTCATCTGGTCTGTCTCAATTGAGACAATAACACTATGTTGAGTGTGAATTATGTCATCATAAACCTGTACACATAATGAATAAATAAAACAATTAATCGTCTCTGGGGTGGAAACCTCATATGTCCAAAACTGTTAAGGTCATTACACACCGGCGAATATGCGAATATACGCAAAATTTGGACTTGTTCCGAATAATTAAAAGACGCTTTTTCGCTCCATGTAAGCTTGCATTGACTTTATAAGGTTTAAAAAAAAAACGTAGCTTGCAGGTCTGCTACTTTTGATTTTGTGTGATGCTGTAGTACGATCAAGTAGGGCATTAATTTATGAAAAAAGACAAGGTTTGAATATGGAGATAAGAGCTAGGAATGTAATATATATATATCCATATTCACCTAGGAATTAAAAAAAACATCACTAAATGTTCATAATGTCCAATGCAATGTTCAAATGTAGTTAACCATTAGTGCAGTGGTTCTCAAAGTGGGGTCCGGGGACCCCCAGGGGTCCTTGAGGGGGTTCCAGTGTGAGTCCCCATCAAAATGTGTTGATACAGTATAGAACGAAAATCAGTTTAACCACTTCAACCCTACATACATCTACAAGCTCAATTTCACAACACAAATATGGTATAGGGGTCCCCCCTGGCACACAATATCTTCAGATGGGGGTCAAAATACATGTTAATTTGGGGGTCAGAACCAGTGCATTAGTAAAATAGACTAATGCTTTTAAGATAAAGGGATTAGAATTCCCTGGGTGAATCCAATCACAGGGTTGTCACATCAATCCTCACTCATATTTAATTAAGTTAGTGTTTAGTACAGTACAGTACATCATATGATTTGGCAATGGAAACATTCCAAATAATTGGTCTGGAGCCAGGCCCCTGACCGGTCCACCTCAACCGTAGCAGGTCTGTAGTGTATTTGATAGAGGCTGGCTTTAGGGTCAGCAGCAACAAGGACAGAAGTACTCAAGTAAAAGTATCAGGTTTGAAAAATATATATATATTTCCACCGTGTTGGATAACCGGCAGTATCTCAATGAAGATTCAAATCTGTGCACCTTGACATTCATACCACACTGAAATAAAGGTAATGTCAAATATGCCGTGAGTCAACAGGCTCAACAGGCCAGACCCACATGGCATGGTCCTTATTATTTAGTTTGAGCGCCTCTGTCAACCACAGGGCCCATGGAACCTTCCTTAACTTTTCACTCCGTCTTAGATGGCTCATGTTGGCAATGAGAGCTACAGTACATAAAAGGCAAATAGCTCATTCAAAAACCCATTGGAAACATCAACATCTATCTGTGGGCAGTGGTGCACAGCTTAACCCATTAAAAGACTAGGTTAAGTCATTTTAGATTTCTTTGGCTATTCAAAAATAGCAGCTATACAAGCTCATAACGCGGCACCGAGTGTGTGTGTGTGTGTGCGCGTGTGTGTGTGTGTGTGTGTGTGTGTGAATACAGTATGAATGTAGGTCTTGCTGTGTGTGTGTGTGTGTGGTGGGGGGTGTTACTGACAGCAGGGAGGGGTCAGTGTGTCTACTGGGCTGGGCAGCAGGACACTCAGGTCCCAGCAGCTGTCTGGCCTGAGGCCCAACAACCAACCACCGAGAAGCAATGAGTCTACTGCTCAAACACGCCCTGTCACACACACACACACACACACACACACACACACACACACACACACACACACATCTGTATCACTATACTTGTGAGGACATCGACATATTAGGATGGCATTGAAAATAGCAGATCTACATGCTGACAAACGCGTCATGCTGTGAGCTTGTAGATCGGCAATGTTTCGGTGTGTGTGACATCGCCACACAACTAAGAATAAAAGAGGGAAAACCCCAACCCCCAACCCCTAAACCTAACATCTAAAGGTCTAATCCTAACCCTAAACCCAATCGGAATATGTTTTCTTAATTGTAATCCTAACTCAAAACATCTTATTTTGTACCCATAAAACAAAGTAAATGGGCCTCACAATTTATCAAATTCTACTATACGTACTTGTGGGGACAGTTGTAGTATAGTATTATATGTAAACACCAGTGGTGGAAAGTAGCTAAGTACATTTACTCAAGTAATGTACTTAAGTACAATTTCAGGTACTTTTACTTTACTGCAGTATTTCCAATGTTCAATACTTTTAACTTCTACTCCACTACATCTCAGAGGCAAATATTGTACTTTTTACTCCACTACAATTTTTTTGAAAACTTTAGTAACTAGTTACTTTATACATTTGGATTATTATTACAAATCATACATTACCCACTTCAGCCCTATATATAGTACATTTCGGCCATTTGAAAATAGCTTTTAAAAGTGAGCTTGTAGATCTGCTATTTTCAAAAGATGTTTATACATTTTATACCTTGTGAAATGGGACATTCTGCATAATGAGTACTTTCTACTTTTGGTACTTTAAGTACAGTACATTTTGATTACAATACTTTTGTACTTTTACTCAAGCACACAAGCGCGCACACACACACACACACACACACACACACACACACACACACACACACACACACACACACACACACACACACACACACACACACACACACACACACACACACACACACACACACACACACACACACACACACACACACACACACACACACACACACACACACACACACACACACACACACACACACACACACACACACGAGAGACAGCCAGACAAGAAGGACCCAGTCACAAGGCAATGACCTGCAGACAGCCTGACAGCAATGAGTGCCCTATAGGTGTATATTTAGACACCTCACAAAGAGCATGCACTGTATGTCACAAGTCAAGGCTGTATAGCCTTTAGTTACGTGAACCTCTGCACGTATGACTCCATGTGTGTCAGAGGACACGCGTGGTTTGTCTACATCAGATGGTGGTTCTCAAACATTTTCATGTCAAGGACCCTCAAAATGGATAGACATTTGGCCGCGGACCCCTCATCTGAAAATGTTTTGTACCAGGGACCCCCCCAGAAGAGAAGATTTATGTTTAAAAAAAAAATCAAAATTATTCAAGTTTCAAGCTTGTACCTGTGAGCTTGTAGATCTGCTATTTTTGAATAGCCAAAGTATAAATGGATAAAGTGGTTAAAATGATTGTGATGCTACATCAACTACTTGCTGGGGGGAAAAGGAGGGATATTTACTCAATCAGGAGTGTTTGGGAAACAGTGATCTACACCCTCCCCAACAGTGGGCACTGACATCGACAGAACAGGGACCACAGTAGTGTGTGTGTGTGTGTGTGTGGGGGGGGGGGGGGGGCATCTGGAGGTGCACAAGTTCCGAAGAAATGTTCTGAGACCGCCCATCAGAAGTTTGGAATGACGTCAGTTTGTAGTTATATATCACCTCCCTTTCTGAAGACAAGTTTGGACGTTGGGAGAAGGAACCTGTATTGGCATTAAGTTGTGGAGAACATGAAGGGACAGGTGTTCAAGGCTGGCTATATTTGCCAATGATTCCATAACACATTTCACCAAGATGAACACATAAATGCTTCAAGTACCTAATTCACAATACTAAAAGAAATATGCTTCTTAACCACTTAAAACTGACCACTATCCGTATTGTGGGGGAAAGCTTTCGTAGAAAATAGCTGATCGACATGCAAGCTCACAAAACGTTGCAACTACATTTGCTTCCACAACTCCTGTCAAAGAGCCCTGGAGCAAGGCACTTCTGCAGCGGAGCTGGCCAGTGGCCGAGGGGACAGGCGACAGTGGTTTGGTTGTACCAGGCAAAGTAAAGTAAACATGCATAGCAGGGCAGTGCTGCGTGTGGTGGGGGTGGCAACACCCCCCCCCCCTCCTCTCCCCTATGTATTCTACTAAGCCCTCAATTACAGCTGTGAGGCAGCGCTAGGATGCGTGCAGACAGAGGGAGTGACGCAGGAGCACCTCGCAAGGATCTCATTACCTCAAATCCCCTCCCAGCCAGGAAGACTATCTGTGGAGGCTCTGGAGGAAAAAAAGATGGAGCCTGAGGATTTGGGCTAATGCCATCCCAGGTATACCGTCTCTGGTCATTAACGCTGGTTTAGTGGACAAGCACTTCCTGTCGTGTGTTCCTCAACCTGTCTGTTTGGGCTGATATATAAATAGCACACGCACTTCATTTGTTTTTGTTTCCGTTTCTTCGCGGACCTGAAAGTTACTAATGCCTGATTTATACTTACGTACTTACGTAGATCGGCTATTTCGGTGCGCAAAAATCACCCTTAATACGCCAGCGGTGCAAGTCAGAGTGAGTTAGGTAGGCTGTCAATCAGTGTGTGGAACTGACTTTTCTGTGACTCTGATACCTTTATGATACTCACTGTATTTCAATGTGCCAACCCCCCTCTCGTCTGGTAGCTAGATTAAATTCAAAGCACGACAAGTATTTGACCAAGTATAGCCTTAATATAGTACCACGACTACTACCACCATTACAGTACTATTGCTAATATGAATTCCTTCATTTCAACCTCTGGGCAGCAAACAAAAAAGTGTTTTTGTTAAAAGGTTAAAGCACTATATTCCGATAGTAATCTCGTTTTTCCTTCCCAGTAACAGGGGTCTTCCCACTTCTCCAGCTCTTTAATAAACAGAAAATACATTTCGTGGGTTGCCAATTTCAGCCAATCAGGAGAGAGTACCCATATATCCTTTACCCTGTGTGAGTTCTCTCTCCTGACCGGATAAAATTGGTGTCCTGACCTGAAAATGCATTTTCTGTTTACTACAGAGCTGGAGAGATGGTTAGACCCCGGTTACTGAGCAAACACTCTACACCATTATTATTTATTTAACAAAAATAATTTCACTCACCCTTACCTAACTCCACTTCATGGCTGTCTGTATACATTTTGCTCAGAATGAACACCATAAACCTCCCCGGACTCCTGACAATACAGCCCTTGTCTTTGGCAGGCACATATGTGCGTGCGTGCATGGCTATACGGTTACACCATCTTTTTTAAAAGCTGCCTCCGTGTTTTTGCCACGCTGGGCTGAGGAATGTGGCCCAACGTGGCTGTGTGTCCAACCACCACAAGGCCAGGAATGTCCGGAGGGAACTGAAGCAGCAACAGCAGCAGCAGCACTCCTTCCTGGAGGAGTTTGTGGGCAGAGCGGGAACTGGGAAAGAGCTCTTGGCTAGAGCCCGACAGATACATCGTCTCTGTTGGGTGGAAACCTCATGTCCAAAACTGTTACTTTTCAGGATTCAAATGCAAAAGTATCAAAAGTTGCAGATCTGCAAGCTCGGAACCGCATTTCGAGCTTGTATATCTGCTACTTTTGAGTAATCTCTCAAGAACAGATTCTGCTCTGCGCTTGAATCTGTCGGGGGGGTTCGTCATATCGCGTACGCACTGGCCTACAAGTGGGCGTGCCTTCAGATCAGGAAGCAGGCCGCGCTTTACCCAATCAAATGTAGTGGGCGGGATTTACGTGTCCGCCGATCCTTCCCCACTCGAAACAAACCAAAACTCATTTAACAATAGCGTCCTCGGAGCAGACAAAACCACGGTAAGATATTCACATTTTAACTTTGTCTTTCATCATAGAAACAAGTGGGCTTACAACCAAAACGATCCATGTTCTCTGGGAGAAGTGGTGTTAGTGTTCCGTGTAGAAATATTGTTAGTGGGAATGAAAACATAGTCGCACCACCGGAAGTGATGCGCTGAAGGCAGACCAAAACCCCGGGTTTCCTTGCGCACGGGTGCTACGTCAACTTCCTCCCAGAGCCAACTGAGATAGTAAAAAACAGCAGAGGGCGCTGTTTTTCCTTTTCATTTGGCGATGGGTTCCCAGATTGACTTTTGAGTGACGCTGTAGTGTCTGCAGTCTGCTGGGAGTCATCAGCATGGCTGGCTGAGACGAGACAACACTTCCTCCACAGTGACTCACGGCCTCAGACACCAAAGTCATTCACACACACACACACACACACACACACACACACACACACACACACACACACACACACACACACACACACACACACACACACACACACACACACACACACACACACACACACACACACACACACACACACACACACACACACACACACACTTCAAGTATCAGCCTACGCAAACTGTGAAACTGACATTTTATTTTATGAGACACTCACACTTTTGGCATGATGAGACATAATGCTTTTAAAGCTCCACCTCACCGTACACTCACCCAAAAACATCTCCTGGCTGCCACGGTGAAACCATACAAAACAAAACCACTCCCTAATCAACAATACCACTACAACACCGTTTCCCTTTCAGCGAGCAACGACTGCACATCAGGATGATGTGCAGGTGTTTACTGTTAGAGTGGCAGACAGTCACTTTCAAACTGTGGTTGGTCTTATTGGCCATGGAACTCACGGTTGAATTACGAAAAAGTTTGAAAACTACTGACGTAGAAGGCATTTGTAGAATCGCAATTAGGTCTTAATGGGTTAAATAGTTATCGACTATATCTCTGCTCTCCATCCATAATGTGCTGACTGTGCTGACCTGCGAGACAGAATGCTGTGTCAGCACCAAGAACCAGCATGGAATTTCCCTCCTTCACGGGACCTGAACCACAAGGCTCATTGTTGAAAACCTCCCAACCCGTCACCAGCTACCTGGTGTTAGATTACCCCCCCCCCCCCTCTCCCACCACCACCACACACACACACACACACACACACGTTTGTATTACTACACTTGTGAGGACATCGAAATGTTAGGAAGGCATTGAAATTAGCAGATGTCACACAAGCCAAAAAATAGCAGATCTACAGTACATGCGGTGCTGTGAGCCTGGAGATCGGCTATTTTTCGGTGGGTGACATCGCCACACAACTAAGTATGAAATAGGGAAAACCCAAGCCCCCAACCTCAAAACCAAACCTCTAAATGTCTAATCCTACCCCAATCTGAATATTTTTCTTAATTGTAATCCTAACTCAATTTGTTTTTTTAACCATAAAACACAATTTCTACTTAACTTGTGGGGACAGTTGGTCCTCACAAGTATAGTATATTACACGTCAACACACTCACACGTCACATATGGTACTCATATAGGGACTCTCTTCCACTGTAGCCACTAATGTTGGAGCCGTGGCCTGGCTGAATTTACCTGGGTGGTTTGACTTTTTCTAAGCAGGCTTTGTTTCAAACAACATGTCGCTTATGAATGGTTATGTCATGGAATAATTCTGGTGTGTTTGTTTTTGTCTGTGTGTGTGTGTTCTCATCCCTGTGGTGTCAGTGGTTAAGAGCATAGAGCGATAACATACACGTGTACACGTCTGTCCTTTCAGGGCTGTTTTTTTGTGTGTCCGACGATGGTTAAAGGGATGGTATGTAACTTTGCCCAGTGTTTACATAACAAAACAATATATGCTGTAAAAAAAACAACAGTTTTCACTGTTGTTTTGGTTTACCCAAAACGTCCCCGTCTACCAAAACAAACACCCAAATACAGCGAGAGGGCAGTGCAGGTAAACACCACCACACTACTCTAGTGGCTACTGGTATAGAGGAAAAATGAAATGTATTTATTGTTTTGTTATGTAAACACAGAGCAATGTTACTAACTATGCCTTTAAATTCCTCTAGTTCCAGGACATAATGCCATGCCTATAAGAGCACAAAGTGAAACAATAGAATACATTTTGAGAAAATAGCAAAAATATATCAACAAGTTCACAAGCCGTCGCATCACAACACATTGTGAGTTTGTAGCTCGGCTATTTTCGCTATTTGTCATGTGACAAAGTACTGTACGGCTTAAATGATTGAATCACTATTTTCTCTCTCACTTCCTCTCATGCTTGTTCTCTCCCTCTCTCTCTCAGTATGTCTTTCTTCAGAGCGGAACAAAATGTCTAACATCAGGAATTGATTGATTGATTGATTTATTTATTGACAATTTGCACATAACAAAACAATGTACACAGGGAATAGTCAAAAGGATAGACACAAGAAAGCCAGAAGCTTATTTCCATCGTGGTCCTGTTGATCTTGGTGTAGGTGCGGGCGTGCGTGTGAGTATCTGGAAGAAGAGTCTTGCCGTGGCCACGAGGGCTCTCTGTCTCTTCAAGGCCGTCAGTAACCTGTGACATATACAGTCAGTCAAACCGCACGTCGTCTCATTTCCTTGGCAACTGTGACTCATTTCCCCGACTGCGCTGTAAAGAAGAAGACGGCTTCATAAAGGAGAACCAAGAAGCCATTGCAAGGCTGCTGCTATTCTCTCCTGGTGATGGATGGTGTTACGAAAGCAACGTGGTGATTTTTCACATGGCCTTGCTTCAAGTTGCCTGCGACGTCGATAATAAGATGAGACTCCATAAAATGTTGAGCGATTTATTGACTCAATACTGAGACTTTATTATTGTCCCCAAAAGCTAAATGTAGTGTAGAAATGTAATATTATAGTGTACTGTAACTACAACATACCTGGCTTTGCCAGCTTGTTTTGACCTACGGTATGTTGACATAGGAATCCATCCTCATCTTCCTCGTCTCTTTTTACCGTCTAATATAACTTAAATAAAATTTAAAAAATGCTTAAACCTATTAAGACCTGAGCCGATTCTACAAATGTCTTCTAAATCTTAACACTTTTCTGAAAAACTTATGTTGCTATATACAGTATCAGTAGTGCTCAGAATTGTTTCATGTCAAGGATCCCCAAAATGATATGTATTTGGCCGCGGACACCCATCTAAAATATTTTGTTCCAGGGACCCCCAGAAGCAAAGATTTGGGTTTCAAATGTTCACTTTAAAAATATGTATATATTCAAAGATTTGTCACACATTTTCAAGATTTTTTGAAAATAGCAGATCTACAAGCTCATAGCGCGGTACAAAGTGACGCGCTATGAGCTTGTGACCTGCTATTTTTTAATAGCCAAAGTATAAAATAATGGTTAAAGTGGCTAAAATGATTGTGATGCTATATCAACTAAAATGACACGGTTTTAATGGGTTAATGGGTTTTAATGGGTTAATAATGCATCTAGACAAGTAGACGTGTTGAAGACATGTTACATGTATGTTTTCCAGTACAGAGAACGGCCGTGTGTGCGACTGACTATGAGGTGGACGATCAATAATAGCTTGAATTTATATAGCGCCTTTCATAAACCCAAGGACGCTTTACATCAAAAACAATGAACAACTAACAAACAAAACAACTATAGCCTATGCCATAAGCCCGAGAGAATAGGTGTCTTTTCAAGGCTGCTTTAAAAGAGTCCAGTGTTGGAGCATGGCGAATCCTTATTGGGAGTGAGTTCCACAGGGTGGGGGCTGCCACATTGAAGGCTCTGTCCCCCAAGGTTTGCTTGATTGCCTTGGGGACAGAGAGGAGGTCTAAGTCTGTGGACCGCAGGGTCGCTTCAAGGTTTCTGCCCATGTGGTTCAGTATGGGTGACAATAGTAAAGGTTGTCATCTAGATACTGCCACTTAACACAGCTGCCATGTTAAGTGGTCAGATGGGTGGGCCGCATGCCATTTTCAGAGCATGTTTATGTCAATGATCAATCAATCGATTGTGTTCTGGCTTGTATCAGCGGAACTGACGTAGTATACTTACATTTATTGGTATTGCAATTTCAAGGTTTTAAAGGCCAACTAGGTAGTTTTTCTGATCTGTTTGTGTACACACAGACTCCCCCTCCCCTCTCTGACAGGTATCAAAGCGATTGCTGTCTTTAATGCATTAATTGATTAGAGAGAGCACTAACGAGCACCGAACGAGTTTGATACTATTATGGCCCAATCAATCAACTCAGTGCACAACCCCTTTGAAGTTCAAAGGGATCACTTAACACATTGACTGCCAGAGTTTATTCATAATGTACTCACCCCTGTGCCAGCAATTTGCGTGTTTTTTAATTTTTTTGTTTTGTAATTTTTCATTCAAATACATTCTCTGATTGTGTTGTCAAGCACCTACGATTGTTCCACCAGTAGAGAGCAGCACATCCAAACATTGATCACCTCGCTCACCCCCTCCCAAACAGGCCCACGTCATATCCGGTAATTCAAAGGATGTGACGTTTTCGACAATTCCCGTTCCGCTGATCAGCCTGAAAACGACGTGATACACTACGACGATCACTGTTAGTCACCCGGACCAAAGAAAATAGAAGTTGAGCTGTCCGTTTGTCTTTTATACCGTGTGAAAAACAGTGTTTTTCCTTATTCTGGCCGAAAATCTCCGGAGAAAAACAGCGTGACCCGGAAATGATTTTTTTTTTTTACATCCGGCTCCGGGTGAGTGTGACGTAAGTGGAAAACGAAAGTGTTGATGAGAAATAAACAAAGCCGTGCGATCACAGATTAAACAATGAAAATTCAAAAGAACGTGTCAACTCGTTCTTAGGAATCCTGGCACTCAAGCGATGGATTTGAAAGAACGTGTAGACGGGATCTTGGCACTGTATGTGTTAAGAGCTTCGGCCGACGAGCTTGCAGATCTGCTATTTTCAAAAGAAATCTTGGGGTGAAAAAAGTGAAATATTTTGAATAGTTTTGAAAAAAGTGAAATATTAAGAATATTTTTTACTCTCAGGGTTCCTTGAGGGGGTTCCAAATGGTCCCTGGCACAAAATATTTTCAGATGGGGGGTCCGTGGACAAATATATTAATCTGGGGGTCTTTGACATGAAAATGTTTGAAAACCACTGGTTTAAACAACATTAGGAAACAAGCCTAAATAAGCAACTACACTTTAGAAACAAGCCCAAAAAAAACACAACCCGCAACTACCTATATTTACAAGTGACTATACAGAAAAACAACACTGGTTGCAACACACACTCTCACAATACTGACATGTTTGAAGAAACAATGTTTGTCACAATTTATTCCTGTGCTACATTTAAGGCTGCAACTATCAATTATGTTCTTAGCGATAATTCTATCCATAACTTTTTTGATTAATCAAATAATCAAGGAGCTAGTTTTTTGTATATATATATATTTTTTTTTTAAATAAATTTTATTACCATTGTATTTATTTTATAATTGGAAAAAACTACCACTTCAATTAACTGTTGCACCCCTATGTGCATTCTTATCCAGTTTGGTTCTCAACTCTGTGAAGTGAGGAATAAGTAAGTAAGCCTTGCCGAGCCATGTGTGGCCCATAGGGCAGGAGCCGGGTTTCTGTAGTGTGAGGCGGCTTGATGTACAAGAACATCCCCCTGGACATGATGTACAAGTACACCCCCTTGACAGGACACTAGTATGTTGCAGGGACTTACCCTCAATCCAACCCCTGATGCTGAGTGCCAAGCAGGGAGGCATTGGCTCCCATTGTCATGGTCTTTGGTATGGTGAGGATTGAGGAATAGCATACAGTCAAAAGTGAAGGAATCATTTTCATCCCAAGATAGGTTAACGGCTAACTGACTCTGCCTCATCAGTCTAATACAATTTAGGCATTTAGCAGAAACTCTTTATCCAGAGCGATACAGTAAAGCAAGGTAAACGGCGATGCATAGATCAAATGCAGAGAGACAGTGTAGTGCCTCAGTAATCTATGGATCATAGGTAAACCAAGAACCTAGCATCAGTCTAAACAATATAATTATAGCTTTCCCTTGCCTATACAAGGTGCTCCATTCACCTTAAAAACTAAAAGGGAGATTCAAGCTCAGGTCACTCTGCAGGATACATGCAGGTACACTTGAGTGACTGCCTTCCAACACTGATAGCACTGGTGTGGGAGGGAGCTTACAAAGGATGCTCTGTTTGTACACGAGTGCATGAGTGCGAGTGTGCGTGCATGTGCAAGTGTGTGTGCCTGCAAAGTGCTGCGGGTCCCAGTCTGTCACGCCCACACAGTGCCAGCACCACATCAGCCAGGCCCAGGGCTGCACAAAGCTACCACCACTCCAGACACCACTCTTCTCTCCATATTTGTCTCCGCCAGGCCGAAAGGCATGGCGAGAGAGTATGTTTTCGCCCCTGTCCGTCCGTCCGTGTGTCCGTCCGTCCGTCCGTCCGTCCGTCCGTGTGTCCTGTCTGTGTGTTAGCACCAAATCTCAGGCACCGTTGGCCCGGTCGCTGCGAAACTGTGCACACCCACTCCCTGGATGCCAATTCAGAACCTCTGCCTCAAATTTTTCACATAGGCCTGTCATAGCGCCACCAGGAGGCCGATTTGTGCAAAACCCATTTTTCCCCATTACTCCTACAGTTTTTAACCAAACCTCATGCAAATCGGTACACAGTATCTCTATAGTCATGTGATCAACCCTGATCTGTCCGATTTCCCATATTCCATCCTCATTGGCTAAGGTTACCATCCAAAGTTTGCAGGATTGGTCCGTTTTGAACAAACTGCCTCAAACCATGAACGCAGCTTGCCATTTCCATAAAATTGCACACGCACATTCCCACTAGGCCGAGGAAGAAATGGCACTTAAAACTTTTCACATCAGCCTCATGGTGGCGCTATAACAGGCCGATTTGCATTTTTAACTATAACTGCACCGATCTGCGTGAAACTTTGCACGCCTACTCCCTAGAGGCCAAGGAAAAACATCTGCACTGCATTTTTCACATCTGCTTTTTACAGCGCCACCAGGAGGCCGACTTATGTCAAATACATTTTTGGATATTAATCCTTCAGATTTTATCCAAACATCACGCACATCGGTACACAGTATCTCTATAGTCATGTGATCAAGACGCATCTGTCCGATATTTCATATTCCATCCTGATTGGCTAAGGTTGACTTCCAAAGTTTGCAGGATTGGTCCGTTTTGAACAAAATGTCTGAAATCATGAACGTGGCGTGCGATTTCTGTGAAAATTTGCACGCACATTCCCACTAGGCCGAGGAAGAAATGCCACCCTTTTCACATTGGCCTATTATAGAGCCACCAGGAGGCCACAATAACTTACCTGACCTGGCGGAGACCTGTGCTCCGAGGAGCACTTTTTCTAGTTTAACTTTGTGTTTTTTTTCATAAATTAACGCCCCACTTGATCTTACTACAGTATCACACAAAAGCATCAAAAGTAGCAGATCTACAAGCTCTTAAAACAATATATAATATATATATGTATATATACACATACATATATGTATATATACACATACATATACATACACACACTATTGGTCAAAACCTCAGTAATCAGTAGTTTAGGACTCTCTAAAATTGGGATGGGACTCAAGAATGTGGCATGGGTCAGCTCTAGATACGACCCCTCACACCACCTCATCTCCATGTATACAGTACCTCTCCTGACCAAAGATTTCATCCTTCCAAAGCTCTCTTCCTTCCTATTGTAGTTCCTCCGCCGTATCAATTATGAAAACCGCCCACCCACCCACCTCTATTTGGACACTGCGGTACTCAATATTGTAATGTAGCCATCTTTTTTTCAAAATTCCATCTGTGTTGCTGTCGGGTGGAAACCTTGTATGTCCAAAACCAACGTTTACATTATTCAGGAACAGGGAAAAAAAGGATGTGTTCCAATGGATCCAATGTTGTTATTATTATTTTTATTATATCATTCGGCTCAATATTTACAAAACCCAACACTTTCATTTCACTTAAACAAAAGAATCCCAAATAGCAAAAAAATTGCTGATCTCCGAGCTTGTACAGTAGATTGGCTATTCTTGCCACTTTTGTGTGACACTGTACAGTAGCATGAGACTAAGTAGGGCTTTAACCTATTAAGACCGGGGCGGGAACGCATCTGTGTGTCATTTTTAGATTCCTTTGGCTATTCAAAAATAGCAGATACACAAGCTCATAGCATGGCACCGAGTGCATTTACATTTGTTAATGTACATTACATTACACATTGTATTTTGCCACGGACCCCCATCTGAAAATATTTTGTTCCATGGACCCCCAGAAGCAAAGATTTGAGTTAAAAATTTAGATATATATTCAAAGATGTGCACACATTTTCACGATTTCCCCCCCCCAAAAAATAGCAGATATACAAGCTCATAGTGCGGCACTCGGTGCCGCGCTATGAGCTTGTATATCTGCTATTTTTTAATAGCCCAAAGCAATCTTAAAATGACACAGATGCGTTCCCGGTCTTAATGGGTTAATAAATAAAAAATAAAAATAATAAATAAGGAGATACAAGGTTTCTGTGTTGCACATCCCTCGAGTCAAACAGCCTCCTCTCTCCATCTGGTCCACAATCACATGTCATCAACCGGCTCCTCTCCTCAAACAGAGACTGCCAATCATGGCTAATCAGTCATTAACCAGCCCGGTGCAACAATGAGAGGTCTGTGTTGAAGAGCCGCCTGCAAACACAAATCTACAGCGAGCTACCAGTGAGCGGTATGCAAACACATAACGCACATCTGTTGAAAGCATAGAGGCAGACACATGTATGCACGCACGCACGCACACACACACACACACACACACACACACACACACACACACACACACACACACACACACACACACACACACACACACACACACACACACACACACACACACACACACACACACACACACACACACACACACACACACACACACACACACACACACACACACACACACACACAATAACAACAAAAACATGCACAAAGCATCATTCACTAAGAACAGGCTTGTCGCACTTGTTGCAGTGCATTATGCATTCTGCGTTTAAGTGGTTAATTGCACGGTGTGCATTAACCACTTAAACGCTATATACTTAGTTGACCGGGGTCCCCCAGGGGTCTATACTTTGTACCCTCTATTTTTCCCTCTACAACAAATCTCCTCGTCGACAATAGCCCATCTATAAGCTCACAACGCGCCGCAATTGCGACACGTTGTGACCTTGTAGATCGGCTATTTTCGCCGAATGTTCACCTAATTACGACATCCCACAATTAGGGACGCTAGGGTTCACGTCGCTAACAAAAAAACAACTCCTAAAAGAAACAACAGCAGCACAGGTAGGTCCACATAACACTCACCAAACAACAGGACTGGTGGAAGGCTCAAGGACTCTCACACCACCACACCCCCCCAAGGGCCACTTGTCAGCAGGGCTCTGAAAATGAGAAATCCTCCTTCTTTCTCCTCTTCTTCTAGATCGGAAAAACAATTCCACCGTCCCCCCTTTGGCAGCGATCTGCCTCTTCCTCAGTGGCACTTCTCTGGATGGGTTGGCGCTCTCAATAACCGTTGCATAATGCCCTTGAAAATACAAGCACAAAAGAATGTTAAAATTGAAATGGAAGGAAGGAGAGAGAGGGGGGGGGACGGACGACACCCACACAACTGCACATGTCCACACACTCAAACAAGCCATTGGGTAGAGGCATGCACTGGGCTCCAGGATGGATAAACACACAAAATGCTCACTGAATGGAGGAATTATGTCTAGAGTCACTGTTTACATGATGCCCGAGTTGGAAATAATATGGAAATGTGCACTGAGAAATGGGGGGGGGGGGTATTAGCATTAGACACCCCCCCATATAATATGGATGCTCGGGTGCAAGTGGTTAACAAAAAGTGGCATTTCAAGAGTTTGAAGCATTATTTTGATTATCTTCATAATATCGTTGATAACTGTGACATGAAATGTTCCTATTGTCCCCCATCCCTAGTCGGGTGTGGGGAGACCAATGATCCTGGTGTTGGTTGTGTGTGTGTGTGTGTGTGTGTGTGTGTGTGTGTGTGTGTGTGTGTGTGTGTGTGTGTGTGTGTGTGTGTGTGTGTGTGTGTGTGTGTGGGGCACGGTTAGTAGTGAGTTAGTAAGAGTTGGATGTTGCCACCCTTCCTTCTCATTAAGCACCATAATTACATACGGTACATGTATATCGTTGCTGTCGGGCAGAAACCTCATAACACGCTATGAGATTTGTGCAAATCTTTGAATATATATATATATATTAAAGCAAACATTTATAACTCAAATCTTTGCTTCTGGAAAAATAGCAGATCTACAAGCTCACTCGGTGCCACGCTATGAGCTTGTATATCTACTATTTATTTTATAGCCAAAGAAATCTAAAATGACACTGATGCTTTCCCGGTCTTAATGGGTTAATTGGAAAATGCATTGATCGCTTTTGTTGCCAATGGTATGTAGCCATTGAGCTGTGTGTGTGTGTGTGTGTGTGTGTGTGTGTGTGTGTGTGTGTGTGTGTGTGTGTGTGTGTGTGTTCTCCATGGATCGCCACCTTGCCGTGGTGGAGAACCTTGTGTGTTCCAATGAACCTAAGAGCGATGCCGTCGGGAGCTTCAGCTCCCGGTAGGGTCACCCATGGCGGTAAGGTCGAGGGGGAGGTTCCAGACGAAGTGCGATCCAAAGACCTCAACGGCGGAAGTGGCGGAGGATGATGTAAGTCACAACGGCACTGAAGGCGGATGAAGGCTGCAACAGAGGGTGGTCTCCAGTTGTCATGGATTCCATGCCATTGGATTCAGGCCCCTTTCTGCCAAGGACCGTGTGGTGGCTGCAGGCGCATCAGTCTCCCCACGTTAAAAGACATCACGCGCAGGCGTCCTCCCGAAGGGAAACTACCCATTTCACATCCTGGACAAAGAAAAAGTCCTGTGGCGTTCAGGAAGTGGTAACGGGGACAGGACAGTGAAGTCTCGGAGTTCCTAGTCACAACCTGGCACACAGGCGATGGGTGTTTGATTCAGTCGCTAAGTTCTTGGACTGAGGCAGAAAGAGCTTCTCGGCAGCTGCACCCATGACTGAGCAGCCCCTATTCAGGGTCCACTCTGCTCACCCCAGTAGGGGAGGGGGTTAGAACAGGTACCCCAAACATAGCCTGCCTCACACAATCCTGTCTGGAATACCGCATCCAGAGGGATCACCATTACGCGGTCAGAAACAAAAAAAACAATTACGGATCGGATTGCACAAAAAACAATTACGTATCGGAGCAAGACCCAAATCCTCCACCAACCACCACCAAACAGCAGTATGCCTGTTCTACCCCCAAACATCTCCATTGACAACATCAGACTGGAAAATGTGGACCACTTCCCATACCTTGGCAGCCTCCTCTCATCAAAAGCTGTCATTGACGATGAAATACACCACCGCCTCAGCTGTGCCAGTGGGGCTTTCTCAAGGCTAAGGAAGAGAGTCTTTGAGAACCGCGACCTCCAAGCAAAGACCAAAATCTTGGTCTATAAAGCTGTGGTGCTCCCCACTCTCCTGTATGGATCAGAAGCCTGGACCACATACAGCAGGCACCTAAAGGCACTTGAGGCATACCATCAGAGATGCCTCCGAAAAATCCTCAGGATTAGCTGGGAGGATCGGCGCACCAACACCAGCGTCCTGGAGGAGGCTGACATTCCCACCATCACTGCCACCATTGCCCAAAACCAGCTCAGATGGACTGGCCATGTTATCCGCATGCCTGACTCTCGCCTCCCAAAACAAGTCCTCTATTCCCAGCTTGTTAAAGGGAAACGGGCCCCTGGAGGCCAAAAGAAGAGGTACAAAGATAACTTAAAAACAAATCTAAAGAACTGCCACATAGACCTAAAAGCTTGGGAAGACATGGCAACAGACAGGGCGTCCTGGAGAAACCTTGTCCGTGAGGGTGCTGCACTATATAATAATGACCTCCGCCATGCTGCACAAGACAAGCGCAGACTCAGGAAGGAGAGAGCCACCAAACAGCTCCAACCCAAACCCACCACCACTACATTCCCCTGTCCACACTGCACAAGAATAATCGGGTCCAGAATCGGCCTCTATGCCCACCTGAAGACCCACAAGGACCAAGAGGGAGGACAGTCATACTCGACTACGAGTGACCGCCGATGATGATGGTGTGTGTGTGTGTGTGTGTGTGTGTGTGTGTGTGTGTGTGTGTGTGTGTGTGTGTGTGTGTGTGTGTGTGTGTGTGTGTGTGTGTGTGTGTGTGTGTGTGTGTGTGTGTGTGTGTGTGTGTGTGTGTGTGTGTGTGTGTGTGTGTGGGGGAAGTGGCCTTCCCAATGGGAGTTTGACGTTATGCCCTTCAAAAAAGTTCAGAACATGCAGTTATGATGTGGTAGGGACGACCACAGCCTTCATGGCCTCGATATTCCTGCAATGTTATGATGCTACACATATATGAAATGGCACTTCACCGCTGTCTGGCAGAAACCTTGTAACTCCATATTTCAACTTTTTATGTTTTTTTCGTAAATTGAATGCCTTACTTCATCATACAAGACTGTCACACAGAAGTAGTGAGCATAGCAGATCTACAAGCGCACAACACCTCGCAATGTAGACGCCTTGTTTGATTGGCTATGTTCACTATTTAACTTCTTTTTTAAACGGTTTTGGACATACAAGGTTTCCACCCGACAGCAATGACTTGTCCTGAGCTGAACCATTAAACTGATCATTCTGGATAAGAGCCTCAGCTAAATGACTACATTGCCAAAAGGATTTGGATTAGGTCTAATTGGGGAGAAAGTATCTAAGTCTTCATAATATGATACATTCCTTATGGGCCAACGTTGACCCAACCGAACATGGATGCTGGGGTGCAAGTGGTTAACAAAAAGTGGCATTTTAGTGGAGTTTTAAGCATATTTTGATTAGCGTGATATATTGTGACCAAATTATTTGGGTCACAATAATGGTGAACATGAAATGTTCCGTCCCCCATCATTGGCCTCGTGTGGGGAGGCCAATGATCCAATGGCCTGGTTATTAACGGATTAAGACTGATTTATACCTGAATATGGCTGAAATATTCCACTTCATATGCAATGAGCCTAGAATATATTAAAGTTTCACTTTTTTAAGTATATTACGGAAAATGAAAACGTGGGGGAAACTTTTTCCATGATATTTATTTTTTATTTTTTAATCTGATCCTATTTACAGTATCAGATGTGTTCAGGGACATTTCCACTGGTGTTATTTCCAATAGGTGCTCCTGTGTCTACTGTATTGATATGGACATATTATGGTAATAATGTATATAGAGACAGTTAGTGGCATCCTTATATTGATTAACTTTATTAAATCAATATTCATGAAATGGATATTTACTGGGAGATTACACTCTTTGAAACTCTAGAGCAGATGGAAATAGATGGAATTAGAAGGGATATATAACCATAGCCCATGGGAGATCATGTGTAGAACAGCTCAAGACACTGGGAAGAGGCAGTTTTTTTTTAGAGTTACTACAGGGGGGGTGCCACATCTTTGTGTGATAGAGGGGGGAACATTTGCCAAAAATGGCAGATGTACAAGATCTGCTATTTTCGGCAAAGAGGTTTCGTGTAGACTGTAGAGGGGAAAAAAGAACAGACAGAGTAAGGTCCGGGAAGGAAAAACTGGTATCCGTACATCTCTAATACCGAGGTTGAAAATGGTTCAAGTGCCTATGAAGGCAAAGCAGTGTGATCCTTTCACCCCAGTGCTCCACAGACCTCCATCACACGAGAGGTGTCAGAGTCACACACTGACACATGATGACTTCATTAGTGTGTGATCTGTGATGACATTTAGTGCGAGCGAAGACCGCCACAGATCCACCCACACAGGCTGATGCTGCAAGCTAGACCCCAAGACAAATAGAAGAGCAAGACAGCCCAACAGCCTTTTACTTCCCGTATCTGTGTGGCGTAGGTGGTCGCACCTTTAGGACCAGAAGTAGGTTGGAGTCTATTGGTTCCAATGGGAGAGTGAACTTGAACACAGCTTCTGAACGATTCTTTAGCCCCCATGGTCGCTGAGCTAAATATTGGACCCATTCTTCACAAGCTACACAATCTCACCAACATTCTGACACTAAAGTGCATGGCTTTTTTTCAGGGTGACAAATCAGGAGAAAATCTACTGTTGTTATCGACCTTTCTCTGTCCCAGCAACGCACTCTCGCGAGATCTAGCACCAGTAAACATGGAATGTTCGCGAGACCTTTTGTGTACCTTTTGTCGCCCCTAGTGGCTATCTTCCTAAATTAAGCATCTTTGCTAGACCCCACCATCACATCCTGACACTAGCTTATCTTTATCGGCATCATTAACAGAAGACATAGTCAAAACATAAACTTTTATGGTTCAGCGATAGAACCAGCACCCAGGCAAGACCACTGAAATACACAGTCACTGACAAGAGCAGCAATGCATGCTGTTACATAACATATTCATCCCAAGTCAAGATCTGACTTGCTCCATGTAACAGGGCCTGTGCTGTATAGCTAAATGTTATACTGACCTTCTTGTCTTGCCAAGTTGATAATCAAGTAGGTAACTCTATGTCAGGTATATATTTTGGGTAAATGTGCATCAGACATTATCAGAAAGATACAAAGCTACAAATTCAAGTTGAGCTGGGTTCAACTTCCAGATACAAAGCTACAACTGTAGCTCCGATGTCTGCACGTTTGATGACGTCAGCGACCACGTTGAGCAACACAGATACAAAGTGACACAGCGACAAAGATGCAGTGTATTTTAGTATCTTTGGATCTTTTAATCTGCCCGTGTGAACGCAACCTTAACAGTAAGGAAAGAATCGCCTACACAGGATCATAGTATATTATGGTATACTATGTTTAAAACAGCCTCTTTATCCTTGACTTACTTCAGATGACCCTTTCTCAGTAGGGTCCGTCCCCCTCAAGCCCACCGATGGTATCTGTCTGTGTGTGTGTGGACTTCCTACGTCTAAACACAACACAATGCACAGGGATATCCTGGGAGTGACAGCCTACTACACACACCACCGACAGGTCATCCCACCCTGCATGCTCACACCACACACACACACACACACACACGGTAGATAAGGACAAGCTATGACACACACACACACACACACACACACACACACACACACACTTATACAATAGGTAAGATAAGGACATGCCACAACATCCACTATAACTAGACCAAACAAAGCAGGCAGTATGACCTTTCAGTGGATCACATTCACACGACGGCAGGCCCTGTTCTTCATACAGTACGTCATACTCTACACACAGGCATGCACCGACACGCGTGTACATGAATGCACACTCATGCACACACACACAGTGTTCTAAAATGTACAATGCATAATGCATGTCAAGGACCACCCAAATTAATATGCATTTGGACGCGGACCGCCATCTGAAAATATTTTGTGCCAGGCAGGGACCCCCCCCCCCATACAAGTTTTGTGTTGTTAATTATGTTTGCAGAAATATTCCACATTTTTCACATTCTTTCAAGATTTGTTGAAAACTAGACGGATGGCCGGTAGGCACAGGCCTACTCGGGAACGATGCAAGTCGGGAATAATGCAAGTTGTGAATGCATGCCCCACCCTGTTATGCAACACCTGTTGTACCCGTATGTCTGTCTGTCTGTCTGTCTGTGTCCCTTTTGTGGCCATATACAGTATGTAGATCTCTGTATCCGTCTGTCTGCCTGTGTCCCTTTAATGCCCATATATGGAGATCTCTATATCTGTCTGTCCATGACATGTCCCTTTTATGAGAATAAAAGTCTGCACAACAGCATTGCTCCTAACAGTGTTTTTTTTTACTTAAAAGGACAAGTCCTGGCCTAGACGGCTGGCGTAGCAGTCCAGGCACCTAACAGCGTATCGCGGGTTTGACTCCCGATCCTGACGACCCCATTTCCTGTCAGTCTACTGTGATCTATCAATAAAAGGCAGAAAAAGCCAAAAAAACAGTCCGGACTAAATAACATATAGGCTCATTTTTAAAGACCTGTTTACCCAGCAGCACTCATAGCATAGAGTGGAGCCCATAAGCATATCTCTACTTACGCTATGTGTTGCGGTCAAAGGTGTTTTTTTTTTTTTTTTCATGAATTTGTTGAATTAGTTGCCATTACACACGCGTCCATGCCTTGGTTGTCCCACACGAGCCTCCGTAGTCTGCTAAACAGATGTTATGCTGTTATGTGTTTTGCCAAGTCCCGGAAAAGAAGCGCTGTGATTGGCCGGTACAGTCACTTTGATTGGCAGTTGTGCCGAATTCTCACCCCAAAACATGGTTTATGAGACTGTGGCGGCTCATGTGGGACAACCAAGGCATGGATGCGTGTGTAATGACAACTAATAACAACAGATTCATGAAAAAATTTAAATCACTTTAATTTTATGTTATATGTTATGGGCTCCACTCTATGCTATGAGGGCTGCTGGGGACTGCTGGGGAAACTGGACGACAGGGGCAATTCTGCAAATAGACCCCATGGCCAGTCATTTGGGATCAATACAAGTAGGAACATTTGCAAATATGTATTTAGTCCGGACTTGTCCTTTAAAGGAGTAGTTCACCCAGAAAATGACTTATTTTCTATCAATTACACACTCCATGAAGCCTCAAATGCAGGTCAATTGAGTCTCCTGCCGGTCATCAAATTATTGGCTCAGGGATGCGACAAAAACAAAAAAATCTCCATGAATTCAAGTCTTCATGGAGTGTGTAAATGATAAAACAAGAAATGACAAAGTCATAATATACCCGCTTGCGGCAGGCTATTTTTGCCCCAATCTGCAGTACAAAATGTAAAAGTTGTCATTAAAATAAAATCTCAGCCATTCGAATGCAACAAAAATAACTCCACAGAGGTTCATTGGTTGGCTACCAATATAAAGTGTGTGTGTGTGTGTGTGTGTGTGTGTGTGTGTGTGTGTGTGTGTGTGTGTGTGTGTGTGTGTGTGTGTGTGTGTGTGTGTGTGTGTGTGTGTGTGTGTGTGTGTGTACAATATCAATGATAGTGAAAATAATTGATCTACAATTTCACAGATCTGCTATTTTCACCAGCCGATATAGTTACTTCATAATGTAGCCTACCCTTACCCAAGTCAAAACTACAGTGTTTCACTTAGAAATGTATGAACAAAAAAAATGAAGACACACACACACACACACACACACCCAGGAGGACTGGTTGATAGTGTTGTATGCATTGTTCCTGGACAAAAGACCGGTGGTGAGCAGTTAGTATTCATTTATGTATGAAAGAAAGAAACTATTTTCACAATGAACGAAGTGAGTCCATAGAATACAGGTAGCGTAAGGGCAGTCATGTTAAAAACATCAACAGTGGTGGAAAAAGTACTGTAATGTTTTACTTAAGTAAAAGTATCAATACTGCACCCATTTATGTAACCCTAACCCTTTATAAAAGTGAAGCTCACAACTTGTCTTTTGATTTCACTGTTTGAAACAGCTAGGCTTGAGTTGTAATGCATAACTGCAAGTTTGCCCTTTTCACTACTGGCTTACATGAAAGAAAAACCCAAATGGGTCCATTTGGTTTCATTAATGTCTTTTGTAAATGAAGTATTCAATAAAACGTCATAATAAAAAATAGCAGATCTACAAGCTCACAAGGCGGCGATGCGTTGTGAGCTTGTAGATCTGCTTTTTTCTGATGAAATGCAGCTGATTTTAGCGTCATACCTTACATGAAAAATGTTGCTATAGTAACCTTGGTTGTAGTGTGTATTCATTCATTTGTAAACAGGGCAGTCATGTTAAAAACAGCAACAGTGGTGGGGAAAGTACTCGTACTAGTGTTGCCATGTATACTAATTACAAGCGACCTTGTTTTCTGTGAAGTTGCTTGTAAATGTAGGTAGTTGCTTGTTATTTGTTATTATTTTGTTGTGAGCTTGTAGATCGGCTATTGCCAAGTCGTCTATTATCAAATAGCCGATGCATATAGGTTTGAAGTGCTCATGTAGCCTAATAGTCACTTAAGTCTTTGGGCTTGTTTTCATTGACCTGGTTGCTTATTTTTCTCTCAAAATCTGGCAACCGTGTCATTGTTTACACCAACGAAGAAGAAAATGGCGGAAGTGATCCTCTTTTCCAAGGCCTGTGTGAAAGACAGTATTATGTTGAGAAAATATAAAGTCATTACAGCACCATAACATGGTTAATAAATTTTATTTTGGGATGTACAATACATGAAAATTACGAGAGTAATAACGCGAATTGCGTCGATAACTAATGGGGAGCGGACATTAGCGCGCTTGGCTAAAAACAGTTAGTTAGTAACATCATACAAGCTAACTATTAGCCAAATTCGGCTAGCGCTCGGAGGACTGCATAGTCCCATAGCTTGGGAGGACGAGGTCGCCCGTTCAGAGTATGGGAAAGTATCCCATTGGCTTAAACGACAGCCAATGACGCAAATCTGTCGAACAAATCTGTCGAATGCAAATTTATCTGTCGAATGCAAATTTGTCGAATGATGAGTCATAGGTCTGCCTCTTCATAGACCCGCAGCTTTCGCTAAGCGGGTAAAAATATAAATGTATATATTTTTGGGTGAACTATTCCTTTAAAACACAGAACGTGGTACAGGTGGTAAAACGTTTGGGTCACACATGGCCTTCATCAGAACATGGCCTTCAACCATGTTCTTTTTGTTTCTTTTTTACCATGGCCTGCCCAGCATACGTGTTGAAGTGTCCTTGAGCAAGAAGACACTCAACTCCTAACCCCCCCCCCCCCTCCAGAGTTCATCATGACCACGTCCCACGTGGAAAGAAAACATCTTATCCACTAGCCCAGCAGTTAAAAAAGGACCCCAATATTTATATTTGGCCACAGACGCCCATCTGACCCCGTCCCCCAGAAGAGAAGATTTATGTTGGAATTTTTTTTGTTGTTGATATATTTCAAATATTTTAAAAAATAGCAGTGTGAGCTTGCACATCTGCTATTTTTGAATAGCCAAAGAATAAATGGTGGTTAAAATGATTGTGATGCTACATTATTTACTTTTGCTGGGGACCCCCTGGAACCCCCACCAAGGACCCCTGGGGGTCCCTGAACCCTACTTTGAGAACCACTGCACTACCTTGCGCTTTTTGGTCTTCAGACAGAGGCTCTGAGTCACTACTGCTACACAAACAGAGCATGAATCATTTTATGATTATGATGTTTTATAGGCAAATAAAAAGACATAAAAAGACTGTCCTGTTTAATTTGATATATCTAAATTGAAAGAGAGAGAGGAAGAAAGAGTGGAGAAGTTGAACACAAGCGTATTTCTGTGTGTGTGCGCGTGTGCGTGCATGTGCGTGTGCGTGTGCGTGTGCGTGTGCGTGTGCGTGTGCGTGTGCGTGTTGGCGTCCAGGCTGAGGGGAGGATTACAAAAGTGTCTGGCTTGCAGCCATGCAGTCAGACTTAATGAGGAGGCTTAGTCCTCAGTGTGTGTGCTCAGAGATTAGCACGCAGCGCTGTCTCCTACCCAAACCTCCTCAGCACAGAGCAACCACTGGAAAAAATAAAATATTATAATAATGGACGAAGGGACTGGGAGCCGTGACGACGTCACCCATTGGTTTCTACGGACCGTTTTGAAGCAATTCAAATCTTGGAATTTCCTGTCCCGAAGAAAAGCAACCGGAAAACGAATGGTATTGGATGGA
Organism: Gymnoscopelus braueri; assembly: GCF_963280865.1. Lineage (NCBI taxonomy): Eukaryota > Metazoa > Chordata > Actinopteri > Myctophiformes > Myctophidae > Gymnoscopelus > Gymnoscopelus braueri. The sequence goes on from NC_137603.1 coordinate 51,233,988, forward strand.
AGGGGAGCAAGGGTTGGGTCTTCACTCAGTAGAACCAGTAGAAGCCCTATAGAAGCATTACCCTACTTGTATCATCAGTTTTTTAATTAATGGGATCATAATTTACAAAAACGCATATCATGATAATTGAAAGAAGACTTAACCACTTAAACCCCAGCATCCGTATTGTGGGAAAACCTTTTGGCTTTCCCCACGATAACAGAATACATAAAAGACACTAGTATTGAGCCCTGAGGGACTCCGGTTACCCATATGGGGTTTAAGTGGTTAAACTAGTGACTGAAAGCGTTATTATTTACGACAATGTTTACAAAAGGTAATGCAATCAACTGTAAAGTCCAGTCAAATACCCATATGGTTTAATGGCAAGAAAAGTCACCTGAAACCAGCAGGAGGGGAAATGGCGACACCTTCTACGCCATTAATGAGAAGTGCAGCGTTTTCATTGATTCCACACTGGCTTCATTTCCATTTCCTGCTCCTACCAAACCCCCTCAGCACAGAGCGAGGAGACAGACAGATAGTCTGCTTCTACCAAACCTCCTCAGCACAGAGCGAGGAGACAGACAGATAGTCTGCTTCTACCAAACCTCCTCAGCACAGAGCAGGGAGACAGACAGATAGACAGATAGTCTGCTCCTACCAAAGCTCCTCAGCACAGAGGGAGACAGACAGATAGTGAGACATCCATTCTGTGTAGCACACATGCATCTACGTTAACTCCCAGAGTTACCGCACGACCTCCAGTGAAACCAGTGAAGGTGTATTATGGACGGTTTCACTGTGTGTGTGTGTGTGCGTGTGTGCACGCACGTGCGTGCGAAAGAGAGAACCATTCAGGCATTCACACCTTCCAACAAAAAACAATCACACACAGCCTTAGTGATTTGCATGTGAAACCCAAAAAACAGCACAAATTAATTAATTAATTAATTACGCACACACATTAGAGAATGTGTGTGTGTGTGTGTGTGTGTGTGTGTGTGTGTGTGTGTGTGTGTGTGTGTGTGTGTGTGTGTGTGTGTGTGTGTGTGTGTGTGTGTGTGTGTGTGTGTGTGTGTGTGTGTGTGTGAGAGAGAGAGAGAGAGAGAGAGAGAGAGAGAGAGAGAGTGTCTGTGTGTGTTTTTAAGGAGAAAGTTGAACCTACATAGATTGCAGCAGCTTCACTTACACCCAAAAGAGGAAGGAAATACCATACTTATCAGCAGGGAGATTATGCAGTATTTCTTCACTACACTCAGCCTCACGTTACTGTCATGAGACAGAGCACAGATCATCATTATCATCAGCATATCAGAAGGCCAAATACCATCGACAGTTTATCTGCAGTGTTGCCAGATTTTGTGAGAGAAACAAGTGGCCAGGTCTACAAAAACATGCCCAAAATAAGCAACTATAGGTCACATGATCACACATACAGGGGATCCCCAGCAAAATGACTTAATATAGCATAAAAATACGTTTGACCACTTTAACCCTATTTACTTAGCATTATTATGGAAATTCTTACTTTAAAATTAAGCTACTGAGATACTTGTTGATTGTAGTGGTTTATTACTTTCACTTTCACTAGCAGAGTAGCTACCAGATGAATGGGGTCGATGGCAGGGCAATGTGGATGATGTCAGTAGTTATCCTATCAATCTAAGAAAAGTATACTACACTACACTGTCCGTTTAAACAAACTTTCAATGACTTGCGATGACCATAAAAAAAAATATGCCTGTCAGCCAGTCAAGCAATCAATACAATCAATGATCTAAGTCATAAGTGATCTAACTCATCAAGTATAAAATTAATTTAGGATGATGTCAAGTTTGCCAACTAAGCCAACAACATGGTTTAAGAAACCAACTTTATACTCTAACTTGGATTGTTTTAAAACTAAAGTTCACAAGCACAAAAATAACCCATGTAGTGAAACTAAATGTTGCCTTTGTTTTGCCACATCAATTCAGTTTGATAATGGGGGGCCTGAGGAACCAACATCTTCCTTCAAATTAAGACCATCTAAATAAGATGGAGGAGCATAAAACAGGGGAAATGCATGAGATTATGTGTGCCTGATAGAGGGAGATAAGGTAGAGAGAGAGAGAGAGAGAGAGTCAGTGAGAGAGTTGAATACTTGTATCATGTGCGCGTGTGTGCGTGACAGTCTTAAGGCCAACCCGCATCAATGCAACTAGTCGCAACTCCTTGCAACATAACAGTCATAAGGCCATCCACACCAATGCAACTCCTTGCAACTGCCATTGGGGATAAGGGTTGCAAGTAGTTCCATGTTGCAAGGACTTGCAAGGAGTTGCATTGGTGTGGACTGGCCTTTACATCTAGAGACAACCTGCAAACCGTCACATTCTGACTTCCTGTGGAGGCTCCTATACACTCCAATCTGACAAGTACACACACACACACACACACACACACATAGAGACCACCAAACAGGTGTGTGTGTGTGTGTGTGTGTGTGTGTGTGTGTGTGTGTGTGTGTGTGTGTGTGTGTGTGTGTGTGTGTGTGTGTGTGTGTGTGTGTGTGTGTGTGCATGCGCGCGCGTACACATTAATCTCTATAGAAGATCCTGCTTCCATCACTTCTTTAAAGGCATAGTATGTAACTTTTCCCTGTGTTTACATATGAAACGATGTACACATTTTGTACCCATCGTTTCCCTCTATACCAGCAGAGCAGTAATCAGCCACTGGAGTAGTGTGGTGGTGTTTACCTGAAGACACACATTGCCCTCTCTCTGTATTTTGTTTTTGGTAGATCCAAGAATGTCCCCGGACCGTGAAAAAAAAACTGTTTGGTAAAACTATATATATATAAAATGTACATATATATATATATATATATATATATATATATATATATATATATATATATATATATATATATATATATATATATATATATATATATATATATATATATATATATATATATATATATATATATATATATATATATATATATATATACACACATACATATACATATACACATAGTATGTGTATGTGTATGTGTATGTGTCACATACACATGACACATACATACATATACATATACATATACATATACACATACACATACACATACACATACGTAAACACAGGGCATAGTTACATACTATGCCTTTAACATACTTCAGGGAAGTGAAACCAAAGCAGGGTGATGATGCTCGCCAACATCTCTTTACAGTCGTCTCATTAGCTGAATAACTGGCTGACTGTCAGGAAACTGTCATCAGTCAAACACACAACGGTTACGGTACACTACATTAGCCCGCTAGGAGCCTACAGTAGGTCACATGACAGGAAAAACACACCACACCACCGTTTATTAGGAGCCTTGATACGAAACAGCATTGTGGCAGGAGAACACACACACACACACACACACACACACACACACACACACACACACACACACACACACACACACACACACACACACACACACACACACACACACACACACACACACACACACACACACACACACACACACACACACACACACACACACACACACACACACACACACACACACACACACTTATTAAGGTACAGTTACGGTTACATTCACAAAATCATGGCATATGTCTTCATGATACAATAAGCATATCACTCAGTAGCCTACTCTATAGGTATAAGTAACAATACTTTGGCAGCCTTTTTTGGCATCCCGGTATATCATTTTACAATTTCAATCATACATACAGTATTTAGGGTGACCACCTCCAAACAGGACCATTCAGGGACAGATGAACCCGTTTCGCGGGACATCACGGGACAAATGCACGTGCGCGCAGCGCGCGTGCATGCGGACCCCCCGCATGCGGTTCTGGGCGGATTGGGTTAGTTTTTTTTCTCCAGTTTTTGGTTTCTTTATTTCGGTTTTAGGGTTAGGATTAGGGTTAGGTTAGAGTTATGTTATTCAATTCTTATTTTTGCCTGATTTTACCGATTTATTATCAAAAGATATATATTTTTATATATACGAGTCCAGTGGCGGCCTTTGCTATGTTTCACCCGTTTCAAACGGGCCTCGAACCTCAGGGGGCCCTGGACTCGCATCCCAGTCCGGACTCGCATCCCAGTCCGGGGCCCGCCTCCGGCTGGCCGACGTCCAAGAATTTCATGCAAGAATTGAATAAACATTATTCAGCCTCTACACCACTAGTTGGCAGCAGCAGGTGGAAGTGCAAATAGTCTAATGAATTTAGTTTGAAAATGCATCATTATGGATTATGGAAGCAAACCAACTTCAGTCCACAATTTGGGGGGGGGGGGGGGGGGCATATGGGGGCCTCATATTAGCTCTTGAAACGGGCCCCCGGATCACTAAGGCCCACACACACAAGCACGCACCCCACCAACAACAGAGAGACCCTGTCCGGATGCACCGAACTGTGAAATCAAACGAATCATCAACAGCCGCGACCACGACAGTCCGGTCCCATCATGCCGGCACAAATGTCACAGTCAGCAACACAATAGATAATTGGGTAGTGATGGCAGAACGTGTCACTGTTATTTGTTGGGAGGCTGTGAGGCCAGCTTGCACTGACCCACTGAAGATCAGTCACCAGAGATTAAAAGGCATAGGATGTTTACATCAATGGTTCTCAAAGTGGGGTCAGTGGACCCCCAGGGGTCCCTAGCTAAATGATAGATAGGCCTAGTTAGGAACCAAATGAAACCTTATGGGTCTGTAACTCTCTGAGTTAAATTAACATTGATATTACAATATAAATCGGGGTCCCAGAGATAGAAATGCCATTAAATGGGGGTCCGTACCCTAATGCCTGTCAAACTGGGGGTCCTTGAAATTAAAATGGTTGAGAATCACTGCTAGAGCCACAAAAATCTTCTCTTGTGGGGGGTCCCTGGCATATCTTTTCTAATGGGGGTCCGCGTGCTAATAAGTGTCAATTTGGGGGTCCTTGACATGAAAAGGTTTGAGAACCACTGGTTTACATAACAAAAACTTTTTTTAAACCATAATTTCCCTCTATACCTGCATCAGCCACCAAACAAACTGTTTGTTTTGATAGCCCCAACCCCGCTCATAATTCCGGCATCCCATTATTCAGACCATTAGGTTAGTGTGAGGTTAGGGTTAGAGTTACAGTACGTTTTAACAGCGGGCGACTCTCGGGCGATCGCCGGGCGACATCGTCCAAAAGATAAAGAAAATCCATCTTTCATCGCCCCCCCGCCCACTTCGCCCTATCGCCAGTAGTTGCCGGCTCTCATAGACATATAATGCACTTCCGGAAAATACTATCCTGAATCGCCCGCTGTTAAAACGCACCGTTAGGGTTAGTTATAATGTGTGCCAGTCGGACCAACGGGACGTCGGAATAATGACATGGCACCCCAAAAACATCCCTGTCTTGTAGCAGGTTGAGACCACTGCTGTATATGGTTCATCTACGCAACTCCAGAGTGAACAGCAACATGGGAGCAATCAGTACAGTGCTGCTACAGTACAGAACAGAACATTTTTTATCTAAGCCCTTCTGTGTGTTTGCACATTTTTCTAACTTCTGCTCTTTAAGAATGTCAGTAAAAGGGAGATCTGTTTACATTACAAACCACAAAAGCCATTAGGCCCTGATTTCCTGGAGCAACAATACGTCAGCACAACAGTGCAAGCTTTTAGTTTCCCTGGTCGATCTATAGAGTGCTCTCTCTGTGTTCCTTCGGGGAGATGTGATATTGACATGAAACCCTTGTTGCTGAGATATAGGAACTACAGTTAAGCCTTTACCAGGCCAACACTTCCAACGACAAAGTGACATACATCTCATTCCAAACAGCTGCTAACCAGTGTTACCAGATTTTGCAAGAGAAACAAGCAACCAGGTCTACGAAAACAATGACTATGGGCTACATCATGAGCACTTTAAACCTATATGCATCGGCTATTTGAAAATCTACGAGCCGATCTACAAGCTCACAACGTGTCGCGATGCGTTGTGAGCTTGTAGATCTGCTATTTACAAACAAATCTTGAAAAACATATTTTTCAAAATATTTGAACAACACAAATCTGGTACGGGGGTCCCTGGAACAAAGTATTTTTAGATGGGGGGTGTCCGTGGATAAATCCATATTAATTTGGGGGCCCTTGCCATGCAAATGTTTGAGTGAACCACTGGTTTAAACAACATTAGGAAACAAGACCAAATAAGCAACTACATTTTACAAACAAGCCCAAAAACTTGCAACCCACAACTACCAATAATTTACAAGCAACTTCACAGAAAAACAAGCCCAAAGATGTTTATAATAAGCAGACATGGCAACACTGCTGCTAACAGCTACGGACACATTCAATTCCCCAAGGGTGTCCATACTAGAAATGTCACTTTGTTGTGAGCAAACATGCAAAGCTTAACTTCAATTATGTTTAATGACCGAGCTTTTATTTTAAGTCAGGATTGCTCAGCAGTATATGAGAATAGATCACTTCCCCCCCCCCCCCTCCTCTCTAGGGGGTTGGTTATCTCTAGTTTTGGAATTCAACCTCCCCCAGTTTGTAAGTTGACATCATGGAACAGTACAACCCTTGTCCCGACCAGGACCGGACTGAGGCACTGTTATCACTAACCCATTAGTGAGACAGGGCCGGACAGTGCAAAACCAGCCAGACAGACAGGGAAGCAGGCCCACATCAAAGGAATATTAGGGGGGAAGGTTCTTGACATGAAAACGTTTGAGAACCACTGTTTTCAACAACATATACACAACTATACACTTTAGAAACAACCCCCCCCCCCCCAAATATATATATATATTTTGGTTATAATAAGCAGACTTGGCAACACTGTGGTTCTCAGGGCAGCGATGAATGATGACCCTCTTTTGATTTCTTTATCATCTGAAAACAACGATTTCCTGCCCTGGAACTTAAGACATGTCGCTTAAAGGCTTAGTTGTAAAGAAAACCTTTTCACTGACAACAAAAAACAACAACAACACTAGCCCTAGAATGTCTGTGATATTACATCCATTTCATGTTGTAATATCAAAACGGAATATTGGGAAGAAAGAGAGTTGGGAAGAAAGAGAGTACCAGCAGCCAGCAAACTACAAGCAGCGAGACAGCTGGCCTGACAGCATCAGTCACCACACCAGTCTTGAGAGAGTAGGCAGAAGGTAGCACATGGAATAAAGCAAAGATAAAATCTCATGACTGAACCGTAAATCCCGATCTGAGATTTTTGAAAAAGGAGCACACACACTATACTGTAGCACAGATTGAGGCTTTTACCTTTGCTTTTATGAAATATCTGAGACCGTGGAAGATGCTGAACATGTATTATATATTGCTATTTTGACCACTTCAAATACTCTTTTTAATCTTAAAGTAACTACTAACTGAAAATAGCAGATCTACAAGCTCACAACAGGTCGCAGCGCGACGTGTTGTGAGCTTGTAGATCGGCTATTTTCGGTGCGCAACAAACTTCCATAGATGCTGGCTTCTATGGAATTCAAATGGTGACTGAGAACTTTAATCAATGGGTAGCAACAGTGAGCACGGTTGAGTTATTAATTATCAGAAGGTCAAAGTATCCTATACTTTATATAGTGATCACAGTCCACTGGACAAAGCAATGCTTGTGATTACGGTTTTCAGGGTCACAGTGGAGTACTTTCAGCCTTCCTGAATCATATAGACCTTATGTATAAGGAAGGAGATAATGCAGACCTTGGACGGAGGAAGTGCAAACCTATAGTTGCCCCCCCAACGCACACACACACGCACACACACACACAGTACAGCCCTTCTCTCCGGAGGGGCACCAATAAAAACAACACTTAACCCATTAAGACCGGGAATGCATCCGTTTCATTTTCAGATTTCTTTGGCTATTCAAAAAATTGCTCACAGCATATTTTTTTCATGAAAATTGGTGCAAATCTTTGAATATATATATTTATTTATTTTTATTATTTAACATTTGTAACTCAATGCTTCTGGGGATTCTACAAATGTCTTAAAAAAAAAACTTATATTGCTATAATATCAGTGGTTGTCAAACTTTTTTCATGTCAAGAACCACCCAAAATTATATGTATTTGTCCGTGGACCACCACAGAAGCAAAGATTTGAGTTAAAAAATTATATATTCAAAGATTTGCAAACATTTTCACGCTATGAAATATTGCGCTATGAGCTTGTATATCTGCTATTTTTGAATAGCCAAAGAAATCTAAAGTGACACAGATGCGTTCCCGGATTGAATGGGTTAAAGAATGTTAATGTTACACAGAACTGGCAGAGCAGCAAAGAGAGGTCTTGTGATTTGACCAAATATCTACAATGAGGTGAGGGGTCAGTAATGATGTACAGTACAGTATGTGTGTAGCCTAGGTCAGTGGTTCTCTAACTTCTTCTCATTTCAAGGACCCCCAGTTGACTATGCAGCATAGGGCCATGGACCCCCGCCATAACTCTTGAGAGTGTGCAAATGGAACCAAATGGACCCGTAATAAGGGTCCATTATTTAGTTCCATTCGCAAACTCTCAAGAGTCGTTTAGCTGAGGACCCCCTGGAACCCTCTCAAGAAGGACCCCTGGGGGTCCCCGGACCCCATTTGGTATGATGGTACAGCAATTTATCAGCAGTCCAGTCTCAGTCTTGACATGAAAACGTTTGAGAACCACTGGTTTAAACAACATAAGCAAACTGTAGAAACAACCCCCACTACCAATATTTCACATATAATAAGCAGACTTGGCAACACTGTGGTGCTGGGAAGTGATGAATGATGCAAGACCGTCTTTTGATTTCTTTATCATTAAAAAAAAAAAAAACGATTTCCTGCCCTGGAACTCGTTTAAAGGCTTATTAAGGAAAACCTTTCACTGACAAGAAAAAAAAACAAGAACACTAGCCTTAGAATGTCTGTGATATTACATTTCATGTATTCCTGGAAAACATGAAATATATGTAATCTCACAGACATTCTAGGGCTGCAACAAACACACGTGGACGCGTGTGGACATCATTGATAGATACACACGTGTGTTGAGGTTGTCGGTTTGTGTTCACACCAAATTCAAGTCTATAAAGTTGAATATGAGTCACAAACTTAATTCTCAGTTGATAGACTGAATCACTGAATTACTATATATTTGGCCTTAATGCTCGATCGGTTAACGCCGACATGCTACAGCACAGTAAATCTCCACCAACATTTCAATAACAATAACAAAAACGGCGTCAAAGTGTCAAAAGTCAACGACAAATGATGAGCAGTTTAACGCAGCAGCAGCAGCAGCAGCAGCAGCAGCCAGATGAACACTGCTACACAGCAGAGAAGAACTTCACTGTTTCACTGAAGAGCAGTGGTGTAAAGTAACTAAGTACATGTACTCAAGTACTGCACTTAAGTAGAATGTTGAGGTATTTTTTTTACTTTAATGGGGTACTTCCAATTTTCAATATGTTTAATTCTTCTCCACTACACATCTCAGATTCTCATAGGAAAATACTATACTTTTACTCCACAATACATTAACCACTACTACATTTCGGCCTTTTGAAAATAGCCGATTATTTTCAAAAGATCTTTATACATTTTATACATTTGAAAACTTGTGAGATGGGACATTCTGCATAATGAGTACTTTCTACTTTTGGTAAGTACATTTTTATACCAATACTTTTGTACTTTTACTCAAAAATTAATTCCAGACTTTTACTTGTAACAGAGTATTTTTTACATTGCTTGATACTTTTACTTAATTAAAAAATGGGAGTACTTTTTCCGCCACTGCTGAAGAGAACACAATACACCTTTACACAGTGGTTACATTGTCCAATGCATTTCAAGCCTCTAAATAAATCGTTCTTCTTCAACACGACGGTAGAGACTAGAGAACAACATGCATGTGATGGTTTCACTGAACAGAACACATCACTACACCATAGGCAATATATGGTTGTGAATAGGAATAGCCTACTGTAATGGGCTAATGGCAATACAGTAAAAAATTAAAACAGTAGCCGTGTCACCCTTCAAAAGTGCCAAAAGTGTCTACTAATGCACATGTGGATTTAAACACACATGTGGATTAGAGACACAAAATAGCCGACGCTTATTTCCATTGTGGTTCCACTATATGAGACAATAACACCCAACAGACTAAACAAACAGCCATAAAACACTAAAATAGCAGGACATTCAGACGCCTCTGAACAATCTTTCTTTTTTCTCAACGCAAGCTGTAGTGTTAGACTGTTAAGAGGTTTCACTGAAAAGGGGAAGGAGGAGAAGAAAATAAAATCATACCTACACACGCCTTAGACAAACACTTTGGAATCGAACTGATGTGTATTTATTATTAAAGCTAATTGTTCACTTCTTACCTTATTTTATAACAATCACACAAACACACACGTCCAGGGAAGCAGATCGAAGTTGAGACGCCGTTTGAATGCTGGTATTTATATTAGCCTATGTGATGTTTGACTTGAGCTGCTGCCTGTGAACAGCTTCTGTCTGTGCGCGGAGCTGCAGTTCCACAACCACTCACACGCGCGCGCACACACACACACTCACTCACACACTCACTCACTCACTCACTCACACACCGTGGTTTCAGTGTGTATTTCCAGCAGTACAAAACAGTACAACTAGTGTCTCTGAGAAGTTGTCCGTCTCACACCTGTTGCGTCAAGACAGGCGACGTTACAGTTGTACATCCGGTCGGCGGATTTCTCCCTACATAATAATAATTTAAAATAAATAAATAATACCTAGGAACAAAGTGCTCCTCAGAGCGCAAGTCTCCGCCAGGTCAGGTATGTTATTGTGGGCCATGTAATGTTCGGAACTCACCAATCAGGATGGAATATGAAAAATCTGACAGATCCATCTTGACTAGATAATGTGTACCGATTTGCGTGATGTTTGGACAAAATTTGGAGGAGTAATATAAAAAAAAATGTTTTGCAAAAGTCAGCCTCCTGGTGGCACTGTAATAGGGCTATGTTAAAAGGGTGGCATTTGTTCCTTAACATAATGCGAATGTGCGTTCAAAGTCTCACCGCAATTGGGCGCTGCATTCATGATTTGGGCATTTTGTTCAAAATGGGCCACTGCTGCAAATTTTAGATGTGATTCTTTGCCAATCAGGATGGAATATGAAAAATCTAACAGATCCGTCTTGATCACATGACTAGAGATCATGTGTACCGTTTTGCGTGAAATTTGGATACAATCTAAGTGAGTAATATTCAAAAATGTGTTTTATAAGTCGGCCTCCTGCTCCTGGTGGCGCTATGAAAGGCAGATGTGAAGAAAAAAAATAAAAATCTTTTAATAGCAGATCTACAAGCTCACTGTCACAACACATCGCATCACGATGCTTTGTGAGCTTGAAGATCGGCTTTTTTCAAATAGCCAATGTATAGGCTATATAGGGTTAAAGTGGTTTAACTGATTTTGAGGCTATATTACACTAATAGTGCTTGGGACCCCCTGGAACACCACTTTGAGAACCACTGCTTTAAACGACCGAGTGCTCAACAATAATTAGTATTATATACTATTTTTTATCAACTCATAGTTGTTATAACGACCACAGTGATCCCTTGAGTAAGTCACAGAATTTGATAGGCCATCTTATAAAGGACTGTATTATTCTGTAGGTACTGCTGGCTCCTGTGACTGTCGCAAGTAGTATGGCTGTTTGGGGCTGAGGCGAGCGGCTCAGCCAATTATGAGATCCTATGGGAGCTAGGTATAGCTCTATCTCAAGTCTCTAGAGATTACCGTAACATTGCACGGAACGAGTGCACTTCATTCCGTGGATAGCCGCCTCGGAACTCCCGAATTGCGTGCATATGTACGGCGAGTCCCACGGTGGGCGTAACCAGTCGCAACCCGGAAAAACCCGGAAGCAGAGCAGTGCCCACAAAAAAAATTACGATTCTGTGCCTATCGGTACATAACTCAAACGGCGCTGAGTAGGCACAGGCGAACGTCCCACCGTTCAGGACGGCAACTCGGTCGCCTTAGCTCCCTCGGTGGTCCTTCACGGGGTGACAGTTCGCCTGTGACTGCGCACCTCCGAAATGGTTTTGTCACAAAGGGAGCGCCGTACATATGCACGCAATTCGGGAGTTCCGAGGCGGCTATCCACGGAATGAAGTGCACTCGTTCCGTACAATGTTACGGTAATCTCTGGAGATCGGGTTGATTTATCAAGGTGGTTATCTTACAGCTGGTCTGCTAGCCGCTCCGCTTTCCGCTGTACTTATAGGTACTAGCATATGGTGTCGTATGATCTTAGGGCAATGTCACACTGGCGTTGCGTCCTTAATCGGGACGATTATCCTATCGTCATCGTCGCCTTGGTAACAGTAGTGTTAACGTAGATTCTTGAAAAAACCTTGATCTGCCTACACCAGTGCTTCTCAAACCTTTTCAAGCCAAGGACCCCCAAATTGATGTATGTATTTGGCCACGGACCCCCATCTGAAAAGGTTTTTGTGCTTGTACCCATCCTATTTAGTTAGGAGTAGTGGACGCCATTAACATGGCACCCAGGTGGTTAGGGGTCATCCCTCTAACAATTCCAAAAAATATAAACACAAATTCAATCATACAAACAGTATTTCATGCATATTATTGTAGTGGATCTCAAAGTGAGGTCCCAAAGGTTCCAAATGGACCCTTACATGTCCGTAACTCTTGTGTACAAATGGAACCAATTTAATCCTAACGGGTCTTAACTCTGAGTGTGTACAAATGGAACCTTACGGGTCGATCAATCAAAGTCGATCTTATCTTACCACAGACAAATCACAGGATACAGTGATACAAGGTCCTAATATAAACAAGACTTTTGTGTTTCAAACACGCCAGGTTTAATTGTACTGTGGTTGTTTTTATTGCATGAATTGTAAATAGCTGCAGAGAAACAATTTGGATGAGTACAGTTTGGGTTTGAAAGAGAGATGATGACGGAACATTCTTGATGGCACTGTTGACATATTTCACCCTTTTGTCGTCCTTCACCCCCAGGCCCGCACTTATATACTGCATTTAGACCAAAAAAAAACAAAAACAGAATGGAAGGACTACCGCATCTTCTCTTAGCTCAATTCAACACCAGATAAGTAGTAGTAGTGCATTCATTCATTCATTCAACGTAAAAAAAAGAAAGAAAAATAAGTTGTCTAAACACAAAAGGAGTAGGCCGTGGTCATCCAGGTGACTGCGATAGTGAAAAGTGTAATAGCAGTTCTCGACTAATCATAATAGTAGTAATAGCAAAGTACAGTAATACATGTCCTAACTAGTAGGTACAGTAGGGCGGTAGGTAGTTATTGCTGTGGATATCTTGCGTGTTACGGACAGCAGAATATTTTTCTCAGAAGGGGGGGTGGCTGTTTGTGTGCTTTTGTGAGTATCCCGGCTGATAGCCAAGGAGAACACCACTTTACGTTTCGTTTGCTGTTGGGCAGAAACCTCTCATCTCCATATTTTAACTTTTAGCGTTTTCGTAACTTAACGCCCTTGATAGTCCTACAGCGTCACACAAAAGCATCAAAAGTAGCAGACCCGCAAGTTTAAAATGCAGCGCGAAGCGTCATGTTTCGAGCTTGTCGATCTGCTACTTTTGCCATTTTTTAAGTTGAATCCTGAAAAGTAACGGTTTTGGACATATGAGGTTTCCACCCGACAGAGAAGATTTGATCTGTTCCAAGTATGTATAACCTGGAGCATTTCACCCGAAAATGCTTCATCATTTCCACCTGAATATAATGATTTAAGAGATGAAATGTCCAAATGCAGTATACAGACGCAAACTTCAATGAAGGTTCAGACCTTGAGCAATGATGCCACCGACAGGTTAAGTTGCTGAACTGCAGTGAGAGTGAGAGGGGCATTGACAATACCTAAAGAAGTCATTTGATTTCTCCCTCTGGAAAACAAAGGAAGAGAAAACAGTTTTGTTTAAAACAAACCAAAAAAAAAACACTCAGCTCCCTTTTAAAGTAAGTAGACCAGCCACATATTAAAAAGAAAAAAACAGAGGGGGAAAAAAGGAGAAAAAAAACGGAAAATAAAGGAAAATTCTCCGTTATGACTTGTAAAATGGTCTCTCAACTTTTCAAAGTAACTTGGTCACTTCAACTATCACTGTAAAGAAAAGAAAAAAGAAAAAAAGGCAATGATATAATAACATAACGGCATCATTGTACGGTACATGAACCCCCCCCTCGCCGCCCTCCGATACCTCAACTTATCCTATCCCAAAGGACTTGAAGGATATAATGGGTTTCTAATGTTAATAACATATTCATACTATATTCATATAATTAATAAAAAAATAAATACATTTAACAGATACAAATGATTTTTTTTTGTAGTAGGTAAATTACCAAGGGAACAGATTAACCACCCACAGTCGGATTGTTTATACATATTTTTTTGTTTTTTTTTCAAGTGTAGGATTTTAATAAAATAATTATCACCCTTTACTAATTTGAACCTGCATTCATATAAAGCCACTAAACTGCTGTATGGCTGTGCTATTGAGCTGTGTGTGTATGAGAACAGTCTCTATCCAGTCATCTATCGGGCTGTGTGTGTGTGTGTGCGTGCGTGTGTGCGTGCGTGTGTGTGCGTGTTTGTAGCCCAGGTTATACTTTGTTGTATGATGGCGTCACGTGCGTGGAAAATAGGCGATCTACAAACTCGCAAACGCATTACATTCACAAGGCGTTTTGAGCTTGCAGATCGCCTACTTTTGGGGGTACGACACCACCATACAACAGAGCACAAATGAAGTGTGTGTGTGTACGCGCGCAATTAGCTCACTAATTAGCACACTCGTAGAGAGAGCAGCCGCGAATACAAATAGATGCTGATGATTCATGTTGGCAATGGAACCCCAAACCCTAAAACTCTTGGCTATACCAAAAAATGCAGGGCTCGGGAGCACAATGTGCACGTCGTCTACACGTATTGAATCGGTACAACCTGTAAAAAGTCATATGAAACAAGTAGTTTTTATGATTTTTGTCATTTTGTTGGGGTTTTTTGTAGTTTTTTTTGTAGCTCGTTTTGTCTTTTTTTGTACAAATCTTTGTATAATCTGTTTTAGACGTAACAAAAAAAAGACCACCCATCAACAAAAGAAAATTGTCATGCATAAGTTATATCCCCCAATCTTTCGGATTGCATTTTCAGGTTACCATCTAAAAAAAAAAAAAAAAACTGTGTACATTTGTTTTTTTTGTTCAACATAACATTTGCGTCAACATTTTTTTTTCCTTATTAATTTTTTTTGATCTTTTTTTTTCTTTTCTGTTCCTCTCTGTAATGTAGCCAGCAGTTCCGGGTATTGCTCCCACAGTCATGTCCAAAAAACACCATGTCCTGTCCCCTCCTGTTAACGCCAGGGGGGGCTACAAGATCCAAGATTATGTTAGGTGCTGTGTGTGTGGGGGGGGGGTCGCTCCCACCGTGAAGCGAAACGAGCCGTTCCATCCTTCATGACTTCAGTTCACGTCCAAAGAACTTCAGCTCTTCCATTTCCTACTTTTTTTTTTGCGTGTCATTTTTCTACTATAAAACGTTTGCATATGTGCCCCGCCCCTTTACACAAAGGCTCAAAAGAGAGAGAGACAAATAAAGATCCTTAATACTACTAACAACGTCCCAAAGGCAGTGGGACAGTCAGTCAGTCAGTTTACTCAGCAGCAGGGACAAGGAGAGGAGAGGAGCGGGGGGGCCGGAGCGGGTGGGTGGTTTTGGTTGTGGGAGGGGGGGTGGGGCGGAAGGGGAGGGTCTGCTGCCCCCTATCTACACAGGTCCTCGTGCGCTGCTGTGGCGTCTCGCTGATTTTTCCTCTTCTTGCCGTTGCCCTGGTGATGAGGCTTGTTGTTCTGATGGCTTGTTTTGGCGCTGGAGGACGAGGACCCCTGCTGGCCGTGGTGGATGTTCTTGTGATGAGAGCGAGACGGCCGGGCCTGGAGACAGAGAGACGCATGCAAAACACCATTAGATTAGCTTTGATTTCACGCTGATCGTCCCCGACACTATAGCATGACCTTGTTCACATCTGGGTTCAAATGTACAACTTAGGCATTTAGCAGACGCTCTTATCCAGAGTGACAGATCAGTGTTGATTTTGTCGACTAAAACTATGACGAAAAACGTTCGTCGACTACCTTTTTCCACTGACAAAAACTAAATAAAAACTAAGCTTTGGTGACTAAAACTGAGACTAAATATATTGACAATTTCGTAAAAAAATTAAAACTAGACTAAAATGTTAGGGAGTGACTAGTTGGGAAGAGATCCAGTAGAACTAAGACGTTTCTTAGGTCAAGTTTGGTTACGCTCAGGTGTTGCGCTCTGAAAATGTGTAAAATCTGCCATTACGATGCCATCGAGGCCCGCCAAAATACATTTTAGTCAACTAAATCAACTGTAGATTTAGTCGACTAAAATCTTATGATATTTAGTCGACTGAAACTAGACTAAAACTAAAACATTCCAGATGACTAAAATATGACTAAAACAAAATGGAATTTCATTCAAAAGACTATGACTAAAACTAAATAAAAATGTGCTGTCAAAATCAACACTGCATCAGATGCAGAGAGACAGTGTGGTGTGGTGTGTCAGTGAACTAGGATCATAGGTAAACCAAGAAAATGGGTGCTGGTCGTTTACTCGGAGCCATGGAGAGCCTGTACCGTACCTTGCCTCCCTTGTTGTTTCCTTGTGGAGTGCTTGTGGAGTGGCTCTGTGTTCTGTGGTTGCTCACGCCCCCTGTCTGCTCTCTGTGGCCACTGGAGGCCCGGCCAGACTGCTGCTGCTTGGCCGTCTTACAGGGGGTCCCGTCTGAGTCCTGGGGCGGGGGTAAAAATAATACAAAATTCAAGCTAACCGACAAGCTTAGACGACAATTCAAAAAGTATTCCTGTGTCAGAATTTGGGTGGGTTCGGAAAAATACGCAACGTGTGTGACACATTGAGAGCTTATAGATCAGCTATTTTCACTATTTCTTATGTTTTTTTAGGACATTTCTTTTAGCAAATTCATGAAATTCTCTTGATTTTCTTTTTATTCCTGAAAATGTTAGATTTCTTTTTAACTTTATGAAAATCTTTTGAAATTATAAAAAAGGGATATTTACTCGTGACCCATAAAGAATCGGTCCGCCACCCACAACCGTGGGTGGCAAAATAGTGCTCTACGTGGTATGTGGTGGTTGGACTGACCGCGTCACTGGAGCTGGACGCGGTGGAGGAGGAGGATGGCGACAGCGGGGAGGAGGAAGGGGAGGAGCGCAGCGAGGGAGACGGAGACGAGGAGTTGGAGGAGGTCTTGCTGCCGCGGGGGACGGGGGGCGGCAGCGCCACCACCTGGTCGTCGTTGTCGTTGTCGGGGACGTTGTTGTTGCACTCGTCCAGTTGTTGTTGCGGTTCCACCAGCAGGGTGACGTCGTTCCCTAGCGAAGGGGTGAGAGGGACAGATACAGAGTGTGACGCACAGGGACGTTTTATACAGAGAGTGACACACGGGCTGGGACGTTTTCCATCTTGAAGACAAAACCCTTGGAAACATAGATGGAGTATATGGTCGCTGTCGGACAGAAACCTCTTAACTCCATATTCCAACTTTCTGTGGGTTTTTCCCCCCGTAAATTAACGCCCTACTTGATCACACTACAGCAGATAGCAGATATGCAAGCTCGAAGCGCTCGAAGCAGCGCGTTTCGAGCTTGTCTATCTGCTACTTTTGCTGTTTTTGAATTGATCCCTGAAAAGTAACAGTGTTGGACGTATGAGGTTTCCACCGGACAGAGACGATATACACATCAGTGTTAAATTTGTCTACTAAAAACTATGGCGAAAAATGCTCGTCAACTAATTTTTTTTTACGGAAATAAATAAATAAAAACTAAGCTATGATGACTAAAAGTATGACTAAATATACTGACAGTTTCACCCACAAATTAAAAACTAGACCTACTACTACTACTACTACTACTATACTAACTTAGTGGAGAAGAGATTCAGTAGGAATAAGTAATTTTTATGCTTGGTTGCGAGCAGGTGTCGCGCTTCCGAAAATTGAACAAAACATTTAGAGATAGATGGGGTTCCGCGCTCCGTGGCCAAATACATATCTAAAAATGTTTTCTAAATCCTAGCAGTATGTTGCTATATCAGTGGTAGAACTTTTCCATGTCAAGGACCTGTATTTGGCCACGGACTTGATTTTTAAAAAAATAGCAGATCTACAAGCTCACAGCGTGGGTGCTATGAGCTTGCATATCTGCAATTTTTTGAATAGACAAAGATCTTAACGGATTCAGCTTGAATGAATGGAAGCAGGTGTGGAACTTACTGTTGAGAGGCACCTCTTTGTTCTGAGACTGGGGCCCCCACTGCTTTTTGATCCATTCCCTGTATTCGTCCACCTCCTGAGTCACCCGGATTATTCGCCCCAGTATACTGTGGATGCAACAAAGGGTAAGAGAGACATCTAGTGGCAGCAGGGCATCATGTCAACAGCTCCATGCAGGAGCAACATGTCCCTGCTTCATCTCTCTCTCAACTGGCAGGGCTGGAAGAAGTACTCAGATATTTTACTTAAGTAAAAGTAGCAATACCACTATTAAAATACTCTGTTACAAGTAAAAGGCCTGTGTTCAAAATGTTACTTGAGTAAAAGTACAAAAGTATTGGCATCAAAATATACTTAAAATACCAAAAGTAAAAGTACAAAAATGTTTAATATAGCAGATCTACAAGCTCACAACGTGTCGCATAGCGACGTGTTGTGAGCTTGTAGATCGGCTATTTTCAAATAGCCTATGTATTACATAGGGCTGAAGTGGTTAATGTATGTTTTATAATATAAGGATTTATATCTGCAAAGTAACTAGTAACTAAAGTTTTCAAATAATTGTAGTGGAGTAAAAGTATAATATTTTACTCTGAGATGTAGTGGAGTAGAAGTAAAAGTATGGAAAATTGGAAACACTCCACTAAAGTAAAAATACCTCAAAATTGTACTTAAGTAAATGTACTTAGTTACTTTTACACCACTGCAACTAAGGGGCCCTTGGCCTGAAAAACGTATACATCTATATGTGAGCAAATGATCCAGGACTTCTGGTCTTACCTCTCTGTGTCATTGTTGGGGTAGTACTTGGCGATGGGCGACACAGCGTGGCTGAGCACCACATAGGCGTAGTCGAATGCCTGCTTCACCTGCATGGCTCCGTACGAGCTCCGGCCCACATCGTTGTCTGGGGGAAAAAAACAATAAAAAGGATTTATTATGGATACGTGTCATTTGTTTCTTCTCTTTGTAAACATCCACGACCTACACCTCCCTCTCCCTGTTAAGAAATCCAGAACGTATAATAAATAAGCAATAAACAATGACCCACGCTTTCGAGATGTTCAAGTGGTCCAGAATTGGTTGAGAACTGCTGGACTAGGATAAAGCTTTTTTTTTCTTATTCTTTCCATGAAGTGAAATTTTTACATCTAAGACCTACTACTACACAGTACAGTTTTACAGTAATAGTCAATCACACTGGTTTACAGTAATAAAAAAACAAAACAAAAAACATCAGATTACACCAACGATGGTGTAAAAAGGAACCAATACACTTCTAAACCTTGGAGCATGTATTAAAGAAAATGATTTAAGTATAAGTATCAATACTGCAACATTAAAAAAAAGTCTGGTAATCAAAATTTACTTGAGTAAAAGTACAAAAGTAATGGCATCAAAATATACGTCAAGTACCAAAAGTAATCGTCATGCAGAATTTTTTTTAAATCCTTTGAAAATAGCAGATCTACAAGCTCACAACACGTCGCAACGCAGCTTGTAGATCGTCTATTTTCAAATAGCCAAATTATATAGGGCTGAAGTGGTTAATGTATGTTATGTAATAATAATCAAAATCTAGTAACTGAAGTTCTTGAGTAGTACAGTACTTGAGTGCATGTACTTAGTTACTTTACACCCACTGCTTGGAGCATGAGCCAGCGTGCTGGAGGACTTTATTATTCTTGTCCCTATAACTCCCTACCTGGCTGCAGCGGGTCCTCAATGTACAGCATGGACGGCCTGTATCCGTCCATCATGCTCTTCTGCACCTCGTCCTTGGCTACGTAGCAGCCGCCGTCCTTTATCCTGATGCCCGTCTTCAGGTAGTTGAAGTGTCGCCCGTACAGCTCGAAGAACTCGATGAGCAGCACCCCCATGTTGGTGTTGGGACTGCACACGTCCTCCCTGTAGTGGAGCTGCAGGGGGAGAGGTCACAGTGGCATTAATGATGATGATGATAAACTCTATTTCAGACACAATAGGTCCATATAAAAACAGAGATACAAAACAGACCATAACAACACAGAGATAGAGCCTGGGTACCAAGACTGTTTCAACAATTAACTTTTTGTTTTAACGACTTATGACGTGACGAGACATCGTCATAACGCCCTTTTTTATATATTATTTTAGTTTTTTCACACAGAACCAGAGATAACTCGATCCGAAGGTGTACTGTTCCATTCACTTCCTGGTTAACTTATTACTTAAAAATCCTGTATCTCGGCTCCGGTCTACTTTTTTTTTACTATGTATTTTTGGCCGAGACACGTTATTTTCAAAGGCGTATAAAAGCGAAGGTCGCGATGACATTTATTTTTCTTTCTCGGAAGCACAGTGAAACCCTCTGCGATTAGCAACCATCAGGGGATCGATCATACTGGAGATAAATATTCTGTGACTACTTCAAAAGGGTAAGAAAATCGCTGGCAGTGGGAGCACGCAGCCAGAAATAAGTCTGGCAGTGAAAGAGTTAACTGTTGCACCCCCAATACTGTTCATTATGTACTGTATCATATTACAGCACTCATGACACTGCCCTGCTCCAGTGGTGAAACGTCAAACATGTCCACCCTGCGTGGGACGGTGTTGTTTTCCGTCCAGTTCAAAGCTCAAGTGGTTTTATTTTTGGTCACATGCACGTACAGTACAGCTGGTAAGCAACAACTGCAGGCAACAACATTCTTGTTAGATTCCAAAGCTGTCCTCGGTGCGAATTCCGTACCCTCCTACGACCGCATGGTTTCTGACCACTATAACGCCTGTCTACCGCGGATGATGTTCCATCTCACTGCCAGCACCACTGATGCAGCAACTGAAGTTTCTCAGAAAACGGTTAGGCCCAATAACAACAGATACCGTACATTTTTCATTCCGTGCTCAATATGCCGACCGCCTGCTCCCGCCTACAGTAGAGTGAAAACATCCCGAGTACATTGTATTTGTGGGTTTTTTGGAACCCACGGGAAGACAACACAACTGCCATGAAGCCCATGCAAATGTAATTACGGGTGCAACGGTTAATTGAACTAGTCCCTTGACATGAAAAACTTTGAGAAGCACTGATGTAGTATTCTCTGACCTGTAGGAAGCTGACAGCCATGAGGAAGAGGCTGTAGGAGCCGATCCCACCGGTGAAAACTTCATTCAGGTCCCTCTGTAGCAGGAACTGCTTGAGCACCAACACCAGGTAAGGCAGCACAGGGTACTTCTACACAAACAAACGCACAACACACAATTTACAATGTAGACATTTAGCTAGACACTCTTTGTCCAGAGCGACTTACAATAAGTAAGGTAAACACATACATCAAATGCAGAGAGACAGTGTAGTGCCTCAGGAAACTAGGATCACAGGTAAACCAAGAACCTAGCATTATTCTAAACACTTACTTACATACTATCAAAATAATAATCTGTACCGTACATTGAAACTATAGGGTACCAGGTAAACAATGAACCTAGCATCGGTCTAAATAACCTGCTATCTAAATAACATTTTAACCATAGACACCGGCGACAACATCTCAGCACACAGGATAGACACTAAGCAGTACAAGGATCAGTACAGAAAGAATCTTGCAGAAAAAATAAACTACTACTTTAAGTAGTGAATTTAGAATGTTGGTTTAAAAACATTTCTATCTGCCTACACACACACACACACACACACACACAGTATATGGTTATATCACCCTCTAGTGGGAGAACCTGAGAGCACCACAGTCTATTATCTTAAGAGCGGACTAAAGACCTCCCTTTTTAACAAAGCTTCTTTTTTTTAAAGATACACTGGTTTTACCTCTAGGCTTTATGCCCTCATGTTTTAAATGCTTTGTTTCTGTTTCTTAGATCTTTTATAGTGGTGTGATGATTTTTTATGCAAATGCTTATTGTAGCACTTTGAGATTTACACAAATGTAAAGTGCATTATATATAAAATCCATTATTACTGAAAATGTAAGTATACCATGAAAGGTATGAGCAGGTTAGACGAAAGAATCGAATGTGTGAACTTTCAGTCCCGGACAGGGGGTGGATCCCATCTGGCCCAACCATCTTAACACTTAGCTTAAACTGACCACTTCACTTAATACAGCAGCCTATTGGCTGTCACCACAACGACCATGGTTATGTATTTGTAAGAAAGAGGACCATGGTTATGTCTTTGTAAGCAAGAGGACCATGGTTATGTCTTTGTAAGAAAGAGGACCGCGGTTATGTCTTTGTAAGCAAGAGGACCACGGTTATGTCTTTGTAAGCAAGATGACCATGGTTATGTCTTTGTAAGCAAGAGGAACACGGTTATGTCTCTGTGCTACTGTACCTCTTTGAACTCTTTGATGAGGCACGCCGCTTTGACGCCACTTTTCACATTGAAACTGATGTCAACTTTGACCTCAGTGAAGGAGTCTGTCAGCTTAATGATGGGCACCTGAAGACAGACAGATAGACAGACAGACAGACAGAGAAGAGAAGTGAGTGATGGTGGATGGGTTCAGGAGTCTTTCACAGCTTCATCAGTTCTGACTGAAATAATCCTCAAATAGTTTCACGCCAGTGTTGGACACCAAAAATAGCAGATCTACAAGCCCACAACGGCAACTCCTCCTAACTGAACCTGAATGTTTATCTAATTTCTAAGCATAACTTCCCAAATACTTTTGAACCACAAAAGAAAAAAACAATTTATCTTGTGAGGACCAGGACAATTGTCTTCACAATGTCTGCTTCTCAAATAGCACTTCTGGGGACATTTATTAATTATTGATTAATTGATTTTGCGCCCTCACAAGTATAGTACTAGAAGCACACACACACTCCAAATTTAGCAGCCTACAGAGATAAGGAGTCTTACAGAAAAACTGAAAGCTGGGGATGCAAAAAAAAGCTGATAAACAGGTGGTAGCTATTAACACATAACTAAGGTGCCATCAGGACATTGCAATTTATGTACATTGGATATGAATAAAATATCTAAATTTCGGGATATAAATATAAAAGACATGTGAGCTTGTAGATCTGCCAATTCCACAAATTCTTTGTAATCTTTTGAAAATGTATAAACATTTTTGAACATGGAAACAATAATGACAATACTGATGATAATGCAAAAATGTCTGAAAAAAAATCTGAAATTAATGCGAATAATAATTGTGACAGGCCTACACATACCCCCCCCCTCATGCACATCAGAATCCTATTTATTGTCATTGTATGTGAGCATTCAAAGAAATTATATTGCCACTTTATCACATAAAAGTGAAGTCCATAAAAGTAGTAGTATATATGTTACAGGGAAATTGGCATTCGTTGGGAAATTGGAAAGGTATGCTCGTTTTCAGGCGCGAGGCGGGGCTTTGATGCGAGGCGGAGGAGCGGTGAAAATAAAATGGATAATATGAGAGAAATATTCTATGACAGGTTGGATAATGAAGCGGTTAGCCAAACTGAGCAGAGCAGCGCTGTATTTTTAACTCGCGAGACGGTGATAATAGTTATTGTCCATGACGGAGGCGCGCCGACTCAGCAGACCTTGAGGCCGAGGAGGCACGCCCGAGCGCCTCCAGGCGCGAGTGCCCGCGCCGACCGGCCGATGGTCTGCTAGTCGACTCAGCGCCGTCCGAGTTGTAAACCGATAGGGAGAGAATAGATATTTTCATGGGTTACTATCCACGACACTCTATAATTAGTGTGCATGCGTGCGTGTGTGTGCGTGTGGGGGGGGGGGGGGGGGGCTCTAGTGTGGCTTGCATTGCCCTCTAGTGGTGGTTCTACAGAATTGCCTAGTAACAGGTGTGTTGATTACATAGACAGATTAACGTCACCAGTCGCAATCAAAGTGAATCGATAACAAAGGGGGAGCGAGGGGGGGGGGGTGAAAAAGAGCGCTCCTTTTTCAATTTCACTGGTTTTCCAATGTCCCTGTAACATATACATCGGCCATACGTAGTACGAGTCAATATTGCACGTAGTTTAACACATACCGTGGCTTTGTCCAGCACTTTGATGGAGTTCTCGTCCGCTACGTTCCTCTTGCGTAGCGCCTCCTCCAGCGTCCACAGAGGTAGGGTCTCCCACTTCCCAAACACCACCAGGTCTATGTCACTGAGAGAGGAGAGGAGGTGGGTGGGTCAGTCACACACAGTGGTGGAAAAAGTATTCAAAAGTACAAATTTATGAAGTACATTTTCAGAAATTGTCACGACATTTTCAAAAATAGTGAAAATAGCAGATCTAGATCGGTCATTTTCACTATACTAGGGGCTCGGGCTGCTACGCGGCCCTCACATCTAGAGTTCAGGCCGCTATGCGGTTACACCTCACACCTACGTCGCACTGCCGTACCGACCAATATGTCTGAGTCATAGTGTCGGGGCTTTGTCAAGAGTACCCGTTGTACCCGTCTGTCTGTCTCTGTTGTGCCCATACATGGAGATGTCCATTTGTCTCTTTTTTTCTTGTGGAGGTTGAGGAAAGTCCAACTATATCACCAGACTTTGGAAAATTTCTACCGCTGTTCCATTGAAAGTACTGTACCCTCACCTACTGTACACAGCTTGGTATGGAAACCATAAAGATATAAAGGTAGACGCCTCCTCTGAGGCGCCATATTGGAGGGGGCGTCACAGAAGGGGGCGTTCGGTAGGCCAATCAGAGGCAGGTGGGGGCGGGTCTTTTCGTAACCCAGCCCTTAACCCTTTAAGAGGCAGCCGCGCAGCAACTAGTCAGTTAGACGCGCTGTGATTGGCCAGTAGTCAATGCGCTGTGATTGCCCAGTAGTCACTTTGAGTGGCAGCGTGCCCCGATACAGGTCGCTCCAACCAACTGCAGCGGCCAATGAGGTATCTAGGTTTCTATATCTATGATGGAAACAGGCTCTATGCACAGCAGCCATATTGGAAAGACATTGGACCTCTTCCTTACTTCATAGTTGTTACCAATTATACCAAAGGAGGCTCTGTTCCATTCTGGACACACAGAGTCAGGGTGCTGATATTGTGCATGTTGGCTCACTAGTGGAAACACACAAATTGGGGTCAAGGGACCCTCATGGTTCCTTGAAGGGGTTCCAGATTAAGGGTGCGTAACTCTGAGTGTGTACAAATGGAAACAAATGGACCCGTTTAGTATCATTCATTAGCATCATTGGTAACACCTTGTTGAGGAAGTGGCCCAATTTTCTCTCCAAAAATGGCTATTGTGCATAGAGCCTTCTGTTCTGCTTTGGAACGGTCCGTTCCGTTCCCCCTGCAGAGGGGTGGTGAAGTGTATCATAGGCTCTTCATTAGCAACAATCCAGTCCATCTACAGTACCAACAAGGCTCTCAGTCTAAAAGGCTCTCAGCACCGTCAAGGACGCCTCTCACCCTAACAATGGCCTGTTCTGCCCCCTCTGCTCACAGAGGGCTACAGATGCCTCCAGACCATTTTGGACAGAAAAAGATTTTCGTGACTTTTTCTGCTTTACTGAACAATGGGATCTGCCAAAAAGACTGTGCCTCAGCCAGCCGTTGTCACAAACGCACCAGATTCAGAAACTGCCCCCCCCCCAGCTATTATTCTGTTGAACTCTAAATAGTCGTGTTGTGTTTCGTTGTACACTTGTGTCCATAAAATCATCCATCCATACACACACCCTAAAATCTGTAGTGTTAGTTTAATTATGAGAACGTAAAATCCTTAAACGGTGCGATAATCTCATTCTCCAGTCCTCAGTATGGTGTCAAGAGTCCACTAATCCAGGTGACGCGTCAGTGAGTATCGGCATTACTGTGTGTGTAAGTATGTGTGTATGTGTGTGTGTGTATGCATACAGTACATGCGGTAATGTGGCGGGGGTGTGACGGGAAAGAGTGTGTGGGGGTGTGTGTGTCTACGGCTTATGTGTGCATTGGGTGGGTGTTTATTAGGTAGGCTCAGTGAGTCTTTTAAATAAAAGGCTTCTTCTGTGGTGGATTAGCAGGTGCTATAATTATCAAGCCCTCTAAATCGGCGAAACAAAAGGCCAAACGGCCAGGCTTTCTCCACGGCAGAGAGTTTATGAGGGGCTCTTTTGTTGCGGTTCTACGGGACGGTTTGGTGCATCTGTGAGTTATGAGATTAACACCAGAACTGAGCGGTTATCTAAAAGCAGCCTGACGGCCTCACACACACAGCTTACCTCGTTGGCAGATATAAGCCCGTGCTGAAGCTTCCAAACACTTGGACCTGGAGAGAGAGAGAGAAAAACACACACATAGGTTTGTATTACCACACTTGTGAGGACAGCATTGACAATAGCTTTCAAATTGCATTGAAAATAACCGAAAAGTAGCCAAAAAAAAATCTGATCTACAAGCTCACAACGGTTGTAGATCAGCTATTTTTCGGTGCGTGACATTGCCGCACAACTTTAAGTATAACATTGGCAAAAAAAACTCTAACCCCTAACCTCTAAATTACAAATCCTAACCCCAAAAAAACCAAAACATTTTGGAACAAGCATTTCTTTCCTTATGAGGACCAGGAAAATGGTCCTTGTGATGTCTGTTTCTCAAATTCTACTATACTTGTGAGGATATGTGGTCCTTGTGAGGACATGTGGTATAGGTACACACACAGAGTTTAATTGATTCATCCAATTCTGCTGAATGAAATGCTAATTTACATCAATATTAAAAGAGGTTAACTAGGCATAATGGATATTTAAGGATGAATAACATAACAGATAACAGGCATAAAACACAAAGAAATTGGCAAATCATCTACAGTGTTCCCACGCAGAAAAGCAATTTAAGCGTGAGTGCCTGAGAGCATCGAATATGAGGAGGTTCTCTCCAAATGTCATCCCAAGGTTTAAATTAATTAATGTGGAGTGAGGCGGTAGTATGAGATCAGTCATTTAAAACAGACAACAGGGGTTTTCAAGGTGGGGTACGGGGACCCCCACGGGTCCTTGAGGGCTTTCCAAGGAGTTAATATAGCATCAAAATCAGTTCAACCTCTTTAACGATATATACATCGCCCATTTGACAATAGCCGATCTACAAGCTCTGCATTGTGTAGATCTGCTATTTTCAACAAATCTGGATTTTTTTTTGGGGAAATAATTAATATTTTTTTAAACCTTTTAACAAAACAAATCTTGTATGGGTCCCTGGCTAAAACAGACATATTAATTTGGGGGTCCTTGATATGAAAGTGTTTGAGAACCACTGATTATGTTAATAATCAATGGTAATAATTATGTTAATAATACAATATAACTTGGGGTGGCTCTCCTATTGAGACATTTAGATCCTGTGTCTATGTTGGACACGACCTTTGACACCATCCCGTGTCTGGTTTGATGCACATTTTGACCTGAAGGTCAAAATAAAAATTCTCCCCTGAGCAAGCAGGCCATTAGCTCAGTGGTAAAAAAAAAATCAGCATTTGCGCAGGTTTATTTTATTTGTATTCAATTACGTTCCATTTATAAGTTAAATGTTCTCAAATACAGACCATCAACTAGAAACTTTCAAATTGATTTTAAAAAGTTTGTTGGCCTAAGACCCAAAATCAGGATCAGCTATCTGGCAGCGGGTTGGCCTCTGAAACAAGAGGTTCTCGACCTTTTCTGGATCAGGGCCCACTTGAAAATCTATACAAGCGTTCGCGGTCCACCCATCTCACCACTTAACACGGCAGCCGAAGTTAAGTGGTCAGATGGGTGGACCGCTTCCAATTTCAGAGGCCTGGATCAATGTAACTAACAGCAGTGAAAACTCACATTTGAAGGTTTTTTCACACACACACACACACACACACACACACACACACACACACACACACACACACACACACACACACACACACACACACCCCCTCCCTAAGCAGTTCTATCGCTGGGAGTTTCGCTGTCATAAGAAACTCGTTCTTCGAGTTAACGCATCGGCATTATCGTTTGACAGACCAAAACTGTGCCATTTATTTATTAGGGAGGAACAAGACGGAACATGACACAGGCCCCTAGAAACAACTAGCTATTAAAACAGTCAGGAAATGAAAAGACAGAATTACTGTGTAATTTGCTGTTCTGCAGATCCTACATAGACTGTAGCACGCTGTTAGTTCTACAAGCTCACAACGCCTCGCGTTTGTAGATCTATTTAGATCTCGCGTTTGTAGAACTATTTTCACAATATTTATCTGTGGAACCGATTAAAACATAATATAACCCCTCAAACCCCTACAATTTCAAGTGCTTGTCAGGGTGGGGGGTCCCCAGTTCAAATATGATTTCATTATTACTATTATATATTATTATTTTGGTCACGGCCTGAAAAAGTTGAGAATGAGAACCACTGGGATAGAACACTGGTTCTCAAACCTTTTTATGTCAAGGACCCCCAAATTAATATGTATTTGGCGCAGACCCCCATCTGAAAAGGTTTTGGGACATTTTTTTTCAAGATTTGTTTTTAGAATATAATCTACAAGCTCGCTTAGGAACGTTTGTAGCCCCTTCAAGGACCACCTGGGGGGTCCCCAGACCCCACTTTGAGAACCATTGGAACTAACAGTATTCTAGTTCCCAATGAACGGAGTTGTGAACCACTGGCTTAACCACAAAAAAAAGTTATTTTTAGAATAGCCGATCTACAAGCGCATAATGTATGGCAGCGTGATGCGTTGTCAGTTGTAGATAAAAAAAATTGGTGTTCGGGAAACTCTGACTTCAACCAGTGGCAGTGGCTCACTGCTCTCTTTTAACTAAATCCTATAAGGCTGGTTTTCCTGCCCTCCTTTTCCCAGCATCCCCACTTCATTCAAGTGCACTGGTCCAGCGTACGACACAGAGAGAGGCCACAGAAATAGAGCCTTAAGCTGTAAACCTGCCTTTATTCCCCCTAAACCCTGCTGGGCCCCTTCCTCCTCCTCCTCTTCCTCCTCCAGCACTATGTTATCCCCTCAATCAGCTTATAGTCCCTGTGCATGTGACTGGGATAGAGTATGAATGAATGAATGAATGAATGAATGAATGAATGAATGAACACATGAACGAATGAATGAATGAATGAATGAATGAATGAATGAATGAATGAATGAATGAACGAACGAACGAACACATTTATGAATGAATGAATGAATGAATTAATGGGCTTAGTAGAACAAACTTTTTGCTGCTACTGGAGCTTTTACCGACATGTATCGTATTGTATGCATTACTGATGAATTGAGTACAATGGACCACAATTGAAACAAGCCCGCTGGGGCATTTTGTGTTATCCTTTTAGCATAACTTTTGACTGTAATGCATGTATAGTTAACAAACTTGTTAATAAAGTATTAAATCAATCAACCAAAATGAATGAATGGATGAATGAACGGAGGGATGAGTGAATGAATGAATGAAGTTAGTCTGAATATAAGGTCGACAGACATTTTGTCATAGTTGAAGTTTTAGTCAACGAAATTAACACTGCTCCACAGTAACCCCAATGTTCCAATGACAACACATCATCACAACGATAATTGCATGTTACAGTGTAAAAACATAACGTGTCGTGCAGATGCACTGATAGGGTGTGTAAATTAACCCATGTCACTTTGAGAGTGACAACCAGCATACCATCAGGATGTCATAACTAATGGCCACATGCCAACAGCACTTAAATAGTGCCGTTAGTATTACAAATGATGATCTCTATTAAGACCCGGACTGTAATGACTGACTTGAGGAACCAACAACTAAGAAGGTGCCTCTCCACCACTCTGTCTGAGGCATGTGAGGACAATGTTAAAACGCAATAATACGATTGTACACAATCATGCTGGGTTATAGTGGGGCTGGTCTAGGACAGTGGTTCTCTCAATTTTTCATGTCAACGCCCTCCAAATGAATATCTATTTGGCCGTGGATCCCCATCTGAAAATATTTTGTGCCAGGCACGCACATGCAAGATCTGTGTTGTTAAAATGTTTCAAAACTACTCAAGATTCTATTTATTTTAAATAGCCGATTTAAGTGGTTGAATCAGATTTGAATGCTATATGTAACTCGTTTTGCCGGGGACCCCCTGTGGGGGTGCCCGGACCACACTTTGAGAACCGCTGGTCTAGGATACTAAAGGTCATAAAACCTCTCATCAAAGCAGAGACTCTTTTCAGTCCTTGCATACGTTTTCTTTGGTGCACTTTTTGCACTCTTACATTTTTAATGACACCACATCTGATTATGGAAATCGTTGATGTCGGGTTTGGAAACCTCGTATGTCCAAAACAGTTCACTTTTCAGAATTCAAATTAAAAAATAGCTGATCAACAAGCTCAAAACGTGGCGAGAAGCGACGCGTTTTGAGCTTGCAGATTGGCTATTTTTGCTACTTTTGTGTGCCACTGTAGTATGACGAAGTAGGGGAATTGATTTACGAAAAAACATCAAAGTTTAAATATGGAGATAAGAGGTTTCTACACGACGAAATGCTGCTTCCTACTGAGTGCATGTTTCTAGTTCATCGTGTTTTTGTTTTCACTGCACAGTGGTGCGGCAGTGGGCTCAGGAGGAGCCAGTGGCAGTTTAGGAACTCGAAGGTTCCCAGTCCGATCACCAGCTCCATCTGGCTTAGTTTGTGTCAAAGTGTCCTTGAGCAAGACACAGTGCAACCCTAACTGCTCCCGATGTACAGGTTGGTGCCTCGCATCGCTGCCTCCTACACTGTTTGTTTGTGTGAATGTGTGTTAAAGGCATAGTATGCCACTTTGCCCTGTGTTTACATAACAAAAACAAACCCATCATTTCCCTCTATACCAGCAGTCATCAGCCACTGGAGTAGTGTGGTGGTGTTTACCTGCAGAGACACACTGCCCTCTCGCTGTATTTTGGTGTTTTTCTCTATTTGTTTTGGTAGACAGGGACATTTTCGGGCAACCGCAACAAACGGTGTAAACACCAAAAATACAGCAGGAGGGCAGTGTGTGTTGGCAGTGTTTTTCTGTAGGTAAACACCACCACACTACCACACGCCAATGGCTGATAACTGCTGGTACAGAGGGAAATGTAGGGTCAAAACTAATATTTATTGTTTTGTTATGTAAGCACAGGACAAATTTACATACTATGCCTTTAATGTAATTGTAACACACACATTGTAAATCTCTATGGTTAAAGGCACTATAGAAAGGCAGACCATTTACCATTTATCTAAGTGATTTCCCTTTTGAGGCAAATTACATTCTTGAACTTGATTCGGGGCTTCCTTCATTTGAGACCGCTTCCGCTACCTGGTGAGTTCGCCTCAGAGCACTCTGTAATCCGCCTGGTGGGTGTCTAGCCGTCCAGGCGGATCAATCAAACACCTATCCAACCGAGTGGATATCAGTAAGCTCACTGCAGTCTGAGTCTCAGTGGAAACAGAACAGCCAGGAGATGTACTGTGCTTTTTATCTTGAAGAGATAGAGAGGCACTACGCTCCAACACACAGCCCTGGGCACCCTGGTGGCAATGCCAGTTTGGTATGCCTCAAACATACTGCAAGCATGGGCCTGACAGTGACAGCGTGGGCAAAAAAGACCACTCTTCTTGGCCATATCACCTTTCCTATTTTTATAGAATTTCGTAGACTACAAAAATGATGACGAAAATGTTCGCGACTACCATCTATCAAAAAAAACACTTCGAAAATAGACGATCTACAAGCTCACAATGTGATGCGCTGTGTCGTGTAGTGAGCTTGTAGATCTGCTATTTTTGGCACGCAGCTAAGTGTAAATCAGGCATTACGACGCCATCATGGCACACCGAAATACATTTTTGTTGACTAAATCAACTGCAGTTTTAGTCGAATAAGATCTTATGATATTTAGTCAACTAAAACTAGACTAAAACTAAAACATTTAAGATGACTAAAATATGACTAAAACTAAATAAATATTTGCTGTCAAACTGAACACTGGTACCAATATATTTTTTTCTTCCGATACATATTCCGATTCCCTCAAGTTGCGTATTGGTCGATAGACTGAGAAGCGAAGTGAGAAAAGAAAATCCGCCGAACAGCGAATCAGTCAAAAGCCAAACTGAATTTTTATGTTCCAATGTCCAAAACACAATTATTTGTGTGACAATTTCCAAAAAACAGAAAGCACAAACAAACATGTCTATCAGCTGTCTTCAGCCAGTGAGAATGAGGACAGCCAGGACACCTGCTGATTAGGGTGCCAATGTCATGAATCGATAAGACGCAGGGGGAGATAACAGTAGACAGTAGAGAGGATGCTTTAGAAACGAACTGGCAGTTCACAAACTTTTTAACTTTAGACCCAAAAGATAACTTTGATAGACCCCCCAGGATAGTCCTGATTATCCTGGGGGATTATCCTTTCAGCATGATCACAGGTTTAAAGACAGGTGCCGTGAAAAAAGCACAGAATTAATTTGCTGGTTACAATTTAAAACTTCAATCTCAATAAGTCAAAAGCTCACATTAAAAAATGAGCAGCTAAAACATTTTATATCCTAAAAACACAAATTTAAAATACACCATAATTTATAGTCTTCACATAGAGTATGGTCTGTGTTATATTAAACCAAAAAATAATATTAACAAGAGCTTGTGACAAAGTAACTACAATTTCCCCCTATTTCCTGAAAAGTACGAGTTTTGGACAAGGTTTCTGCCCGACAGCGACGATATACAAAACAAAAAAACTACTTTTTTTCTCTGAGCTCACTTAAGACAATTGTAGAGGACACTTAAGTTGGCCTTACACTACAGGATAATCTTATAAGATTATCCTGTAGCGTGTGATGCTACCAGATTTCAAAATCGTTTAAGACCAAAAAGAATCCCGTAGTGTAAAGCCAGCTTTAGTCTTCCCCTCTCTCTCGCTCTCTCTTTCTCTCTTCTCAGCAGCATACCAGAATTCCAAGCAGTCACCTGTGTGGGCGTGGCGTGTGACGAGGCTCCCGGCGGTGCCAGGGCCTGCTGCCAAGCTTCTCATCACTCTGAGCGGACGGGCCTATGACAGCAGGCCTAGCCGGGAACACCCCTACAACCTGGCACCCGTTCTCTGAACAACCGCATACTACTAGCCTAGGTGTGAGCAAGATGTCATTAACCTCCGTTTGACTGCTCATAAAAGTAGACAGTAAATCTAGCCTTCTTGCATATTCCCCGCGGGGCAGCACACAACACGCTGACCGCACGGATTGAAAACCTAGAACGCATTGATGGTGACAATCAAAACAAAAAAACACAATTTAAAATATACACACGCGCACACCCCCCCACACACACACACACCTCTTGCTTGCAGTTACTGACAGTTATGTGAAGAAGTTTCATTATAAGTAGTAATTTTTTTTTGCATTTGCAAGACTGCCTGTTCTTTCTAGTGTTGCCAACCGTCCCTTGAAATACAGAATCGTACCTTATTTGGAAACTAAAAGACGTGTCCCTTATTGAACAGATTAGACACATTTCTTTCCTTATTTTTGGGAATCTTGCAAGTTCAAACAGCTCATAATTATGCATATACTATAATACATGTTGTTAAACCCTCTAGACGTAGTAAACTGGACCAGGGTTGTCTCTGTACTTGGACTGCTTCTTTCCCTCTACACCAAATTTCTTTGCCAAAAATAGCCGATCTACAAGCTCATAACGTGTTGCGACACGTTGTGAGCTTGTACATCGGCTATTTTTGGCTAATATTCCCCCCAGAATATGGAACCTGGGGTTCAAGTGGTTCATATAATATAGCCGTTTTCTCCACTCCCTATACACCAAATATCTTCACTAAAAATAGCTGCTCTACAATCTCACAACGCATTGTGCGGGGACTCTAGGGTTCATGTGGTAAAAAAAAAACCTGCCTCGCTGACAACGTAGTGTTCTAGTAGGAGCCTGAGGAATGGATGTATTTATGTAGGTTCTATATCGTTGCTGTCGGGTTGAAACCTTCTATGTCCAAAACTGTTCAATTTTTATTATTATTTTAGAAACATTTTAAAATAGTGAAAATAGCCGATCTACAAGCTCACAGCGAAGCGTTGCGAGCTTGTAGATCGGCTATTTTCACTACTTTTGTGAGAGACTCTTGTATGATGAAGTAGGGCATTCTTCTTTTCCTTTCGGGGCTGCTCCCTACAGGGGGTCGCCACAGCGAATCATCTGCCTCCATCTCACCCTATCCTCTGCCTCCACTTCTCTCACACCAGCTAACTTTATGTCCTCTTTCACTACATCCACAAATCTTTTCATGTCAAGGAGCCCCGAATTGATATATATTTGGCCGTGAATAAACACCTAACTGAAAATGTTCTGAAAATGTTCTTGAAAAACACTTTCAAGATTCTTCAAAAAAGTTAAAACCTTGCAGATCTGCTTTTTTTGAATAGCCAACTTATGAATGGATAAAGTGGTTAAAACTATTGTGACCCTATATTAACTGGTAACTGGTTCAAATATGGAGATACGAGGTTTCTGCCCGACAGCAACGATATATATTTTTGGACATTCATTGCGTGTATAAATATTGTGATTGATATCATTGTTAATATCCTGGGGAAAAAAGATCACAATAGCATTTTTGACAACAGAGTAGACAGCCATGGCAGATGGAAAGCATGCTCATCTTCTCATACCAGAAGGCCGTTTCTCCTTTCAAAAGGAGACGAATGGAGTCGGGGCCAAAATCAACAATGGTTGTTGTCTAACTAATAGATGAGATTGGTGCTCTCTACATCAGCAAAGTGACGTTTATTGGTCCTCACCACCACCTGCACGGTTTTATCTTCCCCGTCTCATTTCACTGTAGTGTCAAATAAAAACAGAAAAGACTCTTGGTTCCTATGAATCTGGGATCAGCTGTGAAAAGCAAATGTTGCTTCTTCTTGCCTACTGTGCATGAGCTGTGCATGATCAATAGAATAGAGCAGTGTTTCTCAAAGTGGGGTCCGGGGACCCCCACAGGTCCTTAACTCATTCAGTGCCCAGCTTATTTATGGGATTTGGGCTCTGAGCGCCAAAATTCATTGTAAAAAAAAAGTGCTTAGGAGCCGAGATACAGCCTTTTTCAGTAAGAAGTTAAACAAAGAGTGAATGGAGCAGCAAATCTTCAAATCATCATATCTTGGGTTCTGAACATTTATTTTAAAAAAAAAACGTCTTAAGACGTCCAGTGGCACTCAGGGCTTATATTAGCGGACGTCCAGTGGCACTGAATGAGTTAAGTGGGTTCTAGGGGGTCCCTAGCCAAATGATTGATAGTCAGGAACCAAATGGACCAAAGGTAATCAACAAACTATACTATAAAAAACTGGTCAAACATTGACCAAATTGTGAGATATTACCTGAGAAAGAGGCAAAGGTGTTGCCAAGGCGTTGTGAAGCTTGTAGATCGGCTATTTTCACAATATTTATCTGTCTAACAGAGTCAAACTAAATGTAATGCCTCAACTCCTACAATTGCAAGTGCTTGTCAGGGTGGGGGGGGTCACCAGTTCAAACATGATTAATTTGGGGGGGTCACCAGTTCCAATATGATTATTTTGGGGGGTCCCCAGTTCAAATATGATTATTTTGGGGGGTCCCCAGTTGAAATATGATTATTTTGGGGGGTCCCCAGTTTAAATATGATTATTTTGGGGGTGACAGCCTCAAAAGTTAGAGAACCACTGGAACAGAGGACCAACCTCCACTCCAGCTGGCTACAGCAGACCCCATGTCAGTCAGTACAGTAGTAGAGACGTATGCATAGCAATGCTTGCCCACTTATTTATAGCTGGCTCTCAGTTTGCTCCTCAAGCATCGACACTGGATCCAAGGGTCTTGTGTCAGTTTGGCAACGGGGGAATGAGTTCAAATTTATCACATCGTCGCTGTCGGGGATAAACCTCTTATCTCCATATAGTAAGTTTGTTTTTTAGTACCAGATCCACAAGCTCGAAACGCGGCGCGAAGTGACACCTTTGGAGCTTGTAGATCTGCTACTTTTGCAATTTCTTCATTTGAATCCTGAAAAATTACAGTTTGGGACCTATGAGGTTTCCACCTGACAGCGATGAAATATTCAAATAATCAGTCTCCAAATTCGATTTGGACTAACAACGCATCCTATCAACGTGTTCAGGTTTCAGGTTATTGCTTTGGTGAAATAGGCTCTCTCTCGCTGGTCCAGCTCTGTGGTCTGATGTCACACACAAAACCGTTGCCTAACATTGGGTGCTTTGCGCTGACGT
Organism: Gymnoscopelus braueri; assembly: GCF_963280865.1. Taxonomy (NCBI): domain Eukaryota; kingdom Metazoa; phylum Chordata; class Actinopteri; order Myctophiformes; family Myctophidae; genus Gymnoscopelus; species Gymnoscopelus braueri. Next base: position 51,270,603 of record NC_137603.1, read on the forward strand.
TTGTCTAACAACGCCGATTCGCGCAAACGTATGTGATCTCAACCTATGGATTTGTGTCCATATTTGGGCATAATTTGAGCAAACGGACAGACAAACCCACGACAACTTTAATTTTATAGTGTGTGTATATAAATTATACACATCACAGGCTCTCACACATGATAACACGGTAATTTGATTAGGGCTGGTTTACTCTGGCTGTTCTTCAAGTTTAACTAGAGTCTAGACTAGGCCAAAATCTAGTATGAAATGCTAGAAGGCTTTTAATTTGAAACAAAACCTAGTATGAAATGCTAGACGGCTTTTAATTTGAATCAAAACCTACAGTAGTATGAAATGCTTGAAGGCTTTTAATAAGTTACACAATAAGTTACACAATTGCTTGCCTTGTGAGGATGATGAGGATATAAAGATTAAACATGATTGTGATTCTAAAGACCCCTGTGGGCGGAACTGAACACTGCTGAGCTGATGTTCGCACTGAATCAATTTGAAAGAGCAACGACCATTAACAACAACAAAAGTTCCTATCACACAAAGATTTGGCGGCCTGCCCTGTAGTAACTCTGAGGACCCCCTGTTGAATACCCATGACCTACAGTGAGCGTGGGCGATGTGGTTTGTGTGTGTGTGTGTGTGTGTGCGTGCTGCGTTTCCAAAGAGGATATGCTACACTGTTTCGTTGTCTCGTGACCTTAGGCCAGTTTCCCTTCCAAACTGACAGTGTCTACGGGTGCAAAATATATATATATTGATAATTAATAATGTTATAAAATCTGTTAACAATCTCCATTTTGGGCATGTCATTCATTATAGGCGATAAGTTATAAGAGAAGTAAAAAAGAAGTTGCTTTGTCTTGGTCCTGTCACCTGGGGTGACAGGGCCTTCTCAGTTGCAGCCCCCTCCCTCTCACTCCCAACTCACCACCTTCAAAACCCAAACCTGTCCTATTCAGACTTGATTTCAATTCCCATTTTTACCTTTTAATTTTAACGATTAAGTTTGCTTGTTTTTTTACCCTTTTAACCAGTATTTTCTTAATACGTTATTTTTGTTTGTTTTGTTTTGTAAAGCGAGTTTGAGTGCCTAGAAAAGCGCTAAATGAATTGCATGTATTATTATCATTTAGTGGTTAATCAGTTCATGTTACCACTACAGTCAGGTATGAGAGGCGGTGGTGTCACAGTGGTATCTCACCTCAGCGCTGGGCCACAGGTCATGGATGACTCCCTTGATCCTGTCCACCACCTCCAGCCTCATCTTCTCCTCCTCCGGCCGTGGGGAGATGTAGCCGTAGAAGTCGGTGATCTCCTCGTGGAGCCTGAGCGACACGACACAGAAACACAGCAGTGTGAGGGGAGTGTGGAGGGGAATAAGCGCCACATGTTGAGGGAATAATTAGAGGGATTATCATGAATTCATAATAAGCTAACTACAGAACAGGGAGCTCAGCAGTCTGACGAGTATTGATGTTGTCAGCTATGTAATCTTCTTCATATCATCACACGACCAGTAGGGAAAATAGCCCGTCTAATAAGCTCACATGTCACAATGCAATTTTTACAAAAAAGGTTTTGCTTATTAATTAGTAATTATGCCCAACATAGGGACGCCAGGCTTAAAGTGGTTAAGTTGCAATAAACGCCAAATGAGGAGGACTTGTGACAGACACGAGGCAGCCTAACAAGATGCAGTCTAGTGATGATGAGGTGGTCACCGGTTTGAATCCCTATCCTGATCTTAGCCACTTAAACCCCAGCATCTCGAATGTGGGGAAAGCTTTCACAGAAAATAGCAGACCGACAAGCTCACAACGCGCCGCAACGTTGTGAGATTGTCGATCGGCTATTTTCAGCGAAAGCTTTCCCCACAATAACAGAAAAGACACTAGTATAGAGCCCTGAGGGACTCCGGTAAACCATATGGGGGGTTTGCACTGGGCAGGTCCCAGCTTTAAATGTACACAGAACAAAATCCTCAGTATACATACATTTGTAGATCCGAGTTAACTTTACAATAATTGTTTACACTCAATTAACTTAAACACTGATACACATCTGTATGGATGTGAAGCAGTAGTTGATAAACTCTGTAAACATGATTATCTGACTCTGAACCAAGCATCTCCAATACAACATAATTCAAAGCAGAGTTGAATTAAGAGACGAGGAAGCGCTGCGTGGGTCCGTAATTATCAGAAACTGAAACAGGTGCTCTTTGGAGAGGGTTACATTTTAGGTTAAAACATTTAAGTTCCTTCCCTTTGTGGTAGGTTAAAACATTTAAGTTCCTTCCCTTTGTGGTAGGTTAAAACATTTAAGTTCCTTCCATTTGTGGTAGGTTAAAACATTTAAGTTCCTTCCCTCGTTTGTCACCTATGTTTTTAAAACTTTGCCAAGCCATGCCCATGACCCAATAAAGGCTTTTTAACACCACTGAACAAAGTGCCTTAAGTTCACCTGATTCTCTTGGATGTCACCACAAAAGGGAAGGAACTTAAATGTTTTAACCTATAATTCAAAGCATCTTGGATGGCATACATAAGGATTATACTGCAACACAATACAGCACACACACACAACCAGCAAAGACTTGCATAGATAGAAGTTCAAGTGCCTTCATTATCCAGGGTGTGTTGTGAAAATGGAAAATGCCTTGTGGGCTTCACACAGTAAGAGCCCTGGAGGCAAACTGTACGCTGGCAGAGTTACTTTTATTTGATTTTATTTATTTAGCACATTATTTAAAAACAGTATGAAATGTGCACACAAAAATTCTCTGGTGTAGCGGCTAAACTGACCTCCTAAAACCAGTGCTTCTCAAACTTCAAGGACCCCCTCTCACTCTCAGAGTTACAGATCCATAAGGGTGCATGTGGTTCCTAATATAGGAGTACCTACCTAACTATCAATCATTTAGCTGGGGACCCCCTGGAACCCCCTCAAGGAACCCCTGGGGGCCTCCCCAGACACCACTTTGAGAACCACTGTCCTAAAACACAAATAACCTTTGCCCTAAAAATCCAATCCCCACTACCAGCCTGCTATCCCGTGTTCGCCCACAATCAGCTGTTCATTCTATCAACCCCCTCCCCACACTTAGCAACGCAAGGCTCGTCTTTATACTCGAGTTGCGCGTGGGTGTCAGGCGCAGAAAACATCCAATCTACAAGCTCACGACGAGTCGCGTCGCAACATGTTGGCGCGCTTGTAGATCGGCATTTATTTTTCAACGTGCCACACCTACGCGCGGCTAAGTGTACAGATCAGGCTTGAACACATGCTGTGACCTTTGACAGGAAAGTAAGACTAACGGTGATAATGATACAGGATGGATTCGGTTATCAGCAGTTATGTAGTCTAATGTCAGGAGGGGAAAGTGACACTAAACGCTGCCTAGCCTCCTACTGCAGGCGGAGGGGCTGCCTTCTTCTGGTTGGTAGACTTTATACATCTCTAAGGGAGGGTTTACTGGGTACCCTACTACAGCAGTGCTTCTCAAAGTGGAGTCCGGAGACCTCCAGGGGTCCTTGTAGGGGTTCCAGGGGGTCCCCAGGAAAAGTTGTTAACCCATTTAGACCGATTCTAAGAACGCCTTCTAAATTCTCCTGACCTAAGTTTTCTGAACCACTTCAAATCTTTATTCAAAAATGTATATATTTTAATAATGTTGCTATATATTGCAACAACTGCAATGACACAGAGGTGTTCCCGGCTTGAAAGGTGTAACAACATAATGTGTAACAGGTCTAAATAGGTTAATATAGCATAAAATAATCTCACAATATGACTTGACTGTAAATATGGTGTAGAACTGGTGTAGAACCGTTCAGTCAGACTGAAAGCAAAAAGGCCACTCCATGTGTCTGTGACTTGAAATACAAGCAGCAATACAAGTTTGCCTATAGCCTCGACTCAACTGCCTTTAGATTAAATTACATTACAGAAAGCCAGCAGGAGCATTTTTCCAACCACCTTGGTCTCTTTCAACTTGCCCCCATACCCCCAGTCTCAGCATGCAGGCAGGGCAGATCATGGATGGATGCCAGGGCAGGCAAACTCTTCCCAGAACACCTTCAACATAATTTCATGCGTTTTTCACCATTACAGACATGTGCACAGATGCTTTCAATGCTTTCAATACGCTCCCATGTTAGTCATTAAGCGTTATGTGTGCAGTATGTAAGCTGATGGCTTTCTTCACAGATCTGTACAGTAGTAACTGCTTCACTGTGTCGCGGCGGTGTTACCGTTGCATATCGTCTCTGTCGCGTGGAAACCTCATATGTCCAATACTGTTACTTTTCAGGATTCAAATTCAAAAATAGCAAAAGCAGCAGATCTACAAGCTCAAAACGCGGCGCGAAGCGACGCGTTTTGGGCTTGTAGATCTGCTACTTTTGATACTTTTGTGTGACGCTGTAGTATGATCAAGTAGGGCATTAATTTACAGGGGAAAAAAACACAGATAAGTGTCAGCGGTGAGGCTGGGTGAATGCAATGTTTTGTTTAGTTTTTACAGAAAATTGTCACGTTAAAAAAAAATAGGCTACACTACAAAATGATGGATACGCGAGGGAACATGCAGAGAAGAATAGGTGCAGTGTGGTGCACCTCAATCCATCAGTAAAACCAAACCACCCAGCGTGGTGCCGCACCTCACACAGCCAGGGGACCGACCGGTGCCAGTAAAGTTCCATCATTCACGTCACACGGCCACAAACACAAGCAGCCAGTCAGGCCCCGTTACATCACACAGCTTGCAGCCTAACGCCGTCACTGGGTCACGCTGGATTTCCCCCAGTGACGCCTGGCACCGTCACCAATTCATGTGACCTGCCTGAGTGCCCGTCACCAGTTCCGCTCTCCAGATAAGGACTAAAATATGTAAAAATGTCATACTAGCGCACTACGTCCTTATCTAGACCTGTATTTGTACTGGGGAGCTCCTACTGGCCAACCACAGGAGAGTGTACAAGTCAGTCATCTCCCAGACAGTGGCCTAAAGTAGGAGAACATTTAGGCCTGTCACACAATTATTACATAATTGCCTGATCGCAATTATATGAGATAATAATTTTTGCACATAATCGGCATAATCGTTCATGTTGAAAAATGGCGATACATGTTCAAACATGTTCATAAAATATCGGAAATAGGCGACCGACAAGCTCAAAACGCGCCGCAGGAGCTTTTGTTTATGAAGGCTAAAAGCCAGCCAGAAATGAAATTTGTATTAATATGTCCCAATGTTCAATGCCAAAAGCACAATTAAAGTGTTAATCGCAACAGCCGCTAGAGACCATAACTGTAGTGGACAGATCCCAGTGGCCTTACAGCATTGGTTCCAGGGACCCCCAGGGGTCCTTGGGGGGGCTTCCAGGGGGTCCCCAGCAAAAGTAGTTAATACGGCATCACATTCATTTTAACGAGTGTATCCATTGATATGTTGTTGGCTATTCAAAAATAGCAGATCTACAAGCTCACAGTGCGTCACTTTGTGCCGTGCTGTGAGCTTGTACATCTGCATCGTAATGTCAAGATTCTTGAAAAATATCTAAAGTGTTTGGAAACTTTTGAATAGTTTTGAATGTCTTAAACATAAATCTTCTCTTCCGGGGGGTCCCTGGCACAAAACATTTTCAGACAGGGGTCCAAGGCCACATACATAATCAATTTGGGGGTCCTTGGCACGAAAAGGTTTCAGAACCAATGGCCTACAGTGACACAAATGCATTAATGCAAAGCAGGGTGGTGCCTCCATCGTTGTGCTCAGGTTGGTCAAACGTCCCTTGGTAAACACTTACAGCTCCATGAATAGTTCTGTAATCAGCTCTCTGCTGGCTCAATCATCATGCTTCCCAAACAAGGCCTCTCCGGTTGAAAAGAAAAATAATCTGAGCCCCACTCAAAACTCAACCGTGTATACTTTTGTCTGTGTGCTATATTCACAAGCTGTCAGCAAGACGTGTGACTTTTAGGCAATTAAGACATGGGCGTACCTCTAGAATAAGACACTGTGCTTCCATCTCTACACCAAGGGTTCCCAAACAGTGGATTGGGACCCATGTTTGGGTCTTGGACCCATTTTTATGGGTCGGAATTAAATCTCCTTTTTTCTTACATTTAAAAAATAAATGTATATATATATTATTTACAAAGATTTTTTAAAGTTTAATTAACAAACAATTCAGTATTTCATAAATAAAATAAAAAAATGTCCACAAATAAATAAAAGCGTTTAAGAAGAAGTGAAAATAGCAGATCTACAGTGCGGTGTGAAGCGACACATTGTGAGCTTGTAGATCTGCCATTTTCACTAGGTTGGGTCCCGGGCAAACGTCTAATTTCTCTTTTTGGTCTTGATCTAAATTTAAAAAGTTGGGAACCACTGCTTGGCAATTAGACCTGGGCATAACTCTCAAATTAGACACTGTGCCTTCCTCTCTAACACCGCTGAATGGACAGGATCACAGAGATGTGATTTATGAGGAACACAAGTGGTCAAAGTCGTGGCTCTCAAAAGAACTGCTGACATGCAGGTCAGGAGGAGGAGTAAAAAGAAAACAAGTTACAAAAACATTCATGCGCAAAGAACTCGGGACACACAAACATGTCCCAACTACCCAAATAAGAGTAGCTGACGCTCATTCCAGAGTCATGAAACTTTACCCGACGGTTAATTGTCACACAAATGATTGCAATTAACGATTCAATTGTTTTTGGCATTGAATATTGGAACACAATTACATTTCCGTTAGGGCTTTGTAAACAAAACATTGCACAGGGCAGATATGACATTTAATATTGTATACTATCAAACGTTCATGGTGATGCCAATTATGCCGATATATCCATCTCAAATATTTGCGAATAGGCAATTATGTAATAATTGTGACAGGACCCCAAAGTGCTCCGACATGATGAATGAAATGTTGGCCAACATCATGTTCTGATGGAGGGTCAACATTAGCAGGTCACTCTGCCCACATGCACTGACCCTTCACTACTCAGGTCTGTACACACACACACACACACACACACACAAGTCACAAGCCTGTGGCTTAGCAAATAAACAGTCACACACAAACACACGTGCGCGTGTGGGTGCGTGGTGCATACAGTACATGCACAAACAGAGACACACACAAACAGCCATGTAGAACACATAATCAGGGCAATAGCAGGCTTGCAGTGGCTGCTCTCTCCCGTCCCTTTGGCAGGCAGACAGTGGAGGGAGAAGAAACTGCTATTTCTGCCATTAAAAGCTCAAACAAAACAATACAAAACAGGGACAAGCCTGAGTGTAGCCAGCAGAAAAATAGGGATGCACTGATGTGAAATTGTTGGCCGTTATCGATAATCAATATCAACATATTTACAGATGTTATTATCTAGATAAAAAAGTACAAATTTAGTCCTTTCTGGAAGACGCAGGTAAGCACTGAATTTGAAAAAGCAATGCCTCTTTATTCCAAAACTAGGTGACACACGATATTGAAATGTTGGCCCATATATATCAACTTAAATGTAGTATTGAAATATTCCTCAGAAAACACTGATAGAATCTATAGCCTTCATCTTCACAAAAGGCCTTTTCAGCTTCACATTCAAACATAAATATTATAAAATATCTGCTAAAACCAATATATTATTTATATGTCGGTTCGATACCGATATTGCATTTGTAGGCTGATATTGCAGATACCGATATAATGACCGATACATCATATATATATCGTGCAAAACCAGGAGCTACTGACAGTGAGTGGATGTCATTAGGATTACCATGCTGTGTGTGTGTGTGTGTGTGTGTGTGTGTGTGTGTGTGTGTGTGTGTGTGTGTGTGTGTGTGTGTGTGTGTGTGTGTGTGTGTGTGTGTGTACGTTTGCCTAACATGTAAAGAGGTGACTGGGTTTCACCTCTATGCTTTCTCAGGTCACTGAAACCCAACCCAGAAGGAGGGCAATGCCTAATTAATGCTTTATGTTTAATTCATGATTATTTATGGCAACAAAGCATAAATTAGGCGTAAAAAAGGTCACAGAGGATTCAATCCCCGGGCAGAGCCGGTGAAACCCTAGCCTGGGAAAAGTAAACATACAGTACACAACCATCTCTACCTACAGTGCAATGCACCCTTGAGCAAGGCACTTTGCAGTGTGTTTAACACATTGAATGCCAAAAACGGTCCGGACCGTTTTTGAGGGTCCAAACGAGAAGTGCCGAAAACGGTCCGGACCGTTTTTGACCCAATTCTATTTTTATACGAGTGGCCCACGTGGGGCGCTAAAACGAAACTTTGACATCACCCAAGGAGTTTCTGAGAAGAAGAGGCTGGATGAGGCTCCATGTCAAAAATCCTTCCGGTCGGCGTTTTCAATGTTATCTCCTTGACTAAAAGCTTAATATCTCCATTTCTTTTTAATGTGGTGGAAACGAGCCGTTTCCGATCGGCGATCACGCTGCAATGGAGGATCGCGTTGGAAATATTATTGTTCCAGGCGTTAGTCGGGACCCTCCGCCGTCTCGCACGCACGCTTTGTTTACATGCACTTCCGCGTCGGGGCTTCTGCATCACGAAACGTATAACGCAAGTGGATGGAAGAAATGCAGGCACTCAACGTATAATATTTTAATAAACCTCTGGCACCCAATGTGTTAACTCATTGGTTCTCAAAGTGGGGTCCGGGGACCCCCAGGGGTCCTTGGGGGGGTACCAGGGGGTCCCCAGCAAAATTTGTTAATATAGCGCCACAATCATCTTAACCACTTTAACCATATTTTATACTTTGGCTATTCAAAAATAGCAGATATACAAGCTCACTTCGTGCCGCACTATGAGCTTGTAGATCTGCTATTTTTTGAAAAATCTTTAAAGCAAAAATTTAAAGCAAAACATTTCTGAAAGCAAATCTTTGTTTCTGGAGGTCCCTGACAAAATATTTCTTAGATGATGGGGGTCCGCAGCCAAATACATAATAAAGTTTGAGAAATACTGGTTTAACGTTTACAAATGTTTGTGTGGGGTGGCAGTAGCTAAGGAGGTAGAACGGACAACTGGAACGTTCCTGGTTCAATCACCAGCTCCTCCTAGGATCGTGTCCAAAACACTGAACCCCTTAACAGCTCTGGGATGAGCAACGAAACGGTACACCGTTATTGCTCCCACGGGGAAAATTCAGTTTCAGGCTGCTCAGATGGTCATGATGAGTGCATAGGGAGGGAGAGGAGGGAGGGTATTGTGGGTTAAGTGTCTTGCTCAGGGACACTTTGACACATAACCCTGGAGCGGACCGAGGGGAGAACCTGCGACCTGCCTGTTCCCAGAAGGCCTCTCTGTCTCCAGCTCTACCCGCTCAGCCACAGCAGCCAAGGTTTGGTGCCTTACAGAGGCTGCCTCCGCTGGCAGTGTTTGTATATGTGTGTGACTGTAACGCACATTCTAAAGCAGTGCTATTAACATTAGCAACGGTGAACGGACTGGCCACCTTAGTAGAAGAACGTCTGTGTGCTTCCTAATCAGTGGGTCGAGACCCATTTTTGGGCCACGGCCCATTGCGTGCAAATATCCCCCTTTTCACATTTAAATTAATTAATTAATTTACATTTTGGGGTCTCGGAAAGACACCCAATTTGTCTTTTGGGTCTCAAGCTAAAAACTTTGGGAACCACTGCCCTAAAGATCTGGGGGTAAAATAGAGTCCTTTTCTTAACACATTGACCGCCAGAGGTTAATCTCATAATGTACTCACCAGTGCCAACGTTTTATTGTTGTTTTTTGTTTTTTTCACGTCGCCATAGACCTCGTTAAAATCCTTAAGATTGAGCTCTGCACTGTTTGTAAACATCGCGGAGATCTCCCTGCGTCTACCAGTCCAAACCACGTGTCAAACGGAGCCGCCATGTTGTAGTTAGAACGGTTTATGTTAAACAGTGATCAGCGAGGAGAAAAACTACAATCGAAGAAAATGGCGTTTCAGTGTGCGCTTTAGAATGAAGGCCTACGGGATCGGCAAAACGTGATCCTGAATAATTCCATTTCCGGTGGTGTTACAATGAAATGTGCCGTACTAGAAAATTGAAAAAAGTTTTTCTTTTCGAAAAAAAGGAAAAAGCACCACAGCCCGTAGGCTACGGGATCGGCGCTTTACAGTTGGATTTATCGGCCCGTAGGCTACGGGCCTGGCGGTTAGAGTGTTAAGGGCCCTGGTTGAAAAAATGGATCCTCTTACACATACAGCACAGCTGACTATAAAAGTTGGAATCTGCTGTACGGTAAGTGGATGTGTGTCATTGACATTAGCATGTCATTGGGTCCACCGCAGTTTGTGGAATAAACTATAAATAAAAATGAACACACACTTGTGATTGCTTTTCAGTGCAATCACCTACCTGCAGGTATTTATGTCTACCACAAGCAGTCCCTTATTCTATAGAAATAATATTGAATATGATTTTTTTTTTTTTAAGGTTTCATAACACAGTGGGTGTGGTAAAGTATGCAGGGTTCCCTGACAGTCCAGCATTGTGAGCTGATATGCTCCTACACAGGCTTACAATATATATGGCATCAATACAGACAGCATAATTACCAGGGTTCCCACACATTTTTAACAAACTTTTCCATAACTTTTCCAAAAGTATTTCATCCCATTTACAGGCCTATAGCAATCATATGGTGCAATAATGAGGCTCTTACTCCAGTGTGCTATCACTGCTCAGACAAACTTGAGCGAAGGTGTCACGTGACAAAAAGAACAGATCTACAAACAAGCTAAAAATGGATCACGTTGTTAGCTTGTAGATCTATTCTTTTTGTCACATGACGTCCTGTATACATTAGGCCACACGTATTTCACGTAATGTTAGACATGTTTTGGGACATGTTTTTTATGAACAGAATCAATAGCCAAAAACTATGGTTAACCAAACGTTTTCCAAAGAATTTGATTAATTCCAAACCTTTTCCAGGCCTGGAAAATTGTTTTTCTAATTTCAAAATATTTCCAGGAATTTCATGACCGTGGGAACCTTGAATTACTAACAGGATGACTAGAGACTTTAGCCATGGCTAAGCTAGCACAACTAATTGAAAAGCCATTGAAACTACAGCACCATAACCTCTGCAACCAACTACGAGGTTGACTAACGTAATTTCTAGATAAATTACAGTAATGCATTATGTTTATTGGTGCTGTGCTAAATCCAACTGCACTCGGGGTTAGTATATTCAAATTGAGTAAAACAATGCCTATAACATATCACGCTGCCTTTAGCCTAATAAATACAGACAGCGCACATTTATAACACAATAGCCTGATTGCAATTATTTGAGATAATTACAGCTTACATCAGATCTAAAAGCTCACATCTACAAGGTCAAAACGTGTTGTGAGCTTGAAGATCGGCTATTTCCGCAATGTTTAAAAAATATTTTGAAAGTAAAATTATTAAATGTCAGTCATTTCTTTGTATATTTAAGATATTTGTCATATCTGCCCTGTGAAATGTGTGTTTACAAAGCTTAAAAGGCAATGCCAAAAACACAATTAAATTGTTTAATCGCAATTGTTTGATCGACGATCAATAGTCAAGTAAAGGTTCATGATTGTGACAGCCCTGCACAGACATTTTTATTCATGTTTATTTACCATGTGATATTTGTCTGTTGGATGTAAATTATGGTAAGTTTTGGGATTATTATCATAAATTCCCATCTGGCAGGTAAATTCTGGAGGCTAGCAGTTTGTTTGTGTATTACTCCTATCTTCTGATAGCTCACTTGTCATCACACACACACACACACACACACACACACACACACACACACACACACACACGGTGCTGTTTTATGGACAGACACAGGAGCAGCTGCAAATTGAGAAGTGACAGCCTGCTGGTTACATTTATTTCATTTAGGGAGCCTGACCCAATGTTCCTGTATTAGAGCGGCTTCACCACTAAACAGTGCTGTGTGATGTGTGGCTTAGTTCAGTGCCTCTCAACTTTTTCATGCCAAGGACCCATAAATTGATATGTATTTGGCCATGGAAACAAGCCCCAAAAAAAACCCCGCAACCACCAATATTTACAAGCGACTTTACTGAAAGAAAACAAGCCCAAAGTCGCTTATAATAAGTGGACTTGGCAACACTGGCATTAAGACTTTCTTTTCCTTTTAAGCCATCTTTGAAATAAACTTATTTCATTGTTCTCTCCATTAAGCCTGATTATAGCGAATGAAACATCAACACGAGGTCTATATAAAAAGCCTATTAGGATAATAGCGTTCAGTTCCATCACCAGCTACCTACAACTGCAGATATGATTTATTGGAGGAGCAGGAAAGAGACTTACGACTATGATATTGTTGCTGTCGGGCAGAAACCCCTTATCTCCATATTTTAACTTTTTACTACCTACTTGATGATATCAACGCGTCACACAAAAATAGCAGATCAACAAGCTTTCGAGCTTGCAGATCTGCTATTTTGGCTATTTCTTTTATTTGAATCCTGAAAAGTTTTGAGGTTTCCACCCGACAGAGACAATATAACAAACCATGTGAAAATGCTTTCCTTTGTTCTCCCCAATTGTATACACAACACAGATGTTACGTTTCAGAAACACGGAAAATGTCAAAGTGTTTATAAGTTCTGCCATTGTTGGCAAGTATTCGGTTTCTGTGTTTGTTTGCAGAATTCTGTGTTAAGCGCCTTATGGCACGTATTACCTGCCATTATTAGCTAAATATACTGAACCCAATTACTTGAATACTCTCTCCTCTACCTACACACTGCAAAAAATCATCTTACATTTCCCTACCTTATGGCCAACGATGCATATTAATCACCATAGTCTCTAGAGAAGGTTATTTCGAGCACAAATATGATTTGATATTCACTGGGAATTATTCCAGTCATTTGAACAGCTGTGGTGCTTTGGGCAATAATTCCATCTGTTGCTGTTTGGGTCCAAGTTATACAAAGTTGAGGTTCTAATGTTAAAGTAATATTTTCAACGATTAGGCCTAAATCGTCATTACTCCTAAAGCATCTGGACTACACTTAGTTCAGTTGTAGAAAACATTAAGGCAAAATTACAATGTTTATACACATTAGTTCTGTTTAGTTGTAGAAAACATTAAGTCTAAAATGACAATGTTTCTACATAGTTTGCAGTGGTGCTCATTTCCTTGCTGTGCTGTGGTGGCACCATAGCAATCATGCACTTTAGTGATGATTCAATGCTTGTCTGAATGAGCTGGAATCCATAACACAATCTAATTAAACTGTTGAACACAAAAATCCTATAACACCTATAAGGGTATAATAAAGTGGTGGTCAAACACTGTAGATCGGGACCACAATACTTTTTTAGGGGGGGGGGCATATTATTTGCTTAATATGCAAAATTGCTTTATCACTCAACAGTTAACAAACCAAAATAAAGTATAAGTGTATTCAGGGTATCTGCACATTTCTAAAGTGACAATTTAACGACTTTTAAGACATTTTTAATACCTCCAAATAAAAACTATTAGACCATTACTGTGTCGAAAGTTATCAACAAACTATACTATAAAAGATGGCCAAACATTTGCCAAATATTACATAAGAGGCGAAAACAAATAAAGGTAATAGCCGATCTACGTTGCGAGGCGTTGTGACTTTGTAGATCGGCTACCGAGGCAACATTTAGTGCGCCAACTCATACAATTCCAAGTGCTTGTCAGTGTGTGGGGGTCCCCAGTTCAGATTTATTTTTAAAAAATGGGGGGGGGGGGGGGTTAGTATGTTTAAACATACTAAAACTTGCCATAGGGCGACCGTTAGCTCCAAACGCCACTGTGTAGTACGTATGAGACGATGATCATTCATCAAGATTTAAAAAAAAAAAATCACAATAATCATATCCAGAGATTGACTTTATTTGTTTGCTGCCCTCTACCCCTTTTTCTCCTTGATTGGATTCCTTCCCATACTCGTCACTGCTGTTGTATCCTACCATCAAAATTACTTTAACCCTGAAATACATCGGCCATGTGAAAATAGCCGATCTACAAGCTCACAACATGTCACAAATTCAATGTGACACTTTGAGCTTGTAGATCTGCTAGCCTATTTTCATACAATTTTGAGGAAAAAAAAGATTTTTGATTTTAACAACACAAATTGTGTATAAGAGTCCCTCCCTGGGCACAAAATATTTTTATTTTATTATTTTGGGGGCTTGTTTTCATAGACCTGGTTGGTTGCTCGTATCTCACAAAACCTGGCAACACTGATAGTGATGTTTATGAAGGCACGGCCGCTACATGAACCATGTGATTGTGTTGTGGTCACGGCAAGATCAAAAAGAGTGTCATAACCGTCGGTTTCAATGGTCTGACCTACCCGCTTCTCCCATTGAGGCATCCAGTTTATTTTGCCAAGGCGTTCTAGGTGTGGCGACTGTGAGGTGAGGTATTTGAGCTCATGACACCGTGAGAGAGCTCAGTGACTGATTGAATGGGCGGGGAGGCGGTGACACTAGTGTCACAATGTTGAGCGCACTCAATGCCGTGGGCAATATTTGTAGAGTCATAACTGTGATCTACACTCCCATTCATTCATTGTACCAGTCAGGTCTGCACGCTGCTCTATTCCCTTTGCACTGAAGTCCTGCCACCACCACGCGCCGGTGTGTGTGCGCTCGTCCGATTACACAACCCATCAATATGTCTCTGCACCAATGTCACACACTCATCTACATGACAAATATGGTGATTCTCATTCTAACGCCTGATTTATTACCTCAAATAGCCGACCTCGCAACGCGTCGCTTGAGCTTGTAGATCGGCAATTTTTCAGCCGTACAACGAAGTGTAAAATCGGGCTTCAGGCAGCCTTTCCAAAATGCAGCACGCTCGCTCACACAGGTGTGACACCCAGAACATGGCCATGCATGCGTTACCTTCACTCTCTTTCACAAGGCAAAAAAAAGCACCCATCCACCAGCCCTCCCATGCACGTGTGTGCGTGCCATGCAGAATGCGACTCTGCAGCTATAGGCGACCTGGCTGACAGTATCCGTCACGCTCAGTCACTGCGATAAAGACTGCAACGTGAACACACCCTGCTGTGCTCCACACACACACACACACACACCCACACACACTGTAGGGTCTGCAGTGGACACACGCCTTAAGCCTGCAACAATGGAGCATCAGGGAGGGAGGGAGGGGGGGAGGGCACACACACACACGCATGTCCAGGAGAGGCTCCACTCCTCTCGTCTGGCTGGCACTGGGCCTGAGGAAATACTCGCATGGAGCAACACACAGAGCGCACACACGAGAGGCTTTTTCATTCATGTTTGTCAATTGATATTTGTCCGTGTGTGATGTATATTATGGTCGTTTTCTTAGGTTATTTAACATAAACATACTGTACCCTCCATCTGTGAATCAGGTTCCACTTTATGGGGTAATAAAGATTTCAGAATTGCAATTCAGTGGACCAAACAGTAGAGGGGTTGGCAGTGACAGGGACTATAAACATGGAGGGGAGTTGCAACAACTAAACTGGGGAGAGAAAAAAGGGAGGAAAAAAATTAGATTCAGGAAATTGCAACTGGCGACAGGTCAAATGCAGGTACAAAAGATGGTGGCTTTTGTTGGCTGTTAAGGCATTGGTTCGCAAAGTGAGGTACGGGGACCCCCAGGGGTCCTTGGGGGGACCCCAGTAAAAGTAGTTAACATGGCATCACAATAATTTCAGCCACATTATCCATTTATATGTTGGCCATTCAAAAATGGCAGATGCACAAGCTCACAGCGTGGCACTAAGTGACACGCTGTGAGCTTGTAGATCTGCGGTTTAAAAGAATGTGAATAATGTTATAATACCAAATACATATCAATTTGGGTGGCCCTTCACATGAAAAAGTTTGAAAACCACTGTGTTAAGGATCTTCACTCTGCTGGCAGTAAGGATGTTGCGCCGGTGCAGCTACAGTGCTGCTCCTGCTAGTTGACATGGAAAATCCTCAACCTGCTGTGTGGGCCCGCCGTTAAGATATCGTAACTAAGTAGGCCCCCAAATAATTGGCAAAAACACTAAGATTTTGATAACATACCATTGACATTTTTTCAAAAATTATGTTATAAGAAATGTCATGGTATTGTTTTCTTAAAAACAAATTGTGATACCAATAAATTTAAGTAAACTACGTTAGTTGCACTGATTCAAACCAGAACACAATCAATAAAATAAACATGATCTGAAAAATGCACACGGCCCCCATCCCCACACACACACACTGTAACAATCAAAGGTGCCGTTTCATCGACAACACAGAGAAACCAGCTGCAAATTGATAAGGGACACCCTGTGCTGGCAAATACGAATTAGGAGTTAATTGCGCCTGCTTTCTGTGTGGAAACACTTTCTTCTCAGTGTGGTGGTGAAGCCCTGGAGAGGCTGATCAGTGAGTCAGTGTGTAGACAGCAGACAGCAGCAGGGTTCAGTCCACTGACTTTAGGTTTCATTTCTTCGCACAGAGCGCTGCCTGGAGCTCCACCATGGAGATCAGTTTCATTTCTGTGTTAAAGAAAACCTAACAACTAGGGACCGTCACCATCTGGACATGATGCATTGTCATACAACAATGTTTCCCAAACAGTGGTTCTGGACCCATTTGTGGGTCAGGGACACATTTTGTTTTTTATTATTATTTTAAAAAAAAATCCCAAATCACCCCTTCCCATATAGTAGAGGCCCAAGGAGGCGTCCACGCGCACCGTCACTTTACTGTATCTATAGCTGTATGAGGCCACTGTATTGCATCAATAGCTGCATGCAATAACAACATTCTATCCAGTTACTAACAACAACAACAGCCTCTGTGCACATCTGCTTCCTGTTTAAGACAGGTTGGTCAGAGGGAGTAACATTAAAGAGTCCCGACTGTCTTTTCAACATTCAAGATTATATGATCCCATATCGTCGCTATCGGGCAGAAATCTCTTATCTCCATGCACCCTACTTGATCAAACCACAGCGTCGACACGAAAGCCTCAAAAGTAGCAGATCCACAAGCTCAAAACACGGCGCGAAGCGTCGCGTTTTGCGCTTGTAGATCTGCTACCTTTGAATTGGTATTCTGAAAAGTAACTGTTTTGAACATATAAGGTTTCCACCCAACAGAGACGATATACAATAAGGTACACAAGAGTCTCATCATTTGTGTTTTAGCTCCTCAACACTCTGCCACTTTTTCTGTCTCTTTCTCCCGCTTCCTTGTGGTCAGCTTCATTCACTACAACATTCCATCAGGTAGTAGGCTGTCTCCTGCTACAGACAGACCTGATGATGAAGGTCATGGTTAGGCATTACATAAAAAGCTGCTCCAACATCAAAAATGTGTGCTTGTTGTTATTAACCTAGAAAACGACGGGCAGTTTTGTATCGTTCCTAAAAAGCTGGCACGGTGGAGGAAACAGTTTTCCCCCTGCAGCAGAGACAAGTTTAATTTCAGCTTGTAACGAGAAGAGAGACAGACTGACAGACCGGCTACGTTAAATCAGTGGTTCTAAGTGGGGTCTGGTGAGGGGATCCCCAGCAAAATGTGTTAATACAGCATCCCAATAATTTGAACCAATTTATCCATTTACACGTTGGCTAGTCAAAAACTGCAGATCTACAAGATCAACAGGGTGGAGGGGGGGGGGACAGAAACGACAGCTCCCTCCTCCTCAGATGTAATTACAGGTGAGCCGTTGTGCCGCAGCAGGCCTGTGAGTCCACAGCCAGTAACACATGGACCCTTGGCACCACGGCTTATCGTATAATCTCTAATCTGCCACAGCCTATATCATACGGTTGTTATGTAATCCCCTACTACGTGGGCCCTGCCTCCCTCCCTCCCCACAGAAGCCGTGTCTCAGGCAGTGGCTACCAGTGGTAGAAAAAGTACTTAAATGTTTTTACTTAAGTAAAAGTATCAATACTGCAATGTATAAATACTCTGTTACAAGTAAAAGTCTGGAATTCTAAATTTACTTGCGTAAAAGTACAAAAGTATTGGTATGAAAATATACTTAAAGTACCAAAAGTAGAAAGTACTCATTATGCAGAATGTCCCATTTCACAAGTTTTCAAATGTATAAAATGTATAAAAATCGTTTGAAAATAGCAGATCTACAGCCTCACAATGCGTCTCATCGTGACGCATTGTGAGGCTGTAGATCGGCTATTTTCAAATGGCCGAAATGTATATAGGGCTGAAGTGGTTAATGTATGTTTTGTAATAATAATAGAAATCAACAAAGTAACTCGTAACAGTTTTCAAATAATTGTATTGGAGTAAAAGTAAAATATTTGCCTCTTGAAATGTAGTGGAGTAGTAGTAAAAGTACTGAAAATTGGAAATACTCAAGTAAAGTAAAAGAAATACCTCATAATTGTACTTAAGTACAGTACTTGAGTAAATGTACTTAGTTACTGTGGCTAGTTACTGTGGCTACTACAGTAAGCCAGGCTTGTGGTGCTGGAAAGGAGGACAGGCTTGTGTGGGAAGCCAGCCAGTCAGGGGGGGGGGGGGGAGATGACAGGCAAAGCCCAGGCTGAGAGCTATTATATGGAAGGAAGGACCATGAGCTAATATACTAGGGGCTGGAGGAGGAGAGAGGAGAGTTGCCAGATTGTTTGAGAGAAACAAGCAGAGAGGTCTACGAAAAACAAGCCCAAAAAGAAGCGACTAGTTCGCATGATCACACACAAAACATTTTAACTACACAAATCTTGTATTGCGGTCCCCGTCCCAATATATTTTCAGATGGGGGGTGAAATACATATTAATTTTGGGGGTCCTTGACATGAAAATGTTTGAGAACAGCTTTAGACATCAAGCCCAAATACAGTAGTAAGCAACTACACTTCAGAAACACGCCCCCCAAAAAAACAGCAACGACCAATATTTACAAGTGACTTTACAGAAAACAAGCCCTAAGTCGGTTATAGTACGCAGACATGGCAACACTTGAGGGAGGAAGGAGGGGGGGGGGTGCTGGCTCGGGGTGAGAGAAAGAAAGAAGTGGGAGAGTGATAACAAGTGAGATAAATGATATACTGAGGGACACATAGCAAGACAGATACAGAGATAGACAGATAAAGGCAGAGATACAGAGAGCCAGGGGAATAGAATAGAAAAGAAATGCATGATGGAGAAAAATAAAAGGAAAAGACAGAGGAAAAAGAAAAAGAGAGAGCAGTGTTGCCATGTCTGCTTATAATAAGCGACTTTGGGCTTCTTTTTCTGTAAAGTTGCTCGTTGGTAGTTGCGGGTTGCTGTTTTTATGGGCTTGTTTCTAAAGTGTAGTTGCTTATTTTGGGCTTGCTTCCCATTTTCATGTCAATAATAATGGATTTTATGTATATGCACTTTACAATTGTGAAAATCTTAAAGTGCTACAATAAGCATTTGCGTAAGAAAAAGAATCATCACTCCACTTGTTTTTGTAGACCTAGTTGCTTTTTTCTCTCGCAAAATCCGGAGACAGAGAGAGAGAGAGAGAGAGAGAGTCGTGCAGAAGTGCCTTCATGTGTAGCAGGGCCATCTGCTAGGTAGGTTAGTGAGAAAACTAGGTTACTGTCGCATGGGCCTGCTGAGAGACTCCTAGGCCTACGATGCCGCTACCCTGCCGCACAAAAGGTGCACATGGATTAAAGCTAAAATAAAAAGCTCAAGACTGAACTTTTTTGACTGAAAGTCAAAGTCCTATTATGCGACTTGTGAAACAAGTGTGAATTCTTAACACAATGTGCAAATGCTTTAAAGGATTTAGAAGACACGTGTAGAATCCCCAGAAGCAAAGATTTGAGTTACAAATGTTCACATATTTTCAAGACTTTTCAAACATAGCAGATCTACGAGCTCATAGCGGCATGAGCTTGTATATCTGCGATTTTTGAAAAGCCATTTGTGTCTAAAATGACACAAATGCCTTACTGGATTGAATGGGTAATAAGGAGGCTGGGCCCTGGCCCTGCCTATAATAGTGAGGTGCTAGTCACAACAACAGTCACACGTTATACAAGATGAATGCACCGCAAATAGTCCCAATGCAAACACAATCCTGTTCAATGAGTCAACCTGGAGCCAGCTGTCTTCATCAGGAGTAAGGACATGAAGATGAATGTATTCATACTAGGGGTGTGCCGATACACTAATTTCACCAAACGATACGATATTTGGCTCACAACTTCGATATTTATAAGAGATCACACTTTTGCCCTACGTTGAAGTATTTATAAAAGATCACACTTTTGCCCTACGTTGAAGTATTTATAAAAGATCACACTTTTGCCCTACGTTGAAGTATTTATAAAATATCACACTTTTGCACTACGTTGAAGTATTTATAAAAGATCACACTTTTGCACTACGTTGAAGTATTTTTAAAAGATCACACTTTTGCACTACGTTGAAGTATTTTTAAAAGATCACACGTTTGCACTACGTTGAAGTATTTATAAAGGATCACACTTTTGCAGACGTTGAAGTATTTATAAAAGATCACACTTTTGCACTACGTTGAAGTATTTATAAAAGATCACACTTTTGCACTACGTTGAAGTATTTATAAAAGATTACTTTTGCACTACGTTGAAGTATTTATAAAGATCACACCTTTCCATTTGACCAAAGGACAGACTATCCACACGCTAGACATGCCCTCAAGCAGCCAGTTTGACAATGCAGCCGTCTCAATTGTCCTGTATACTAGTGTGCGGCTTTGCCACTGAACACCACTCTGTGACGTGTGCAGCTTCGTTCACAATCTACACACACACACAGTAACTTACTCAATCGAAAGCTAAAGGCTGAACAGGGAGGCCACGTGCTTTATAGAAGAAAAAAAAATCTTGTCATGTTATAGCACTACTGTCCTATATGTAAATTGCTGGTGATCCTGGGTTAATCATTATGTTGGGCCGTCACTGTGACTGCAGTAGCTGCACATGGCAGTCCTCAAATTCAAGCCTCGTACACGGAAATAGTGTTTCAGAGTTCTTACTAAAAGGGTCACTCTGTTGAACCCAGTGAACCTGCTCGCTTAAAAAGGCCCCTTGGTCGAACAGAAGCCGTCTATAAATACTGCAGTCCGTCCGGGCGAAGGACAGAAATAAAACGGTGTGCAGTAGCAGCTAGCAGGCATGCAGGCCCGGTGTTCCAGAGCGCTGCTGTCCCAAAACACAGGCACCTTCACACCCGCGTCATCTGTGAGGCATCCCCATTCACTACCACGGCACTTTTCACACACTCTGGCTGGCTTTTGCCACAACAAACAGCTGTATTATGGGTCAATATAACCTACGGTATTGTTGGCGTAATGGTAGCTCATGCATGTGCATTACTACGAACCTAGGTTGTACTGCTTAACGTAAATTGACTAGTTCATACCTGCATAATCCGCATTCATTGCCATCCATCCGGGGCCGGGCTATTGGGCCGCGACTACAATAGATCCCATAGCCTGTGTGGTTATGATCTTGTGGGTCTGCTAGTTTCACCAAATGTTCGCCTGTTTTCGCAGAATGTTCGCCTATTATGTCATGCCCAAAAAGGGACGCTACGCATGCGGCTGAATTTGGGAAAGGTGAAAAGTCAACTTTCTCTCTCCCTGCATATGCCAACGGTCAATGCCCATTTGCCAAGTTCAGATCGATGTGGTCAACCCACTGAGGAGAGAAACGGATGGGTATGGACAGACAAAGTTCATTTTAAAGCAGGATGTGTCTTTTTAAGATGGTAGTTTGAGTACCTAATCTCTATATCTAACATATATTGTTATGACAATATGTTCAACAGTATAATTTAAACTACTGTATGTTGTACATGGGTTTTTCTTTCTTCGGGCCAATTTTTTTACGCAATAAAAGAGGGCACGGGGGTGTGTAGTGTCAGGTGACATTGTTGTCTTTACGGCTACCAGGAGTGGGTTCAGCCTGACATCATGGAGGGGTGGGGGGGGGGGGGGGGTGAGGGTGGAGGGTACACAGTACACACTGTCCTTTTTTTAAAAAAAGGAGGTCAACCGCAAACTGAGCGTGAGGTGTCAATGTCTCTCAGATGTCCAATCCATTAATATTTCATCAATGAACTGGAGGGTGGGCAACCCTATCTACACATCACTGCTGGCAGGCTGGCACACTTGGCACAATTATGTTTTGGACAAAAATGCAGGAGAAATAAACAGATTTTTTTCCCATGTACAGTCGTTAACTGCCTGTGTGTACAGCTCAAGAGGTCATAATTTAATCACTATACAAAAAACTAATTACTGCCACTAGTACTCCATTTTGATGTTTGAAACTGGCAATATAAAGTTAACTCTTTGACTGCCAGAGTATTTTCATAAAGTACTCCCCCAGTGCCAGCAATTTTCGTGTTTTTTTATTTTTATATTTTTCTCATGAAAATAATTTAAGGACACATAATTTAAAGACCCAGCACAAATCCGCCACTAGAGAGCAGCACATGACAGCGTGATCAGGTCGTTGGGTCTCTCTCACCCTTCTTGATAGATTAGACAGGGAAAAACATGAAAACGGATGTGACGTCGTCCCAGATTGTTTTGATCGGCAAAAATTACGATGTGATACACGACGGCGATGACTGATCGTCACCCAGACCATAGATTATAGAAGAGAACCTGTCCGTTTGTCCGTTATACCGTGTGAAAAATCGTTTATTTACCTATTTTGGACGAAAATGACTGGGGAAAAAAATCAAAAACCGGAAACAGAATCCAGGTCATGAAACCGGATGCAGATGTCCGTGAAGTAAGTGGAACTCGAGAATAACATTGAATATTAAGCAGCATAGCGCAATCAGAGATTAAACAATGAACGCGCGTCCAGCGCGTCGAACGCGTCGACGGCCAACTGGACAAAGTAGCACTTGACGCGTTATCGCGTCGTCCGCAGTCAAAGAGTTAACAGTACATTATATGGCTTATATGGCTTTCCCCAGCTAACTGCACTCACCATTCCACTGCTTTTATTGATTTTATTACATAGTCTTACATAGCCTTTTCTTAAGTGTCTTTCCTAATAAAGTTGATTTTCTTTGGCTGTTTTCTCCTCCCCAGCATGTAAAGCGTCTTTGGGCACTTAGAAAAGTGCTATATCAATTTTAGATATTATTATTAACAACAGTACAGTACTTCAAACTTGACAATGGAGCCAGACCCATATATCAGTATGGTCCATATATCAGCCATTATTTGACTTTGTTTGACAACCTCGGCAATAATGCAGACAGCCGATGTGTCCTGATTTGTGTTTTTGGCATGTCATTATAGGCCATTCTCAAAGGTTTTCGTCAAACAATTTCAAAGGAATTTTCCTGGAATCTCCAAAACAGGATCGTTTTAACCCATTAAGACCTGAAGCCGATTCTAAAAATGTCTTTTAAATCCTAACAGTTTTATGAAAAACCTATGTTTCTATGTCAGTGGCTCTCAATCTTTTTCATGTCAAGGACCCCCAAAATGATATGTATTTGGCCGTGGACCCCCATCTCAAAATACATTGTTCCAGCCAGGGACCCCCAGAAGCAAAGATTTGAGTTAAAAAAAATTGCTTTAAAATAATATATATTCAAAGATTTGCACAAATTTCAAGATTTTTCAAAAATAGCAGATCTACAAGCTCGTATCGCGGCACTCTGTGCCGCGCTATGAGCTTGTAGATCTGCTATTTATTTTATTTTTTAAATTTTGTATTTGAGTTTTGACCATAGTCACTGAATTAGCGGTGCAATAGTTAATCAAACAAATTGATTTAATTTAAAAGGAAATTGATCATAATCAAATACATTTTAGAAAATAGCAGATCTATGAGCTCAACATGTCACGAGGCAACTCATTGTGAGCTCGCAGATCAGCTATTTAGTCAATTATAAAAAAAATATCAATTTGATTTTGTGTCGATATATACTGTATATAAAACATACTTCTTGATTATTCAATTAATTAAGTAATCAACAGAATAATTGCTAATAAAATAGTCAAGTTAAGTTGGCCTACACTGAATCCGTTCTTTTTCCCTTGATACAGAACAAGAAAACAGGTGCTAATAGCTGCCTGAAATGTTTATAATATTGCAGTTTAACAAATAAAACAAAACATCTCAATGTGATATTCCTGAATGCCTTAGCATAGAACACACTGGACAAAAGGACTCAAAGGACTCAAAACAACTCAAAGGACAATGAACGTAAAAGGAGCAATCCAAGAAATAAGATGACCATTGTGAATGCTATGTAGCTTTGCTGACTACATTGGTCTGGCCTCTGGAGGCTTGAGAAGGATTCCCATTGGTTCGGGGAGCGAGGGGGGGGGGGGGGTTGAACACATTCCTGTCTGGCAGCACATGGGAAGGCTAGGTTACAGAGAGACACTCACACGTGCTATTCAAAGAGCCTACAGTCCAAAGGGCCCAGCGTGCACTGCAGACAGACCTCATAGGTTTACACAGCTTGGCTGACAGCCAACAGAGAATGAGAGAGAGAGCGACAGAGAATAAACAGAGGCAGAGTGAGAGCAGAGAATGACAGTACTGGGAAAGACGGTAAAGGAGAGAAAGAGAGTGAAGGAGAGAGAGAGAGAGAGAGAGAGAGAGAGAGAGAGAGAGAGAGAGAGAGAGAGAAAATGCTAAACGAGAGTACACACACAGAGAGAGAGAGAGAGAGAGAGAGAGAGAGAGAGAGAGAGAAAGAGAGCCCTCAAAGTCTGCCAGAAGTTTAACTAACTGAACTCCGGCATCATGCCTATTCCGGGGGGTGGGATTCGCCAAAAATAGCAGATTTACAAGCTCAAAACGGGTTGCTACGCAACAGGTTTTGAGCTTGTAGATCGCCAATGTTTTGGTGTTTAGACATTTGGTGTGTAGATGGAAAAAAGTGGTCGAGAGTACGGTTGTAAGTTACTCAAGTCCATTTCTCTAAGACTTGAGGGTTTAACCACTTAAACCCCAGCATCCGTATTGTGGGGAAAGCTTTCGCAGGAAAATAGCAGATCGACAAGCTCATAACCGCCACAATAACAGAACATACACTAGTATAGAGCCCTGAGGCACTCCGGTCAACTATATAGGGTTTAAGTGATTTAAACCTAGTTGTAAGAACAGCGCTTGTGTCAGACATGTACTGTAAATGCGTGTGGCTGGCTGCTGTCAAGACGCTGGGTTAAAAAAAACATCTGGATTGGAGAGTCTGTGGGGTGCTGCCTTGCCAAAAGCCAGAAGAGAGAGAGAAAGAGCAGCCAGCCTCACACACACACACACACACACACACACACACACACACACACACGTGGCTCCGATGCAGTCAGACAGAGTTGTCACAAAAGTGCCATGACAGTCACTTCATGAAAGCCATGAGCCAGCAGCACCGCATGTCAGCCACACACGTTTCCTTATTCTCAGAGTGCTGCTGCTGGGACATTTCAATGCACTTCTTCTAGGCCAGAAGAACTACTGCTGCTCGTGGGCAACAACAGCAAAACGCTTTAAAGATACTTATGACGATTATGTTGATCAGATTATTGTCGCTGTCAGGCAGAAACCTTGTATCTCCATATTTCATTTTTTTTAAACATATTTTCGTAAATGAATACCCTACTTCAAGTGTCGCACAAAATGAGTGAAAATGCCAGATCTACAAGTTCACCACACACCGCATGGCGATGCGCTGTGAGCTGGTAGATCGGCTATTTTCACTAGATTAAAATGTTGATTTAAAAAAAAAAAGAACATGTCCAACATTTTGGAGGTTTCCACCGGACAGCAACGATATGGGGATAACATGGTGTTAAAAAAAACTACAATGAAAAATATGACACTTTTAAGTGAATCGACAAACCCGAAACCACTTGTGTCTGTCAAACCACTGTGTTTTTATCAGCTTCAGTCTTGGGAGTGGGACTAGACTACTGCAGATGTTATACAAAGTAACACGGCTATTTTAAATGAATTTTCACACCGGGAATCTATTAAAATCAAAAACAGGCATCCAAGTTTGGATCCACTTGGAAAGTGGATTTCTTTTTGGACGAGGATATCCAACCAGTAACTAGAGCCTCTATGAATAAACAGAACAAACCCACGGTTCAAAGGGAAAGGAATACGCCACACAGCTGTCATAACTTACAGTGACATTCTGTTCCCATATAGAGAAGAAAAGCTGAGGGGAAAAAATGCTTTGCATGACTGTAAACGAGGTGGAAGCACTCCCTTAGGAGCTCCACGTCTGATTGGACAGAGTCTGAATGACATCATAAAGAAGGAGCGCTGGTTTCTTTCCCAGATGGGCTGGGTTTGTTTTGAGGGGGGGGGCCTAGGTGCCGTGCAGCATGTCAACACTGGTTCTCTTCCACAGAGAGGAGGGCCTCCGCTTGCCTGTGTTTGGACCTTCTGGGCTGAGCCACTGTTATTCAAAAGAAGGGCCACAGGCTGCTCACACAAACACAGGACACGAATCAATCTCCATGGGCAGAAGACGGGGCCTCCCTCCACTGACAGCCAACCTCACAGGGCCAAGTTCACTTTCCCCAAGGAAAAGCTACTTTACTCTTTACTTCCTCTACTACCTTCGCCCTTTTCACTTCCTGCTGCAAAGGTTTTGTGTTCTAGTTCTGTAGAGAAAGAGCAAATGAAAGACTGGCCCTACGTGACTTGCCGTGAGCTCGAGTATAAACGATTTGTCGGTTTAATCGCGCTGGAAAGGAAAATACATTTGGATGTTAATCACTTTCCCATTAGCTTCCCTCTCCCAGCATGTGTCTCAGATAACAAGGCAGTGAAACGTTCCTCGTACTGAGCCCGAGATAAAAAACAAGTGAAAAATACTTTCAAGAACAGCGGGCTGTGAGTTCCCATGGACGTATTGGATAAATGGATAGAAGAGTCAGTATAGAAAAGTAAGTATCAGTATCGTAAAGTCAGTAAAGCAGTAAAGCAAAGTTGCTGTGCCGACTGCTGAGCATGAATAGCTGGTACTAGTGAGCTTCACAAGTATCAAGGGGAAAGACAGAAGTCCCCCACTAGTTAAGGCTAACTGATCAGGGCTGTATGTGCTTCAAGTTGTGGTATTAGAGGACATAATCACTGAGGAATGTCCTTATGCAAACAGAGGCCTTCAATATTACTATAAATGAGGATAAGCCAAGACTAGTAAGCTCTCTAGGCTCAGTACGCTGCTTGCCTGCACATGTTAGGCAGAAAGGGTGTGCAAATAAATTATAAAAATAAATCTACACATCAACAGCTAAAGGGCATTTAAACCAAGCCCCACCCATCCTGGAGATACAGTATCATGAGGATTATATTGGCAAGGTGGTGTGGTGGGTGGGAAAAAAAGGCCCCCATAAACCAGCGACAAGTTAATTAATACACAGCCTGTACATGCATTGTACTTAGCAGCTAAAGTGAATGTGATTACAGTGATTGTGACATCAGGCATGAGGTCCTGTAGAAATGCTCATAAACAGGCATAAACTAGACCACACTCTCTAAGAGAAGGCAAGTCCAAGCTGATAAGATAAAGTTGTTTGTGGAATATTAACATTTCCCTAGAAGAGAAAAAATGAGAACGTTTAGGGCTAATGTAAAACATCAAATGGGCCTGCATGTTTAAGGGACGTTATCGCCAAAAGGATGCAAATGGGTTGTGTCAAGGCATCAAATAAACTTCACAGTTGCTCTTGAGCTGGGATTACATATTATAAGGACATAAAGTTTAAAATAAAATACAAACTAACCCTGGCCTAACCCATGTCCAGATGCTTGTCTCTTTATACTGAATGTTCAGTCACTGGCTACAACTTTCCTCCACTTTGTAACTTAAAATCATCAGGTTTTAAGTTCCCTTCTTGTCAAAGAGGATCAGAGAGGGACTCACCAGTGGCCTAGTACTTTCTGTCCAATGGCTCTCTCTCAATATCACACAGGAGGACAAACAGGTTCCATCCAACTATTTCACCTGCCTCTGGCTCTTGCTCATTCAAGTAACATGACTGTTGTGGCCTTGGGGCGTTATGACACATATGACATTTAAGAGTTCACTTAACAAAAGTGAACAAAAAGTGAGAGTCTGGAAGTAAGACCTTAACTTCACACAGATTATCACTCATGGAATGTCTTCAAATGTGGCTTAAAAATAACTATTCTACATATACTACATCACTGTGGTATCATTTGTCCCTTGGATAACCATCTGACATAATGATCTTGTTATTTCTAATCACCGTGGGGACAAAAACAAGGAAGGGCATTCTAGTACTGCTGTAATGTCTTGACTGTGGCATAAGGCGTAAAGGCAGCTCATATTTTACAACCTATTTTTATTCTTCAACTTTGGGCTGAGGGGACACATGTCGGGCAGCGAACCCAGGCGGTCTACAAGCCGTGTCACATTCCATTACTAGGGTCAGCTAGAAGCTGGAACACTGGTCACCATATTGACTAACGTCACACTACTCCAGCACGTTGTGAAGGAGGGCTCAGGGCCAATGACATTGCACTAGCACGCCAAATATGGACGTGCATGTGGCTCGACTAGTGGAGTACTCACTATTTCTCCTACACTTTGCTATTATAATACATAGAAATACTTCACACCTCAGTGTGAAGCTGTGATCTTTGTTGAATGTATGTTCTGAAATGTACACGGTCACATCCTGAGTGTTTATCTATCCATATATCTATGTGTAACTCTGAGTGTACATTTTGTACAAAGAGTTAGGCTTTTACTGTGTGGAGTCTGTGGACTAAACACATGCCAATGTGTGAAAGCACATATTTGAGGTGTTTTAATGGGAATGTTTGAGTAGCTCTGACTTCCATCAGGCTTCTTCTACAGCAATGGTTCTCAAAGTGGGGTCCTTGAGGGCGTTCAAGGGGGTCCCCAGCTAGAGCAGTAGTTCTCAAAGTGAGGTCCTTGAGGGCGTTCAAGGGGGTCCCCGGGTAAATTAAGTTAGCATAAAAGTCAGTTTAAGCCTATAATTAGGCAATTTGAAAAAAGTCGATATGCACGCGTGTGAGCTTGTAGATCTGCTTTTTTTTTAATGGACACATTTTGATTTGAAATCTTTTTGAAACATTTTAACACCACAAACCTTGTTATGAGGGTCCCCTGGCACACAATATTTTCAGATGGGGGTCCGCGGCCAAATACATATTAATTTGGGGGTCCTTGATGTGAAAAAAAGTTTGAAAACCAGTGTGTTCTAGTGCTTTTTACCAGCAGCAGAAGTGACTCTCAAACAGACATGTCATGTAGCAGCAGAACAGATCCTTACCCCACTATCCCCTCAGAGTAGTTCCTGGCTTTCCACGGGGTTCCCATGTAGGAGGCGTAGCCGGAGATCAGGCTGCTGTTGAAGCCAAACGTGCTGGCCTTGTTGTCCCTTTTCCTCTTGTTGGGGTGCTGCTGTCCCCCCGCAATGTCCGAGGACGATGACACCCCCCTCCAGACCACCGCGACCCCACCACCATGACCATGACCACCATGCTGCAGCCCCCCACCACCACCACTACGTTGATGGTGGAGGTTGTGGTTGTTGTTGGCTTCCAGCGGTATGAAGTCTCGCTGCTGCTTCAGCTCGCTGTCCCCCATCGAGCCCCCCGGCGTCGACATCCCCTGAGCCCTCCTGGAGGAGGCTTCACTGTGGCTGCTGGAGGAGTTGACAGCTCCGTGTTTGCTGCTACTGGAGGAAGAGGAGGAGGAGGTGATGGAGGTGTTGGTGTTGCTGCTGGAGGAGGAGGAGGTAAGCGAGGATGCCCCGTTGATGTTGGACTTCAGAGAAGAACCGGAGGATGTGTAGTTGTTGTTGTTCACATGAAGATAGCCCAGCCCCTGCGTGGTCTCCCAGATCTGCATCCACAGGTTGTTAGCGGGTCCCCGTTGTTCTGGCTGGAACCAGGCGATCCGAGGATCCATCAACGAACCACGAGACAACCAAGCCGAACCAGGCTGGCTAGGCTCTAGGCTGGCTGGGGCCAACAAGGCAAAGGCTGACACCACACCGCCGCCCCCGGGCCGGGCGGGCAGGGCAACGCAACGCTGCTGCTAGGTGTGGAAGCTACTAGCCCCCCAAGCTAGCCTCGTTAGCCTAGCCTAGATGCTAATGCTAGTGGTGTATGTGTGTGTGTGTATGTGGCTACAGGCTACAAGCCCCGTTACTTCTTCTTCAGGAGGATGGTGGGATGCTGGCTGAATTAAAACGACCGTAAACCCCGATATCCGATAAAGCGATAAACCGAGGAGGCTGTTTAAAAGGATGTGATGTCGGGGGAGGGAAAAGGATCCAGAAGTTCCTAAAGATGTGAGAGTTGGAGGTAGAAAACGTGTTGGTTGTCCGCTAGGCTCAGTGTGGCTGCTGTCTGTGTGCTCAGTGTGGAGGAGCTGCTGACTGACCCTGACTCTCTACTCTCCTCCTGATCACACGGTCCGTCCCTCAATGGCGGAGCACGAGCAGCACACCACCACGAGCGACGCGCACTGCGCAGGCGCATCGACCCAGCGTTGCCAGAGTTTGTGAGAGAAATAAGCAAGCAGGCAGTAGTGGGAAAAGTACTCAATTTAGTTTTTAAGTAAACACTGTGCAGAATGTCCCATTGCACAAGTTTTCAAATGTATAAAGTGCCTAAAAATCATTTGAAAATAGCAGATCTACTAGCTCACAATGCGTCGCATCGCGAATCATATTGTGAGCTTGTAGATCTGCTATTTTCAAATGGCCGAAATGTATATAGGGCTGAAGTGGTTAATGTATGTTTTGTAATAATAATCCAAATCTACAAAGTAACTAGTAGCTTAAGTTTTCAAATAGTTGTACTGGAGTAAAAAGTACAATATTTGTGAGATTAGAAGTAAAAGTACTGAAAACTGGAAATACTCCAGTAAAGTAACTAAAAATACCTCAACATTTTAAAAGTACAGTACTTGAGTTAATGTACTTAGTTACTTTACACCACTGCAACCAGGTCTATGAAAACAAGCCCAAAAGAAGCAACTATTATTATTTAGGCCACATTAACACTTTGAACCTATATATACATCTGCTATTTTCAAAGAAACATCTTGAAAAATAAATGTTTTTGGAAACATTTGAAATACACAAATCTTGTATGGGGGGTCGGTCGTCCCTCCCTGGTACAAACTATTTTCAGATCTGTGGCCATGTACAAGTTAATTGGGGGGGGATCCTTGACATGAAAAGGGTTGAGAGAACCACTGATTTAAACAACATTTAGGAAACAAGCCCAAATAAGCAAATACACTTTAGAAGCCACTTTACAGAAAAACAAGGCCAAAGTCGCTTATAATAAGCAGACATGGCAACAATGGCATCAGCTATAGAGTTACACAAGAACTAGAGGACGGACGCACCCCGCCCCCATCTATTAATTTCAATAGAAGGTTGCTCACCCAGCGCGAGAAGCCACGGGACTACGCTCTTCTTCCGGTATTGGCACCAACATGAACGTTGGTGTCAATAGAGCAAGCGCACTAGGGTCGAAGCATGCGCAGTGGCGTTCTTGATGCGTAAGTCTTGCGGTACCAGATTTGGCCACCAGGACCGGGCAGCTTCAGTAATCTAACTCTATGAATCCTCCCTGCTGGTCCTGCATGCTGGGGGCTTGGCAGTGGCTTCCATGGGAGGAGAGGGACGCCGGAAATGGCAGATCTGCAAGCTCACGACGTGTCGCGCCAGTGACGTCTCGTGAGCTTGTAGATTTGCTATTTTCAACCGGCATGGAGAGAAGAAAGCGCAGAGTGTACTTTCTTTTGCCATGATGTAGGTGTTACAATTATGGAGGAAATTTTCAAAAATATTGACTAAAACATTTTTAGCCATTAGGTCATTCAATTCAATAAAATACACCTAGAGCTTTTGGAAAGAAATGTAAATATTTATCATTCTTATCTATAATAATCTTATATTTAAGATGTTCCCAGAGCTCAATACTGTGGTGTGTTTAGTGTCAAATGTGTTTCATTATGTTTAAGTTATACAATTATGCTAAACCTTAACCTTAATGTTTGATTCTGTTCTGTTCTCTCTGTACAGTAGAGCTGTATTGCAAGCTTAATTAAAGGTAACAATGTACCCTATGTGTGGGGGAATGAGGTTACGCAAGACAACATGTCTATGTTATGTAACCAGTACCACTGATTGATTATGTTAACGCTTTAAATTTAAATGCGATATGAATGAGAATGTACTTTTACTTTTTATGGCAAAACTGTATTTGGCCAAATAAATAATAAATAAAATAATCATCTTCTTAAATATGGGTATTTTACATTTTTCCAAAGAAAATGTTAGATGAAAAAATGTTAGATGTAACGAATAGAAATCATATTAAATATAAATATGGATATTCACTCCACATATATTCAGTATCACGTTTTAGGCAGAACCCCAGTAAAACTGGTTTGAACTAATTGTGGTTTAAATTGATTCACTGGAAAGAGGAATTTAATGTAGGGTAAGCAATATTTTTGGGTTAAACCAGAAAGTAGTTTTTGTTTGTTAAAATGCTAAAGCACTATTGCAGTGGTGGGAAAAAGTACTCAAATGTTTTACTTAAGTTAAGCTGTTCAGGTGGGTGGCCAATTTCAGCCAATCAGGACAGAGAAAATGCTTTTTATGTTCAATGAAGAGCCGATGATGACACATGGAGACTACTTTTACTGAACAAACGCTCTATATAGCAATGATTACTATCAAAATATAGCACTATCTAACACTAATTCTAACAAAAAAAAATCACTTCTTACCCTACCTTTAACAAAGGATGGTAACCAGGTGAAAAACAGATGCCATCCTACTGGACTCAGTGATGGAAGAAGTACTCACATGTTTTACTTAAAGTAAAGTATCAATTCTGCAATGTAGATGTACTCTGAGTCTGTTACAAGTAGACGTCCCGTATTCAAAATGCACTTGAGTAAAAGTACAAAAGTATCGGCATCAAACTATATTTTAAGTACTCATTTTCCAGAATGTCCCATTTCACAAGTTCAAAATGTATTACAAATATTTTGAAAATAGCCCACAATAGCTCACAATGCGTCGCAAAATACCTCAAAATTGTACTTAAGTACAGTACTCGAGTACATGTACTTAGTTACTTTACACCACTGAATGGACTGATATAGTTCAACCCTGCTAGCTACACCATTCAAATTGAGTACATGTATACTTTGTATTGTGATCAAATGTTCAGCCAGTAATTTTTTGCACACATAAGTACCTAAATTTCATCCTTTAATTTATGCTGCAGTCAGTAAAACACGGGGCAGTTTCGTATTTGCCACATTAACTTTATGAATATCTCCATCCCATTTCTCCTGGATTTTTTATTTTATTATTTTTATAGTGAACCGTGGTTGCCATGGTAACTAGTCGGGCTGATTAACATTTAAAAAAAAAAAGGAAAATCCAATTTGCTTACTTTGTAAATGAAAAGAATCACATTCACAAATGGATCATTAATGCCCATAATGAATGAGAGACAGAGGACATACAGTATTTGCATTATAGTAATGCACAACACTCAATGTACGGTATGTAAAAACTGCTACATCAAACTGAATGTCTATGTAGTATTAACCACTTAAAACCCCAGCATCAGTATTGTGGGGAAAGCTTTCGCAGGAATATAGCAGATCGACAAGGTCAAAACGTGCCACTCTGCGATGCGCTGTGAGCTTGTCGATCTGCCATTTTCAGCCAACGCTTTCCCCACAAAAAAAACAGAAAAGACACTAGTATAAAGCCCTGAGGGGCTCCGGTCAACCATATAGGGTTTAAGTGGTTAATTACCAAGACCACCATGGTGTCAACAAAAATGGCAATACTTATAGTTTAGCCCAAGGGTCTTCCAACGTTTTTTTCAGGCCAAGGACCCCTTAGAGAGATGAAGCAGGGACTCCACATATTGTATAAAAAAACAAATGTTACATTGTTAGATTAAACCTTTTCATGGATTTCATAGATGGCTTCAAACTCTTGTTTGACAGCACTATCATCAGTGTTGTGCAAATTCATGTTTTTGGGCGGTGAAACCGCCTCTATATGTGAGGTTTGGATATTTGCACCCCCCAATCCTGCGCTGTGATTGGCCACCAGTGTACCCCCCTAACCCTGCACCGTGATTGGCCAATCATAGTCTATTCAGGACTGTGATTGGCTAGTGAAACATGACACATGTGCATAGCCCTATAAATAGGACTATGCACTTAAAAAAACACACATTTATGGTTTTTTTTAAGTGAATCACACATTGTGAATCACACATTAGCTAGCAAGACACCGCCCACTTCACACTGGGTGTGATTTTTTTTGTTTATAAAAGCTATTTTCTATTAATTTAATTTAAGACATTTAACCACTTAAACCCTCAATACTTGGTATTGGCTCTGTGCTTGGCCTTCTCTTTTTTCTCCCTCTGCACCAAACCTCTTCACGGAAAATAGCAGATCTACACGACAGCACGACGCGTTGTGAGCTTGTAGATTGTCTATTTTCGGTGAATGTTCCCCCAGAAGATTTTTTTGCAGATTAATCTAATTTTAGATTAGGACTGAGTGCATCTCAATCCACGTTCAGCCATCTACTTGTGACATGTGTGTTTTCTTGTCTGCAACCATACATTCATCAATCACTTTCAACCTGGCATATCTATTTTGGGCATGTTATGTCATAGGTGAACATTTTCAAATTCTTTACTTTATTTATTATATGTATATTTTTTATAGTGAAAATAGTGGATCCACAAGTGTCGTGATGCGCTGTGAACTTATAAATCTGCTATTTTCACAATTTTTGAAATAGGGATAAAGTGGTAACATTTCTTTGCCACTCCTATTTTGTTCTGAAATTCAGCCTCTGCGTACATATCATATCCCCTTTGCACTGTGGGAGCAGCATGGACACCCAGGACCACTTGTTTTAACAACCAGTTACAGTAAAATAAAGCACATCATTAAAGTGCACTGATTGACATGGAACACACAATGTGGTACGGTAACATAAATCTTTATGTTCTTATTATTCATCTTTTTTTCTTTTTACACATTAGTAAAGACATTTTCACTATTAAGTAAAATAATAAAGCATCTCACTGAGAGATAAAGGGAAAAAAGAAAATAAAACCTGGCAAACACAAATCTCTCACTACCATCATAATAAATATTTGATTGGCAGGCTTCATTCAATTCATTCAATACAAAACGTGAAGAAAAAAAAAACGAAGACAGAAATCCAGAAACCAATGGCTCGGAGTCTGTCTGCATTTCTGTCCATTCACTGTAATTTATTACGCCTCGTTTATGCACCGTCGCACCACGGCGGTAGCGTGCTGAAAATAGCAGACCTAAAGGCCCATGCGTTGTGGGCTTGCAGGTCGGCTATTGCTTTTAATCGGGCTTGGCGGCTCAGCCGACCACATGGATGAAATTCTGGAAAAGCAAGCTGGTCATTTTTTCACCACCGTTTCCAGGTAACCGATGAACCTCCTCAGGTTCACTTTGATGTTGTCCAGCACACACAGCTGTTCAGGGCTGTACTTCCCCCTGCCCTCCTTACGGATCTAGTGGAGAAAAACATAAATAAATAGGAGAATTAAATCACTTATGTGTGTTTACGGTGGGAATTCATAGCTGTGCGTTTCGGGGAGAAGAAATGTGCCTCCTCAACAGTTTCTGGATCAGGGAACACTTGAAAATCTCGAAGAGCATCCGCGGCCCACCCATCTGACCACTTAAAGGAGGAGTTCACCCAAAAAATTACTTATTTTCTATCAATTACACACCCCATGAAGCCTTGATTTCATGGATTTATTTTTGTTTTTGTGGCATTCCTAAGACAATAATTTGATGACCGTGTGTATTTCCGGTAGGAGACACAAATAATCTACTTTGTGTCTCTTACCTGATACATTAGCCGGTAGGAGACGGGAATCAAATTATTAGCTTAGGAATGTGACAAAAACAAAAAAGAATCCATGGATTCAAGGCTTCATAGGGTGTGCAATTGATAGAAAATACGTCAGTTTTTGGGTGAACTCCTCCTTTAACACAGCAGCCTATCTATACCTAATCAATCGATTGTGTTCCGGCTTGGATCAATGGAACTAACTAACATAGTATAGCTTCTATTTGTAGGTTTTTACTGTACAAAGAAAACCGTTTAAGTTTGAAATTATATTATTATTTTATATTCATGTTATGTTATCATTAAAATCTTAGCGTTTTGGCAATTATTTGGGGGCCCACTTGCAATCCCCTCGCGGCCCGCAGGTTGAGAACCACTGCTCTAGTACATTGGTTCTCAAATTTGGGTTCAGGGACCCCCAGGGGTCTTAGGGAGGGTACCAAGGGGGTCTAGTTAATATAGCACAATCATTTTAACCACTTTAACCATATTTTATACTATGGCCATTAAAAAATCTTGGAAAATTTGCGCAAATCTTTGAATATATATATATTTTTTAAAGCAAACATTTTTTAACACAAATCTTGCTTCTGGGGGGGTCCCTGGTACAAAACATTTTCAGGCTGGGGTCCGCGGCCAAATACATATCCTTTTGGGGGTCCTTGAAATGAAAAAGTTTGAGAAGCACTGCTCTAGTACAGTGGTTCTCAACCAGTGGTAAGGGGACCACCAGTGGTCCTTGAGGAGGTTCCAAGTGGTCCCCAGCTAAATGATGGAAGAGTTGGTAACCAAATGGACCCTTATTAGATAGATCTTTAAAGTTGTACAATGCAGAATCACAAATAACGATTTTTAGCAACCTCTGCTGGTCACTACCGTCACTGCATACAATTTCCCTAGTCCTCGATTACCCAGAATTCCATTCGTTTTCACCGGAAGCCGGAAGCGTTTCAAAAAGCGATCTTTTAATTGTTTTATACTATCTACGGATCGTTTCTCTTAGCCAGTGGAGCATTAGTTACCATGAGCTGTGCTTTATTTTTCTGTTCTTTTTCGATCTTCCAATCCTACATTATCTTAAAATCAGCGTGAGGTTCCTTTTTGTTAATAGCGCGGTAGTTCCTGGCCAAACAGGAAACCGTTGCAGTAGTTCCTGAGGACGTCGACCACGACGTCATGACGTTGGCCAGGAACGTCATTTTCCCGGGAAAGTCCCCCCGTACACGTTCAATAGAAAATATATAAATAAAAGGCTTCCGGGGGTGAAATTCACGGAGTGGGTGTTGTGAAACTTTTGCCACTCGCAAAAGATATACAATTTAACTTTAGTTTTGTTGAAAACGTTACCTAGTATTACTTTAACTCGAGTGTAAAATTTGTACGCTCTCAAGAGTTAAATTATTGTTAAACATCTGCATTACTTAATTTACAAGAAATAGCACAATTAGAGAACGTAGAATAATTGCTATTTTGATCAAGGTTTGCCTGTTATGTCTCCTATTGGTGCCACATCAATACAGCATGGAATTGTGGACAAAATCGTGTCAAACGACAACGAAATACTTTGGGTCTGAGAGGCTAAATCTCATCAAACGGTGGTCCGTGGCTCAAATGCAGAATAAATAGTGGACCTTGAAATGAAAAAGGTTGAAAACCACTGCTCTAATACCTTGGCCTTGAAGACGGGCTGCAGGGCTTTCAGTGCGGGCAGCAGCTGGATGTTCTTAGCAGCCTTCTCTGCCTCCGCCCCGTCTGCGAACACATCAAACAGGGCGTCCAGGGCCTCCCCGTTCACCACCAGGTTGACGTCTTTTGAAGCGATGTTTAGTAAGGCACTTCCAATCATCTGTGATGAAGCACATTTCTTAAAAGTTATTGTAGCTCCAAACCGGACATTTTCTTGTGATTAAGAGTATGGCTCACTTAACACAATTCGTTGTTAAGACTAAAAGTAAAATAGAGGAATGAGGCTTGAATAAAGTAGCACAATTCTTATAAAGTGAAATAACGTACTGTATCTTCAGGTTAGACTAGCCCATTTAGGCCTGTTACACCTATACTGTACGTACGTTGTTATACCCTTCAAGCCGATAACGCCTGTGTCATTTTAGTCCGTTTTTTTTATTTAATTTGCTTTAAAACAAATTTAGAAGGTGTTTTAGAACCAGCCTCAGGTCTAAACGAGCTAGAGTAATTATGAAAAATGTATTTGAGTGAAATAGTATATATCTCTGCTGTTCGGCCGGAACCAGCTAAATCCAAAATGGTAATTGTTCAGGAAATGAAAAACAAAATATCAATTTTTCAGAAAATTAAGAAAACCTTATATTTTTAAAACAAAGCAATACTGCCTCATCAAACTTGGTATTGTGACTTTATATATGATCAGATACTTGCATGTGTCATTATATTATCACCACTTTACCCAAATATAGTGCAAGTGGAGTTAGGAGGTTTTGTCCATCATTGATAAGAACAGCTGGCAATGGATCTCAAAGCTCACAACACATCACAACGCATTGTGAGCTTGGAGATCAGCTATTTATGGTGAGCGCCATCCTCATATACTATAGATCAAGCTGAATTCTGTACTTAAACAACTTTTATTTTAAACAACCATGGATCTAACTGTTACCACTGTTGTTCTTCTACAGTTGAGTGCAACAAACAATTCTGCCTCAATACTCAATCATGTATTTAATAAAAGCAATCATGGCACACCAACAATAAATAAATGGCATATAAATACAAAATACATTCATGAAAAATAGAATCTGTCAAATCTGTAGCCTACTGCACTAACAATAACAACCACAGTTGAATTTACCTATCATATACCTATCAACATTTTATTATCACACTGTTATGTGTTGTGTGTTGCGTGTTTCTTAGTGCTTTAGATTGTCATAAAAGCTGTGAAAGTCTTTTGGCATGATCTCCTTGAGCTCTTGGAGATGTTTGAAACAAACTCCTGCACACACTCATTCTCTGTCCATTAACATTTAAAAAGAAAACACGAGCAGATGACCTTTGTGAAGACACCCTTCTCCTCTTTACTGGGGTGACATCTATCAAACCTTGCACATACATTCTCTTCTCTTCCGAGTTTATGTTCTCCCAAAAGCATTGAAAAATCTTCTCCCTGTCTGCCTCATACAGAGCAGAGCTTCTCGAGAGCCTGAGAGGAGGGGGGAGTTGTTTGTTTTTGACGGACAGTTTGAGGGTCCAATGGAGTTAGGAGTTTTCGTCAGAGGCGCTTTTTAATACTTTTCATATGTTATTATTTAAAAAAAAATTACACAGATGTAGAGGGGGTTCAATAGCGTTGATTTATGAAAAAAAAATGAAAATGGAGTTAGCTGGTCCCGGCTGGACACTGACGATATCTTGTAGTAAGCCTAGAGTGGAATTATGTATGGAATTTATTTAAGAGTAAGACTAGAGTTAACCTGGAGAGAGTTAACTATCTCTCCAGGTTAACTCTTAAGTAGCATACCATTACTTCTACGATGTCAGACTAGAGTATAATCGCACAATTCTTAAACCTAGGATAGAGTAAAGAGCTCATTTCTTGGACTGTGCTGGTATCATCTTTCCAGTACCTGGGTGCTTGTGGGATAGAAAACCACGACTGGGAAACCACTAGATTTCAGTATAGCCATGCTGGGGGAAGACTTAGCCTGATGAGTGTCTAAAAAAACGGAAGTGCTGGAATTTGGCGTAAGTACCACGCCCAAGTGACATTGAGGCTTCACAGATTTGCTTTACATTCTCTGTGCATGAAACGCCTGTTGTGATTAATCGAAGAAGACCATTTCCAGGGGAAGTTCATATTCGACGGAAGTCCGCCCAACAGACCAATGGTTCTCAAATTGGGGTCCAGGGACCCCCAGGGGTCCTTGGAGGAGTTCCAGGGGGTCTCCAGCAAAATGTGTTACCGTGGCTATTTAAAAATAGCAGATGCACAAGCTCACAGCGTGTCACTTTGAGATGCTATTTTTGAACATTTTTGAAAATTCTTGAAAGTGTTTGGAACATTTTTAATAATTCTGGACTTTTTAACACAAATCGTCTCTTCTGGTGTTCCCTGGCACAAAACATTTTCAGATGGGGGTCCGTGGCCAAATACATATCAATTTGCGGGGTCCTTGACATGAGAATGTTTGAGAACCACTGCTATAGACCCTCTCTGCATTTGGTGGTGTGCAGCCTTTTTCTCCTCGGAGCTGAGAAAAGGCTGGGAAGGGAACGAGGCTACGGTAGAACAGAGTAGAAGGAAGATCCCAGGTCACCTGAAGTGTGTCGGCGGTGTTTCTCTCTTTGGCCAGAGTGCTTCCAGTGATGCCCAGGATGGCCAAGGCGTTGACCCTGACACTGATCCCCTCACAGCGGGTGGCTGCTTCACACAGGCTCATCAGCTGCTCGGGGCTCATACACTAACAAACATAAAACAAACATGATGGAAATTGGAGGTTAACCATGAACTATGGGTGAGATGACTTGTTAACCACTTAAAGCCTACATACAGTACCATATATATCGTATCTCCATATTCTAACTTTTTGTGTTTTTTCGTAAATCAATGCCCTTTGTGATCATACTACAGCGTCACACAAAAGCATCAAAAGAAGCAGATCTACAAGCTCGAAGGTTTTTGAGCTTGTAGATCTGCTACTTTTGAATTTGAATCCTGAAAAGTGACAGTTTTGGACATAATATGAGGTTTCCACTCAACAGAGACGATATACTTCAGTTGACCAGCGGGGTCCCCCCCCCCCCCCAGGGGTCTATACTTGGTCCCCTCTCTTTTCCAAAAATAGCCAAACTGCAAGCTCACGGCGCGTTACGTTGTGATGCATTATGAGCTTGTAGATTTGCCATCCCCCCCCCCAAATGTGTCGCCTATCATCATGACATGTCCCAGAGTAGGGATCATGCGAGGGTTCGTGTGGTTTAAGTGTGTGGGTGGAAACACAAAGTCCAACAAGATTCACAGATTCCGGTGTACAACACATATTTGTTCAGCAGTGGCACGGTGCAGCTGCTCCACGCATGGACACTGGAACCGCTGACACAGAGAAATAGCTAATTAAATTAACTGTCAAAAAAATATATACATTTCCGGGGCGCGGGTGTGTAAGTGGGTCAACACTGTGGTTTGCGGCACTACTGCTTTTTTGTGCCTGTATTTAAGGACAGCCTTCTTTTATAAAAGTTTTACATTAATGTCATGTAACGAAGCAGCCCCCCAACATTCATGTTTGCATTCTGCACTCGACTTCCCCTCCACTCTAGAGGGTCCCGTTGTTTTTCAATTTACGTGGCCGTGCCAAAGTCGTAAAAAACTGATGGCCAACTTTGTGGCAAGCAGAGGACCTTTTCACAGCACAAAGCTCCCCCGCGACCTCTCTGACCTCCTTTGCGCGTCGCGCCGCGTTTCAAGCTTGCAGATCTGCTTTTTTGGTGTGACGCTGTATAGTATGGGACGTTAATTTACTAAAAAACACAAAAGGTTAGAATATGGAGGTATGTGGTGGTTGTTTAGCATTCCCTGCAGGTTCATGACACCATTGTAGTGATTGTGACAGCCCTACGCACCAGTTGGTCACCGGATAGTACATCAACCACAGAATCGCAACATTCACACTTCAATTTCACCTGCATCCCCCCCCCACCGGCTTCAAGTTTCCTGTCTCTCTACTATCCTATCTAAATAAAGCAACAACGACGACAACAACAAAAAGAAGATACATTTCCAGACCTGAGGCCGATTCTAAAAACACCTTCTAAACCCTAAGAGTTTTCTGAAAAACATATATTATATATCGTCTCAGTTGGGTGTCCAAAACTGTTACTTTTTGGGATTCAAATAACAATTTTGCAAAAGTAGCAGATCTACAAGCTCGAAACGCGTCGCTACGCGCCGCGTTTCGAGCTGGCAGATCTACTACTTTTGAGTGACGCTGTAGTATGATCAAGTAGGGCATTAATTTACGAACAAACACAAAAAGTTATATGGAGATAAGAGGTTTCTGCCCTACAGCAGCAATATGTAGTTGACACAAATGACACAGATGCTTTCCCAGTTTTAATGGGTTAATTATTCTGGGGCAAAGATTTGGCAAGAAAAGCCGATCTACATGCTCACTACGTGTCGCAACATTATGGGGCCAACATTAACCACTTGGACCCCAGCATGCCCATTCTGGGGGGAACATTCGCCAAAAATAACAGATCTACAAGCTCACAACATGTCAGGTTGCGACACGTTGTGAGCTTGTAGATCGACTATTTTTGGCGATGAGATTTGTAATAGACAGGGAAAAAGCAGTTAATTAAGTACAGTTGTAACCAGTCTGGTTGTGAAAGACTAGAGGGTTTAAGTGGTGAAGTGAAAACAGCCAATCTGCAAACTCACAACGCATTTTGTTGTGAAGCGGTGTGAGCTTGTAGATCGGCTATTTTGGTCAAAAGCTATTTAGTGTCGAGCGGAAATAGGAGGGGGCCTAGTACAGAGCCCTGGGGGACTCCGGTCAACTAAGTATAGGTTTGAAGTGGTTAAAGAACAAAGCAGAGTGGTGCTGACACTCAAAGTTTTTTTGTCACTGTTGAACCATAAGTGCCACTGAAACAGGGACAGGTGTGTAATTAACTCATTGAGTGCCATTAACGTGTTTCACGTGTTTTACCGCTATGGCACAACGTGCCAATGACGTGTTTTTGAAGAAAAAAAAAATTAAAAAATGTTCAGAACTCAAGATATCATTATCTGAAGATTTGCAGCTCCATCCACTCCTTGTTTAACTTATAACTGAAAAAGGCTGTATCTCGTTTCCTAAGCACTTTTTTTTTACTTTGAAAACATCTCTGGCACTGGGACAACATAGCCAGAAATAATTCTGGCACTCGGTGAGTTAAAAGTAGCACCAGTGTGCTACACACACCGACAGGAATCAGTGCAGTGTGTGTGTGTGTGAGAGATGTGTGGACTGTACCTGGGGGATGTTCTTAGAGGCTATCATCTGCAGGAGTGACCTCATGGCGCTGGTGACGGCCTCCAGGAACTCCTCATCCTTTGGTATCTCTGGGAAGACAAACACGCAAGTTACTATTATAGTCTGTGGATGCTTCAGTACAGTGGTGCTCAAACATTCTCATGTCACTCTCTCCTTCACCAGCTCAGTGGTTAAGAGTCTCTGCCCTGAGATTGGGGGATTCATGTTCAATCCCCCGGCCGGATTATACCAAAGGCTATTAAAAAAATGGTACCCAATGCCTCTCTGCTTGGGACTCAGCATAAAGGGTTAGATTGGGGATAATGTCCAGGGCGTGTACTCGTACATGGCTGGGGAATGTACCTCAAGCCGCATCACGCTACAGAAAGAGGACATAGGCTCCTGCCCTGTGGGCCACATGGCTTGGAAACCATTGGTTCCCAAGGCTACTTAATACTTACTTTACTCCCTCTCCTACTTACACGTTGCACAAACACTCAGCGAACAGTTTCCTAGCTCATTGTCAACTGCATTTAACACATTGCCTGCCAAGGACGCAGGGCCGGCGCGTCCATACAGGCGACATAGGCGGCCGCCTAGAGCGGCAGTTTGGAGAGGCGGCAAAAAAAAGTCGGGGGAAAAAAATATATATATATGTATTTTGATTAATTTTAAATGTTTTGATAATAAATCTGTAAAATCAGGCAAAAATAAGAATTAAATAACATAACCCTAACCTAACCCTAAAACCGAAATAAAGTAGCCAAAAACAGAAAGAAAAGTATCAGAATCCGCCCAGAAACCGATCGCAACCGAGCGCATCAGAGGAATCTCGCCTAGAGCGCTGATCAGCCCAGAACCGGCGCTGCAAGAAAAAGGACGTTTTTGGGGGGGGGGGGGAAATTCCACAAGAGGGCGCTCTAACACAACTTAAGAATGATCCCTTGACGCTCAGAGAAGGACTGGACGGATGTGACGTCGTCCCAAAAAGCGCCACCTCCGTCCACTCCTATAGTAGTATTTGTAGAAAAACACATGTAGCTCGGATTTCTCCTTTTTTTGGTGAAAACAAGCCTTATTCAACGGGTGATAGCAACAACATTTTGTACCGATTGCGGTAAAAACGTTTTTCCTCCGGTGGATAGAGGAGACCCTCCCCCACCCGCCGGACACTTTTTGTTTACTTCCGTGTCTACAACGTGGCTTCTGCGGCTCTCCAAAGATCGTCAATTTAAGGTAATACACGCATGGGCATGGGGATAAAAAAACGATGTTTTAATCTCAGGCAGTCAATGCGTTAATAGTTTAGTCCCTTCTATCATCACAATGCATGTATTCAATGTTATGTTGCACTATGGTTTGGTAGTACTGTGACAACTGATCATATGTCTCTGCAACACATACCAACACAGATTTACTTGTATGAATCTTATGCTTAATTTATACTCCATGGTATGATGGTGTTGCGCCGATGGAGAACTTCTGACTGAGCTTGTAAATATATATATATTTTATATATAATATTCTTAGCAATAAAGTGTTGCCAAGTCACTGGTGATCTAACAATGTCAACTTATACCATTCCGCAGTTTCGTACGGTTCTGTCATAGGACCATCGTCATCACCACATGTGGCAGTGACGATGGTCCTATGACCGTAACTTTTGTCCTCCTATCACTCATGCTCACTTTGAACATGCACGTGCTTGAGCATGTAAAAACTAAAGAAAAGGGTGTATTTTTGTAGTCT
Source organism: Gymnoscopelus braueri (assembly GCF_963280865.1). Classification (NCBI taxonomy): domain Eukaryota; kingdom Metazoa; phylum Chordata; class Actinopteri; order Myctophiformes; family Myctophidae; genus Gymnoscopelus; species Gymnoscopelus braueri. The sequence continues at coordinate 51,315,345 of NC_137603.1, forward strand.
GTCTAAAGGGTCATCCTGTGCGAGTCTTTCACCACTTTAGTTCCTCTAAAATATAAATGTGAAATGTTATCTTAGCTTGCCCTGTCTGGACCACCCCACCCCCCCACACACACACACACACACACACACACACACACACACACACTTACTTCCATGCTTTATCATTCTGTGCTTTATCTATACATGTACAAATAAACTAAGCAAACTAAAAGAAACGTGCTCCATTTCAATGGTATAAATCAGACCTGGCACTCAGATGGCGCAGTAGTAAACCACCGCCTAGTCTAGGGGTTCAAATAAACTGCGGTGCATCCGGCTTTGTTTCGAGCATCTATACCACACAATTGGCCTGTGTATTTGTTACTACAAGTACTCGTACGGGCTGGGGGGGGGGGGGGGGGGGCAGCACCTTGGTTGGCAGGAGGAGTAGGACTGACAGAGGCTCTACGTCCTCCCGGTGGGGACTCCTCACTGGCAGGTGAGCCAGTAGGATGGCAACAGTAGTGACAACCACACACACAAATGTATGTGGGGGGAGGAATCAATTGGCATAACGACTAAATTGGGGAGAAAAGGGGGTAAAAATGATTGGCTAATCTTAAACAATAAATAAATAAATCTCCGACCTGCAGCACCAAACACCAGTGAGGAAAGGTGGAGCGCGGCGGCCTGCAGGGCGGCTCCACCTCCCAGGGACTCGGCGTCCATGGCGGACAGGATGTTGTTGAGGCAGGTCAGCGCTCTGTGCTGCACGCGCTGCATCCTGAGGAGAGGACACACACACACACACACACACACACACACACACACACACACACACACACACACACACACACACACACACACACACACACACACACACACACACACACACACACACACACACACACACACACACACACACACACACACACACACACACACACACGCCTTCCGTCAGAGTGCGGCAGGACCCTTTATTTGAAAAATCTGTAACCACCACATGAGGGCGCTATTCTCAAACTTTTTCAAATCAAAGACGCCCCCAAATTAATATTTGGCTGCGGAATCCCATTTGAACATATTTTGCACCACAGACCCCCACACAAGATGTTTAAAAAAAAAAGAAAATCCAGATTCAAAAAAATATAGCAGATCTACAAGCTCAGATCTGCAATTTTCAAATAGTCTGTGTATATCGGATTAAAATGGTTAAACAGATTTTGATGCTATATTAACTCATTTAGCTGGGGACTCCCTGGAACCCCCTCAAGGACCACCACTTTGAGAACCACTATGAGAATGACTATGTTTTGTCCTTTTATTTCTTAGCAGTCAATCATTTGAATGTAGGTTCATTGGCAGATCTATTGTTGTTGTAAGTAATCCAACAAGAAAGCAGAGTGTTACTTTTTAACCAGGCATTTCCATGCGGCGTTCTGCAGACACACATCCATGGCCTCTGTGCTGGGGAACTGCGTCTTTTTCAGTACCTGGAGTGTTGAATGAGGACAATTCATTAAAAACAGGGCGACAGATTATTTTAAATGCTGGATATCGTCGCTGTCGGGGCAGAAACCTCTGGCGCAAAGCGACGCGCTTCGAGCTTATAGATCTGCTACTTTTGATGCTTTTGTATGACACTGTAGGATGATCAAGTAGGGCGTTAATTTACAAAAAAACACAACAAGTTTACATTTGGAGATAAGAGGTTTCCTGCACCTGGTCTCCTGGTCCTAATGCTCATCAACCTGAACGGCCATGGACAGTTCAGATTTCTGCCCCGACAGCAACGTAATGGTAGTGGGCCAAATGTGCTGTGTGTGTGCAGTTGGTTTAAACGGGCGCGTGGAGCACACCTTCTGTGGGATGCTGTGGTTGGTCAGAGCGCTGTGGATCTCGGCAGACAGACACAGGGGAGACAGCAGGCTGGACAGTCCGTCACACAGGCTGTCGGGCCCCATCTCGCTCTCGTCACTGCTGGAACCCTCTTCCCACTCGTCATCCGACGGGTCTGAAAACATGACGCACGTTCACAGACATAGAATCGCTGAGGAGGGGAACATAAGTATTTTTTTCTTCTTCTTCTTAACACATTGAGTGCCAGAGGTTTTTTAAAACAGGGTACAGCCAGTGCCAGCGTTTTTTTACAGTTTATTGGCGATCTTTTTAGAGCTGCAGAAGCCACAACGAGGACCCGGATGTAAACAAACGGTATCTGGGCGATGGCCAAGGGTCCCGTCTAACGACTGGAACAATAACATTTCCACCGCGATCGGCCATTGCAGAGAGATCGCCCGTCGAAAATGGCTTGTTTTGACCACACAAAAAAAAGATATGGAGATATGGACCTTTTTCTCAAGATCCCATCATTGGGGCGGATGCACGTCCGTTTTTTGGGGATGACGTCACATCCGTCCATTCCCTTTTAAAGGGTCCAAGGATCATTCCTAAGTTGCGTTAGAGCGCCCTCTTGTGGAATTTTCTAAAAGATTACTATTTTTCTGACTGGCAGTAGACGTTTATGGCACTCGACAGGTGTATTTGCAAAAACGTATATAGACGTTTTTGGCACCCATAGTGTTAATTTAGAGTAGCCAATTATTTTACCCCTTTTTCTCCCAAATGTAGTCGTTATATGCCAATGAATTCCTCCCATATCCAACTGACTTCACCTGCCAGTGAGGAGGAGCCCCCACTGGGAGGACGTAGAGCCTTGGTCCTACACCTCCCGCTCAACCCTCCCCACTGACAGGTGCCGCCCCCCCCCCAGCCCGTAGGACTACGTGCAAAGACAAATAGCACCCTTCCCGCCCGGCTCCCCTCCCTTGAACCATGCACAGCAGTGCATTCGAACCCAGAGACTCCGTGGTGGTGGGCAGGCACACCCGATGGGCAGCAATTGCTGATGAGGGGAGGCTGTGGAGGGTCAGGGGCAGTGGTGGAAAGTAACTAATTACATTTACTTAAGTGCCGTACTTAAGTACAATTTTGAGGTATTTGTACTTTACTTGAACATTTCCAATGCTTTTACTTCTACTCCACTACATCTCAGAGGCAAATATTATACTTTTACTCCACTACAATTATTTTAATACTTTAGTTACTAGTTGCTTTTCAGATATAAAATTATGATATTGTGAAACATACATTAACCACTTTAGCGCTATTTTGTACATAGGCTATTTGAAAATAGCCGTATATTTTAGTACTGTTACTTTTGGTACTTTAAGTACATTTTGAATTCTGGCCTTTTACTTGTAACAGAGTATTTCTACATTGCAGTATTGGTACTTTTACTTTGAATTTGAGTACTTTTTCCACCACTGGTTAGGGGTGGCTGGGACAGGCACGGTGGCCCTGGGCGCTCACTCACCATCAGAGCAGCACATGTTGACGATGATCTCCAGGGACGTCTGCTGGGCTGTCAGCAGCGCGATGGCCTCCCGCAGCTCTGCCTTGTCCCTCTGGACACAGAGAGACATCAGCCCGTTAGGAGTCAACGTTAACAGCACAACGCAGACATAAACAAACACTGTCTGCTGTCACCGCTGTCAGCCTAGTAGTGGGTCAGGAGGACTACTGGAGCTGTAGCTGCCTGGCGCTGATGAATGCCTTTTCACCAGTGGAGCTCAATGTGAGGAGCACATTCAACGGTACTTCTATGCTTATCCCATTCAATCCAGGAACTTCATTATAGATTTCTTTGGCCAATCAAAAATAGCAGATATACAAGCTCATTGTGCGGCACTTGGGGTGCCACGCTATGAGCTTGTAGATTTCCGCGGAACCCCCCCCCCATCTCAAAGTACTTTGTTCCAGGGACCACCAGAAGCAAAGATTTGAGCACTCGGTGCCGCACTATGAGCTTGTATATCTGCTATTTTTTGAATAGCCAAAGAAATCTAAAGTGACACAGATGCGTTCCTGGATTGAATGGGTTAAAGGAGCACTTCACCCATCTTCAACCTTATCTTCGTGCAATTGGCCCTCACTAATGCTCATAATAAGATGGCATCATTTCTATCTACACACTCTCATTGTCTCATTGGTGGGATGTGGACAGTTCAGAAACCTGCCTACCAATGACGTCATCGATGGGGAATCCAAGCTAATAGAAACTACAGGCTCTCTCTTCCTGGGAAGTTAGCATGGTGAAATAGAAGCCATTGTTCCTGCATTAATAAAATATATATATTTTTGTTTCAAATGATTAAACCTGCCAACCGGTGATGTGACTGGTAAGCAGGTTTCTGGGACTGTCTACTTACACAGCCCTCCTCTGACACGGGGTGAACAGACAGAAATGGTTTCATATTATAATGAGCATTAGTGAGGACTAAGTATATGAAGACAGGTTGGAAATGGATGAAGTGGTCGCCCCCCGCCCCCCTCCCCCTCCACCACATGGGATTCATATAGTGTAGGAGAAGAAGCCGAGAAAGGAGGGCTACAAAGAGCAGGTCCATGATATTATTATGGGGTTCTATTTTTGGAGGATCAACAGTAAATTGTCAGCCGTGATCATGGCCGCAGCGCTGTGACCGGTGCTGAGAGGGACAGCTCAGCTCTGAGCGGCCAGCGAGGTCGTTGGGCAGGGGGGGGTGGTGAAGGAAGCAAGCAGAGGGACGGTAAAAAATGGATAAAAAAGTTTGAGAACCACTGCTTTACAGAACTGTGAGGTCATGAGCAGTGGTGTAAAGTAACTAAGTACATTTACTCAAGTACTGTCCTTAAGTACAATTTTGAGGTATTTCCAATTGTCTATACTTTTACTTCTACTCCACCACATCTCAGAGGCAAATATTGTACTTTTACTCCACTACATTTATTTGAAAACTTTAGTTACAGATATAAATTATTACATGATAAAACATACATTAACCACTTTAGCCTTATTTTATAACTAGGCTTTTTGAAAATAGACCATCTACAAGCTCACAACGCGGTTGCGAGCTTGTAAATCGGCTATTTACAAACATTTCAGTACTTTTACTTTTGGTGCTTTAACTACATATTGATACCAATACTTTTGTACTTTTGCTCAAGTCAATTTTGAATTCCGGACTTTTACTTGTAACAGAGTACTTCTACGTTGCAGTATTGATACTTTTACTTAAGTAAAACATTTGAGTACTCTTTCCACCAGTGGTCATGAGGAGGACATCGTCACTTACAGGCAGCAGATCAGAGAAGTCAGTATCTACATGACGTGCAGCCTTTCCGTTGCTCTTGCACTCAGCTCCCTCCTCCATCTCTTCTTCAACCCCTCCAGCAGCCAGCTGCCCCTCCTCCTCTGTGACTGCGGAGGCCGAGGCCGGAGGTGCGCTGAGGTGGCGCGTCTCCTCGGCTCGCCTCAGCTCGGGGATCAGCTTGCCGGCGTCCAACTCCAGGGTCTGCCCCAAGATGGCCGCCAAAGCGGTGAGCGTCTGGGCCTGGCTGCCGGTCGGTAAGCTGCTCTTCATGTTCCACATTGTCCCTTAGGGCCGACAGAGAGAGAGAGGACACAACGACGTGAGGGCACGACGGGCCATGCAGAGTGCTTTGCTTCACTATTGTTCTACATGGCTCGCTGGGGGATACCGGCATAATACTAGGTCAGTCAAGGGAAGAGGTTCTCTAATTGTAGAGCACGGCCCTCTGGGAAAACAACTGCTGCAGGTTCAGGAGAGGAGGGGGAAAGCGCCTTTGTCCCATACTGTCCCATCACTGAAAGCTTTTTTTACATTTTTATCTTGGAAAGTATTACGAATTTTCTAACACAAATCTTCTCTTCTGGGAGTCCCTGGCACAAAGCCTTTTTAGCTGGGAGTCCCTCCACGGCCAAATACATATCAATTTGGGGGTCCTTCAAATGAAAAAAGTTTGAGAACGACTGCTTTAAACAAATGGAAGATACTGTTTTGAGTACGTATGGAAAGTAAAATAAATCCGATAAGCACCCGCCGACACACAACCAGACCCATATACAGTACCTGCAGCCAGTGTCCTGAGCAGTGTGTGAGCCATGTCTGTCTGAGTTGACAGCATAACGCTCTCCAGGGCTCCCAGCACTGAGCCGTTGATGCTGCCCAGCAGCTCCGGGTTGTCCTCTGTCACAGTGTGCAGGCAGTGGGCTGGAAGGTCACAACATCAATACAAACACAAAATATGTTCATTTATATTTATACTGCAACAATTAATAAACACATTATGGGATGTACATACATTATGCATCGGTGCACTGTTAGATGCGAGGGTCCAGACAGCCGATCCGTACGCTTTTCTTTACATGTTCAAGAGCAAAAGCAATATGGCACAAACTCCTTTCAGACAACTGAAGGACCTGTGCCGTGGCAAGAGCTGCTCTCCTGGTTAACTCTATCTCGTGTCAATCGTTTCTGTGCATTCTTGTTACACTAGGACAGAGGTCTTCAACAGGGGGTCCGCGGAGGTACTGCAGGGGGTCCGCGAAATTGCTGTTTGATTAAACAATATTTTTGTTTGGGAAAAAAAATCTTTTTTTTTCTCCAAAATGTCAAATTGTCTTTAAACATAACATGAATCCATAGCAAACAGATAAATGGAGGCACAATGCACAATAACATGGTATATTTATACATATTTTGTAGAGATTTTTTGTTTTGCACACCTACTGGGGCAGGTGCGTATAGGAGCAGGCAATATAAAACACAATTGTATACATAAATATACAATATATGTGGTAGCCCCCCCTACCCTACGAGGTAGGGGGTCCCTGCTCCATCTCCCCATCAGTTTGGGGGTCCCTGGCCTGAAAAGGTTGAAGACCCCTGCACTAGGACAACGTAAGGATGCTAATAAATTCCTTCAGCAAAGCTTTTTATTCTGTTCTGCATGCACTCAAATGATTTAACAAATGATGCCAATGATCATCACTTGAAGTTCAAGCCCTTAATTGTCATATCGTCGCTGTCGGGTGGAAACCTTGTCCAACACCGTTACTTTTCAGGAAATTGGAAAACATAACCTGTGTTCCAAGCTCTTGTTAATACTTTTCATTGGTTCAATATTTATAAAAAACCCATAGGCACACTTTCAAAATGTAAAAAAAAAAAAGGCTAAATCAAATGTTGAAATATGGAGATAGGTTTAATCTCATTTGATGCAGAGGGTAGCGACAGTTCTCCTCACTCAACCCTTCCTCAAAGCAAGCATCCATTTTTTTTCGGTCGTCAAAAGATCTGGCAGGCTCGCGGACATGAGCTGGTGACAAAATGTGCGTCATGTGTGGAGACCCTGGCGGGTACGCAGATGCAGAAAGTATCATTTGGCCTTTAGACTTGAGCACAGGGTTGAGTAGTACGTAAAATGGAAATGGTGCATTTATATTGCGCCTTTATCCAAAGCACTTTACAAAGTGCATTACATTCATACACTGATGGCAGAGGCAACCATGTAAGTCACCAACCTGCTCATCGGGAGAAGTTAGGGGTTCAGTGTCATCTTGCTCAAGGACACGTCAACACTACTAACCCAGGGGGGCCCAGGGATCGAACCGGGCGGGAACCTTCCGATTCCCAAGCAGCCGCACTACCTCTTGAGCCACTGCCACCCCTCGCACAAAAGTGATAAGCAGGGATACAAGTAGACAGAAATGCTAGGGGGTGGCCCGGACCGCTGGCCTAGCGGTCTGGGCACATAGGCTCTGATGGCCTGACAGCGCGTCGCGGGGTCGAGTACCATTCCCATTCCCAATGACCTTTGCTCGCCCCGTCTCTCTCCCTCTTTCCTGTCCATTCACTTAAAACTATCAATAAAGGCAGAAAAGCCAAAAACAAATCTTTTAAAAAAAGAAGAAAGAAAAGAAAAATAAATGCTAGGGGGGTGAGGTGGAGTCTGAAGTGGTAAGTCTTCAGACTACAGAACACACTTGGGAGTGAGTCTGCAGTTCTGACTGCAATGGGGAGTTTATTCTAGTTTGGAAGCCAGGAGGTTGAAGGGTCTAGGACGCAAACAGCCTTCTTCCATGCAGTTAGGGGACTATTGGGCGGGCGGGGACTTCTTTCCTCTATAGAAGAGTTAGGACGTCACATTCTAATACAGCCCGAATACCCAATCTCAGCACCGGCCTCAGTGGCGCACCTAGATAATCATTGGACTACCGAATCACTACCTCTGGGACGTCTGGGTTCGATTCCCGCTTGGGACCATACTTTTTCAAACAACCGCGGACTACTTTTTTTTCGCAGATAAAGTATAGTTTTGGACCATGACGGAGGCGCGCCGACTCAGCAGACCTTGAGGCAGAGGAGTCGCGCCCGAGCGCCTCCAGGCGCGAGTGCCCGCGACGACCGGCCGATGGTCTGCTAGTCGACTAAGCGCCGTCCGAGTTATGTACCGATAGGCACAGAATCGTAAATGATGTTGTGGGGACTGCGTTTGCCCCAACTGCCACTCACTGCACTAACATAGCCCGCCAGCCCCGCCCCTTGTGCCTTCAACTGCATGACAGGTTCGCCGTTCGTGTCTAGGACGTGTGGCTGGACGTTGTCCAGCCGGCTCGGACTGCATTCCTGCCATGAAACCAAAGTGGATAACCCAAAGTAAATGTTAAGTAAAAGTAAAAGTCCTACCGGCAGCCACAGCCAGCTCTGTGTTGTGTGGATGTCTCTCCACACACTGGACGACCACGTCCAACAGACCAGACTTGTTGAACAGCGAAAGGGCCTGGCTGCTGCTCTCACTGTCAGGGACCATAGATAGCAAACAACAGTAGGAGAAGAGTCAGAGGTGAAACACCATGGAGTTTTCATTTAAACCAATCACTGATTAACACACCTTTAATCTAATGCATGGGTCTTCAACAGGGGGTCCTCAGAGTTACTACAGGGGGGCCGCCAAATATTTGTGTGATAGGAACTTAAAAATAATGATAATAATAATGTATTAACCACTTGAACCCTAGTATCCCTATTCTGGGGTGACCATTTGCCAAAAATAGCAGATCTACACAACACACGGCGATGCATTGTGAGCTTGTAGATTGGTTATTTTCAGCTAAGAGGTTTGGTGAAAAGGGAGGGGGAAACATAAAAGTTTCTAATCGCATGCGTAAATGTAAATACAAATGACCACAAAGCTCCAGAGGATCATTTTCACAAAAATCATCATCATTTCACCGTCAGTAGCCTTTCAACAGCCCTAGCTTACCACAGATTCCACAGCAGGTGCACTGCCTCGTTGGCTACGCCTTCCACCGTGTTTCTGGGTTCCTTCATCGGCACAGTGCTGCTCTCTAAGCCAGCACAACACTGTAGAGAGACAATGTTTCACACACAAAACAAAAACAAGCTGAGCCAAATGACTTAAGGGCTTGATACATTTCGTTGAGTGTGGCGTCACGCACTGCCGATTAGCCGATCTACAAGCTCACAACGTGTCGCAGCACGAGTCACGTCATGTTGTGAGCATGTAGATTGGCTATTTTCAGCATGCGACACCAGCATGCGACTATGTCCCAACTATGTATAAAATACGACTTTAGTGCACGTCTGAGGTTCCACTCTCACTGCTACCATGCGTCTAAACAATGCTAAGAATCTAAATAGCTAATGTGAACAACGTTAACACACCCTGTACCTCACAGAGATAAACATTGAGTACAGCCAACATGAAAACTGAATTTAAAATTGTTTTTATTATTTAAAAACTAGAAACATGTTATGTTCTTCTTGGCCCCAGGGCATTTATTGCAAAAAAACTAATAGTGACATACAATTCTGACATGAGAATGACATGTCATGGGAAAGACTATGACAGAGTGAGTTTGCCCACAAGCAAAATCCTTGTTACCATTCCTCTTTCAAACACGAGTCTCTCTGTATATCTCTGTTGTTCGGCCGGAACCAGCTAAATCCAAAATGGTAATTGTTCAGGAAATGAAAAACAAAATATCAATTTTTCAGAAAATGAAGAAAACCTTATATTTTTAAAACAAAGCAATACTGCCTCATCAAACTTAGTATTGTGACTTTATATATTATCAGATACTTGCATTTGTCATTATATTATCACCACTTTACCCAAATCCAGTGCAAGTGGAGTTAGGAGGTTTTGTCCATCATTGATAAGAACAGCTGGCAATGGATCTCAAAGCTCACAACACATCACAACGCATTGTGAGCTTGGAGATCAGCTATTTATGGTGAGCGCCATCCTCATATACTATAGATCAAGCTGAATTCTGTACTTAAACAACTTTTATTTTAACATGCATTGTAAACAACCATGGATCTAACTGTTACCACTGTTGTTCTTCTACAGTTGAGTGCAACAAACAATTCTGCCTCAATACTCAATCATGTATTTAACGAAAGCGATCATGGCACACCAACAATAAATAAATGGCATATAAATACAAAATACATTCATGAAAAATAGAATCTGTCAAATCTGTAGCCTACTGCACTAACAATAACAACCACAGTTGAATTTACCTATCATATACCTATCAACATTTTATTATCACACTGTTGTGTGTTGTGTGTTGCGTGTGTGTGGTGGGTGTTTCTTAGTGCTTTAGATTGTCATAAAAGCTGTGAAAGTCTTTTGGCATGATCTCCTTGAGCTCTTGGAGATGTTTGAAACAAACTCCTGCACACACTCATTCTCTGTCCATTAACATTTAAAAAGAAAACACGAGCAGATGAGCTTTGTGAAGACACCCTTCTCCTCTTTACTGGGGTGACATCTATCAAACCTTGCACATACATTCTCTTCTCTTCCCAGTTTATGTTCTCCCAAAAGCATTGAAAAATCTTCTCCCTGTCTGCCTCATACAGAGCAGAGCTTCTCGAGAGCCTGAGAGGAGGGGGGAGTTGTTTGTTTTTGACGGACAGTTTGAGGGTCCAATGGAGTTAGGAGTTTTTGTCAGAGGCGCTTTTTAATACTTTTCATATGTTATTATTAAAAAAAAAATTACACAGATGTAGAGGGGGTTCAATAGCATTGATTTATGAAAAAAAAAAAAAAACTGCAAATGGAGTTAGCTGGTCCCGGCTGGACACTGACGATATACTGTATTCCAACAGTTTCTATTAACATTCTGTATAAACAATGAATCCAAGGCTTGAGAGAAAAAAAACACTACCTCGTTTACTTTAAGTGTCAACAAGCCTTTGGGCCTTTGGGCAACCAATAAAAAAATTCTATTATTGTACTGTGTAGTTTCCCTATATACCTTAGAGTACCATTTCTGTTTGTACCATATTGTTTGTCCACTGTAATAGTACTAGTATTGCCTGTATTAAGAGTACAGCACAGTTGATTTACTGCAAAGAGCCATTCAGACCAAGCACGGTAATGAGGACTATAAATGTCCAACTGAAACGGATGGCAGCGTCCACACCACAACTATAACAACAAATATAGTCGTGGACAATATCGTTTGGATCACTTTCAGCGTGATTTTATGAACGATAGAAGCATCGACAGCCATGATCCTGGTGAATCATGACCATGTGGCAACACTGCCATGCCCTATTGCGTTTATGATATCACAAACAAATGTTTGAAAACGAGGCGTTTAGGAGTAACAGAACAGAAGCAGAAGTAAACACAGGGCGTGGAAGCCAGAGTCTCACCTCTCGGAGCAGGGCTGTCAGAGGAGTCATGACATCATGTTTCACCATGTCCTCACACACCTCATGGCCTCCACATGCACTCAGGTTCCTGTCAGTGTGTGTTTGTGTGTGTATAAAAGTGAAAAAGAAGAAATCTGGTAAACTCATGAACCAAAACCAGTACTAATTATATATCGTCGCTGACAGGCAGAAACCTCTAATCTCCATATTTTAACTTTTTGTGTTTTTCATAAATGAATGCCCTACACGATCATCCTACAGGATCACACAAAAGCATCAAAAGTAGCAGATCCACGAGCTCGAAACGCGGCGCAAAGCAACGCGTTTTGAGCTTGTAGATCGGCTACGTTAGTTGTTTTTGAATTCCAATCCTGAAAAGTATGAGGTTTCCACCCAACAGAGACGATATGAGAGAGAGAAATTTCATTTTCACTTTACTTTAAACATTGACACATTTGAAGCATAGTGGGTAAGAAACCTTCAGAGCTAGTCTGGCAAAGAGGACAATCTGAATTTGAGGGAAATCAAATAATGATATAACCAAACAACAACAATCTTCAGTCAGTGTTTAGAAAACAACTTTTGTCGATAAATGGATTATGGCTCCCCCTGTTGGAATACTGCCAAGTAATGCTGCAGTATTCCAAAATACATCTGTGTTTTCACAGCTGCACTTTTGGTTTTTATACAAAATAACAGAAAACAAGAGTCAAGGGGCAAGAAGTTTAACATTACATTTATCACCTCCTGGTATGTTATATGGATAGTCCATTTCAGTTTTCATTTTACATTAATTCAGAGTACAGTGAATTTAGGAAAGAACTACTTTTCCTTGCAACTACAGAAAGATACAATGAATTAATTGTAAAGCTGTTAGATAAGGAGATAAGGATTTTTGGATTGCAGCTTTAACTCTGAGATTGTACAAATGGACCAGTTCAGGTTACCTTTATACACTCCGAGGGTGCGGTCACACCAAACTTTGATTCTGCCTATGCAGGCGGATACTGCCAATGCTTTTCAATGGGAACAGAGCGTTTTTTAGCAGAAATCCGCAAATGGCAACAAACCGCTTCGTTCTCATTGAAAAGCATTGGCAGCCATTGCACCCTAAAAGTTACAAATGGATCAATGAACACAGGCTTTTTACTGTGCAGGGATAAGAACAAGAACAAGATACTGTGTCATCTTGTTCTGGGACATTACATGGGGCAACTAGCATGGGATGGGGGGTATTCAAATGCTGTTTTCATTGTTTTTTGTTTTATGTTGTATTTAACCTTAATTTATATGGGAGAAAATCCCATTGAGATACAAGATCTTTTTTAGGTGGGAGCCCTGTTCAGGGTAGCAGAGGGATATTTTTTGTTTATTGAATACCTAATACTTAACAGAAATGTTAACAGCACATGGTACAGTCAGACATTTAGGCTAAAAGGATAACACCACAAAGTCCTGGGGACTTGTTTCCATTGTGGTCCTATGTATTCAATTCGTCAACATAGCATACAAAGTTAACACAATAATACATCAACAAATACAAAACCACTGTACAAAAATGGAAAAAATGGCAGCAGTGAATGACACCTCCTTTTAATGGGAATTTACATTTACCTCCCCCGATGTTTTTTTCAGGCCAATTTTGGAAGGAAGAGTAGTAGAACAAGAATGTTTGTTCTAAATTTGGGTGGTACCAGATCATTGTCGCTCCCTCTAGTGTTGCGACGTACAATTGCGTTGCAACTTTTTCCTGCTGCTACTCTGAACAGGGCTCAATGAAAACAGTAATTGAATACCCCCCCATCCCATGCACCAATCATGTGCCAGAAAAAGATGACAACTGACCCTGCACAGTTAAAAGCCTCTGTTCATTTATCCATTTGTAACTATCCATTTGTTATACCTTTTGAGTGTATAGGTATAACCTGAACTTGGTCCATTTGTTTTCATTTGTACAATCTCAGAGTTAAAGCTGAAAATCCTTATCCAACAGCTTTAACCCATTAAGACCGGGAACACATCTGTGTCATTTTAGATTTCTTTGGCTATTCAAAAATAGCAGATCTACAAGCTCATAGCGCGGCACTCGGTGAGAATGTTTTTTTTATATTTTTTCCCCGAAAAACTGTTAGGATTTAGAACATTTTTAGAAGCTGCCTCAGGTCTTAATGGGTTAAAGCATTGGTTCTCAAAGTGGGGTTCGGGGTGTAAAATTTCATTTTCATTTAACCACTTTAACTCTTTGACTGCGGACGACGCGATAACGCGTCAAGTGCTACTTTGTCCAGTTGGCCGTCGACGCGCTCGACGCGCTGGACGCGCGTTCATTGTTTAATCTCTGATTGCGCTATGCTGCTTAATATTCAATGTTATTCTCGAGTTCCACTTACTTCACGGACATCTGCATCCGGTTTCATGACCTGGATTCCGTTTCCGGTTTTTGATTCTTTTCCCCAGTCATTTTCGTCCAAAATAGGTAAATAAACGGTCTTTCACACGGTATGACGGACAAACGGACAGTTTCTCTTCTATAATCTATGGTCTGGGTGACGATCAGTCATCGCCGTCGTGTCTCACATCGTAATTTTGGCGATCAAAACAATCTGGGAGGACGTCACATCCGTTTTCATGTTTTTCCCTGTCTAATCTATCAAGAAGGGTGAGAGAGACCTAACGACCTGATCAAGCAGTCATGTGCTGCACTCTAGTGGCGGATTTGTGCTGGGTCTTTATATTATGTGCCCTTAAATTATTTTCATGAGAAAAATTCAAAATATAAAAATAAAAAAACACGAAAATTGCTGGCACTGGGGGAGTACTTTATGAAAATACTCTGGCAGTCAAAGAGTTAACCATATTTCATACTTTGGGTATTCAAAAATAGCAGATATACAGGCTCATTTGAGCTTGTAGATCTGCTATTTCTGAAAAATATAGATTTTTTTGGTAAACTTTTTAATAAATTTAGATTTATTAAAAAAAAAATACATTGAATTCTTCTGGGGGGGGTCCCTGGCACAAAACCTTTTCAGATGGGGGTCCTTGACATGAAAAGGTTTGAGAACCACTGCTTTAAAGTAACACCCCGTGGGATTTATGGTTGATGGTTTTGGAACTTGGACCAGCAGGTCTCACCTGAGTGCTCCCGTGGCGGTCTCCCTGACAGCCAGGCTCTTGTCTAGCAGCATGGGGCCCAGGCGCCTCACAGCGTCCCTCTGCAGGAAGCCTGGGATGGTCTGACTCTGCTGCACCACCCGGGAGATGCTGGCACACGCAAACTCTCTCACATCAGCGCTAGGACTCTGCAACTTTACACACCACAACACAACATAGGAGTGTCATTTGGGGGTCTCAGGGCATGGCAGTTGCCGCCCCCTTACAGTACGTTTTAACAGCGGGCGACTCTCGGGCGATCGCCGGCGACATCGTCCAAAAGATAAAGAAAATCCATCTTTCATCGCCCCCCCGCCCACTTCGCCCTATCGCCAGTAGTCGCCGGCTCACATAGACATATAATGCACTTCCGGAAAATACTATCCTGATCGCCCGCTGATCGCCCGCTGTTAAAACGCACCGTAAGTGTTCACATTTAACCTCAAATTCAGTTATTTTATGCATTCTCCCTCACCACAGAGTAGGGCTGTCACGATCACGATTACACGATTTAAGTTGACGATTAAATCACTCCATTACATGTCAAAGGCAAATATTGTACTTTCACTCCACTTAGTTCACTATAATTATATGAAAACTTTAGTTACTATTACTTTGTAGATTTTGATTATTATAAAACCACTTCAGACCTATATATATATATATATATATATATACTTTGGCAATTTGAAAATAGCATATCTACAAGCTCACAACGCGTCGTTGTGTGCTTGTAGATCTGCTATTTTCAAGGGATTTTTATACATTTTATACTTTTGAAAAATTGTGAAAAGGGACCTTCAGCATAATGACTGAGTACTTTTACTTTTGGTACTTTATGATATGTGTTTTCATCTACATGTGACATGTAACACATGTTATAGGTATGTGTTTTCTTGTCTGCAAACAATACATGTATCAACCACTTTCAACCTGGCATCACTATTTTGGACATGTCATTATAGGCGAACATTTTCGAACACGGCCTCCACTTTCCCCACCAAAATAGTGAAAATAGTGGATCTACAAGCTCACCTATTCTTGCCATTTTTTAAATTAAAAGTGGCAACTTATTCACTCACATTTGTTTCTGAAATAAATGACACCTCTGCCACCACAACATGAAACAATGGGTGAATAGGAATCAGGATTGACTATTTTGATCCATCACACTCAAATGTTTACCACAAAAACGGTTGAAGACATGAAGAGTTGTACTACTTATGTCTGTCATGACAGGGTTAACTTAATTTAGACTTCATAACAAGTCTCGGTTCATACACAGTCAAATCCTCAGGTGATATTTTATCCATTTGTGTAAACTCTTGAGAGACCAATACAAATGTAACCAAATGGCTACATTTACAGTGTAAAAACAAGTCAAACATTTTTAAAAATAGCAGATATACAAGCTCACAGCGCATCACTTTGTGCAGATCAAATGTTAACACTTCTCTTCTCTTCTGGGGGTTCCTGGCACAAAACATTTTCAGATTGGTATCAAGTTAGGGCTGTCCTTGGCACGAAAAAGTGTGAGAACTACTGACATAGATAACTTCTAGTGTCTGTTCACTTTCTTTCATGTGAAGCATGACAAGCATCTATCAATTGTCACCAAAAGTCGTTATTATTGGCATTGTAAAATGCTCTTTATTTATCCATGTACAATTCTTAGAAGTGTACAAATCGAATCAGATGACATGTACCCATAATGTAACCATTTGTTTACATTGTGTACACTTCTGAATTGTCATACTTAAAATGGCAGAGGGTTTTACATACAGTAAAACAATAAAATCCTGTTAATGTAACTGACAAGTGACAACAACCCCAGAGCTCTGTGGCACCACCAGTCTATCTCAGGTTGATGTTACACCAGGAGGTGTTCCCTACATTAATAAACAGACACATGGGTCAACACATTAAATTCACATGCACGCTGTGGTCGTTCCTACTTTCTCCAGCAACTCTCCAGCTATTCACTTTCTTCATCTATCAATAGCACCATTGTAAAATGCTCTAAACTTCCATGTGCAACTCTTATTGGTGTACAAATGGCAATCAGATGACATGTAGCCATATGTAACCATTTGTTTACATTGTGTACACTTCTGAATTGTCATAGTTAAAATAACAGAGGGTTTTACAGTACAAGAAAACCTCTGGTAATTTAATTAAGTGTCAACAACCCCAGAGCTCTGGTGTTGATGTTACACCGGGACGTGTTCCCTACATTAATACGTGTTAACAGACATTAATTCACATTGTTGCGTTCTTACTTTCTCCAGTAACTCTTGGGCTGGACAACTGTCTTCATCCTCCTCCACTTCTTCTTCTTCTTCCTCCCTCACAGGGTTCACTGGCAGCCCGGCCGAGTTGAACTGGGCTCGTTTGAACTTGTTATTCTTTGCTTTACCCATGTTTTTTATATTGGTCTTTGAAGTAAAGTGCAACAAGCCGAGCATGTGCTGCTGCTGCTCAGTCTGTCAACCGACCAGCCACACGCAGAAAAGAGGCCATGTGGAAGATCGCTACCCTGCCGTAAAGCGAGTGTTTGGGGCGGAAAACAGGACGCTACGTCGTAAATACGACGTAAAGAAAAAAACTATAAGAATGCATTTCTCTTTCGCATAGAACAAACTAAATTATATATATAACACAATTGTGGTGCTTTGAAAGGCAACAGGAAGAGTGGGCACCTTGAGGTAAAATTGGCCATTTGGTACAAAATATATATATTTTTTAAAAAATTTAATATTTGGAAAGAACATCATTGAACATTTGACAATTAAGGTCCAATATTTCTACAATTGCAACACATTACTCCAAAACCTGTATATCCAATCATTTTGGGCATAAACAATTAGTTGAAGGGTAAATTTAAGTCTGATAATGATGTACTCAAATCATGTAAACTTTACATTAATTAAGACCATATTTCAAATATCTTATGTTTTAACATTTTGCACAAAATACGACATTTTACATCAAGACACCCAGTCTTCTTGTATCCCTTTGAAAACAGCACTGCCAGATATGTACTCTTACTTAAGGAGATGTACCCAAACCAGCCATGCAATAACAAAATATTGAAAGGAGGAGCATTTTCACACCAATGTATTTATTTGGCAAATAACAGTTTAAAAATAGATAGGCTACATTTATCTAAAACAGATGCACATATTATATACCGGTATGATTAGAAATAAACATGAGTTCATGACGAATGACTAAAATAAATCTCCAAAGGTTATGTCAACAGAGAAGGAACTTCAAGAGAGACAACAAAGTCATTTTCTGTCCATGTCTTGATTTCTTTCAAATCTACAGATACAAGACAAACTGATCCAGTGCTGCCCCCTAGCTGCAAGCAACTTGGATGCTATCTGAATCTAGGTTGCAATACCCTATATCGACAGCCCTTCTATTTACCAGAAAAGTCCCACCTGATTAAAAGGTGATTAAATTACCAATATTGAACCTGGAACGGACACCTTGGGTTATCCTCTTTGTCTCTGTCAAGACAGCATGACAACTCCACCGTTGTCGTGTTATGAGCAACTTTCTGTCAATAAACTCTGTGCCGTCATGATTCTTTGTAAGTGTTCTAGTTTATAAGCGCTCGTTTTAAATAATTCCACGTCCTGCATGTGCAATTTTGAAACAGGTGATGTACACACTGGACAGTGACTGATTTACAACGAGCGCTTCCAAACTCGAACACATTATAATCATGGCTGCACAGAGTTTATTGACAGTCAGAAAGTTGCTTATAACATGACAACAATGAATTTTTACGAAACAAAGTCTTGACAGAGACAAAAAGGATAACCCAAGCTGTCCGTACATGTGCTATATTGGGGAGTTAATCACTGTTTAACGCAATGATACAGAACTTTTCTGTTTCATGAAAGGGCTGTCCAATGGAGGGTATTGCAACTTGGATGCAGACAGCATCCAAGGTGCTTGCGGCTACATTTTCTCTTCCATCTCAAAATGACTCCCTGGATACTGTGATCCGTTGCAGTCAAGTGGTTTTAAGAGCATTTAGTTCCCTCACCACCACACAGTCCAACACACACGCGCGTGAGAACACACACACACCTCCATGGCGTTCCTGGTTATTGGATGTTTGGCCGTGGTTTGAGAATAAGCTTCCCTGTCTGTAAAAAAAGACACAAGTAAACAAGATTTAAAATGGTGGAAAGGAACAACACACACAGATCTGCTAAGTAATGAAAGAGCAGAAATTATTAGGAACTTACATCATCACAGGACATGTTGTATTCTGCTAAAACTGTCCGACACCGAGCAGCTATACTGAAGGGACAAAGGTCAAGGATATAAAAGATACATGGATGAACCATAAAGTAAACATACTTCAACAGATATAATATCACCTTTTGTCACAGACAGGTTTGGTAACACTTTACTCGAAGGTAGGGTCTATATTGCATCACATCGGTATTGTATGAAGACACTTTATAACTGATTAAGTTATGGTAGTTATAATGTTCTGCTGAGCTTATAATGCATTATGACCAGCACTTTATAAAACGTGTTATAAGTTGTTATGCATAAACATTTATAACAAATGTAGCCTTATAAGTACATTGTAAATATGATTATGATGCATTATAAGCCTAACAAGTAAAGTGTTAACACAGGTTTTGTTGTATAATGCATTAAGATTATTGATTACAGTATTAACCCTGACTACAATATAGTCACCTTGAGAAGAATGTACTTTGTTATCACAGTAGGGGAAATACCTCTAAAATATTGTTGAAATTATCCAAACGCTACCAAGGCATGTGTGATGTTTATATGGTACCCCCTCAAGTAATCCTGAGGTTCCCAGGACCCCACCTTATACAAAGTAGTAGATATAATACAAACGTTCAAGTAAGAGAGGTCACCAACTAGTACCTACATTTCCCACAGTCCATGTACTGTGGGAATGTTTAGCACGGATTAAACACGTCTTTGACCAGCATTCTTGGCCGAAAGAGCTGTAATACAACCAACTATCGAACTATGTTATTTAGGAGTTAAAGGAGCTGTTATAGTAAAAGTCCATATACATATTCACATCACACACCAACTTTTCCATAAATTATTTGAATCACAAGTCAAAACTATGCTGTACGACTGCATGCCTTCATGAAACAGAAAGTGCAGACATTTTAACATGTAATTTATGTTATTTAAACAGACGCTAGGTTCATTGATTGCCTGGTATCCTATAGTTTCAATGTACAGATTATCATTTTGACAATATATTGTTTAGACCAGTGTATATCAACCCTGGCAAACGTCCCAATTTTGGGCCGGGGCTACTGCTGAGGTGTGCCGCGCCGTTTGAAGAAGGTTTGAAAAAATATCATTTTGAACATTTTTTTTTTTTTTACAATAATAATAATCAGGCGTGCAAACAGCCCCGAGGTGAAAAGGGTGACAACATGCTGTTTTTTTTCGGGTCAGGTGTCACACTATTGCCCTATTTGGATTCAAAACGGCTAGTGGAAGCTGAAAAGCTACAAGTTTGCATGTCTGAATAATGCAAAAACAGAAATATTTGTTTGCATTTGCTTTTTTTCTCCCCCATATGATTTCATAATAAAAAAGTGCGTATCGTATCGAAGTTGTGTGCCCAATATCGTATCGTATTGTTTCATGAAATTAGTGTATCGGCACACCCCTAGTGTGTGTGTGTGTATATATATATACATATAATTATATATATATATATATACCGTATATCTAGGTGTGCCCTTGGATCTTTTGGCTATGCCAGGTGTGCCTTGGCACAAAAAAGGTTGATATACACTGGTTTAGACTGATGCTAGTTTCCTTGCTTACCTGCAATCCTAGTTTACAGAAGCACTAGAACACTGTCTCTCTGCATTTGATGTATGCGTTTACCTACAGTAGCTTATTGTAAGCCGCTTTGGATAAGAGCGCCTGCTAAATGCCCACATTGGAGATAGTTTTTCCTCACACAGGCTGAATGCAAGGGGAGAAGGATACATTGATGGTGCAACAACTCGCTTATGTATTCCAGCGAAAAAGAGAGCTATTAACGTGACACAGCTGATCGTGAAGAAAGGGTGATTCCACAACGACGAGAAGAATGACACCTGCAGACACACAATACAGGGAAGTAAAATGTTAGAATATGTAAAGTCACACAGAGCTCCTGGTCATTCTACAGTAGAGTGTCAGGGTGACATTTGTTATGTCATTGTTAAAGCAGTGGTTCTCAACCTTTTCTGAATCAGGGCCCACTTGGAAAATCTCAAAAGCGTCCACGGCTGTGTCGTGTTAAGTGGTCAGATGGGTGGGCCACGTGTATTTTCAGAGCATTTAATGATCAATTAATCCATTGCGTTCTGGCTTGGATCAATGGAACTAACTTAGCGTACTTTAAGCTCCAATTTATTGGTATCACAAAGAAGACAATTTTTGGTTTTAAAGAAAAATGACATTTGACATTTCTTTTTTTTCTTACATTATTTTGTTTTTATATTAATTATTAGTATATCATCATTAAAAATCTTATTGTTTTGTCAATTGTATGGGGGCCCACTTGCAATGTCCTCACGCCCCACAGGTTGAGAATCACTGGTATGAACGATTATAAACGTGAAAGATTATTTGCCACATAAATTACATGATAAGTGAAAAAGTAACGTGTACCTTCTGTGTGTCTGGATCTATCAACCAGTTCCAAGCCCCAGTAGCCGTGCAAACAGAGATCACTATCAAGATCACTGAAACCACATAGAACATTATTAACTACTTAAGGTACACTACACATATAGATCACTAACAAGATCACTGAAACCACATAGAACATTATTAACTACTTAAGGTACAAACAGAGATCACCAACAAGATCACTGAAGCCACGTAAGTGATATATCGTTGCGGTCTGGTGGCGTTGAGAGCTTCAAGATCTGTTATTTTCACTACTTTTGCACGACACTCTTGTATGAAGTCGGGCATTAATTTACAACAAAATGTAAAAAAGTTTGAATATGGAGATGCAAGGTTTCTACCCGACAGCCGACGATATGTTATTTTATTTTATATTTTGTTCAATTTAGTGTTAAATAGCTCTATTTTCCACATTTATAGGTTAGTTCAATAACAGCGGTCTTTAGTAAACAGAAATACATTTTCAAAGCGGGATAACAATTTTAGCCAGTCAGGAGAGAGAACACAATAAAAATGTAAGCTGTTAAATAATATTTGTAGAGTTCCTTCTCCTGAATGGATAAAATTGGTATCACGACGACCGCAACTTGTATTTTCTGTCACACTGTGACAATAGATGATCTACAATCTGCAATCTGCATCTCATAACACGCTGCATTGCGGCATGTTGCGAGCTTGTAGATCTGCTATTTTCACAATTGTTTTTGAAAAATGGCACTTACAATGACAGGCCCAAAATAAGTAGACCCTCCAGAAAAACGCAGGCAAAAATCCTTGATTATGCGGGCTAAAACTCTTGATTATGCGGGCTAAAATCCTCGATTTTGCGATGAAATATGCGGGGACTTTTGCAATTTTATGCGATGAAATTGCAGGAAGTTGCGAAATATGCTGAAAGTTGCGAAAAATTTGAAAAGTTGCGGAATATGCGGAAATATGCGATGCGAAGTGCATATTATGCGATGCACATATTATGCGATGCAGCCTTTTTGAAAAAACGTTACCCCCGCATAATTATGGCCATTTTGCTGATTATGCAGTAAACTCTGCGATCGCATAATCGCATTTTTCTGGAGGGTCTAAATAAGGCACACCAAGTTGAAAGTGGTTAACATAATAGAGCCCTATCATGGTCAGTACAGTATATCCATCAACCTAAAGTTTAGTCACATCAAGAGTTGGCACGCTGTTCACCTCAAGAGTTCGCATGCTATGCCTTGTATGAAATCTAGGGTAGCTGAACCTAGTTTATCTAAATGTGTCTTATTGCGCATGAAGAGCAACACCGAGAGACTTCTTATGCAATACATTTAATTCTTAAGTACATTTAGGTTATGACCATGTTCAGAACAGAAATGTTTGCTACATTACACTTGGCCATTCTCCCACGTCATGAAATACACTTTACGTAGATAATATATGTAATTATTTGTATACACTCAGTAGTACAATATTACAACGCGTCACAGAGCTTGTAGATCGACTTTGACTATTTTCTGTGTACAACAAAGTATAACTCAGGCTTTACTTACTTCTCCATCGACCTGTGGCAGGTTGCAAGCAGGACACATACTCTGTCAGTCTCCTCTCAAAGGCCTTTAAGTCTGCCAAGAAAGAGGGACAATCAATTTTGTGTGATATCATCAGTATAGACAATGTCAATGTTATTACGTGGTGAGCAGCTCACCACGTAATAACATTGACTCACCGTGAGCTTTTCTGTGGTCTATTATTGCCTGACTGCACAAGCAGTTGGTTAAAAAAGACTCACGCTGTAGATGGTCCCAAATTAAGACAACAAGGCATAAAACATTTCAGGATACCTAGTGGTCAGTTAGCCCGATTTCAAGAGAGAAACTCGTGCAATGTGAAATGCTTAACGATCTGTTCACTCGCCGACCATTTCAAACATCGTACAGTGTGTAGAGGTCTTTAGTTAGTTAGTGCACTGATGCCGTATGCTCCTTGTTAGTTGTGAGGAGGACCTGAGTTTGAATCCAGCTCTCTTCATGTCCCGCATGATGTCTCCCTAGCCTTCATACAAGACTGTCTTGTGATCCGAGGCTAGATGTCTCCTAGCTCTGGTCCATAGCGTTAGAAGGAGTTCTCCTTAACTTCTAACGCTATGGACCAGAGCTAGATGTCTCCCCTCTCCCTGCCCTAGATTTCCTGTGTTTCTACACTCCTAAATCTAAATAAAGCATGACATTCTTGGTTGTTTTGATGTTTTTCTTTATGCATATTATTAACCAATATATTGTTGCGTGAGTGTTCTTTTAATGGGTTGTCACTGCACCAGATACCAAAGAAAATTCACTGTATCAATCTCATGCTTGGAAATAAAATGTAGTGATTCTGATTCACTGTGTCAAATGTCAATAGTTATCATATCACAAGTGACTCACTCCATCAGCAACTTAACATTTCACCTACTGTATCTGGAATAGCCTTGGATCAAGACCATAGATGTATTTTATAGAGTCTGACTTTTACTTTCGTATCGATATGCCCATGTCAAAATCGATTAAACACATCTACGATAGTCTGATCCAAGGCTATATATGTAAATGAAGAAGCATTGTTTGTAGTGATAAAAAGGGGTTTTAACAGGTATGACCTTTTCTCTCTGGTGATGAACACCACCACACACAGCTCAAACAGTAATGTTCAAGATACATCTCTCTAGCACAATGGTTTTCAACGCTTTTCATATCAAGGTCCATTATTTATTCAGCATTTGAGCCACGGACCACCATTTGATGAGATTTAGACTCTCAGACCCAAAACTTAGAATATGTTGTTATCGTTGGATGAGATTTTGTCCACAATTCCATGCTGCATTATTGTGGTACCAATAGGAGAGATGACAGGCAAACTATACTCAAAATAACAATTCTTCTACATTCTCTAATTGTGTAGACTTCTTGTAAATTCAGTAATGCAGATGTTTAACAATAATGTAACTCTTGGGAGCGTAAAATGAAACTCTCAAGAAGGTCTATAAGTAGCTGTAGAATACAACTCTCGTAGACGTATTTATGATTCTGACGTTTTCAATCTACGAGAGTTGTAGGGTTCACCCCCCATGGACACAGGGACTTTCAGCACTATACCCCGTAGACACTCCAAACACGTACACATTTAAAATAAAAGGTGCTTACCCCCACGCTCCAAATGTTAACTCTCGCTACGGGGTAGTAGTTTAATGTAATAATCCATATATTTCAATAAAGAAGTGTTTTAATGCCGTCTGTGGCCGATTCATAAATACGTCTACGAGAGTTGTATTCTACAGCTAGTCCATAAGGGTCCATTTGGTTTCCAACTCTCCATCATTTAGCTGGGGACCACCTGAAACCCCCTCAAGGACCACTGGTTGAGAACAACTACTCTAGCAGCCAAGGAGCAGCTCAGCCAAGGGACTCGTTAGCATCTATAGCTAGTTTCTTATACAACTGTATAAGTTGAAAAGGTATGTGTAACAAAGAACCTGAGAGGAAAGCTTGAACCTGGCAGTGTTGCAGATGTTGTAACGTTACAGAAATTGTATAATTAACTCCCACTACCAGCTGTAAATGCATTAGCTGCTAACTGCTAACAACACCCACTGCATGGTTCCAGTACTACAGAAGCACTGAAGTTTTGGCTAACAAGCTAACAGGCTAGCAGACAAGTCCCAGACAACCGTTAGGTAAACAACATGAAGGACATGCTGTTGTTTCCAGTGGGAACCTTAGAACTCTGGTTCCTACACATGACATGACAACGAGGTACTGCTAGAACCTGATGTTTTTTTTACCTCCATGTGTCCTCTTACCTTCGGCCTGCTCCAAGGAATTCATTGTTGCTAAAGTCTAGGTCCACTCCTCAGCTCAGCCTGCCTGCCTGCTCAGCTGCGTTTCTCGGTTACACCCAAAACGGCGACCTATCGTATTCTGTGACTCCAGCTGCAAGGGTTAGGTTAGGGCAGTGGTTCTCAACCTGTGGGTCGGGACGCCGAGGGGGGTCCCACTCCCCAACATGATTGGGGGGAGGGGGGGTCCCCAGATGACAGTGAAGTGACAATTTAAGGACTTTTAAGACCTTTCCAATACCTAACAAAAGAAGGAATTCAATGAAAAGACTGCATCAAAAGTAATCAATCAAACTGTACCATAAAAACTGGTCAAACATTGGCCAAATTCTCAATTAATATAGGAAAGAGGCAACAATTGTGAAAATAGCCGATCTCCATACAAGCTCGGCTATTTGTGCTCTACTGTTCACGTAGGTGATGGGGTGGCAAGTCACCTGGAAATTCATTGAGTCGCCTTCATTCAGCCACCTGGATTATTAATTGTGGGAAAGTAGTTGTGAGTGACGTGTTCTTCTGCCTTTCAGATTAGGCTGCTGAACTGGGTATTTCTTAGTTGTTGTTGTTTTTTATGTGGAATATTTCCTAGCATTAGCCTACTCTTAAACATTAATATGACAGTTTATCTAAATTATGTGAAATATTGATGAAATTACAAACGGCGCCTTGTGGAGAAATTACAGTCAATAATTCGATAGGTCACTTATTTCGGTATAACGTTTACGCAGGTTTACGATCAAAGACAAATAGGAAAGAAACCCATGAAACCCAAGACACGCCCTCTCCGGTGTACTTCCTGTCTGCGTGACGTAGGACCGCCTCTTTAGGAGACCAGAAGTGGGTTGGAGTCATGGTTGGAGTCTATAGACCGCCGAAGTCTGACGTCATTTACACATCCTTTGTTTGTCTACCTGGTTCGCAGTTTTCCACCCCCGTTCTGAATCCCATAGACGTATTTAATATCGCGTCAAATAAGAACTGTGTTCCAAAAATAAACAAATGACCCCGGCGGGTTGACTCTTATGGATATGAAGCATCAACTGACGGTGAGAAAACGCTAATGTTACTTCCGCCGAATTAGTTACATTTTCGCCAGAAACAGACTGTATCAAATATAAGTGACTGACTATGATAAACGATACAGAACCTCCTCCCTGACAATAACGCCGACACGCGGTGTTTATTTTTGGACCACAATGCTTATATGAGACGATTCTAAGATGACCCAATGTTATTCTCCATAGAGAAATTACTTCCGCAAACCTGGGGATGAACGAGTGACGTCAGGACTTCGGTGCTCTATTGGTTCCGTTATATTATACCTGATTGGTCAGTGGTGTAAAGTAATGTACTCAAGTACTGTTCTTAGGTACAATTTTGAGGTATTTTACTTTAGTGGAGTATTTCCAATTTTCAATACTTTTACTTCTATTCCACTATCTCTAAGGCAAATATAATACTTTTACTCCACTACAATTATTTGAAAACTTTAGTTTCTAGTTACTTTTTGATTTAGATTGTTATTGAAAAACATACATTAACCGCTTAAGCTTTATATAGATTACAGCTATTTGAAAATAGCCGATCTACAAGCTCACAATGCATCGCATCACGATGCATTGTGAGCTTGTAGATCTGCTATTTTCAAAAGATTTTTATACATTTCTCCCACTATTAGATTGGATCAACATGCCCATACAGGTTGAGGAGATTATTCATTTTTTTTTTGTACTTTTCCCACCACTGACGATTCTTTAGCCCCATGGTCACTGAACTAAATATTGGACCCATTTCTTCACAAGCCACACAATCTTCAGAACATTCTGAAAATTCTAAGTGGCTTGGAAGCCGAGATATTGGCATTTATAGATATTACATGGTGGCCATCTTTGAAATCCCCCCCCCCTAAAGATTGAACATCAGAAATAAAATAATTATCACAAAACGCATGCTGCATTCAGGTCCTTCCTCCTATGTCCCCACCAAACACCTAGCCTGGTAAAGCCCCTACCTCCGGATATCTCATTTGATTTCCGGAGGGAGGGGCTTTACCAGGCTACCAAACACCATCTCTCCTCCCCTAATGTCCCCACTGAGACCTACCTCTGTCTCCACTGAGACCTCTTCTCTCCTGATGTCTCCACTGAGTCTCCTTCCAAATAGCTACTAACTACTTGCATGAAACTACAAATTCACTGAATATCCACAAGATAAACTCTACAAAAAGCAACAAAGCTTAAAAAAACAAAAACAAAAATATAGCTGCAAGCAGCAATAATACGGGGCCAGTGAATGCAGATAGAAAAAAGAAAGAAGCAATGATAAGTAATATGCACAATAAGCCATAGAAACATAGAAGACTGAACTTGAGAGAAAGGAGACCATGCAATTAACAAATGAGCATTTTAAACCCTCACTAACCCTAGCCTCAGTAAAACTATGCGTACCCCTAACCTCAAGAAACACTACGCGTAAGCCAACGAATGCGAAATCACGATCGCCTCAACACATTGTCGGGGACAGGGATCGACCATTGGACCACAGACCTGAACTGGTGAAAAAGCAGCTCACACAGATGATACAGTTTCACGCAAATAGCTGAAAAATCCTGGGTTTAAGTGTTTTTCAAACTGCTCAAAATTGCGGACAATCTAAGGGCGGAGCTTACTGGTCAAAGTGATACATGTGTTCCTCATGAGTCAAGGCACATGTGTAAGCAGGTTTAATGGCTGTCGGCCAAACGAGGCATGACTTTTGCCTGTTTAAAGTTTGCATTTTCAAAAAATTGCTATAGCGCCCCCTTTGACCAATTGGAGTAAGATTGGTTTCAGTGATATTTGGAATGACCCTCTACATTACCGCAAAGTTTCAAAGAAATGTGAGTCTGCATGTATGTGTTAGGGGCAGATGAATAATTGTCATAAAACTGCAATATTCATTGGCTCATTAAAGCTTAAATTTTTCACTTAGAAAAAATCCGCTCCCACCGTTTTGTCGGCATAGGTCCAAAGTTCATGTGTAAAACGTTTCGTGCAGATTACTCAAAAATCCCAGGAGGAGAGTTTTAACTGTTTTTCATATAATTCAAAATGGTGGGAGATCTAAAGGTCAGAGTGTGAAAGTTGTTCATCATGAGTAGACGCATGTGTGTATTGAATTTTTATTGCTGTAGGTCAAACAGGGCATGAGTTGTACCTGTTCAAAGTTGGCATTTTCAATTGAGTGCTATATAGCGCCACCTTTTGACGAAAGATTGTGAGATTTATTTCTTGATAGTTTTTCATGACCATCTATCATATGGCCGAGTTTCGTAAAAAGCGTATGCACGGTTCAGCCAGAACTGCAAAAAGTGGCAGAAGAAGAAGAATCGGAAGAATAATGCCAATATCAAAACGGAGCCATGCTGGCCCGTAAAAAATCTGAAACTACAGACCAAAACAAAATGCACAGAATTTCACAATCTCCATATGTCTGTTGGCACGCTCATACACAAAACAGTAGTCTTACCATTTATCCAAATCTGTTCAACTGAGAATTTATATTGTACATGATAACATTCTTTTGGAAATGATGCGTCAAAGTGAAAATAACATTACTTTTTAACAGCAGTGTCACAAAATGTGGGTGTGGGCCCAAAACAAAGTGAGATCAACTTAAACAATTGAACAAAGACTGAACTGAACAGAACAACTGATATAACCAAAATGACACATGAGGGGAACATAATATAGTGGGCAGTCAGACCACTACTAACACAAAAGGGGGATAGACAAAGACTACCTTTTTGTTTTTGGGAGCAGTTAGGACTTAGGTATCTTGCTCAGGGACACTTCGAACCTTAGGCTTCCCAGGCGGGCTCACTAACCATTCAACTGTGGCCGCCCAACCTGTCTGGGGACTGGGGGTCCTCCCCCAGAAACTTAACATAGTAGATGTAATTTCCTGTGTTCTGGTGAATTTTGGGAGTGTGATACCAAATCCAGGAGAAATTACAATCCAGGAGATTGTCAGGAGACGTGGTCAAAATCCAGGGGACTCCTAGCCTGATTATCAGCCTGAAGCTGCGTGGAGCTTCAGTCTGAAATTGGCTGCAATGTCCGCGATTACCAAATTGAAATTGAAATTGCCCTAATCCAATCACAAGAGATCGACGGATCCGCCTACATCTGACATCATCGCACAGCTTGTTTTAGCAGATATTCGCTGATTGGCTTGTCGTTAGACCACCCCCACCTACGACTCTGATTTGACAGATTTTCCTTCGATCGTGAAAAGCCACAGGCTGACATTATGACACCAGACCAAGAGGAGCACACTCAGAGAGTGGGCGGGGTCTATGGTCTGGAACCAGGCTAGGGGACTCCTGCAGGATCCAGGAGTGTTGGCAGCCCTGCACTAGAATGCCCTTTTACAGATAAGAGTGACCCCAGCAACACACTCTCTAGCACCAATAAAACTGGACCATTTCAAATCTAGTGGTGAAAAATGGGATGGCTGATCTTCCTAAATCTTTTGAAAATAGCAGATCTACAAGCTCACAACGTGTTGCATCGCGTGACCCGGAGTGAGCTTGTAGATCGTCTATTTCAAATAGCCTAAGTATATATAGGACTCAAGTGGTTTAATGTATGTTTTGTAATAATAATATAAATCTACAAAGTAATCAGTAATTCAAGTTTTCAAATAATTAAGTAAAAAAAAAGTAATGGAGTAGAGTATTGGAGTAGAGTATTGTAGGTAGATATATGGGGGTATTGTGTGTAGATATACAGTATGGGAGTATTATATGTAGATATATGGGGGTATTGTATGTAGAAGATAATACAGTATAGTATTGTATGATATATGGGGTATTGTATGTAGATAATACAGTATGGAAGTATTGTATGTAGATATATGGGGGTATTGTATGTAGATAATACAGTATGGGAGTATTGTATGATATTATGGGGTATTGTATGTAGATAATACAGTATGGAAGTATTGTATGTAGCTATATGGGGGTATTGTATGTAGATAATACAGTATGGGAGTATTGTATGATATATTGGGTATTGTATGTAGATAATACAGTATGGAAGTCACTGTCCATATTTCGCCGCAGGCTGAAAACTCACCTCTTCAGGAAACACTACCCTTCCTCTCTGCCTGACCTACTTGTTGTTAACTAGTTGTACGAACGCTTGTTTTCTATTGCTGTATTGTTTATTGGATTATTGGATTGTTTATTGGATCTTGTTTAGTCGATTATTTGTTTTAGCTCATGCTCGTTTGATTTAGCTATTTTGTCTCATCTGTTTAAGGAAATAGGTAGCTGATATATTGCACTTTTACCTTAGCGCTAGGTATACTCTTGGTTGCTTGTTTTTGCAGAAAATGCACTAAAGACTTCTGGTGATTAGTAGTTTTCGTTCCCTACCTATGTTGAATACACTTATTGTAAGTCGCTTTGGATAAAAGCGTCTGCTAAATGACTGTAATGTAATGTAATGGAAGTATTGTATGTAGATATATGGGGGTATTGTATGTAGATAATACAGTATGGGAGTATTGTATGATATATGGGGTATTGTATGTAGATAATACAGTATGGAAGTATTGTATGTAGATACATGGGGGTATTGTATGTAGATAATACAGTATGGGAGTGTTGTATGTACTGTAGATATATGGGGTATTGGACGTAGATATTAGAGATGGTGATGGTTAACCGTTTAACCAAAATGTGTGTCACTAACCATTTAGGACTAAATAACCGAAACTAAACTTTCCACTTCTACCCCCGGATTTGAACCCGGTTACCCGTTTTTGTTGTTGTTGTTGTTTTTAGATATAAAAAACGTCACTGGTGCTGAATGGATAGCTCCCTGTATATCTCTGCTGTCGGAGCATGTAGTTTAAACTTTAAGAGCGCTGTAGATGCCTAAAATAAAGTTTATTATGATTATGAATGCTGTTTGAACATGACTGACTTATCTGTCTTTCATCTGACACTCCCCTGGTAACACTGCAGCTACTAGCCCCCCCCCCCCTGCTATCTGCTCTTTTCAGAGCTAATCAATGATGGACATAACAACTCTCCACAAATCTCCACATTCACTGGTCAAAAACTCCACTTGAGCTGGATTTGGGTAAAGTGATGATAATATAGTGACAGTGACACATGCAAGTACAGTATATGACAATGTATAAAGTCAGGATACCGCACCAACATACCAAATCCAGCTCAAGTGGAGTTTGAAAAAACCTGAGTTGGAGTTTGACTGACAGGATCCAATGGAGAAAGTATATGTCAGAGTAATGCGGCTCCAAAGTGAGGAGGGTTTGATGATTTTCAAAGTTTCAATTAGCCTAATTTTCAACGGGGTGAAAAATAAATAAAATATTAAATCAAAGATATAGCCGAACATTTTAAAGTTCGAATAAAGTTAATAGGTGAAAGTATGAAGTAGTAATTAGAGCACAAAAGCAGGAGGTCCCTGTCTCTCCACAAAAGTGCTCTAGAAAAATGGGCTCTTTTCCCCATACATTTTCATTATAATGAATGTAAAAAGAAAATGTAAAAGTTTTTCAAAACATTTTCAAAAATAAAAATACAAGCACACCATTCAGCGTATAGATGAATATTTTACAGTTTGAAGAGCACTAAGTATGTGGAAGTAATTAGAGACCCAAAAAAGTGTACGAAATTTAAAAACATAAAGCTGGAAGAACATGTGTGTGCTCACTCTGTAGCGAGCACACAATAAATATAAATTGGGACGAACATTTGTGTGCTCGCTACCTTTACGGTACCTTTATACAGAGAATATTGTTTTCAAGTCTTTGGACCATGAAAATATCACACAAAGCAGCTTTAACCCATTGAAAGCAGAGGCCTTCAAAAATAATGCTGTTAGACAATAATAGCTTACGGGTACATTTACCAATTTAAACCTATACATCATTTAATTTAATTCAATTACATACCTGTAGTACGTTGAGCTACAGAGTATGAAGAGGTGCTAATCCTTGTCTATTTAGATCTAAAACACCAAACTTAGGGTTAGGGTTCTTTGAGGGTGGGTAATCAACAATTCACCAACTTTATTCATGACAGATAATGTTTGCATCTCTGACTGGATTTAGTTGAATCTGTACTGAATCAATTGCTAACAAGGTGATCAGCAATCAAATACACTATTGCTATAAAATACACAGAAAATGCATCATCATTGAATTTCTGCTTCTATGTCTTGGTGGCACCGCGACCCATGATGGACTTCTTAGTGTTTCTCTCAGGTTTTAAAAGCATTACATAACACTTTGGTCCAAACAGCGCCCCTAAAAGGCCAAAACTAGATGCTAAAATAGCAAATACCTCCACTACATCTGCATATTTGCCTGGAGAGCTGATATATGCTGGGATGAAGGCTATCCACACGGCACAGAAGATCAACATGCTGAAAGTTATGAACTTGGCTTCATTGAAGTTGTCTGGCAGATTCCTTGCCATGAATGCTAGGACGAAACTGAGGAGAGCCAGTAAACCAATATAACCTAGTAACACTGCAAAACCAACGGTTGATCCCACTTCACACTCATAGACTATCTTATCACTTTGGTATTGTGTGTTTTTATGAGGGGTTGGTGAGGCAGACACAAGCCAAGCTATGCAGATTATTGCCTGGATAGAAGTAAGAGCGAGAACTGTTCCTCTTTGCTGCACAGCACCGAAAAACTTCATAATGTCTGCACCCCCAGGCTTGGAGCCCTTGAACACGGCCAACACCACCATAGTCTTTACCAGGATACACGAGACACACAGCACAAAGCTGATCCCAAATACTGCATGCCTCAGCTGACAAGTCCAGAGTCTGGGACGGCCAATGAACAGAAGTGAGCACAAGAAACATAGTTTGAGTGACAGCAAAAGTTGGAAGCTGAGTTCTGAGTTGTTGGCGCGTACCATGGGCGTGTCTCGATGATAGACGAAGATTCCCATGACAATGGCACAGATAAGTGTGCCTAGCAATGAGATGGTTGTCAAGGAGATACCCAGGACCTCGTGGTAGGAGAGGAACTCCATGATCTTAGGGACACAGTGGTCACGCTGGGGACTGGACCAGAAGTCCTCTAGACAACTGGTGCACTCTGTAGAGTCTAAAAAAGAGAGCAAGGTTAAAGGTTATAAGTACAGTATCAGTAGTAGCCTATAGATAATCTACTGTACATACAAAATGTAAATCTACCAGTCTCATTGCTGATTTCTCCTTCAGAACAAGGAATGCAGTCATAGCAGCAGAAAGGTTCCCCTTTCCTTCTGGCCACACGGGTTCCAGGGGAACAGCTCTCACTGCACACTGACCGAAGAGGCTACAGAGGAAAGTAACAATGATCAGTTTCATTCCAAACTAAATCACATTCACATCATGAGCTCAACTTTAGGTATTTTAGCCAGCCAAAGTGACCTTTTTGGTTTCAAAGTTCCAGAAGATTCGGTCTTCATCAAGGATGAGTTCTTCATCTCCAGAGGCTGGCTTCTTGAACACGCCTACATTGTGAACCTTTGTGCCTCCATCAGGGAGCCACACCCAGTTCATGATATCACAGATAAGATACCATTCCATACCACCATTCTCGTCAAATGATACTTGATCACCAAATGATGTGGTGGAGTTGACCTTTTCCAGGTAATGCACAAGCTAGAAATGGTGATGAACACAGGATACACAGTGACACTGACATGGACTGTTTATGAATTAACTACATCCTTGCAATTGAAACATCTTCTTTTGTGCATTGGGGAATAGGAGGGGGTGTGGGGGGGGGGCTTCTGTGTCCCTGCACAGAAGAACGTACCCCCACCACACACACACCACCACCACCGCCACCACCCAAAAAAAACGAAACAAAAAAACATCAACATCGACTGCAGGCAATAAGTATGATTGAACACTATGAGAACATTATTAATACAGTTTCATCCTAGTATGTCAATCTTTCATGCTTTGTATCAATGTCATATTTATATATTCATTATTATTCAAAATGAAACCCAACTATAAACTCTAGTAAACTGTTTATTTATATCCCACCTGCCATGGCTGTATTGTCTGCAAAGTGGCACAGCTGTGCCCAGTGAAAGGCCCTCTTCCTGGCACACATTGCAACATGTCATGGAGGGCATGGGCCAGAGCATACACAGCCATGTACACGGCATACGTTGCCCTGAGTTCAGACACATCCAACAGGGTTGTTTCTGCTGTTCCCAGGTCCTCTTGTCCACTACACACCCTTCCACCAGCATCCACCCACTCTGACGGAAGGGGTGCAAATTTACACTGAAATGTGTGCTCCCAAAACCGCCTCACCTGACAAAACAAAATGAATACTCAAACTGAAATATAATACATCATGAATATTTTAAAACAGACATTATCTTGCAGACAGCCAAACTTATCAGTGGATGTCATCCTCCCTCCCACCAAGACTTATACTACGCTATGTCAGTAAAGCTGGCAGAATCATCAAAGATCGTAGACACCCCCCAACAACGTATTGTTTTGGAAGATACCACATGAAAAGTGTCTCCACGCCATGTTTTACTCTAATGTACACAAGGTGTAACAATAAATATCATCATATCGTGAACGTTGAAATTAAACAAATGACTCACTATCATATTTTCGTGGTTGTTGTCAAGGTCATTGCTAGGATGTATTTTCAACAAGAAGTCCTTAAGGCCAGGTATCTCTCCACGACGGATGCCAATACCCAGGGTGCCTCTCAGGTAGGGCATGTAGCGAGGAGTCTGGAGGTCTAACTGTTCTACGAAGCCCACATGAGATATCCACTGTAGACCTGTCACCTCCTGCTTTACCACCTGTTGATTGTAATCAACAACAATAACAATAATAATGATACAATCTTCTGTAAACTATCAAGGCAAATACAATATAATATTTAGTTTTAGCAATGAGATGTGTGAATGGTTTCATTATTTGCTTATTGTGCAAAAAAATACACAATTACTGAGCATTTAATTTGAAGAACCTAAGACTGATTATTGCATTGCAATTTAATTGTGATTAAATTGCATTGCAATTAAACCAAATGTTTGCAATGAATTAGCAACCAATTTTACATGAAGGGATGTCTTCACTTCAATATAAGTCATTTCAGACTCCTTATAATTATGAGTTTCCTACATTAACATGGATCATAAACCCAACCTCGTCCATGAATTTGAACAGACGGATCCCATATACAAATACAACGACCACACGAGCTGTGGACTTCTTCATCACAGAGACAATCCTCTGGAGTTCAGCCGGGTCACTGTCCCAGGGTAGAACCTCCGCATACGACAGACAACCCCAACCAGACTGGGCCAGCTCAGACTGGAAGATTTGGGCCGCATCTTGGCCATAAGCATCATCAATAAACAGCAATCCTGCCCAGGTCCACCCGAACCGTCTCATAATCTGGAGCATAGCTCGCACCTGATTGGATGAAGGAAGGAGGGAGGGATGAGTGCTATAGAGGTACATCCTTAATCTTTGGTGACTGAATTTCAATATCAATAAAGGTCTATCTATCTATCTATCTATCTATCTAAATTAGATTGGCAATAACTTTTACACTGATGGAAAGCCTGTTTATTCGGTAGTGCCCCATTTGTAAGGAACATGCATTTGTCGGGTGAGCAGCGCAGCTGAGTATGTGGGTTGCGCCCATGAAAAATGTGACAAATCTCTGCCAATGCCAAACAGCTTATTCGGCTGTTGCAATTGTTTTGAGCTACGTACCTCAGGTACAGTACATGGGGTACACGGGATACATAGGGTACCTGGGGGGCTCTGTGTCTCTGCATAGGATCCCACTGTAACAGACCTCCAGGCCGTTCCACTAATCCTATTGTAAATAAGCTGTTTGGCACTGGAAGAGAAGGTTTGTTATGGGCACAATATACTCAGCAAGACAGTGCATGTTCCATACAAATGGGGCACTGTTTAAAAGGGGAATAAAAGTTATTGCCAAGAAGCGAGAAATAATCTACCAAACACACATTTTCTAACTTTTAATATGTTTATAAATAATAAATAAGCAAATAAGAGGTGATATGCAATATCAATTACAGTCACTGGAGGGAGGTATTTGTCAAGTGTGTGGAACATACTACTTAGAAGTTCACCTGGACGGTATTACTTAGGGTTGTTCTAAAGAAGGTCGGGTACTGATTCCGGTCACTGAGACAGGTGGCAATGGCATGGGAACTTACCTGAAAAAGACATAAAACATCTGTTATACAATATAGAACTTATTTAATTTTTTTGGGACAATTTTTCACTACAAACAAAGCACTCAACTTGTCACTCTGCTCAACATCACTCACCTCTCATCTAGATGCTAAACACACTCACTGCTCCAAACAAACAAACAAATAAATACACACCCTATTGACTGGACCCTTAAGCACCCAAGAGCTTGTGTAACATAATTGTTCGTTCTTTCTCTCTTTCTTTCTCTCTCTCAGCTACTCTGCTCTACAAAGCCAAAGTGCAGTAACAGCGTTTTTGGACACATTTGTGTATCCCATAGGTCAAATTAGCCTTCGTGATTTCGGGGTATAAACAATTACCTCAAGAACAGATATATAATTAGTGTAATATCGCTTATATGCCGATAACCCATTTGGCCTTAGAATTCTTGAGATTGATTTTGAGATTGATTTGTTTATTTCGGATACTGTTAACAGACAAAATAAATCAGGAGGGGCAAATAAACATAATACAAATATGAAAATATGAAAACAAATACTTGTTGTACTCTAGGGTGTTCGAAAAGGGCATAGGATGAAGTTAAAACGTATCTAGTCCTATCCTTTATTGCTCAACAATCAAATAACTTAGACTTAGATAATAATTTAGAAATACAATTTCTAAAATCTATGTGATGAAAAATACTATGAAGACCAGAAACAAACAGAAACAAAAACATCTTCAGAGCTTAATGCAATATCCTTTCAATATGTTGTTTTTATACATTCTTTAAAACTTGAGTATTGTACTGATTCAGTTTGATAAAGAGTTTTGTTTTGTTTACTATCCTTATTGCTTTTTTTTGGAGAATGAAAATTGGATCTGTGTTTGTTTTGTACATATTGCCCCACACTTCCACACAGTAAGTAATGTATGGGAGTATGAAGGAACAATACAAGGTATATAATGATGACTGATTTATAATATCTTTAACTTATATAATACTGATAATGACTTTGATATTTTTTATCTAATATACTTTATATGTGGCTTCCAAATTAATGTATTATCTATAATCACTCCGAGAAATGTTATTTCATTCACTCTTTCTATTTCTATATTATTTATCATACGTTTTTTTGTCTGAATTAATAGTCTTACTCTCAGGTCCAGGATGAATCAAACCGCACAGATGCTTTGCACTCTGACCTTATGAAAACCTATATCCAAAATCTGCCTGCTTCGCTCACATGCTCATTTGTTCAGTCTTTAAAAAATATATACATTGTATATCATATTATATTTGTTAAACAACCAAATCACCAAACGTACTTATCAAATAGGTGATGGTAAAATGGGTTCAACTAAGCAACTTACCAGGGGCACTCTGTACACACCTAATACACTAGAGATGGCGATAGTATTTGACGAAGAAATATCAGCCACAATTCCGAGCACTGGAGGAGAGCCAACACAGCTCTCTTCCAATTGAATCTGCTCCTCTCTCCCACTGAGCAATGACAACACTGCACGGAATCCAAATGCGAGCGTGTAACAGGTATCATAGAGGATATACCCCAGAGTCACATTGGGCAGCAGGCTGGGGTTTCTGTTGATCTCTGTAACGGCAAAAGCCATGGTCTGGGCCCGTCTGAAGGCGTCAATGAAGAAACTAACACACAAAATGCCACTGTAACATTGCATATTTATCGTTGCACTGAAATATACAGTAACATCAACTAATCCTATGGTAGCCATACATCAAAACAAGGTCCCTGTGCTCTTGCACGCTATTGTATTTGTGATATTCACCCGTAGCAAATGGGGTGCTGTTGCTCGGAGGTGAAAGACAGATCAGGGAGAGCAGAGGAGAAGTGGATATCAAACACAGCACCCAGAACCAAGTCCCCAGGCTTGTAGATTCCGTTGGAATTAAACTGTGCCTGTAACTCACAAGAGGAGGAAGATGAGGACGCTAAGGGAGAGAAGAAAGAGAACAATATCAAGTACGAGTGCAGGTATGAAATCAGGTGTATGTCTGGAGAAGCCATCTCGACACCCCCTCCCCTTCTCTAAATCCATTGTCCAGTTGTTAAGTTTTATACACAGTGCTGTGCCATCCCCTGTGCCACCTTATGGCATTACGTAATCTTTCATAACACTCATCTGAGCAGAGGCAGAAGTAGAGGCAGGGCTTAACATGCATTAACAATATTTTCATATGAAAATAATAAGATAGATAGATAGATAATTTTATTTCTGTGTCCTGCACACAAAGCGCCCAACCCTCACGGGTTTATAAGACACCATTTTACGTTTATAGCATGTTTTACAATGTATTTCACGTAGTACATTCAATTACATCTCAGAATTATACCTCAGAATTATACAGACTGTTCTGTCTTCTCTCCCAAGCTTGACAAATAAAGTCTGCCACAACAAAAGCTCCTTTAACAAAACATAACTCAAATTTTTCATAATCATCCAACTCAAGGAAATTTTCACAAATAGAAGACGTCTTATTAACAAATATCTCTCTTATATCATCATACTTTGAGCAATAAAACAAAAAGTGTACCTCATTTTCAATTTCCCCAAGTTCACAAAACATACAATATCTCTCTTCCTCTGGAGTGGCATTAAACCTGCCAGTCTCCAGAGCCAATGGTAGTGTTCCTGACCGTATTTGTGCACATAGAGATCGTTGCCTTTTGCTTAAATTATACTTTACATACGGTTCTACAATGTATCTGTCTTTTATGAGACAATAGGTTCCTAATCTATCAATACACCATTGCTCTTTATATCTGGAAAACATTGTACTTCTAATTTTGTGAACGTCACATATTAACTTATTTTGAAAAATAAAAAACAAATCATTTGAATAAAATAAAGATCTCAATTCTTTTGTCCAAGAGTGACCAAATCTAAAATCCCAGTTAAAAATATTTTTTGTCAGTCTCTGGTCAGACATCTTCACAAGCCTATTCCAAAGCCGAACCATTTCACATTTGTGTCTGATGCTTGGAGGTTCCCATCCCATATCCCCGTTAATTGCCAACACTGGAGTCAATTTATGGACTCCCAAAAAGGATCTAATAGCTCTATGATGCACAGTGTTACAACTTGTATGTTCCCGGAAACCCCAAACCCCAGAAGCATAGTCAGACACCGAACATACCCCTGATTCGTAGAGTTGTGTATAGGTGTTGAATCCTAAATTACCACAGTGTTTAACTTTGTTCATGACAGAGCCCAGTGCCCTGCCCGCTGACTGAGCTAGGACACCCACAGCATCATTAAATGTCATGTGCTCATCCAATGTCAATCCAAGATACTTATATTGGTCAGTATATGACAACCTTATTGACCCAAAATTAAACACAGCTGAACTTCTCTGTAGTGATTTTTGTCTTAAGTGTACTATTTGGGTTTTTTCCTGGTTTGCCTCCAGTCTCCATTTCCAACACCATTCTGCAACAATGTTCAGCATTAACTGCAGATCGCTCTCATGTTCAGCAAGTAAGACTATGTCGTCGGCATACAACAATATGCCTAAACTTTGATCATCAACAGTTATTCCCAAGCCAGAATCCTTAATTTTAAGGGCTAAGTCATTCACATAAATTGAGAACAATGTTGGAGACAAAATGTCTCCTTGTTTCACCCCAAATTGTTGAGGGAACCATCCAGTTCTGTATTCATTAATCTGAACACAGGCAACAGGTGCTTGGTAAAGAGACTTGATGGCATTATAAAAATTTCCATTGACTCCAGATTTTAACAACCTATACTGTAGAAAATCTCTATTAATCCAATCAAACGCCTTCTTGAAATCGATAAAACAAGCAAAGGTGGATTTATTCTGCTTAATTCTTGTATGTGTAATAGTAGAGACTACATATATATGATCAATACATGCTCTTCCTTTTCTAAAGCCATTTTGCTCATCAACAAGCAAACCTGTCCTCTCAAGATGGTCTACAAGTCTACTGTTTAAAAGTGAAGAGTACAGTTTATATATACAGCTAATAAGACTTATACCCCTATAGCTGAGTGGTAATTTTGGGTCATTCTTTGAAGACTTTGGAATAGGTTTAATGATACTCTTGTTCCATTGTGTAGGAATGATACCACTGTCAAAACAACACTGAAACAATTCAAATAAAACATTAAACAACCTTGGTGACTTCAGCACCTCATTAGAAATTTCATCAATTCCAGTAGCTTTTTTCATTTTACATTTGTCTATTGCATTTTGTACCTCTTCCCTTGAGAATTTGGCATTCAAAAACATGTTGCTACTGGTTATATCAGAATTCATTTGAGTTTCCATTACCTCTTTTAAACCAATGATTTCCTTCAAAAAGGTTTCATCAAATAAATGATCGCAACCAGAAAACAAATTAGCAAAATCCTTTCCCCATTTTTGCAAAACAACCCCTAATACTGAGCTACATTCACCATTTTCTAGCCTTACCTCCATTGGTATTTCCCTAGATTTTCTTGGTCCCAGCTTATTTATTTCGCTCCAAAACTGTTGGGGATTATGAGTGTGTAAATAATCAATTTGCAATGAAAGACCTCTATTAAAGTTGCGTTTTACATTACGTATCCTCTTGTCAAATTCAGTTTGCCTTTTCTTAAATCCTATCTTCAGTTCTACTCTCAGATTTTTATTTTTACATCTTAGAAATTCTCTCTCTGCTGATCTTAAATTGTCCCACAAGGTCTGAAGATCTTGATTCCAGTAGGGTTTGTAGGATTTTCTGAACTTTTTATGACTGGCTTTCCGCTTACAATTTTGCAATACTGTATAGACACATCCCCAAAGTTTATCATACCAAGCATCTAACTCCTTTTGACTAAACTTTATACCTCCCAATTGCTCAGTTAGACCCAACAATATAGTGTTGTATTGTCCAGAGGCCAAAAACGACTCAGGGAGTTGCCTTGGTAACACATTTCTACTAGGATGCTGCGAATGTGAATCTTCTTTAACAAAATATGGTCTCACTTGGAACTTTAACAACAGTAAAGAATGGTCAGGTAATTTACACCTATCACCCAATAAAGAAAAACCCTCACCCCCTACTCTCTCAATTAACTCATTTGGTGTGAAAACACAAAATGTAACACAATTATTTAAACCTTCATTTGGAACAATAATATAATCAACTACTGCTTTACCTTTAACTGAGACTGAAGTAAAGTTGTCATTGCCCAAAGGCATTC
Source organism: Gymnoscopelus braueri (assembly GCF_963280865.1). Taxonomy (NCBI): domain Eukaryota; kingdom Metazoa; phylum Chordata; class Actinopteri; order Myctophiformes; family Myctophidae; genus Gymnoscopelus; species Gymnoscopelus braueri. The sequence goes on from NC_137603.1 coordinate 51,357,131, forward strand.
TACCATTGAGTACACAGCCCTTAACATCTCTCAAAAACTCAATTAATATTTCCCCATAGCTATTAACGGTGCTGTCTAAATTAACTCTGGTAGGAATGTTATCCACTTCATTAATAAAGTCATCAAGGTTACCAATTCGGCCATTTAAGTCCCCACACAAATAGATAGCGTCCACATCAGACAATATAAACATCTGGGCTGTTAAAGGCAACTCCGCACCAAACAGACTCGTCCAGACTATTGCAGACTACTCCAGACTGCAACAGACTGGTATTCGGTTGGCAAAAGTTACCATTTAAGTCTGTCAGCCGACTGGCCATTCATGTGCTAATTTGACTTTTAGCGTGCCAGCGTTGCCAGGTCTGCTTATTATAAGCGACTTTGGGCTTGTTTCCCTGCAAAGCCACTTAGGGATGTTCCCAGCGTTTTTTCTTCACTGACGTGCAGTGGTGTAAGTAACTAGTACATTTACTCAAGTACTGTACTTAAGTACAATTTTGAGGTACTTTTACTTTACTGGAGTATTTCCAATTGTCTATACTTGTACTCCACAACAATTATTTGAAATGTTTAGTTACTAGTTACTTTGCAGATATAAATCATTATGAAACATACATTAACCACTTTAGCCCTATTTTATACCTATAAGCTATTTGAAAATAGCAGATCTACAAGCTCACAACGTGTTGCGATGCACGCGTTCTGAGCTTGTAGATCTGCTATTTTCAAACATTTTTGTACTTTTACTTTTGGTACTTTAAGTACATTTTTATACCAATACTTTAGTACTTTTACTCAAGTAAATGTTGAATTCTGGACTTTTACTTGTAACAGACTCAGAGTACATCTATTGCATTCAAGCCTGGAATTTCGTCATTTTAGGGGCAAGGCCACTTGGCCTTTGGTGTTGTAATTTTTTGGAGGGCACAAAGGCCCTGCCCGGTCTTCCTGCCAGGGCAGGAAGGCCATCCAAAAAAATAATAATGATTTTTAAGTCCAAAAATGATTTTTAAGTCCACGGAAATAATGCATTTAACTTGAAGGTTAAGGATCATTGTATTTTAATATATTATAAGAATAGTATAACTATCTGTGAAATATAACCCATTTATTTCACAAAATAATGTGTTGGCAAATGACCAATATTTAGTTATATAGGTCTCAATATGTCACATTCAGCCCTGGACTTCACTGACTGAAGTAGGGGTCACATTAATCACATTAGATTCACAGAATGTATTTTACCCACAAGTTATTTTCATTCAAATGAAATGTGAATGAACTTGCACTAATAATGACTTTAGTTGATTTTTCACTCTTTAAAATATAGTATTTCTTAATTATTAATAATTACAGCTTGTAGATTGGCTATTTTCACGATTTTAAATTGTTTTTAAATAATAATAAAAAAGGAACATACAAGATTTCCACCCGACAGCCATAATATAATAGCCAATATATGGTTCTGTATCAGTATATGAGTCCGTTTTTGCGGATTTCATTCTAATTGGCTACTATGCCTGCATATGAATTTCATGAGCCTGGGTAGGTCACCCTGGCTTGGAGATATGCCCTGTAGCGCACACTCCGCCAGTGGTGTAAAGTAACTAAGTACATTTACTCAAGTACTGTACTTAAGTACACTTTTGAGGATTTTTTACTTTACTGGAGTATTTCTAATTTTCAGTACTTTTACTTCTACTCCATACATCTCTGAGGAAAATATTCTACTTTTACTCCACTACAATTATTTGAAAACTTTAGTTATTAGTTACTTTGCAGATATAAATTATTACATTATAAAACATACAGTAACCACTTTAGCTCTATTTTATACCTAGGCTATTTGAAAATAGCCGATCTACAAGCTCACAACGCGTCGCGAAGCGACGCGTTGTGAGCTTGTAGATCTGCTATTTTCAAACATTTGAGTACTTTTACTTTTGGTACTTTAAGTACATTTTGATACCAATACTTTTGTACTTTCACTCAAGTACATTTTTAATTCGGGACTTTTACTTGTAACGGAGTACTTCTACATTGCAGTATTGATACTTTTACTTAAGTAAAACATTTGAGTACTTTTTCCACCACTGCGCTCCACACAGCAGCAGCAGGTGAAAGCAATTCACTTAAACGAGGGTTGTGTTGCGCACCAAAACTGCGCAAAACTAGGTCAAATCAATCAATCTCTCTCTCTCTCTCTGGGAGCAACAACGAGAAACAGTGAATGTAGGTTTTCATAGACATGGTCGCTTGTTTCTCTCACATAATCTGGCAACACCGACAGCCCTTTGTTGTCACTGCCACTGCTCTGCCAGTCGGCTAAAAAGCTGAACATGTTCGGTCGGCTCTGGGTCGGCCGAAAAGGTCCCGACGGACCCCTAACCGACTGGCCGACGGACCCCTAACCGACTGGCCGACGCTTCCCGAAGCCAAATCGGCCCAAAGTCGGGCCGATTTGGATTGGTCTGGAGCCAGCTTTAAGGACCCAAAGAAAGAATGAGAACCAGTTGATCTTGTAGATCCTTCTGGAGGTAAGTAGCAGGTGAAGATAACAAAACAGTAGTCAGAAAATCTATCCTTAAATTGTAGTGCAAGTATTCCTTCCACTGATTTATCCTTTATTTTAATTTCATAAACCTCAAATAATGTATTCTTAACGAAAAAACCAACACCCCCCGATCCTTTAACTGCTTTGATATGCATGGGTCGATTGTGACCAAACCAAGAATAGCCCTGTAAATCAATGACTTCATTTCGTTTTAAATGTGTTTCATTCAGTGAAATAATATCAGGGCTATGGTCAAATAATATAATTTTTCTAAGTTCACTGTTCCATGCAGTCCAACCGTTTATATTCCAATGTACTAATGTGAGATCGTCCGCATTTCGTACTTTAAAACTGTCATTATTTGGGGGTTGGGCAGTTACCTCTCATTCAACCCCCGTGTTGGACCCCCTTCTTGTAGGTCCGCTGCCATCCCGGCTGGCACTGTTCTGGTGCTCCTGCTGGTCACGTTTCACCAGTCTCCCATTACCAGTTAGGAAATATTCCTTTCCAGACGGGAGTTCACTGAGAATGGTTCTGAAGTTCAAGTTGATCAACCTCTCTGTGTGTGACTTAGCAGAGTGAATGAAAACTCGGCCAAATCCTTCCTTGTCCCTCAGGTTTTTCTTACGACGCAATACAGCCACTTTGTCCTGCAGATTTCGGAACTCCACCTTGATTACACCCGGTCCCCGACCTCGCGGTGTCGTCCGCTCCGCGTTGACGATTTCAGGCACCGGATCACATTGTAGCACTTCGGATAATAAAGAGCTCGCCCTCTCCAGAGGGATTTCCCCCTCGATAAACGGGAGGCCCACAATAATGATAGACACCTCCGATTGGAATTTGTTAACTGGGCCTTTTGCTTCTTCCAGTTTCTTCTCGAATCCATCCATTCTAGCAGAGACATGGCCAATGTCAAGGTCAAGGTTTTGTTGCATTAGCTTTACTTTCGTGTCCATCTCAGATTTCAATTCCTCTCGGTTGTCCGCGATAAGTCGCTCAAGGCGTTTCACTTTAATATCCAAAAGCTTTTCAAGCGAGGTATGCACCTCCTCAATCTGTGCCTTCAGTGAAGCACTCTGAGATGTTAAGAGTGTTTTAAACTCATCCCGGTGCGACTTGAGTTCTGCCATGATAGTATCCAAGTCACTGTTTGTGTTTTCAGTTTCCTTCTTTTCGTCATCCCTCCTTTGCCGAGTGCAACGGCCCGCTTTTTCAGCCATACTGTGTAAAACGACCGACTGATTCTTTTTTTGCCAAAGTTGTTCACGAATAAATCACTATTAACTCACAATATTAACTTTTTCCATAGAATTTCGGAGCACCGTTTGACACACGCTGCAACGCCCACGCATGCGCAAGTATCTTAAAACATGTATAAGAAACATGTGTAATGTGTCAATCACACTGTGGGTCATAAAATGACTAGATAAGGTTATTTTCCAGTCATTATTCTATGCAGTTTTGAAGGCCTAAATATGCAAAAATAAAAAGACTTGGCACAAACACTGTTCAGGGGAATGCCATGAGAACAGTCACACCAGGGGCCGCGTGTGCCTGAGGCCCCCTGGGGGTAACAGGTGCACCTTTGCACCAATCCGCACCAGACTTGGCACAAGCACTGTTCAGGAATCTGCGATGACAATAGTCACACAAGGGGTCACATTTACAACCCAGCTTACTGCTGCCAGGGGCCTCTGAGGGCCACACGTTGTCAAGGCGCTCCAATCAACACCAAACTTGCCACGAGCACTGTTGAGGGGTCTGACATGAGAAAGGTCACACCAGTGGTGTGTTCTAGGTTTATAGGGAGGGATACGATAATCATTCCCTGCACGACATGCGCGTGGTCGTGAATATACGCTTGTGTGTTTTCAATGGATGAAATGGTTAGTAGGGGCGCTACGCTTGGCAACAAAAACTTTCCGCAGGTCACACTACGTATATACGGTAACGCAGTAGAACACACCACTGGGTCACATCATTCTCATCATGTCAGACCTTTGTTATGGACTTTGCTTATTCACATCATGTGCCAACGGCAGACTATACCCAGGTGGGTAGGAATTAAACATATTATGTGTTTACCACTGATGACATCTGGCCCAGGGCTGATGAAATACTGTCCTAACAGGTGCGATGATGATGGAAGATAATTAATTTTCACATCTAATGAGGGGAATGAGTCACTGGAGATCCTTTTCAAAACATGCTCAAATTAATTAACAACATGTGAGTGTCTTATAGAGATGGGCAACAGTACATCAAAATGGTTGTTAATACAAAATACCCCAAATAGCATGTTCCACATTGTCCCTTAGGGGCGACAGAGAGAGAGAGGACACAACGACGTGAGGGCACGACGGGCCATGCAGAGTGCTTTGATTCACTATTGTTCTACATGGCTCGCTGGGGGATACCGGCATAATACTAGGTCAGTCAAGGGAAGAGGTTCTCTAAATGTAGAGCACGGCCCTCTGGGAAAACAACTGCTGCAGGTTCAGGAGAGGAGGGGGAAAGCGCCTTTGTCCCATACTGTCCCATCACTGAAAGCTTTTTTTACATTGTTATCTTGGAAAGTATTACAAATTTTCTAACACAAATCTTCTCTTCTGGGAGTCCCTGGCACAAAGCCTTTTTAGCTGGGAGTCCCTCCACGGCCAAATACATATCAATTTGGTCAAGTTTGAGAACGACTGCTTTAAACCATTGTGTTAAAAATGGAAGATACTGCTTTGAGTACATGGAAAGTAAGATAAATCCGATAAGCACCCGCCGACACACAACCAGACCCATATACAGTACCTGCAGCCAGTGTCCTGAGCAGTGTGTGAGCCATGTCTGTCTGAGTTGACAGCATAACGCTCTCCAGGGCTCCCAGCACCGAGCCGTTGATGCTGGCCAGCAGCTCCGGGTTGTCCTCTGTCACAGTGTGCAGGCAGTGGGCTGGAAGGTCACAACATATGTTCATTTATATTTATACTGCAACAATTAATAAACACATTATGGGATGTACATACATTATGCATCGGTGCACTGTTAGATGCGAGGATCCAGACAGCCGATCCGTACGCTTTTCTTTACATGTTCAAGAGCAAAAGCAATATGGCACAAACTCCTTTCAGACAACTGAAGGACCTGTGCCGTGGCAAAGAGCTGCTCTCCTGGTTAACTCTATCTCGTGTCAATCGTTTCTGTGCATTCTTGTTACACTAGGACAAGGTAAGGATGCTAATAAATTCCTTCAGCAAAGCTTTTTATTCTGTTCTGACTCAAATGATTTAACAAATGATGTCAATGATCATCACTTGAAGTTCAAGCCCTTAATTGTCATATTGTCGCTGTCGGGTGGAAACCTTGTCCAACACCGTTACTTTTCAGGAAATTGGAAAACATAACCTGTGTTCCAAGCTCTTGTTAATATTTTTCATTGGTTCAATATTTATAAAAGACCCATAGGCACACTTTCAAAATGTAAAAAAAAAAAAAGGCTAAATCAAATGTTGAAATATGGAGATAGGTTTCCTCTCATTTGATACAGAGGGTAGCGACAGTTCTCCTCACTCAACCCTTCCTCAAAGCAAGCATCCTTTTTTTTCCTACCACACGTGCAGTCAGTGTACTTCAGTGTAGGTCGTCAAAAGATCTGGGAGGCTTGCGTACATGAGCTGGTGACAAAATGTGCGTCATGTGTGGAGACCCTGGCGGCTACGCAGATGCAGAAAGTATCATTTGGCCTTTAGACTTGAGCACAGGGTTTAGTAGTACGTAAAATGGAAATGGTGCATTTATATTGCGCCTTTATCCAAAGCACTTTACAAAGTGCATTACATTCATACAAAAAAAGAGGCAGAGGCAACCATGCAAGTCACCAACCTGCTCATCGGGAGAAGTTAGGGGTTCAGTGTCATCTTGCTCAAGGACACGTCAACACTACTAACCCAGGGGGGCCCAGGGATCGAACCGGGCGGGAACCTTCCGATTCCCAAGCAGCCGCACAACTTCTTGAGCCACTGCCACCCCCCGCACAAAAGTGATAAGCAGGGATACAAGTAGACAGAAATGCTAGGGGGTGGCACGGACCGCTGGACTAGCGGTCTGGGCACATAGGCTCTGATGGCCTGACAGCGCGTTGCGGGGTCGAGTCCCATTCCCAATGACCTTTGCTGCGTGTCTCGCCCCATCTCTCTCCCTCTTTCCTGTCCATTCACTTAAAACTATCAATAAAGGCAGAAAAGCCAAAAACAAATATTTTTTAAAAAGAAGAAAGAAAAGAAAAATAAATGCTAGGGGGGTGAGGTGGAGTCTGAAGTGGTAAGTCTTCAGACTACAGAAGACACTTGGGAGTGAGTCTGCAGTTCTGACTGCAATGGGGAGTTTATTCTAGTTTGGAAGCCAGGAGGTTGAAGGGTCTAGGTCTAGGACGTGGACTGTGGAGCGTTGTCCAGCCGGCTCGGACTTCATTCCTGCCATGAAACCAAAGTGGATAACCCAAAGTAAATGTAAAGTAAAAGTAAAAGTCCTACCGGCAGCCACAGCCAGCTCTGTGTTGTGTGGATGTCTCTCCACACACTGGACGACCACGTCCAACAGACCAGACTTGTTGAACAGCGAAAGGGCCTGGCTGCTGCTCTCACTGTCAGGGACCATAGATAGCAAACAACAGTAGGAGAAGAGTCAGAGGTGAAACACCATGGAGTTGTCATTTAAACCAATCACCGATTAACACACCTTTAATCTAATGCAGGGGTCTTTAACAGGGGGTCCTCAGAGTTACTACAGGGGGGCCGCCAAATATTTGTGTGATAGGAACTTAAAAATAATGATAATAATAATGTATTAACCACTTGAACCCTAGTATCCCTATTCTGGGGTGACCATTTGCCAAAAACCTATCTACACAACACACGACGATGCGTTGTGAGCTTGTAGATTGGTCATTTTCAGCTAAGAGGTTTGGTGAAAAGGGAGGGGGAAACATTAAAGTTTCTATAGGCATGCGTAAATGTAAATACAAATGACCACAAAGCTCCAGAGGATCAGTTTCACTTTTCACAAAAATCATCATCATTTCACCGTCAGTAGCCTTTCAACAGCCCTAGCTTACCACAGATTCCACAGCAGGTGCACTGCCTCGTTGGCTACGCCTTCCACCGTGTTCCTGGGTTCTTTCATCGGCACAGTGCTGCTCTCAAAGCCAGCACAACACTGTAGAGAGACAATGTTTCACACACACACAAAACAAAAACAAGCTGAGCCAAATGACTTAAGGGCTTGATACATTTCGTTGAGTGTGGCGTCACGCACTGAAAATAGCCGATCTACAAGCTCACAACGTGTCGCAGCACGAGTCACGACACTTTGTGAGCTTGTAGATTGGCTATTTTCAGCATGCGACACCAGCATGCGACTATGTCCCAACTATGTATAAAATACGACTTTAGTGCACGTCTGAGGTTCCACTCTCACTGCTACCATGCGTCTAAACAATGCTAAGAATCTAAATAGCTAATGTGAACAACGTTTCTGTGTAAACAATGAATCCAAGGCTTGAGAGAAAAAAAACACTACCTCGTTTACTTTGAGTGTCAACAAGCCTTTGGGCCTATAAAGCAACCAATAAAAAAATTCTATTATTGTACTGTGTAGTTTCCCTATATACCTTAGAGTACCATTTCTGTTTGTACCATAGTGTATGTCTACTGTAATAGTAGTACTAGTATTGCCTGTATTAAGAGTACAGCACAGTTGATTTACTGCAAAGAGCCATTCAGACCAAGCACGGTAATGAGGACTATAAATGTCCAACTGAAACGGATGGCAGCGTCCACACCACAACTATAACAACAATTATAGTCGTGGACAATATCGTTTGGATCACTTTCAGCGTGATTTTATGAACGATAGAAGCATCGACAGCCATGATCCTGGTGAATCATGACCATGTGGCACCACTTCCATGCCCTATTGCGTATATGATATCACACACATATGTTTGAAAACGAGGCGTTTAGGAGTAACAGAACAGAAGCAGAAGTAAACACAGGGCGTGGAAGCCAGAGTCTCACCTCTCGGAGCAGGGCTGTCAGAGGAGTCATGACATCATGTTTCACCATGTCCTCACACACCTCATGGCCTCAACATGCACTCAGGTTCCTGTCAGTGTGTGGGTGTGTGTGTGTGTGTATAAAAGAGAAAAAGAAGAAATCTGGTAAACTCATGAACCAAAACCAGTACTATTATATATCGTCGCTGACAGGCAGAAACCTCTAATCTCCATATTTTAACTTTTTGTGTTTTTCATAAATGAATGCCCTACACCTACACGATCATCCTACAGGATCACACAAAAGCATCAAAAGTAGCAGATCCACGAGCTCGAAACGTGGCGCAAAGCAACGCGTTTTGAGCTTGTAGATCGGTTGATTAGTTGTTTTTGAATTCCAATCCTGAAAAGTATGAGGTTTCCACCCGACAGAGACGATATGAGAGAGAGAAATTTCATTTTCATTTTAACGTTGACACAATTGAAGCATAGTGGGCAAGAAACCTTCGGAGGTAGTCTGGCAAAGAGGACAATCTGAATTTGAGGGAAATCAAATAATGATATAACCAAACAACAACAATCTTCAGTCAGTGTTTAGAAAACAACTTTTGTCGATAAATGGATTATGGCTCCCCCTGTTGGAATACTGCCAAGTAATGCTGCAGTATTCCAAATGCCCTTACAACTGTGTTTTCACAGCTGCACTTTTGGTTTTTATACAAAATAACAGAAAAGAAGAGTCAAGGGGCAAGAAGTTTAACATTACATTTATCACCTTCTGGAAAATGTTTCTGTCATGTTATATGGATAGTCCATTTCAGTTTTCATTTTACATTAATTCAGAGTACAGTGAATTTAGGAAATAACTACTTTTCCTTGCAACTACAGAAAGATACAATGAATTAATTTTAAAGCTGTTAGATAAGGAGATAAGGATTTTTGGATTGCAGCTTTAACTCTGAGATTGTACAAATGGACCAGTTCAGGTTACCTTTTATACACTCCGAGGGTGCGGTCACACCAAACTTTGATTCTGCCTATGCAGGCGGATACTGCCAATGCTTTTCAATGGGAACAGAGCGTTTTTTAGAAGAAATCCGCAAATGGCAACAAACTGCTTCGTTCTCATTGAAAAGCATTGGCAGCCATTGCACCCTAAAAGTTACAAATGGATCAATGAACACAGGCTTTTTACTGTGCAGGGATAAGAACAAGAAAAAGATACTGTGTCATCTTGTTCTGGGACATTACATGGGGCAACTAGCATGGGATGGGGGGTATTCAAATGCTGTTTTCATGGTTTTTTATTTTATGATGTATTTAACCTTAATTTATATGGGAGAAAATCCCATTGAGATACAAGATCTTTTTTAGGTGGGAGCCCTGTTCAGGGTAGCAGAGGGATATTTTTTGTTTATTGAATACTTAATACTTAACAGAAATGTTAACAGCACATGGTACAGTCAGACATTTAGGCTAAAAGGATAACACCACAAAGTTCTGGGGACTTGTTTCCATTGTGGTCCTATGTATTCAATTCATCAACATAGCATACAAAGTTAACACAATAATACATCAACAAATACAAAACTGTACAAAAATGGCAGCAGTGAATGACACCTCCTTTTAATGGGAATTTACATTTACCTCCCCCGATGTTTTTTCAGGCCAATTTTGGAAGAAACCAGTGTCTCACATCCTTTAATCATGGATGGTGTCAGTACATTCCATATTTTGGTGGAAGAATAGTAGAATAAGAATTTTCCCATGTTTGTTCTAAATTTGGGTGGTACCAGATCATTGTCGCTCCCTCTAGTGTTGCGAAGTACAATTGCGTTGCAACTTTGTCCTGCTGCTACCCTGAACAGGGCTCAATGAAAACAGCATTTGAATACCCCCCCACCCCCCCATCGCATGCACCCATCATGTGCCAGAAAAAGATGACACCCTGCACAGTTAAAAGCCTCTGTTCATTTATCCATTTGTAACTATCCATTTGTTATACCTTTTGAGTGTATAAAGGTATAACCTGAACTTGGTCCATTTGTTTACATTTGTACAATCTCAAGAGTTAAAGCTGAAAATCCTTATCCAACAGCTTTAACCCATTAAGACCGGGAACGCATCTGTGTCATTTTAGATTTCTTTGGCTATTAAAAATAGCAGATCTACAAGCTCATAGCGCGGCACTCGGTGAGAATGATTTTTTTAATATTTTTTTCCGAAGAACTGTTAGGATTTAGAACATTTTTAGAAACGGCCTCAGGTCTTAATGGGTTAAAGCATTGGTTCTCAAAGTGGGGTTCGCGGTGTAAAATTTGTTAATATAGCATCACAATCATTTTAATCACTTTAACCATATTTTATACTTTGGGTATTCAAAAATAGCAGATATACAGGCTCATTTGAGCTTGTAGATCTGCTATTTGAAAAATATAGATTTTTTTTGTAAACTTTTTAATAAATGCAGATTTATTTTAAAAAAATACATTGAATATTCTCTTCTGGGGGGGTCCCTGTCACAAAACCTTTTCGGATGGGGGTCCCTGACATGAAAAAGTTTGAGAACCACTGCTTTAAAGTAACACCCCGTGGGATTTTTACGGCAATGGCTGATGGTTTTGGAACTTGAACCAGCAGCTCACCTGAGTGCTCCCGTGGCGGTCTCCCTGACAGCCAGGCTCTTGTCCAGCAGCATGGGGCCCAGGCGCCTCACAGCGTCCCTCTGCAGGAAGCCTGGGATGGTCTGACTCTGCTGCACCACCCGGGAGATGCTGGCACACGCAAACTCTCTCACATCAGCGCTAGGACTCTGCAACTTTACACACCACAACACAACATAGGAGTCAGTGTCATTTGGCGGTCTCAGGGCATGGCAGTTGCCGCCCCCTTAGTGTTCACATTTAACCTCAAATTCAGTTATTTTATGCATTCTCCCTCACCACAGAGTAGGGCTGTCACGATCACACGATTTAAGTTGACGATTAAATCACTCCATTACATGTCATATTGTACTTTCACTCCACTTAGTGCACTATAATTATTTGAAAACCGTTAGGTAAACAACATGAAGGACATGCTGTTGTTTCCAGTGGGAACCTTAGAACTCTGGTTCCTACACATGACATGACAACGAGGTACTGCTAGATCCTGATGGTTTTTTACCTCCATGTGTCCTCTTACCTTCGGCCTGCTCCAAGGAATTCATTGTTGCTAAAGTCTAGGTCCACTCCTCAGCTCAGCCTGCCTGCCTGCTCAGCTGCGTTTCTCGGTTACACCCAAAACGGCGACCTATCGTATTCTGTGACTCCAGCTGCAAGGGTTAGGTTAGGGCAGTGGTTCTCAACCTGTGGGTCGGGACGCCCAGGGGGGTCCCACTCCCCCACATGATTGGGGGGAGGGGGGGTCCCCAGATGACAGTGAAGTGACAATTTAAGGACTTTTAAGACCTTTCCAATACCTAAACAAAAGAAGGAATTCAATGAAAAGACTGCATCAAAAGTAATCAATCAAACTGTACCATAAAAACTGGTCAAACATTGGCCAACTTCTCAATTAATATAGGAAAGAGGCAACAATTGTGAAAATAGCCAATCTCCATACAAGCTCGGCTATTTGTGCTCTACTGTTCACGCAGGTGATGGGGTGGCAAGTCACCTGGAAATTCATTGAGTCGCCTTCATTCAGCCACCTGGATTATTAATTGTGGGAAAGTAGTTGTGAGTGACGTGTTCTTCTGCCTTTCAGATTAGGCTGCTGAACTCAGAATCAGAATCAGAATCAGTTTTATTGTCACATCACAGGTTTACAAGGTAAAAAAGTGGGTGAAATTCTTTTTTGTACATCGTTCCCATCGCAACGTTAGTTTCCATAGAAAGAAGAGGGGGGGGGGGGGAGAAGAAGAGGGTGGGGGGCAAGTGGGAAGGAGATCAAAACAAGAGAGCAACAGAAGGCCAGACAAGTTATCTACATATTTACAAATTACCTGAGATAATAAAAAACAAAAAAAAACTAAACTAAGGTGCCTGAGCATAGCAGCAATGTATTGTATACTGTGCATGTTATACTTATACTGTGCATGATAGACAATGGACGTTAAGGTGCTTAGAGGAAAAGGAGCACAATAAAAAAAAAAAAAAAAAAAAAAAAAAAGACAGTGCGTTATACAAGGGATTAAGGTGCAAAAGGTCAGTGCGTGTCCACCTAGAGTGGACTGACCCTAGTATAAACTGGGTATTTCTTAGTTTTTTGTGTGGAATATTTCATAGCATTAGCCTACTCTTAAACATTAATATGACAGTTTATCTAAATTATGTGAAATATTGATGAAATTACAAACGGCGCCTTGTGGAGAAATTACAGTCAATAATTCGATAGGTCACTTATTTCGGTATAACGTTTACGCAGGTTTACGATCAAAGACAAATAGGAAAGAAACCCATGAAACCCAAGACACGCCCTCTCCGGTGTACTTCCTGTCTGCGTGATAAGGACCGCCTCTTTAGGAGACCAGAAGTGGGTTGGAGTCATGGTTGGAGTCTATTGGTTCCGTTATATTATACCTCTATGATTGGTCAGTGGTGTAAAGTAATGTACTCAAGTACTGTACTTAGGTACAATTTTGAGGTATTTTACTTTAGTGGAGTATTTCCAATTTTCAATACTTTTACTTCTATTCCACTATCTCTAAGGCAAATATAATACTTTTACTCCACTACAATTATTTGAAAACTTTAGTTACTAGTTACTTTTTGATTTAGATTGTTATTGAAAAACACACATTAACCGCTTAAGCTTTATATATATTACAGCTATTTGAAAATAGCCGATCTACAAGCTCACAATGCATCGCATCACGATGCATTGTGAGCTTGTAGATCTGCTATTTTCAAAAGATTTTTATACATTTCTCCCACTATTAGATTGGATCAACATGCCCATACAGGTTGAGGAGATTATTCTTTTTTTTTTTGTACTTTTCCCACCACTGACGATTCTTTAGCCCCATGGTCACTGAACTAAATATTGGACCCATTTCTTCACAAGCCACACAATCTTCAGAACATTCTGAAAATTCTAAGTGGCTTGGAAGCCGAGATATTGGCATTTATAGATATTACATGGTGGCCATCTTTGAAACCCCCCCCCCCCCCCCCCTAAAGATTGAACATCAGAAATAAAATAATTATCACAAAACGCATGCTGTTTTCAGGTCCTTCCTCCTATGTCCCCACCAAACACCTAGCCTGGTAAAGCCCCTACCTCCGGATATCTCATTTGATTTCCGGAGGGAGGGGCTTTACTAGGCTACCAAACACCATCTCTCCTCCCCTAATGTCCCCACTGAGACCTACCTCTGTCTCCACTGAGACCTCTTCTCTCCTGATGTCTCCACTGAGTCTCCTTCCAAATAGCTACTAACTACTTGCATGAAACTACAAATTCACTGAATATCCACAAGATAAACTCTATAAAAAGCAACAAAGCTTACGAAAACAAAAACAAAAATATAGCTGCAAGCAGCAATAATACGGGGCCATATGCACAATAAGCCATAGAAACATAGAAGACTGAACTTGAGAGAAAGGAGACCATGCAATTAACAAATGAGCATTTTAAACCCTCACTAACCCTAGCCTCAGTAAAACTATGCGTACCCCTAACCTCAAGAAACACTACGCGTAAGCCAACGAATGCGAAATCACGATCGCCTCAACACATTGTCGGGGACAGGGATCGAACCAGTGAACTCTGGACTCATAGGCCGCCTTTCTTCTCATTGAGCTAGAGATATATATGATAGTCCTGGTAGTGTCTGTTGACATCTATAAGTCTTTCCGTCCCTGACGGACCAGGCCTCTGTTTTGCTAACTACTCTAGATCACTGGTTCCCTAACCATCTACCGATAGAGAAATTGTATGTCTCCTCGGAACAGAAACCAGTGAAAGTAGCCGATCTACAAGCTCACAAAACGTTGCCATCTGAAAGGTTGTGAGATTGTAGATCGGCTATTTTCACAATGAAGTATGTCGTACATTGAAAAAACATACTCTCAAATAAGCATTTCATGCTATCTTTATCAATTGCACATGAATTCATTGATACAGTCATGTTGTTTGCATTGCACTTTAAATGAAGTCTGCATGAAGTGAGCCTTGAACCGGCGACGTTGTAGTTGTCAGGCACACAACTACAACGCTCAAGCGAGAAACCATTGGACCACAGACCTGAACTGGTGAAAAAGCAGCTCACACAGATGATACAGTTTCACGCAAATATCTGAAAAATCCTGGGTTTAAGTGTTTTTCAAACTGCTCAAAATTGCGGACAATCTAAGGGCAGAGCTTACTGGTCAAAGTGATACATGTGTTCCAGATGAGTCAAGGCACATGTGTAAGCAGGTTTAATGGCTGTCGGCCAAACGAGGCATGACTTTTGCCTGTTTAAAGTTTGCATTTAAAAAAAATTGCTATAGCGCCCCCCTTTGACCAATTGGAGTAAGATTGGTTTCAGTGATATTTGGAATGACCCTCTACATTACCGCAAAGTTTCAAAGAAATGTGAGTCTGCATGTATGTGTTAGGGGCAGATGAATAATTGTCATAAAACTGCAATATTCATTGGCTCATTAAAGCTTCAATTTTTCACTTAGAAAAAATCCGCTCCCACCGTTTTGTCGGCATAGGTCCAAAGTTCATGTGTAAAACGTTTCGTGCAGATTACTCAAAAATCCCAGGAGGAGATAGGTTTTAACTGTTTTTCATATAATTCAAAATGGTGGGAGATCTAAAGGTCAGAGGTCAAAGGTCAGAGTGTGAAAGTTGTTCATCATGAGTAGACGCATGTGTGTATTGAATTTTTATTGCTGTAGGTCAAACAGGGCATGAGTTGTACCTGTTCAAAGTTGGCATTTTCAATTGAGTGCTATAGCGCCACCTTTTGACGAAAGATTGTGAGATTTATTTCTTGATAGTTTTTCATGACCATCTATCATATGGCCGAGTTTTGTAAAAAGCGTATGCACGGTTCAGCCAGAACTGCAAAAAGTGGCAGAAGAAGAAGAATCTGAAGAATAATGCCAATATCAAAACGGAGCCATGCTGGCAGCCTGGCCCCGTAAAAAAATTGAAACTACAGACCAAAACAAAATGCACAGAATTTCACAATCTCCATATGTCTGGTTGGCACGCTCATACACAAAACAGTAGTCTTACCATTTATCCAAATCTGTTCAACTGAGAATTTATATAGTACATGATAACATTCTTTTGGAAATGATGCGTCAAAGTGAAAATAACATTACTTTTTAACAGCAGTGTCACAAAATGTGGGTGTGGGCCCAAAACAAAGTGAGATCAACTTAAACAATTGAACAAAGACTGAACTGAACAGAACAACTGATATAACCAAAATGACACATGAGGGGAACATAATATAGTGGGCAGTCAGACCACTACTAACACAAAAGGGGGATAGACAAAGACTACCTTTTTGTTTTTGGGAGCAGTTAGGGCTTAGGTATCTTGCTCAGAGACACTTCGAACCTTAGGCTTCCCAGGCGGGCTCACTAACCATTCAACTATGGCCGCCCAACCTGTCTGGGGACTGGGGGTCCTCCCCCAGAAACTTAACATAGTAGATGTAATTTCCTGTGTTCTGGTGAATTTTGGGAGTTTGATACCAAATCCAGGAGAAATTACAATCCAGGAGATTGTCAGGAGACGTGGTCAAAATCCAGGGGACTCCTGCAGGATCCAGGAGTGTTGGCAGCCCTGCACTAGAATGCCCTTTTACAGATAAGCTTTTACAGCAACACACTCTCTAGCACCAATAAAACTGGACCATTTCAAATCTAGTGGTGAAAAATGGGATGGCTGATCTTCCTAAATCTTTGTTGCAGAATATATACAAAATCTTTTGAAAATAGCAGATCTACAAGCTCACAACGTGACCCGGAGTGAGCTTGTAGATCGGCTATTTCAAATAGCCTAAGTATATATAGGACTCAAGTGGTTTAATGTATGTTTTGTAATAATAATAGAAATCTACAAAGTAATCAGTAATTCAAGTTTTCAAATAATTAAGTAAAAAAAAAAAAAAAAGAGTAAAGTATTGGAGTAGAGTATTGTAGGTAGATATATGGGGGTATTGTGTGTAGATATACAGTATGGGAGTATTGTATTTAGATATATGAGGGTATTGTATGTAGATATACTGTATTGGAGTATTGTATGTAGTTATATGGGGGTATTGTATGTAGATAATACAGTATGGGAGTATTATATGTTGATATATGGGGTATGTATGTAGATAATACAGTATGGAAGTATTGTATGTAGATAATACAGTATGGGAGTATTGTATGATATATGGGGTATTGTATGTAGATAATACAGTATGGAAGTATTGTATGTAGATACATGGGGGTATTGTATGTAGATAATACAGTATGGGAGTATTGTATGTACTGTAGATATATGGGGTATTGGACGTAGATATTAGAGATGGTGACGGTTAACCGTTTAACCAAAATGTGTGTCACTAACCATTTAGGACTAAGTAACCGAAACTAAACTTTCCACTTCTACCCCCGGATTTGAACCCGGTTACCCGTTTTTGTTGTTGTTGTTTTTATATATAAAAAACGTCACTGGTGCTGAATGGACAGCTCCCAGTATATTTGAGATGAAGTGACTCTTCCCATGGTGCTGAATGGACAGCTCCCTGTATATTTGAGATGAAGTGACTCTTCCCATGGTGCTGAATGGATAGCTCCCTGTATATCTCTGATGTCGGAGCATGTAGTTAAACTTTAAGAGCGCTGTAGATACTAAAATAAAGTTTATTATGATTATGAATGCTGTTTTGATCATGACTGACTTATCTGCCTTTCATCTGACACTCCCCTGGTAACACTGCAGCTACTAGCCCCCCCCCCCCCTGCTATCTGCTATTTTCAGAGCTAATCAATGATGGACATGACATAACTCTCCACAAATCTCCACATTCACTGGTCAAAAACCTTCTAACTCCACTTGAGCTGGATTTGGGTAAAGTGATGATAATATAGTGACAGTGACACATGCAAGTACAGTATATGACAATGTATAAAGTCAGGATACCGCACCAACATACCAAATCCAGCTCAAGTGGAGTTTGAAAAAACCTGAGTTGGAGTTTGACTGACAGGATCCAATGGAGAAAGTATATGTCAGAGTAATGCGGCTCCAAAGTGAGAGGGTTTGATGATTTTCAAAGTTTCAATTAGCCTAATTTTCAACGGGGTGAAAAATAAATAAAATATTAAATCAAAGATATAGCCGAACATTTTAAAGTTCGAATAAAGTTAATAGGTGAAAGTATGAAGTAGTAATTAGAGCACAAAAGCAGGAGGTCCCTGTCTGTCCACAAAAGTGCTCTAGAAAAATGGGCTCTTTTCCCCATACATTTTCATTATAATGAATGTAAAAAGAAAATGTAAGTTTTTCAAAACATTTTCAAAAATAAAAATACAAGCACACCATTCAGCGTATAGATGAATATTTTACAGTTTGAAGAGCACTAAGTATGTGGAAGTAATTAGAGACCCAAAAAAGTGTACGAAATTTAAAAACATAAAGCTGGAAGAACATGTGTGTGCTCACTCTGTAGCGAGCACACAATAAATATAAATTGGGACGAACATTTGTGTGCTCGCTACCTTTACGGTACCTTTATACAGAGAATATTGTTTTCAAGTCTTTGGACCATGAAAATATCACACAAAGCAGCTTTAACCCATTGAAAGCAGAGGCCTTCAAAAATAATGCTGTTAGACAATAATAGCTTACGGGTACATTTACCAATTTAAACCTATACATCATTTAATTTAATTTAATTCAATTACATACCTGTAGTACGTTGAGCTACAGAGTATGAAGAGGTGCTAATCCTTGTCTATTTAGATCTAAAACACCAAACTTAGGGTTAGGGTTCTTTGAGGGTGGGTAATCAACAATTCACCAACTTTATTCATGACAGATAATGTTTGCATCTCTGACTGGATTTAGTTGAATCTGTACTGAATCAATTGCTAACAAGGTGATCAGCAATCAAATACACTATTGCTATAAAATACACAGAAAATGCATCATCATTGAATTTCTGCTTCTATGTCTTGGTGGCACCGCGACCCATGATGGACTTCTTAGTGTTTCTTTCAGGTTTTAAAAGCATTACATAACACTTTGGTCCAAACAGCGCCCCTAAAAGGCCAAAACTAGATGCTAAAATAGCAAATACCTCCACTACATCTGCATATTTGCCTGGAGAGCTGATATATGCTGGGATGAAGGCTATCCACACGGCACAGAAGATCAACATGCTGAAAGTTATGAACTTGGCTTCATTGAAGTTGTCTGGCAGATTCCTTGCCATGAATGCTAGGACGAAACTGAGGAGAGCCAGTAAACCAATATAACCTAGTAACACTGCAAAACCAACGGTTGATCCCACTTCACACTCATAGACTATCTTATCACTTTGGTATTGTGTGTTTTTATGAGGTGTTGGTGTGGCAGACACAAGCCAGACTATGCAGATTATTGCCTGGATGGAAGTAAGAGCGAGAACTGTTCCTCTTTGCTGCACAGCACCAAAAAACTTCATAATGTCTGCACCCCCAGGCTTGGAGGCCTTGAACACGGCCAACACCACCATAGTCTTTACTAGGATACACGAGACACACAGTACAAAGCTGATCCCAAATACTGCATGCCTCAGCTGACAAGTCCAGAGTCTGGGACGGCCAATGAACAGAAGTGAGCACAAGAAACAAAGTTTGAGTGACAGCAAAAGTTGGAAGCTGAGTTCTGAGTTGTTGGCGCGTACCATGGGCGTGTCTCGATGATAGACGAAGATTCCCATGACAATGGCACAGATAAGTGTGCCTAGCAATGAGATGGTTGTCAAGGAGATACCCAGGACCTCGTGGTAGGAGAGGAACTCCATGATCTTAGGGACACAGTGGTCACGCTGGGGACTGGACCAGAAGTCCTCTAGACAACTGGTGCACTCTGTAGAGTCTAAAAAAGAGAGCAAGGTTAAAGGTTATAAGTACAGTATCAGTAGTAGCCTATAGATAATCTACTGTACATACAAAATGTAAATCTACCAGTCTCATTGCTGATTTCTCCTTCAGAACAAGGAATGCAGTCATAGCAGCAGAAAGGTTCCCCTTTCCTTCTGGCCACACGGGTTCCAGGGGAACAGCTCTCACTGCACACTGACCGAAGAGGCTACAGAGGAAAGTAACAATGATCGGTTTCATTCCAAACTAAATCACATTCACATCATGAGCTCAACTTTAGGTATTTTAGCCAGCCAAAGTGACCTTTTTGGTTTCAAAGTTCCAGAAGATTCGGTCTTCATCAAGGATGAGTTCTTCATCTCCAGAGGCTGACTTCTTGAACACGCCTACATCGTGAACCTTTGTGCCTCCATCAGGGAGCCACACCCAGTTCATGATATCACAGATAAGATACCATTCCATACCACCATTCTCGTCAAATGATACTTGATCACCAAATGATGTGGTGGAGTTGACCTTTTCCAGGTAATGCACAAGCTAGAAATGGTGATGAACACAGGATACACAGTGACACTGACATGGACTGTTTATGAATTAACTACATCCTTGCAATTGAAACATCTTCTTTTGTGCATTGGGGAATAGGAGGGGGTGTGGGGGGGGGGGGGGCTTCTGTGTCCCTGCACAGAAGAACGTACCCCCACCACACACACACCACCACCACCACCACCACCCAAAAAAAACGAAACAAAAAAACATCAACATCGACTGCAGGCAATAAGTATGATTGAACACTATGAGAACATTATTAATACAGTTTCATCCTAGTATGTCAATCTTTCATGCTTTGTATCAATGTCATATTTATATATTCATTATTATTCAAAATGAAACCCAACTATAAACTCTAGTAAACCGTTTATTTATATCCCACCTGCCATGGCTGTATTGTCTGCAAAGTGGCACAGCTGTGCCCAGTGAAAGGCCCTCTTCCTGGCACACATTGCAACATGTCATGGAGGGCATGGGCCAGAGCATACACAGCCATGTACACGGCATACGTTGCCCTGAGTTCAGACACATCCAACAGGGTTGTTTCTGCTGTTCCCAGGTCCTCTTGTCCACTACACACCCTTCCACCAGCATCCACCCACTCTGACGGAAGGGGTGCAAATTTACACTGAAATGTGTGCTCCCAAAACCGCCTCACCTGACAAAACAAAATGAATACTCAAACTGAAATATAATACATCATGAATATTTTAAAACAGACATTATCTTGCAGACAGCCAAACTTATCAGTGGATGTCATCCTCCCTCCCACCAAGACTTATACTACGCTATGTCAGTAAAGCTGGCAGAATCATCAAAGATCGTAGACACCCCCTAACAACGTATTGTTTTGGAAGATACCACATGAAAAGTGTCTCCACGCCATGTTTTACTCTAATGTACACAAGGTGTAACAATAAATATCATCATATCGTGAACGTTGAAATTAAACAAATGACTCACTATCATATTTTCGTGGTTGTTGTCAAGGTCATTGCTAGGATGTATTTTCAACAAGAAGTCCTTAAGGCCAGGTATCTCTCCACGACGGATGCCAATACCCAGGGTGCCTCTCAGGTAGGGCATGTAGCGAGGAGTCTGGAGGTCTAACTGTTCTACGAAGCCCACATGAGCTATCCACTGTAGACCTGTCACCTCCTGCTTTACCACCTGTTGATTGTAATCAACAACAATAATAATGATACAATCTTCTGTAAACTATCAAGGCAAATACAATATAATATTTAGTTTTAGCAATGAGATGTGTGAATGGTTTAATTATTTGCTTATTGCGCAAAAAAATACACAATTACTGAGCATTTAATTTGAAGAACCTAAGACTGATTATTGCATTGCAATTTAATTGTGACTAAATTGCATTGCAATTAAACCAAATGTTTGCAATGAATTAGCAACCAATTTTACATGAAGGGATGTCTTCACTTCAATATAAGTCATTTCAGACTCCTTATAATTATGAGTTTCCTACATTAACATGGATCATAAACCCAACCTCGTCCATGAATTTGAACAGACGGATCCCATATACAAATACAACGACCACACGAGCTGTGGACTTCTTCATCACAGAGACAATCCTCTGGAGTTCAGCCGGGTCACTGTCCCAGGGCAGAACCTCCGCATACGACAGACAACCCCAACCAGACTGGGCCAGCTCAGACTGGAAGATTTGGGCCGCATCTTGGCCATAAGCATCATCAATAAACAGCAATCCTGCCCAGGTCCACCCGAACCGTCTCATAATCTGGAGCATAGCTCGCACCTGATTGGATGAAGGAAGGAGGGAGGGATGAGTGCTATAGAGGTACATCCTTATTTCAATATCAATAAAGGTCTATCTATCTATCTATCTATCTATCTATCTAAATTAGATTGGCAATAACTTCTACACTGATGGAAAGCCTGTTTATTCAGTAGTGCCCCATTTGTAAGGAACATGCATTTGTCGGGTGAGCAGCGCAGCTGAGTATGTGGGTTGCGCCCATGAAAAATGTGACAAATCTCTGCCAATGCCAAACAGCTTATTCGGCTGTTGCAATTGTTTTGAGCTACGTACCTCAGGTAAAGTACATGGGGTACACGGGATACATAGGGTACCTGGGGGGCTCTGTGTCTCTGCATAGGATCCCACTGTAACAGACCTCCAGGCCGTTCCACTAATCCTATTGTAAATAAGCTGTTTGGCACTGGAAGAGAATGTTTGTTATGGGCACAATATACTCAGCAAGACAGTGCATGTTCCATACAAATGGGGCACTGTTTAAAAGGGGAATAAAAGTTATTGCCAAGAAGCGAGAAATAATCTACCAAACACACATTTTCTAACTTTTAATACGTTTATAAATAATAAATAAGCAAATAAGAGGTGATATGCAATATCAATTACAGTCACTGGAGGGAGGTATTTGTCAAGTGTGTGGAACATGCTACTTAGAAGTTCACCTGGATGGTATTACTTAGGGTTGTTCTAAAGAAGGTCGGGTACTGATTCCGGTCACTCAGACAGGTGGCAATGGCATGGGAACTTACCTGAAAAAGACATAAAACATCTGTTATACAATATAGAACTTATTTAATTTTTTGGGGACAATTTTTCACTACAAACAAAGCACTCAACTTGTCACTCTGCTCAACATCACTCACCTCTCATCTAGATGCTAAACACACTCACTGCTCCAAACAAACAAACAAATAAATACACACCCTATTGACTGGACCCTTAAGCACCCAAGAGCTTGTGTAACATAATTGTTCGTTCTTTCTCTCTTTCTTTCTCTCTCTCAGCTACTCTGCCCTACAAAGCCAAAGTGCAGTAACAGCGTTTTTGGACACATTTGTGTATCCCATAGGTCAAATTAGCCTTCGTGATTTCGGGGTATAAACAATTACCTCAAGAACAGATATATAATTAGTGTAATATCGCTTATATGCCGATAACCCATTTGGCCTTAGAATTCTTGAGATTGATTTTGAGATTGATTTGTTTATTTCGGATACTGTTAACAGACAAAATAAATCAGGAGGGGCAAATAAACATAATACAAATATGAAAATATGAAAACAAATACTTGTTGTACTCTAGGGTGTTCGAAAAGGGCATAGGATGAAGTTAAAACGTATCTAGTCCTATCCTTTATTGCTCAACAATCAAATAACTTAGACTTAGATAATAATTTAGAATTTCTAAAATCTATGTGATGAAAAATACTATGAAGACCAGAAACAAACAGAAACAAAAACATCTTCAGAGCTTAATGCAATATCCTTTCAATATGTTGTTTTTATACATTCTTTAAAACTTGAGTATTGTACTGATTCAGTTTGATAAAGAGTTTTGTTTTGTTTACTATCCTTATTGCTTTTTTTTGGAGAAAATTGGATCTGTGTTTGTTTTGTACATATTGCCCCACACTTCCACACAGTAAGTAATGTATGGGAGTATGAAGGAACAATACAAGGTATATAATAATGACTGATTTATAATATCTTTAACTTATATAATACTGATAATGACTTTGATATTTTTTATCTAATATACTTTATATGTGGCTTCCAAATTAATGTATTATCTATAATCACTCCGAGAAATGTTATTTCATTCACTCTTTCTATTTCTATATTATTTATCATACGTTTTTTTGTCTGAATTAATCGTCTTACTCTCAGGTCCAGGATGAATCAAACCACACAGATGCTTTGCACTCTGACCTTATGAAAACCTATATCCAAAATCTGCCTGCTTCGCTCACATGCTCATTTGTTCAGTCTTTAAAAAATATATACATTGTATATCATATTATATTTGTTAAACAACCAAATCACCAAACGTACTTATCAAATAGGTGATGGTAAAATGGGTTCAACTAAGCAACTTACCAGGGGCACTCTGTACACACCTAATACACTAGAGATGGCGATAGTATTTGACGAAGAAATATCAGCCACAATTCCGAGCACTGGAGGAGAGCCAACACAGCTCTCTTCCAATTGAATCTGCTCCTCTCTCCCACTGAGCAATGACAACACTGCACGGAATCCAAATGCGAGCGTGTAACAGGTATCATAGAGCATATACCCCAGAGTCACATTGGGCAGCAGGCTGGGGTTTCTGTTGATCTCTGTAACGGCAAAAGCCATGGTCTGGGCCCTTTTGAAGGCGTCAATGAAGAAACTAACACACAAAATGCCACTGTAACATTGCATATTTATCATTCGCACTGAAATATACAGTAACATCTACTAATCCTATGGTGCCATATATCAAAACAAGGTCCCTGTGCTCTTGCACGCTATTGTATTTGTGATATTCACCCGTAGCAAATGGGGTGCTGTTGCTCGGAGGTGAAAGACAGATCAGGGAGCGCAGAGGAGAAGTGGATATCAAACACGGCACCCAGAACCAAGTCCCCAGGCTTGTAGATTCTGTTGGAATTAAACTGTGCCTGTAACTCACAAGAGGAGGAAGATGAGGACGCTAAGGGAGAGAAGAAAGAGAACAATATCAAGTACGAGTGCAGGTATGAAATCAGGTGTATGTCTGGAGAAGCCATCTTGACACCCCCTCCCCTTCTCTAAATCCATTGTCCAGTTGTTAAGTTTTATACACAGTGCTGTGCCATCCCCCTGTGCCACCTTATGGCATTACGTAATCTTTCACAACACTCATCTGAGCAGAGGTAGAAGTAGAGGCAGGGCTTAACATGCATTAACAATATTTTCATATGAAAATAATATGAAACATGTGTAATGTGTCAATCACACTGTGGGTCATAAAATGAATGACTAGATAAGGTTATTTTCCAGTCATTATTCTATGCAGTTTTGAAGGCCTAAATATGCAAAAATAAAAAGACTTGGCACAAACACTGTTCAGGGGAATGCCATGAGAACAGTCACACCAGGGGCCACGTGTGCCCGGCTATAGGGGTAACAGGTGCACCTTTGCTCCAATCCGCACCAAACTTGGCACAAGCACTGTTCAGGGGTCTGCGATGACAATAGTCACACAAGGGGTCACATTTACAACCCAGCTTACTGCTGCCAGGGGCCTCTGAGGGCCACACGTTGTCAAGGCGCTCCAATCAACACCAAACTTGCCACGAGCACTGTTGAGGGGTCTGACATGAGAATGGTCACACCAGTGGCGTGTTCTAGGTTTATAGGGAGGGATACGATAATCATTCCCTGCACGACATGCGCGTGGTCGTGGATATACGCTTGTGTGTTTTCAATGGATGAAATGGTTAGTAGGGGGCTACGCTTTGCAACAAAAACTTTCCGCAGGTCACACAACGTATATACGGTACCGCAGTAGAACACACCACTGGGTCACATCATTCTCATCATGTCAGACCTTTGTTATGGACTTATTGCTTATTCACATCATGTGCCAACGGCAGACTATACCCAGGTGGTTGGAATGAAACATATTATGTGTTTACCACTGATGACATCTGGCCCAGGGCTGATGAAATACTGTCCTAACAGGTGCGATGATGGAAGATAATTAATTTTTACATCTAATGAGGGGAATGAGTCACTGGAGATCCGTTTCACAACATGCTCAAATTAATTAACAACATGTGTGTAACAGAGGGTTTCTGCTACTACCTCGATATTGGGTTAAAGGACTGTATTTCTTAATAGGCTGGCTATTTCTATCGATCGCCGCAAGTGCTTGACGGCAGGCCCGGATTGAGAGATCCTTAATCACGCAACTTAGATATGGTGAAGAGGCCCCGGTATTTATCTAGGTATTAATATTATTACTATTGCTATAACTTCCGAACGCTTCCCATCTGACAGCGTCGTAGTGTTTATGAGTAGGATATGATGTCATGCGGTCGTAAGACTACGTCACGCTGGCGTTGTGTCCATATACGGACGTAGTACCGTATTGCCGTCGTCATCTTCGTAACACTCCTGCCTATGAGACAGCGTCGTAGTGTTTATGAGTAGGATATGATGTCATGCGGTCGTAAGACTACGTCACGCTGGCGTTGTGTCCATATACGGACGTAGTACCGTATCGCCGTCGTCATCTTCGTAACAATGTGAGTGTCTTATAGAGGTGGGCAACAGTACGTCAAAATGGTTGTTAATACAAAATACCCCAAATAGCCTTGTGGTAGTGTCTGCCCTGAGATTGGGAGGTCGGGGTCATACCAAAGTGTATCAAAATGGGACCCAATGCCTCCCTGCCTGGCATTCAGCATCAAGGGCTGGTTTGGGGGTAAGTTCCTGTGACATACTAGCGTCATGTCCAGGGTATGTACTTGTACATCATGTCCAGGGGATGTACTTGTACATCATGTCCAGGGGATGTACTTGTACATGCCTCATGTGCTGCCTCACGCTACACTTTAACTTAAAAACCCACGAAAATATCCGATTTACAAAGCTCACAATGCCTGGTGACGCATTGTGAGCTTGTAGATCGCCTGCTTTTGCTACTTTTGTGGCACTCTTGTACAACAAAGTAGGCCATTAATTTATGGAATATTAGTAAAAGTTGAAATATGGAGATGCAAGCATATATCATTTAATATCAAACCGATATTAAAATAATATATCAGTTTTTTAAATTATGTCTGAATGTGAATATGTCTCGAGATTTCAATCTCGTCTAGCGAGACTTCTGTTTTTTCTTTATTATTATTTTTTTTGGGACAGTGTTCTGTCACTATGAACGTCAGATCAAAAAAAAAAAAAAAAAAGCTATTAAAATATGTGATCTAACCTAAGGCCTATCCGCGCACCTTTTAAGCTGTGGCGGCTCAGGGGTGGAGTTATGAAAAATTTCTACTGTACCATTCATCCTAAGATATCATAACGTCATAGAAAAGGTAAGAAAACTTTAGTCCAAAATTCTCCTTTAAGTAAAACATCTGAGTACTCTTTCCACCAGTGGTCATGAGGAGGACGTCGTCACTTACAGGCAGCAGATCAGAGAAGTCAGTATCTACATGACGTGCAGCCTTTCCGTTGCTCTTGCACTCAGCTCCCTCCTCCATCTCTTCTTCAACCCCTCCAGCAGCCAGCTGCCCCTCCTCCTCTGTGACCGCGGAGGCCGAGGCCGGAGGTGCGCTGAGGTGGCGCGTCTCCTCGGCTCGCCTCAGCTCGGGGATCAGCTTGCCGGCGTCCAACTCCAGGGTCTGCCCCAAGATGGCCGCCAAAGCGGTGAGCGTCTGGGCCTGGCTGCCGGTCGGTAAGCTGCTCTTCATGTTCCACATTGTCCCTTAGGGCCGACAGAGAGAGAGAGGACACAACGACGTGAGGGCACGACGGGCCATGCAGAGTGCTTTGATTCACTATTGTTCTACATGGCTCGCTGGGGGATACCGGCATAATACTAGGTCAGTCAAGGGAAGAGGTTCTCTAAATGTAGAGCACGGCCCTCTGGGAAAACAACTGCTGCAGGTTCAGGAGAGGAGGGGGAAAGCGCCTTTGTCCCATACTGTCCCATCACTGAAAGCTGTTTTTACATTTTTATCTTGGAAAGTATTACAAATTTTCTAACACAAATCTTCTCTTCTGGGAGTCCCTGGCACAAAGCCTTTTTAGCTGGGAGTCCCTCCACGGCCAAATACATATCAATTTGGGGGTCCTTCAAATGAAAAAAGTTTGAGAACGACTGCTTTAAACCATTGTGTTAAAAATGGAAGATACTGCTTTGAGTACATGGAAAGTAAGATAAATCCGATAAGCACCCGCCGACACACAACCAGACCCATATACAGACAGTACCTGCAGCCAGTGTCCTGAGCAGTGTGTGAGCCATGTCTGTCTGAGTTGACAGCATAACGCTCTCCAGGGCTCCCAGCACCGAGCCGTTGATGCTGCCCAGCAGCTCCGGGTTGTCCTCTGTCACAGTGTGCAGGCAGTGGGCTGGAAGGTCACAACATATGTTCATTTATATTTATACTGCAACAATTAATAAACACATTATGGGATGTACATACATTATGCATCGGTGCACTGTTAGATGCGAGGATCCAGACAGCCGATCCGTACGCTTTTCTTTACATGTTCAAGAGCAAAAGCAATATGGCACAAACTCCTTTCAGACAACTGAAGGACCTGTGCCGTGGCAAAGAGCTGCTCTCCTGGTTAACTCTATCTCGTGTCAATCGTTTCTGTGCATTCTTGTTACACTAGGACAACGTAAGGATGCTAATAAATTCCTTCAGCAAAGCTTTTTATTCTGTTCTGACTCAAATGATTTAACAAATGATGTCAATGATCATCACTTGAAGTTCAAGCCCTTAATTGTCATATTGTCGCTGTCGGGTGGAAACCTTGTCCAACACCGTTACTTTTCAGGAAATTGGAAAACATAACCTGTGTAGTGTGTATGGGGGTAATTTAGTGATTAATTATCATTAAATGTCATGAATATCAATGAAATTATATATCACCAGTTTACCTGTTTTTAATACAGATCAGTCTCATAAACTCTGAAGGATTTTGAATTCTTGGCTGAGGCAGGGTCATAGATCATCCAACAATATACAAAAGACAAACAAGTTTTATTTCTAATCAAGGAAGTTTATTAACTCAAAGGCATAAGCCATAGGAAATATTAATGTTCCAATACAGCCGTACAAGATGTAATTTCTGCTGTGGTCCCTGATTAGAACTTTATGTGCTAAAAATGGTATACTAATTGTTGTGAGCTCCTAGACAGAAAGAGATAGAAAGAGGGGAAGGTAGGTGAGGGCTGAAAAGAAATAAAGACAGTAGTTAAAGAGCCCTGTCAATAAGTTGATGAAAACAAGCCTAATACACATACAATCCTATTGCCGTTGCACATCAGATGATGGGAACAGACCTGTGATTGACAGGGGTCACTTCTCAAGTAGCGTTCTGGGGCTGTTGGTATTTGTCGCCTGCCTCACTGCCTGCGTGCCTGGCTTTCTTCGACACTCCTTAAGTGCCAGCAAGTCTTCACTGTTAACAACAGCCGTCTTTTATTCTTCTTTAGAGTCTATATTCTTCACGAAAGAGAGATTGTAGGTGATACTTTCTCTCTCGACTTTCCACTTTCCACTTTCAAACTTTCGACTTTCCACTGTCCACTTTCCACTGTCCACTTTCCACTTTCCACTTTCCACTGTCCACTTTCTTCTGTCCACTTTCGACTTTCCACTGTTGTGTTGAAAGGCACAACTTTGATTCCTTTGCAGTAGATGAACGCAATATTTAATGACTTGAAAATGTCAATGAATCTTGTAGTTCCCATTCAAATTAAACAAAACAAGAATACACCTAACTGACACTAAGACAAGAGAAGGGGAGGATAACGTAGATAAGACCAGACAAGACGAGACCTAGACTGGACTGGATATTGGTCATGAAGAGATGGTCTTTTATTCTCCATCCTAAATACCATGTGAAACTCAATCCTCTCCCTGTCATTGGCTGAAACATAGGAAGGTATGTTTAGAAAGAAAGGGGGGGATAAGAGAAATCTGAGCCCACAACATCAACTCAACCTAAAGTTGATTCTCTTACAAGGATTTATTCATTATATTATCGATATTCTCCCATTGTAACTTAGTGTCACGCATCTGGTTCCTATTTAAAAAGAATATTGGAAATATAATGAATAATGAATAATAATAATCAAATGACAATATAAATGTACCTTCATGCATAAGTGAAAGTATGATAAACAGTTGTACTTAATCATACTTGAATGTTACAAATATAACAGCAAGCTTACACAGTAGGACACGTAATAACCTCTTGTTTAATATGGATAATTAACTATGAACGTATGAAACGAACTCTGCCTCAATTCTTTGAGGAGTGCTTGAGGATCGATGATCTCAAGGTCATAGGTCGCAGGCCATTTGGTTGGAAGCAGAGCTCTCCCTGTGACAGCTAACTGTCACAGACTGCAAATTATGGCATTATTTCCAGTTAAATTTGTCCCAAGTTTGTGTCCTGATATCATGGTTCCATGTCAGCAACATTGTCAATCCTAGCCAGTGGGTCTAGGAAACTCTGTGTGTATGTCCGTGCACATCAGTATATCTGTGCGTGCACGTGTGTGTGCGTGCGGGGCACGTAGACTGCAGGGTGTGTGTAAACAGAGCTGTTTGGGGCATTTGACCTCTGGGGTCAACGGCTCCTTCTTCATATGCTTGTAGAGTTGTGTTCATATGCATCAGCAACAATGGAGGTCCAGTTTGGATCGGTGAATGGTTTGATCATAGTGGAATATTCAATTGATAAACCCTCCCCCAAAGCTACTACACCTGTGTTCCAAGCTCTTGTTAATATTTTTCATTGGTTCAATATTTATAAAAGACCCATAGGCACACTTACAAAATGTAAAAAAAAAAAAAAGGCTAAATCAAATGTTGAAATATGGAGATAGGTTTCCTCTCATTTGATACAGAGGGTAGCGACAGTTCTCCTCACTCAACCCTTCCTCAAAGCAAGCATCCTTTTTTTTCCTACCACACGTGCAGTCAGTGTACTTCAGTGTAGGTCGTCAAAAGATCTGGGAGGCTTGCGTACATGAGCTGGTGACAAAATGTGCGTCATGTGTGGAGACCCTGGCGGCTACGCAGATGCAGAAAGTATCATTTGGCCTTTAGACTTGAGCACAGGGTTTAGTAGTACGTAAAATGGAAATGGTGCATTTATATTGCGCCTTTATCCAAAGCACTTTACAAAGTGCATTCATACAAAAAAAGAGGCAGAGGCAACCATGCAAGTCACCAACCTGCTCATCGGGAGAAGTTAGGGGTTCAGTGTCATCTTGCTCAAGGACACGTCAACACTACTAACCCAGGGGGGCCCAGGGATCGAACCGGGCGGGAACCTTCCGATTCCCAAGCAGCCGCACAACTTCTTGAGCCACTGCCACCCCCCGCACAAAAGTGATAAGCAGGGATACAAGTAGACAGAAATGCTAGGGGGTGGCCCGGACCGCTGGCCTAGCGGTCTGGGCACATAGGCTCTGATGGCCTGACAGCGCGTTGCGGGGTCGAGTCCCATTCCCAATGACCTTTGCTGCGTGTCTCGCCCCATCTCTCTCCCTCTTTCCTGTCCATTCACTTAAAACTATCAATAAAGGCAGAAAAGCCAAAAACAAATATTTTTTAAAAAGAAGAAAGAAAAGAAAAATAAATGCTAGGGGGGTGAGGTGGAGTCTGAAGTGGTAAGTCTTCAGACTACAGAAGACACTTGGGAGTGAGTCTGCAGTTCTGACTGCAATGGGGAGTTTATTCTAGTTTGGAAGCCAGGAGGTTGAAGGGTCTAGGTCTAGGACGTGGACTGTGGAGCGTTGTCCAGCCGGCTCGGACTTCATTCCTGCCATGAAACCAAAGTGGATAACCCAAAGTAAATGTAAAGTAAAAGTAAAAGTCCTACCGGCAGCCACAGCCAGCTCTGTGTTGTGTGGATGTCTCTCCACACACTGGACGACCACGTCCAACAGACCAGACTTGTTGAACAGCGAAAGGGCCTGGCTGCTGCTCTCACTGTCAGGGACCATAGATAGCAAACAACAGTAGGAGAAGAGTCAGAGGTGAAACACCATGGAGTTGTCATTTAAACCAATCACCGATTAACACACCTTTAATCTAATGCAGGGGTCTTTAACAGGGGGTCCTCAGAGTTACTACAGGGGGGCCGCCAAATATTTGTGTGATAGGAACTTAAAAATAATGATAATAATAATGTATTAACCACTTGAACCCTAGTATCCCTATTCTGGGGTGACCATTTGCCAAAAACCTATCTACACAACACACGACGATGCGTTGTGAGCTTGTAGATTGGTTATTTTCAGCTAAGAGGTTTGGTGAAAAGGGAGGGGGAAACATTAAAGTTTCTATAGGCATGCGTAAATGTAAATACAAATGACCACAAAGCTCCAGAGGATCAGTTTCACTTTTCACAAAAATCATCATCATTTCACCGTCAGTAGCCTTTCAACAGCCCTAGCTTACCACAGATTCCACAGCAGGTGCACTGCCTCGTTGGCTACGCCTTCCACCGTGTTCCTGGGTTCTTTCATCGGCACAGTGCTGCTCTCAAAGCCAGCACAACACTGTAGAGAGACAATGTTTCACACACACACAAAACAAAAACAAGCTGAGCCAAATGACTTAAGGGCTTGATACATTTCGTTGAGTGTGGCGTCACGCACTGAAAATAGCCGATCTACAAGCTCACAACGTGTCGCAGCACGAGTCACGACACTTTGTGAGCTTGTAGATTGGCTATTTTCAGCATGCGACACCAGCATGCGACTATGTCCCAACTATGTATAAAATACGACTTTAGTGCACGTCTGAGGTTCCACTCTCACTGCTACCATGCGTCTAAACAATGCTAAGAATCTAAATAGCTAATGTGAACAACGTTTCTGTGTAAACAATGAATCCAAGGCTTGAGAGAAAAAAAACACTACCTCGTTTACTTTGAGTGTCAACAAGCCTTTGGGCCTATAAAGCAACCAATAAAAAAATTCTATTATTGTACCATGTAGTTTCCCTATATACCTTAGAGTACCATTTCTGTTTGTACCATAGTGTATGTCTACTGTAATAGTAGTACTAGTATTGCCTGTATTAAGAGTACAGCACAGTTGATTTACTGCAAAGAGCCATTCAGACCAAGCACGGTAATGAGGACTATAAATGTCCAACTGAAACGGATGGCAGCGTCCACACCACAACTATAACAACAATTATAGTCGTGGACAATATCGTTTGGATCACTTTCAGCGTGATTTTATGAACGATAGAAGCATCGACAGCCATGATCCTGGTGAATCATGACCATGTGGCACCACTTCCATGCCCTATTGCGTATATGATATCACACACATATGTTTGAAAACGAGGCGTTTAGGAGTAACAGAACAGAAGCAGAAGTAAACACAGGGCGTGGAAGCCAGAGTCTCACCTCTCGGAGCAGGGCTGTCAGAGGAGTCATGACATCATGTTTCACCATGTCCTCACACACCTCATGGCCTCAACATGCACTCAGGTTCCTGTCAGTGTGTGGGTGTGTGTGTGTGTGTATAAAAGAGAAAAAGAAGAAATCTGGTAAACTCATGAACCAAAACCAGTACTATTATATATCGTCGCTGACAGGCAGAAACCTCTAATCTCCATATTTTAACTTTTTGTGTTTTTCATAAATGAATGCCCTACACCTACACGATTATCCTACAGGATCACACAAAAGCATCAAAAGTAGCAGATCCACGAGCTCGAAACGTGGCGCAAAGCAACGCGTTTTGAGCTTGTAGATCGGTTGATTAGTTGTTTTTGAATTCCAATCCTGAAAAGTATGAGGTTTCCACCCGACAGAGACGATATGAGAGAGAGAAATTTCATTTTCATTTTAACGTTGACACAATTGAAGCATAGTGGGCAAGAAACCTTCGGAGGTAGTCTGGCAAAGAGGACAATCTGAATTTGAGGGAAATCAAATAATGATATAACCAAACAACAACAATCTTCAGTCAGTGTTTAGAAAACAACTTTTGTCGATAAATGGATTATGGCTCCCCCTGTTGGAATACTGCCAAGTAATGCTGCAGTATTCCAAATGCCCTTACAACTGTGTTTTCACAGCTGCACTTTTGGTTTTTATACAAAATAACAGAAAAGAAGAGTCAAGGGGCAAGAAGTTTAACATTACATTTATCACCTTCTGGAAAATGTTTCTGTCATGTTATATGGATAGTCCATTTCAGTTTTCATTTTACATTAATTCAGAGTACAGTGAATTTAGGAAATAACTACTTTTCCTTGCAACTACAGAAAGATACAATGAATTAATTTTAAAGCTGTTAGATAAGGAGATAAGGATTTTTGGATTGCAGCTTTAACTCTGAGATTGTACAAATGGACCAGTTCAGGTTACCTTTTATACACTCCGAGGGTGCGGTCACACCAAACTTTGATTCTGCCTATGCAGGCGGATACTGCCAATGCTTTTCAATGGGAACAGAGCGTTTTTTAGAAGAAATCCGCAAATGGCAACAAACTGCTTCGTTCTCATTGAAAAGCATTGGCAGCCATTGCACCCTAAAAGTTACAAATGGATCAATGAACACAGGCTTTTTACTGTGCAGGGATAAGAACAAGAAAAAGATACTGTGTCATCTTGTTCTGGGACATTACATGGGGCAACTAGCATGGGATGGGGGGTATTCAAATGCTGTTTTCATGGTTTTTTATTTTATGATGTATTTAACCTTAATTTATATGGGAGAAAATCCCATTGAGATACAAGATCTTTTTTAGGTGGGAGCCCTGTTCAGGGTAGCAGAGGGATATTTTTTGTTTATTGAATACTTAATACTTAACAGAAATGTTAACAGCACATGGTACAGTCAGACATTTAGGCTAAAAGGATAACACCACAAAGTCCTGGGGACTTGTTTCCATTGTGGTCCTATGTATTCAATTCATCAACATAGCATACAAAGTTAACACAATAATACATCAACAAATACAAAACTGTACAAAAATGGCAGCAGTGAATGACACCTCCTTTTAATGGGAATTTACATTTACCTCCCCCGATGTTTTTTCAGGCCAATTTTGGAAGAAACCAGTGTCTCACATCCTTTAATCATGGATGGTGTCAGTACATTCCATATTTTGGTGGAAGAATAGTAGAATAAGAATTTTCCCATGTTTGTTCTAAATTTGGGTGGTACCAGATCATTGTCGCTCCCTCTAGTGTTGCGAAGTACAATTGCGTTGCAACTTTGTCCTGCTGCTACCCTGAACAGGGCTCAATGAAAACAGCATTTGAATACCCCCCCACCCCCCCATCGCATGCACCCATCATGTGCCAGAAAAAGATGACACCCTGCACAGTTAAAAGCCTCTGTTCATTTATCCATTTGTAACTATCCATTTGTTATACCTTTTGAGTGTATAAAGGTATAACCTGAACTTGGTCCATTTGTTTACATTTGTACAATCTCAAGAGTTAAAGCTGAAAATCCTTATCCAACAGCTTTAACCCATTAAGACCGGGAACGCATCTGTGTCATTTTAGATTTCTTTGGCTATTAAAAATAGCAGATCTACAAGCTCATAGCGCGGCACTCGGTGAGAATGATTTTTTAAATATTTTTTTCCGAAGAACTGTTAGGATTTAGAACATTTTTAGAAACGGCCTCAGGTCTTAATGGGTTAAAGCATTGGTTCTCAAAGTGGGGTTCGCGGTGTAAAATTTGTTAATATAGCATCACAATCATTTTAATCACTTTAACCATATTTTATACTTTGGGTATTCAAAAATAGCAGATATACAGGCTCATTTGAGCTTGTAGATCTGCTATTTGAAAAATATAGATTTTTTTTGTAAACTTTTTAATAAATGCAGATTTATTTTAAAAAAATACATTGAATATTCTCTTCTGGGGGGGTCCCTGTCACAAAACCTTTTCGGATGGGGGTCCCTGACATGAAAAAGTTTGAGAACCACTGCTTTAAAGTAACACCCCGTGGGATTTTTACGGCAATGGCTGATGGTTTTGGAACTTGAACCAGCAGCTCACCTGAGTGCTCCCGTGGCGGTCTCCCTGACAGCCAGGCTCTTGTCCAGCAGCATGGGGCCCAGGCGCCTCACAGCGTCCCTCTGCAGGAAGCCTGGGATGGTCTGACTCTGCTGCACCACCCGGGAGATGCTGGCACACGCAAACTCTCTCACATCAGCGCTAGGACTCTGCAACTTTACACACCACAACACAACATAGGAGTCAGTGTCATTTGGCGGTCTCAGGGCATGGCAGTTGCCGCCCCCTTAGTGTTCACATTTAACCTCAAATTCAGTTATTTTATGCATTCTCCCTCACCACAGAGTAGGGCTGTCACGATCACACGATTTAAGTTGACGATTAAATCACTCCATTACATGTCATATTGTACTTTCACTCCACTTAGTGCACTATAATTATTTGAAAACCGTTAGGTAAACAACATGAAGGACATGCTGTTGTTTCCAGTGGGAACCTTAGAACTCTGGTTCCTACACATGACATGACAACGAGGTACTGCTAGATCCTGATGGTTTTTTACCTCCATGTGTCCTCTTACCTTCGGCCTGCTCCAAGGAATTCATTGTTGCTAAAGTCTAGGTCCACTCCTCAGCTCAGCCTGCCTGCCTGCTCAGCTGCGTTTCTCGGTTACACCCAAAACGGCGACCTATCGTATTCTGTGACTCCAGCTGCAAGGGTTAGGTTAGGGCAGTGGTTCTCAACCTGTGGGTCGGGACGCCCAGGGGGGTCCCACTCCCCCACATGATTGGGGGGAGGGGGGGTCCCCAGATGACAGTGAAGTGACAATTTAAGGACTTTTAAGACCTTTCCAATACCTAAACAAAAGAAGGAATTCAATGAAAAGACTGCATCAAAAGTAATCAATCAAACTGTACCATAAAAACTGGTCAAACATTGGCCAACTTCTCAATTAATATAGGAAAGAGGCAACAATTGTGAAAATAGCCAATCTCCATACAAGCTCGGCTATTTGTGCTCTACTGTTCACGCAGGTGATGGGGTGGCAAGTCACCTGGAAATTCATTGAGTCGCCTTCATTCAGCCACCTGGATTATTAATTGTGGGAAAGTAGTTGTGAGTGTTCTTCTGCCTTTCAGATTAGGCTGCTGAACTCAGAATCAGAATCAGAATCAGTTTTATTGTCACATCACAGGTTTACAAGGTAAAAAAGTGGGTGAAATTCTTTTTTGTACATCGTTCCCATCGCAACGTTAGTTTCCATAGAAAGAAGAGGGGGGGGGGGGGGGGAGAAGAAGAGGGTGGGGGGCAAGTGGGAAGGAGATCAAAACAAGAGAGCAACAGAAGGCCAGACAAGTTATCTACATATTTACAAATTACCTGAGATAATAAAAAACAAAAAAATAATAAACTAAGGTGCCTGAGCATAGCAGCAATGTATTGTATACTGTGCATGTTATACTTATACTGTGCATGATAGACAATGGACGTTAAGGTGCTTAGAGGAAAAGGAGCACAATTAAAAAAAAAAAGACAGTGCGTTATACAAGGGATTAAGGTGCAAAAGGTCAGTGCGTGTCCACCTAGTGGACTGACCCTAGTATAAACTGGGTATTTCTTAGTTGTTGTTGTTTTTTGTGTGGAATATTTCATAGCATAAGCCTACTCTTAAACATTAATATGACAGTTTATCTAAATTATGTGAAATATTGATGAAATTACAAACGGCGCCTTGTGGAGAAATTACAGTCAATAATTCGATAGGTCACTTATTTCGGTATAACGTTTACGCAAAGACAAATAGGAAAGAAACCCATGAAACCCAAGACACGCCCTCTCCGGTGTACTTCCTGTCTGCGTGACGTAGGACCGCCTCTTTAGGAGACCAGAAGTGGGTTGGAGTCTATTGGTTCCGTTATATTATACCTCTATGATTGGTCAGTGGTGTAAAGTAATGTACTCAAGTACTGTACTTAGGTACAATTTTGAGGTATTTTACTTTAGTGGAGTATTTCCAATTTTCAATACTTTTACTTCTATTCCACTATCTCTGAGGCAAATATAATACTTTTACTCCACTACAATTATTTGAAAACTTTAGTTACTAGTTACTTTTTGATTTAGATTGTTATTGAAAAACACACATTAACCGCTTAAGCTTTATATATATTACAGCATCGCATCACGATGCATTGTGAGCTTGTAGATCTGCTATTTTCAAAAGATTTTTATACATTTCTCCCACTATTAGATTGGATCAACATGCCCATACAGGTTGAGGAGATTATTCAATTTTTTTTGTACTTTTCCCACCACTGACGATTCTTTAGCCCCATGGTCACTGAACTAAATATTGGACCCATTTCTTCACAAGCCACACAATCTTCAGAACATTCTGAAAATTCTAAGTGGCTTGGAAGCCGAGATATTGGCATTTATAGATATTACATGGTGGCCATCTTTGAAACCCCCCCCCCCCCCCCCTAAAGATTGAACATCAGAAATAAAATAATTATCACAAAACGCATGCTGTTTTCAGGTCCTTCCTCCTATGTCCCCACCAAACACCTAGCCTGGTAAAGCCCCTACCTCCGGATATCTCATTTGATTTCCGGAGGGAGGGGCTTTACCAGGCTACCAAACACCATCTCTCCTCCCCTAATGTCCCCACCGAGACCTACCTCTGTCTCCACTGAGACCTCTTCTCTCCTGATGTCTCCACTGAGTCTCCTTCCAAATAGCTACTAACTACTTGCATGAAACTACAAATTCACTGAATATCCACAAGATAAACTCTATAAAAAGCAACAAAGCTTACGAAAACAAAAACAAAAATATAGCTGCAAGCAGCAATAATACGGGGCCATATGCACAATAAGCCATAGAAACATAGAAGACTGAACTTGAGAGAAAGGAGACCATGCAATTAACAAATGAGCATTTTAAACCCTCACTAACCCTAGCCTCAGTAAAACTATGCGTACCCCTAACCTCAAGAAACACTACGCGTAAGCCAACGAATGCGAAATCACGATCGCCTCAACACATTGTCGGGGACAGGGATCGAACCAGTGAACTCTGGACTCATAGGCCGCCTTTCTTCTCATTGAGCTAGAGATATATATGATAGTCCTGGTAGTGTCTGTTGACATCTATAAGTCTTTCCGTCCCTGACGGACCAGGCCTCTGTTTTGCTAACTACTCTAGATCACTGGTTCCCTAACCATCTACCGATAGAGAAATTGTATGTCTCCTCGGAACAGAAACCAGTGAAAGTAGCCGATCTACAAGCTCACAAAACGTTGCCATCTGAAAGGTTGTGAGATTGTAGATCGGCTATTTTCACAATGAAGTATGTCGTACATTGAAAAAACATACTCTCAAATAAGCATTTCATGCTATCTTTATCAATTGCACATGAATTCATTGATACAGTCATGTTGTTTGCATTGCACTTTAAATGAAGTCTGCATGAAGTGAGCCTTGAACCGGCGACGTTGCAGTTGTCAGGCAGACGCTCAAGCGAGAAACCATTGGACCACAGACCTGAACTGGTGAAAAAGCAGCTCACACAGATGATACAGTTTCACGCAAATATCTGAAAAATCCTGGGTTTAAGTGTTTTTCAAACTGCTCAAAATTGCGGACAATCTAAGGGCAGAGCTTACTGGTCAAAGTGATACATGTGTTCCAGATGAGTCAAGGCACATGTGTAAGCAGGTTTAATGGCTGTCGGCCAAACGAGGCATGACTTTTGCCTGTTTAAAGTTTGCATTTAAAAAAAATTGCTATAGCGCCCCCCTTTGACCAATTGGAGTAAGATTGGTTTCAGTGATATTTGGAATGACCCTCTACATTACCGCAAAGTTTCAAAGAAATGTGAGTCTGCATGTATGTGTTAGGGGCAGATGAATAATTGTCATAAAACTGCAATATTCATTGGCTCATTAAAGCTTCAATTTTTCACTTAGAAAAAATCCGCTCCCACCGTTTTGTCGGCATAGGTCCAAAGTTCATGTGTAAAACGTTTCGTGCAGATTACTCAAAAATCCCAGGAGGAGATAGGTTTTAACTGTTTTTCATATAATTCAAAATGGTGGGAGATCTAAAGGTCAGAGGTCAAAGGTCAGAGTGTGAAAGTTGTTCATCATGAGTAGACGCATGTGTGTATTGAATTTTTATTGCTGTAGGTCAAACAGGGCATGAGTTGTACCTGTTCAAAGTTGGCATTTTCAATTGAGTGCTATAGCGCCACCTTTTGACGAAAGATTGTGAGATTTATTTCTTGATAGTTTTTCATGACCATCTATCATATGGCCGAGTTTCGTAAAAAGCGTATGCACGGTTCAGCCAGAACTGCAAAAAGTGGCAGAAGAAGAAGAATCTGAAGAATAATGCCAATATCAAAACGGAGCCATGCTGGCAGCCTGGCCCCGTAAAAAAATTGAAACTACAGACCAAAACAAAATGCACAGAATTTCACAATCTCCATATGTCTGGTTGGCACGCTCATACACAAAACAGTAGTCTTACCATTTATCCAAATCTGTTCAACTGAGAATTTATATAGTACATGATAACATTCTTTTGGAAATGATGCGTCAAAGTGAAAATAACATTACTTTTTAACAGCAGTGTCACAAAATGTGGGTGTGGGCCCAAAACAAAGTGAGCTCACAACGTGTTGCATCACGTGACCCGGAGTGAGCTTGTAGATCGGCTATTTCAAATAGCCTAAGTATATATAGGACTCAAGTGGTTTAATGTATGTTTTGTAATAATAATAGAAATCTACAAAGTAATCAGTAATTCAAGTTTTCAAATAATTAAGTAAAAAAAAGTAATGGAGTAAAGTATTGGAGTAGAGTATTGTAGGTAGATATATGGGGGTATTGTGTGTAGATATACAGTATGGGAGTATTGTATTTAGACATATGAGGGTATTGTATGTAGATATACTGTATTGGAGTATTGTATGTAGTTATATGGGGGTATTATATGTAGATAATACAGTATGGGAGTATTATATGTAGATATATGGGGGTATTGTATGTAGATAATACAGTATGGGAGTATTGTATGATATATGGGGTATGTATGTAGATAATACAGTATGGAAGTATTGTATGTAGATAATACAGTATGGGAGTATTGTATGATATATGGGGTATTGTATGTAGATAATACAGTATGGAAGTATTGTATGTAGATATATGGGGGTATTGTATGTAGATAATACAGTATGGGAGTATTGTATGATATATGGGGTATTGTATGTAGATAATACAGTATGGAAGTATTGTATGTAGATACATGGGGGTATTGTATGTAGATAATACAGTATGGGAGTATTGTATGTACTGTAGATATATGGGGTATTGGACGTAGATATTAGAGATGGTGATGGTTAACCGTTTAACCAAAATGTGTGTCACTAACCATTTAGGACTAAATAACCGAAACTAAACTTTCCACTTCTACCCCCGGATTTGAACCCGGTTACCCGTTTTTGTTGTTGTTGTTGTTTTTAGATATAAAAAACGTCACTGGTGCTGAATGGACAGCTCCCTGTATATTTGAGATGAAGTGACTCTTCCCATGGTGCTGAATGGATAGCTCCCTGTATATCTCTGCTGTCGGAGCATGTAGTTAAACTTTAAGAGCGCTGTAGATACTAAAATAAAGTTTATTATGATTATGAATGCTGTTTGATCATGACTGACTTATCTGCCTTTCATCTGACACTCCCCTGGTAACACTGCAGCTACTAGCCCCCCCCCCCCTGCTAAATGCTATTTTCAGAGCCAATCAATGATGGACATAACAACTCTACACAAATCTCCACATTCACTGGTCAAGAACCTTCTAACTCCACTTGAGCTGAATTTGGGTGATGATAATATAGTGACAGTGACACATGCAAGTACAGTATATGACAATGTATAAAGTCAGGATACCGCACCAACATACCAAATCCAGCTCAAGTGGAGTTTGAAAAAATCTGAGTTGGAGTTTGACTGACAGGATCCAATGGAGAAAGTATATGTCAGAGTAATGCGGCTCCAAAGTGAGGAGGGTTTGATGATTTTCAAAGTTTCAATTAGCCTAATTTTCAATGGGGTAAAAAATAAATAAAATATTAAATCAAAGATATAGCCGAACATTTTAAAGTTCGAATAAAGTTAATAGGTGAAAGTATGAAGTAGTAATTAGAGCACAAAAGCAGGAGGTCCCTGTCTCTCCACAAAAGTGCTCTAGAAAAATGGGCTCTTTTCCCCATACATTTCCATTATAATGAATGTAAAAAAGAAAATGTAAAAGTTAAATATTTCAAAAAGTATAAACATTTTCAAAAATAAAAATACAAGCACACCATTCAGCGTATAGATGAATATTTTACAGTTTGAAGAGCACTAAGTATGTGGAAGTAATTAGAGACCCAAAAAAGTGTACGAAATTTAAGAACATAAAGCTGGAAGAACATTTGTGTGCTCACTCTGTAGCGAGCACACAATAAATATAAATTGGGACGAACATTTGTGTGCTCGCTACCTTTACGGTACCTTTATACAGAGAATATTGTTTTCAAGTCTTTGGACCATGACAATATCACACAAAGCAGCTTTAACCCATTGAAAGCAGAGGCCTTCAAAAATAATGCTGTTAGACAATAATAGCTTACGGGTACATTTACCAATTTAAACCTATACATCATTTAATTTAATTCAATTACATACCTGTAGTACGTTGAGCTACAGAGTATGAAGAGGTGCTAATCCTTGTCTATTTAGATCTAAAACACCAAACCTAGGGTTAGGGTTCTTTGAGGGTGGGTAATCAACAATTCACCAACTTTATTCATGACCGATAATGTTTGCATCTCTGACTGGATTTAGTTGAATCTGTACGGAATCAATTGCTAACACGGTGATCAGCAATCAAATACACATGTATTGCTATAAAATACACAGAAAATGCATTATCATTGAATTTCTGCTTCTATGTCTTGGTGGCACCGCGACCCAAGATGGACTTCTTAGTGTTTCTCTCAGGTTTCAAAAGCATTATATAACACTTTGGTCCAAACAGCGCCACCAAAAGGCCAAAACTAGATGCTAAAATAGCAAATACCTCCACTACATCTGCATATTTGCCTGGAGAGCTGATATATGCTGGGATGAAGGCTATCCACACGGCACAGAAGATCAACATGCTGAAAGTTATGAATTTGGCTTCATTGAAGTTGTCTGGCAGATTCCTTGCCATGAATGCTAGGACGAAACTGAGGAGAGCCAGTAAACCAATATAACCTAGTAACACTGCAAAACCAACGGTTGATCCCACTTCACACTCATAGACTATCTTATCACTTTGGTATTGTGTGTTTTTATGGGGGGTTGGTGAGGCAGACACAAGCCAGACTATGCAGATTATTGCCTGGATAGAAGTAAGAGCGAGAACTGTTCCTCTTTGCTGCACAGCACCGAAAAACTTCATAATGTCTGCACCCCCAGGCTTGGAAGCCTTGAACACGGCCAACACCACCATAGTCTTTACCAGGATACACGAGACACACAGCACAAAGCTGATCCCAAATACTGCATGCCTCAGCTGACAAGTCCAGAGTCTGGGACGGCCAATGAACAGAAGTGAGCACAAGAAACATAGTTTGAGTGACAGCAAAAGTTGGAAGCTGAGTTCTGAGTTGTTGGCGCGTACCATGGGTGTGTCTCGATGATAAATGAAGATTCCCATGACAATGGCACAGATAAGTGTGCCTAGCAATGAGATGGTTGTCAAGGAGATACCCAGGCCCTCGTGGTAGGAGAGGAACTCCATGATCTTAGGGACACAGTGGTCACGCTGGCGACTGGACCAGAAGTCCTCTGGACAACTGGTGCACTCTGTAGAGTCTAACAAAGAGGACATGGTTAAAGGAACAAACAAGTACAGTATCAGTAGTAGCCTATAGATACATACAAAATGTAAATCTACCAGTCTCATTGCTGATTTCTCCCTCAGAACAAGCAATGCAGTCATGGCA
The DNA here is from genome assembly GCF_963280865.1 of Gymnoscopelus braueri. Taxonomy (NCBI): domain Eukaryota; kingdom Metazoa; phylum Chordata; class Actinopteri; order Myctophiformes; family Myctophidae; genus Gymnoscopelus; species Gymnoscopelus braueri. Next base: position 51,400,925 of record NC_137603.1, read on the forward strand.
GCAAAGAGGTTCCCCTTTCCTTCTGGCCACACGGGTTCCACGGGAACAGCTCTCACTGCACACTGACCGAAGAGGCTACAGAGGAAAGTAACAATGATCAGTTTCATTCCAAACTAAATCACATTCACATCATGAGCTCAACTTTAGGTATTTTAGCCAGCCAAAGTGACCTTTTTGGTTTCAAAGTTCCAGAAGATTCGGTCTTCATCAAGGATGAGTTCTTCATCTCCAGAGGCTGACTTCTTGAACACACCTACATTGTGAACCTTTGTGCCTCCATCAGGGAGCCACACCCAGTTCATGATATCACAGATTGGTAAGGCATCACCATTCTCGTCAAATGATACTTGATCACCAAATGATGTGGTGGAGTTGACCTTTTCCAGGTAATGCACAAGCTAGAAATGGTGATGAACACAGGATACACAGTGACACTGACATGGACTGTTTATGAATTAACTACATCCTTGCAATTGAAACATCTTCTTTTGTGCATTGGGGAATAGGAGGGGGTGGGGGGGGGCTTCTGTGTCCCTGCACAGAAGAACATCGACTGCAGGCAATAAGTATGATTGAACACTATGAGAACATTATTAATACAGTTTCATCCTAGTATGTCAATATTTCATGCTTTGTACCAATGTCATATTTATATATTCATTATTATTCAAAATGAAACCCAACTATAACCTCTAGTAAACTGTTCTATCCCACCTGCCATGGCTGTATTGTCTGCAAAGTGGCACAGCTGTGCCCAGTGAAAGGCCCTCTTCCTGGCACACATTGCAACATGTCATGGAGGGCATGGGCCAGAGCATACACAGCCATGTACACGCAATACGTTGCCCTGAGTTCAGACACATCCAACAGGGTTGTTTCTGCTATTCCCAGGTCCTCTTGTCCAGTACACACCCTTCCACCAGCATCCACCCACTCTGACGGAAGGGGTGCAAATTTACACTGAAATGTGTGCTCCCAAAACCGCCTCACCTGACAAAACAAAATGAATACTCAAACTGAAATATAATACATCATGAATATCTTAAAACAGACATTATCTTGCAGACAGCCAAACTTATCAGTGGATGTCATCCTCGCTCCCACCAAGACTTATACTACGCTATGTCAGTAAAGCTGGCAGAATCATCAAAGATCGTAGACACCCCCCAACAACGGATTGTTTTGGAAGATGCCACATGAAAAGTGTCTCCACGCCATGTTTTACTCTAATGTACACAAGGTGTAACAATAAATATCATCATATCGTGAACGAAATTAAACAAATGACTCACTATCATATTTTCGTGGCTGTTGTCAAGGTCATTGTTAGGATGTATTTTCAACAAGAAGTCTTTAAGGCCAGGTATCTCTCCACGACGGATGCCAATACCCAGGGTGCCTCTCAGGTAGGGCATATAGCGAGGAGTCTGGAGGTCTAACTGTTCTAAGAAGCCCACATGAGCTATCCACTGTAGACCGGTCACCTTCTGCTTTACCACCTGTTGATTGTAATCAACAACAATAACAATAATAATAATGATACAATCTTCTGTAAACTATCAAGGCAAATACAATATAATATTTAGTTGTAGCAATGAGATGTGTGAATGGTTTCAATATTTGCTTATTGTGCAGAAAAATACACAATTACTGAGCATTTAATTTGAAGAACCTAAGACTGATTATTGCATTGCAATTCAATTGTGATTAAATTGCATTGCAATTAAACCAAAGGTTTGCAATGAATTAGCAACCAATTTTACATGAAGGGATGTCTTCACTTCAATATAACTCATTTCAGACTCCTTATAATTATGAGTTTCCTACATTAACATGGATCATAAACCCAACCTCGTCCATGAGTTTGAACAGACGGATCCCATATACAAATACAACGACCACACGAGCTGTGGACTTCTTCATCACAGAGACAATCCTCTGGAGTTCAGCCGGGTCACTGTCCCAGGGCAGAACCTCTGCATACGACAGACAACCCAAACCAGACTGGGCCAGCTCAGACTGGAAGATTTGGGCCGCATCTTGGCCATAAGCATCATCAATAAACAGCAATCCTGCCCAGGTCCACCCGAACCGTCTCATAATCTGGAGCATAGCTCGCACCTGATTGGATGAAGGAAGGAGGGAGGGATGAGTGCTATAGAGGTACATCCTTAACCTTTGGTGACTGAATTTCAATATCAATAAAGGTCTATCTATCTATCTATCTATCTATCTATCTATCCATCAAAATTATATTGGCAATAACTTTTACACTGATGGAAAGCCTGTTTATTCGGTAGTGCTCCATTTGTAAGGAACATGCATTTGTCGGGTTGCGCCCATGAAAAATGTGACAAATCTCTGCCAATGCCAAACAGCTTATTCGGCTGTTGCTATTGTTTTGAGCTACGTAGTACGTACCTCAGGTACAGTACATGGGATACATGGGGTACACGGGATACATAGGGTACCTGGGGCGCTCTGTGTCTCTGCATAGGATCCCACTGTAACAGACCTTTAGTTCCACTAATCCTATTGTAAATAAGCTGTTTGGTAGCCTACTGGCAGAGAAGGTTTGTTATGGGCACAACCGACATACTCAGCAAACAGTGCATGTTCCATACAAATGGGGCACTGTTTAAAAGGGGAATAAAAGTTATTGCCAAGAAGCGTTGTTACCACCGAGAAATAATCTACCAAACACACATTTTCTAACTTTTAATATGTTTATAAATAATAAATAAGCAAATAAGAGGTGATATGCAATATCAATTACAGTCACTGGAGGGAGGTATTTGTCAAGTGTGTGGAACATGCTACTTAGAAGTTCACCTGGATGGTATTACTTAGGATGGTTCTAAAGAAGGAAGGGTACTGTTTCCGGTCACGCAGACAGGAGCAAATGGCATGGGAACTTACCTGAAAAAAGACATAAAACATCTGTTATACAATATAGAACTTATTTGAGTTTTTTGGGACAATTAATTTTCACTACAAAGTAAACAAAGCACTCAACTTGTCACTCTGCTCAACATCACTCACCTCTCATCTAGATGCTAAACACCACACTCACTGCTCCAAACAAACAAACAAATAAATACACACCCTATTGACAGCACCTTGGACGCCACCCAAGAGCTTGTGTAACATAATTGTTCTTTCTCTCTTTCTTTCTCTCTCTCAGCTACTCTGCCCTACAAAGCCAAAGTGCAGAAACAACGTTTTTGGACACATTAGGTCAAACATTTAGGTCAAATTAGCCTTCGTGATTTCGGGGTATAAACAATTACCTCAAGAACAGATATATAATTAGTGTATATCACTTATATGCCGATAACCCATTTGGCCTTAGAATTCTTGAGATTGATTTTGAGATTGATTTGTTTATTTCGGATACTGTTAAAAGACAAAATAAATCAGGAGGGGCAAATAAACATAATACAAATATGAAAATATGAAAACAAATACATGTTGTACTCTAGGGTGTTCGAAAAGGGCATAGGATGAAGTTAAAACGTATCTAGTCCTATCCTTTATTGCTCAACAATCAAATAACTTAGATAATAATTTAGAAATACAATTTCTAAAATCTATGTGATGAAAAATACTATGAAGACAAGAAACAAACAGAAACAAAAACATCTTCAGAGCTTAATGCAATATCCTTTCAATATGTTGTTTTTATACATTCTTTAAAACTTGGGTATTGTACTGCAATTTTTCTGTTCTTCACCACTGGTGTTTCATAATTCGACCCCTTTAACTGTGATACAGTTTGAATTTGTTCTTACCATTTTTCTTTTAAATATATACTTTCCTCTTAATTCATATTTACTTTCCCTCCATTCAAACAACTTCTGAATACTGTTTGGATGGCTTTGAAATCAACCAGGTCCTTAAATTTCAGTGTGTTCAGTTTGATAAAGAGTTTTGTGTTGTTTACTATCCTTATTGTTTTTTTTTTTAGAATGAAAATTTGATCTGTGTTTGTTTTGTACATATTGCCCCACACTTCCACACAGTAAGTAATGTATGGGAGTATGAAGGAACAATACAAGGTATATAATGATGACTGATTTATAATATCTTTAACTTTATATAATACTGATAATGACTGATATTTTTTATCTAATATACTTTATATGTGGCTTCCAAATTAATGTATTATCTATAATCACTCCGAGAAATGTTATTTCATTCACTCTTTCTATTTCTATATTATTTATCATACGTTGTTTTGTCTGAATTAATCGTCTTACTCTCAGGTCCAGGATGAATCAAACCACACAGATGCTTTGCACTCTGACCTTATGAAAACCTATATCCAAAATCTGCCTGCTTCGCTCACATGCTCATTTGTTCAGTCTTTTAAAAATATATACATTGTATATCATATTATATTTGATAAACAACCAAATCACCAAACTTACTTATCAAATAGGTGATGGTAAAATGGGGGTTCAACTAAGCAACTTACCAGGGGCACTCTGTACACACCTAATACACTAGAGATGGCGATAGTATTTGACGAAGAAATATCAGCCACAATTCCGAGCACTGGAGGAGAGCCAACACAGCTCTCTTCCAATTGAATCTGCTCCTCTCTCCCACTGAGCAATGACAACACTGCACGGAATCCAAATGCGAGCGTGTAACAGGTATCATAGAGGATATACCCCAGAGTCACATTGGGCAGCAGGCTGGGGTTTCTGTTGATCTCTGTAACGGCAAAAGCCATGGTCTGGGCCCGTCTGAAGGCGTCAATGAAGAAACTAACACACAAAATGCCACTGTAACATTGCATATTTATCGGTGCACTGAAATATACAGTAACATCAACTAATCCTATGGTGCCATACATCAAAACAAGGTCCCTGTTCTCTTGCATGCTATATTGTATTTGTGATATTCACCCGTAGCAAATGGGGTGCTGTTGCTCAGAGGTGAAAGACACATCAGGGAGAGCAGAGGAGAAGTGGATATCAAACACGGCACCCAGAACCAAGTCCCCAGGCTTGTAGATTCTGTTGGAATTAAACTGTGCCTGCAACTCACAAGAGGAGGAAGAGGAGGACGCTAAGGGAGAGAAGAAAGAGAACAATATAAAGTACGAGTGCAGGTATGAAATCAGGTGTATGTCTGGAGAAGCCATCTTGACACCCCCACCCCTTCTCTAAATCCATTGTCCAGTTGTTAAGTTTTATACACAGTGCTGTGCCATCCCCCTGTGCCACCTTATGGCATTACGTAATCTTTCACAACACTCATCTGAGAAGAGGCAGAAGCAGAGGCAGGGCTTAACATACATTAACAGTATTTTCATATGAAAATAATATGAAACATGTGTAATGTGTCAATCACACTGTGGGTCATAAAATTAATGACTAGATAAGGTTATTTTCCAGTCATTATTCTATGCAGTTTTGAAGGCCTAAATATGCAAATAAATAAAAATAAATCTCAGATCCTCACCAAACTTGGCACAAACACTGTTCAGGGGAATGCCATGAGAACACCAGGGGCCACGTGTGCCCGGGGGCCCCTAGGGGTAACAGGTGCACCTTTGCTCCAATCCGCACCAAACTTGGCACAAGCACTGTTCAGGAGTCTGCGATGACAATAGTCACACAAGGGGTCACATTTACAACCCAGCTTACTGCTGCCAGGGGCCTCTGAGGGCCACGCGTTGTCAAGGCGCTCCATCGCTCCAATCAACACCAAACTTGCCACGAGCACTGTTGAGGGGTCTGACAGGAGAATGGTCACACCAGTGGCGTGTTCTGGTTTATAGGGAGGGATACGATAATCATTCCCTGCACGACATGCGCGTGGTCGTGGAGATATACGCTTGTGTGTTTTCAATGGATGAAATGGTTAGTAGGGGGCTACACTTGGCAACAAATTAAACCCTTTCCGCAGGTCACACTACGTATATACGGTAACGCAGTAGAACACACCACTGGGTCACATCATTCTCATGTCAGACCTTTGTTATGGACTTTGCTTATTCACATCATGTGCCAACGGCAGACTATACCCAGGTGGGTAGGAATGAAACATATTATGTGTTTACCACTGATGACATCTGGCCCAGGGCTGATGAAATACTGTCCTAACAGGTGCGATGATGATGGAAGATAATTAATTTTCACATCTAATGAGGGGAATGAGTCACTGGAGATCCTTTTCAAAACATGCTCAAATTAATTAACAACATGTGAGTGTCTTATAGAGATGGGCAACAGTACATCAAAATGGTTGTTAATACAAAATACCCCAAATAGCCTTGTGGTAGTGTCTGCCCTGAGGTTGGGAGGCCGGGGTCGTACCAAAGACTATCAAAATGGGACCCAATGCCTCCCTGCCTGGCATTCAGCATCAAGGGCTGGTTTGGGGGTAAGTCCCTATGACATGCTAGCGACATGTCCAGGGGATGTACTTGTACATGTCTCATGCGCTGCCTCACGCTACACTTTCACTTAAAAACCCGCGAAAATAGCCGATTTACAAAGCTCACAATACCTGGTGACGCATTGTGAGCTTGTAGATCGCCTACTTTTGTGACACTCTTGTACAACAAAGTAGGCCATTAATTTATGGAATATCAGTAAAAGTTGAAATATGTACAAGCATATATAATTTAATATCGAACCGATATTAAAATAATAAATCAGTTTTTCTTCTCACAATTATGTCTGAATGTGAAGCTGAAAAGGCCTTTTGTGAAGATGAAGGCTGCGGATTCTATCAGTGTTTTCTGGAGAAGCTTTCAAAAGGGTCAACAAGTTCTCTTTATCTTCCTAGTTTCTTTTCACTGCTTCCTCTCTTCTAGTACATTACAAACAGCAAGAACACAATCAGAAATGCTACTTAAAACCACACAGTTAAGGAGACATTGTTTCACACAAGCTAGAAGGAGGCATTATAAAAATGTTTGTCTGAATTTATTGTCGGCCTTGGGAACACGTCAGTCTATTATCTTACCGTTTCTGATGGAGTGAAATGATCTCAATGCTTTCATATTGGAACTAATAACGAGGCATTATTAAAACTAGACCGGTGTCCGGTAGCCTGACACCCAGCCTGAATTTTCATTTTGTTCACTCCATTATTCAGTCTGAAAGCCCTCTCAGTGCAGCCGTTTTCTGAGATGGGGGTGTGGCCAAAGTGGGACTATTTGGCGATTGGTTCATTCTGGATCATCCCCATCCCGATTGGGTCGGTTAGTTTTTCAACCGAAAAAACCCCGCCTTTGACAGCGTCACCAGACCCCTGAATCGTCACCAGACCCCTGAGTTTTCTTTATGGGCATTGCTAGCGATTGAGGGGCTGGTGCCGGGTAGGGCCTACTCTGGAACGATGCAAGTTGGAAATGCATGCCCCACCCGGTTATACAATACCTGTTGTACATGTTGCCAGAGTACCCGTTGCCCATATATGGAGATTTCTGTATCTGTTGTTGGATCGGCACCCTCCAATCCTATTTTTGCCTATATTTAGGCGTTTAGGCGTTCCATCGGTTGGATCGGCGGTTCTGGACATCCGCCTATCCGACCGACTTGACGGCAGGCATGGCACTTCGGGTCGGCGATGACGTCCGCGCCTAGTTTAAAGTCGGTCGGTCGGGCGGTTCTCGAGATACGTGAACTGCAGACGCACAAACACACTCACGCATGGAAATATTTTACTTTACGCACCCAATGCAAAGGCAAGGGTTCCCAAATGTTTCAGTCCGTGACCGCCCCGAAATAATCATATTTGAACTGGGGACCCCCCACCCTGACAAGCACTTGGAATTATAGGCATTACATTTAGTTTGACTCTGTGCCACAGATAAATATTGTGAACATGGCCGAACTACAAGCTCAGTAGTAGGCAACTCAGCTTGTAGATCGGCTCTTTTCAGAAGTTCCAAGGCCAGTGTGGAGATATAACAATAATAGTGCTACTATAGCTCTTTTATGGGGGGCACCGTTGCCACCTGATCCACATTTGGTCTGATTGCGTTGTGTATTCTATCAATAAATATAAGTACAAGTATAATGTATCTATCACCAGCAATTATAAACATACATGTATCGCCAATGTAATACTGTATGTACAAAGTATCAACAGAGAATATAATACAAGTAAGACGCGCGAACGCTGGAAGCGAACGCAGCTCGAAAATATTGTGTATTTACGGACTTGTAATCCGTGTTATTTCACGTGATGGGGAGAGAACATTGACATTGTGTGTGTGTGTGTGTGTGTGTGTGTGTGTGTGTGTGTGTGTGTGTGTGTGTGTGTGTGTGTGTGTGTGTGTGTGTGTGTGTTTGTTTTGCAGGCTGTTGTGCATTTTAATCAGAGCATTGTCTAAATTCCTGCACTCTGGCGCACTCTGGCGGCTGCACACAGGCAGTGCAGCTACTATATTTCAGCACAGAGTTTCCAGTCACATGGGGGCGCGAGCCAATGAGAGCGCGGCTGCACACAGACACACACTCACAACCCGAGCACGGTTACATAGTAAGCTCCACTTGGTCGGAGGCGCGCGCCGCGCCTCCTTCCGCGTTCGCAAAAAGTAAGTACACAATCTTGTTTATAGCAGTTATCAGGCATCTGTTATTATGGTTCAGTAGTCCAGTATCAGTTAGCCTAAAACTGCATCAACAGCAAATATCATAAGTAAATATACAATCTATCAACATTTACAGAAGTTTATCCTTAACAGGCATCTGTTACGCTTCTTTAATAGCGTACAGTACATTCCAGAAGACAGTGTGTGAATGTGTCAGTAAAGCAAGCTTCATTAAAGCAAGAACAGAACATATGAGGGCTTGGTTGTGGGGCTTGATGGCTACGACACAAAGCAGAGTCATTTCAGAAAAGAACTAGGGGGAAAAAATAAGTTACCAATTAAGTCTCATTTCCATAATAGCTCTACCAGCTTTTTTGCTATTTTTTGGGAGGGGGACATGCCCAAAATAGGGATGCCATGTTGAAACTGGTCAATAAATGTATGGTTGCAGACAATAAAACGCATATCGTCGCCTTGCTAAACTAATGGCATATGCCATTTTTTAAAGTTTTTCAGGAAAAATAAAAAACTGATCAAAAACGAAACTATATGATATTTATTCATCATTTCACCCAAAATGTTTATAACAAATTATGACTATTTAAATAGAAATAACACTGTCTGTCAGTTATGTAATATAAGAAATTTAAGTAGGTTTAAATAGGATTAAATCTGACTTAGGCCAAAACATTTTTAAGTCACAAAACCATGTGACTTAGGCCAAAAAAATTGTCTATTTTGGCCTAAGTCACATTAGGGAGTTAGGCCATTATACTAAAAGGGGAGGGAACAGCATGATCCTTTTCAATTAGGAGATGGGAGATTTTTACCAGAAGTGGCCAGTGTCATGAGGAGCTGACTTAGGCAAAAATAACATTTTCCTCAAAAGATGACTTAGGCCATTAGTTTAGCAAGGTGACGATATGTATAACATGTCACATGTACAGTAGATGGACGTGCATGGGTTGAGATGCACTCAGCGTTGATCTGAAATCAGATTAATCTGCAAAGAATAGAGTTGGGGAAAATAGGAAAATAACAGAATTTTAGGTTAAATGTTAACACTATTGCCATCCAGGACTGACCAAGTCGCTTTGTACAACTCCTTGCTAGCCTTCCTCAACAGCTTGTTCAGTTTGTTGGCAACCCTTTTGTTAGCGGATTTTGAATGTTGCCGCTTAATATGCATTTTTATGTTGTGCAAGTTGCAAATTCTTGTTTTGCTGCTACCCGGCCTTAACAGAGCTCCCTCGTAAAAACAGATCATGTACCTCAATTGGACTTCACCTGTATAAATAAAGGTCAAATTAATAATGTTGACATTATGCCCTGCACTAGAGATCTACCGGTACGACTTTTTCCTTCCCGATACGATACCCATAACTTGCGTATTGATCGATACCGAGTACCTATCCTCGGATGGAGATGGGAATTCGGGGGCCTTCTTGGTCTTTTTGACGGCGAGCTGGAGGTCGTTACACTACCCTACGAAACTCTCCACCAGAGGGCTCTGTTCTCCTCATCTATAGAGACACACGGCCGCAAGCGGAAGGCCTACAAATTCACGCCCACTTTTGACACAGCGCCGCTACTCGAGGTCCGTTAAACGATGAACTGCAGCTCTCAATGCATTCCCTATGAGAGGATATGAGAATTAGCCTACTTTTAAAATATTCCTACATTAACTGGAGACGATATTGATTTAAATAAAAATATGTTTCCAAATGTATGGAGTGTCTTTGTCAACATATCTTCTTGTTTTCTTAATAGTTGATGTGTTTCACATTACATTTTCCACTTTAACGAGTTACCCATAATGTTAACACAGCAGAGGGTAAACGGCAGACAGACAAGTTGTCGCATTTCAGTGACATCACTGTCTTTACGAGCGCCGACCAGTGGCGTACCGACTGTAGAGGCAGGACAGGCGGTCGCCTTCCCAACTAAGATCTCACCTCCCCTAGAAACCCCAAACAACCCGAAAATTGTCATTGCGTGCTTAAAGGAGAGCTCCGGACATTTTAAGTGTTATCTTTGATGTGTCGCTTATCACTCACCATCCTTGAAAGGGACGTTGAGTTATTTCAGAGAGTCCCGTGTCGTCATTTTTTCGACCCCCTCCGTTGGCATAATAGGAGCGCGTGCCTAAGTGAAATTCGTCTATTATAACCGATGCAAAGTTATTTTTTTCTCTACTACTACTCATTGTAGAGTCTCATGATACTCAAACATGCACTGAAAGTTCCTGAGAGGCTACCGCTAATGCCGAACGAGCTAACGCTGGTTGCTTGTTTCTCTCCCAGAACCTGGCAACTTGGTGTTGCCAGGTAGAGCCTCTCAGGAACTTTCAGTGCATGTTTGAGTATCATGAGACTCTACAATGAGTAGTAGTAGAGAAAAAAATAACTTTGCATCGGTTATAATAGACGAATTTCACTTAGGCACGCGCTCCCATTATGCCAACGGAGGGGGTCGAAAAAATAACGACACGGGACTCTCTGAAATAACTCAACGTCCCTTTCAAGGATGGTGAGTGATAAGCGACACATCAAAGATAACACTTAAAATGTCCGGATCTCTCCTTTAATGTCCTCAAAGTCACACATCCAACAAGCTTTGAACCGAGCAGATTGGACCTTCTGTTCCAGAGATAATGACCAAAACATATTGAAAACGGCCACTTTCGCCACTTAAACGCAAGATTTCAGAAGCTAGAACTTTTGACACACTGATGGAGTATATTATAGTATATTGTGGGTAGTATATCGAGATGACAGATATGGGACATTAAAAAGGATAAATTAAACAAATTGGACAGTTTATTAGAACACAAAAAAATCGCTACAGCCTCAGTAGTTAACCAGTGAAATTACGGTATTTTACGATGCCTCTCATAGAGATTGCATTGAGAGCTGCAGTTCATCGTTCTAACGGACCTCGAGTAGTGGCGCTGTGTCAACAGTGGGCGTGAATTTGTAGGCCTTCCGCTTCCGGCCGTGTGTCTCTATGACACAGGTTCGCAAACTGTGGGTCAGGAACCCCAGCGGGGTACTAATCCTGACCTCTAAAAATAAGACTGCATTACTGCATCAAAAGTAATCCAAAAACGATACTATAAATAATTGTCAAACATTGGCTGAATATTACCCAAGAAAGAGGCACAAAATTAGAAAATCGAAATGGTCACAACGTCTCGTAACAATCGGCTAGTTTCATAACATTTATCTGTGGAACTGATTCAAACAAAATGTAATGTTTCCTACAATTGCTTGTCAGGGTGGGGGGGTCCCCAGTTAACATATGATTATTTTGGGGGGGGGGGGGGGGGTTGGCGGCCTGAAAAGGTTGAGAACCAATGATCTATGATGCAGCTGGCAGTGTGGAGTCATAATGCAACACATTTCTATGTTATAGAGTTCGAATGCCTCAACTAAGATGTTCTCAGAATCTTTAGCAACATCCTCTACATGTCTCCATTTGTGCAAAGAAAGAACAAGGGTGGATTTAGGTTTTTAAGCATTTTTATTCGCTTTTAAGAGAAAAGCTCTCAAATCTTAAATCTCCTATACGTCATTCACTGATGAATGCAAAAATGAACTTGTGGTTCTATAACGGAAATGCATAATGGTTAAATTAATATACACTTGTTTAAAGTCAAATACTTCTCACATCACTCTTCATCATTATAGATGCTGATACTAGATGCTGACTGGAAAATAGTGACCGTCAGTATCATTATTTTCCTCTGAGCCATCTATCATGGACTAATTCAGACCTGCGACACCAACATATAGAATTAACTGTGGCAGAACAGAATATTAGCAGTAGTCTAAGTTGAGAACCCCCTACTAATCAGAATTAAAGCAAGACCTCTGTACAGCATCCATTTTACACATACTTTTAATTGATAACCATTTTAAGAGCGAAAACGTTTAAAATACAGGAAAAGAAATTACACAAGTATTTAATTTAGCATTGTGATTAAACCGTACTTGCCTGCTCTGCTTCATAGATATATTTATTATATATTATGAGCCATTTAAGACAGAATAGTTTACAAAGTAAAAAAAAGAAAAGAAAATTCCTAACATCACCAAATAAGAATCAAGTCAAATATAAAATGAGTTATTCTAAATGAGATAGGGTGTAAAACCCGAGGGAGGGAAAAATCTCTATACTGAATCCTTCTATACAGATAGGACTCTAAAACATTCCAAGGCCCACACATAAACCATCCTGAGTCCATTCCAATGAAACGATACATAGCCCATTACTTACCGCATAACTGCCTTACTCATTCCTTTTAGTCCCTTTTGGGAAGTCACCTCCTCACCCAAAGCATGTGCAAGGGTCCAAAAAGCACGTTTAATGAGAAAGGTCTTTGATTGCATGGCAGCCTAGTGTGTTGCTAAGACATCCAGTTGTCATTGGCGATTTACGTATAATAATATAAATGTTTGTTCTCGTTATCCTAAAGCTGGTTGGAGCAGATGCCTAAAATGTTTATTTTTTTGTTTTAAAGCCGAGCAATAATATAGGTAGTTAACATGAAGTCCATTCAACCGATTCAAGGGATCCCATGTCACCCTGAACAGCTGAATAAGTGACGTTTGTGGTGTGGCGTGCTGCTCCTTTGCCTCCCTCTTGTGGCCGACCTGCAGTAGTGCAGGCTCAGCTCTGTGGAGGAGGGTTGTCGTCTTTGCTAAAGGGCTGCGTGGATCCAGGCTTCACCCAGGACAGACCGGACACCTGCATTGCTTTGTGGTGATCCTCAGGCCGTCTCTGGGAAGTTCACAAAAGCAAACCACTAGTCACATAACGGAGACGGCAGCGGTTCATACGTGACCAAAGATGTCTGGCAGCAGGAATATGTTACTTATTAGACCAGACCACTGTGTATTACTTCTATACTGTCTCACATTATTTGGCAGTGGTGGAAAAAGTACTCAATGTTTTTTATTTAAAAAGGAGTAGTTCACCCAAAAAATGACTTATTTTCTATCAATTACACACCACATGATGCCTTGAATTCATGGAGATTATTTGTTTTTGTCGCATTCCTAAGCCAATAATTTGCTGACCCGCGGAGACTTAATTGACCTGCATTTGAGTCTCCTCGCTGCAGTAACTTTTTGGGTGAACTACTTTAAGTAAAAATATCAATACTGCAATGCAGAAACTCTGAAACAAGTAAAAAGTCTGGTAATCAAAATTTACTTGAGTAAAAGTACAAAAGTATTGGCTTCAGAATATACTTAAAGTACCAAAAGTAAGAGTACACATTAAGCAGAATGTCCTGTTTCTAACTAAATGTATTAAAAAACATTTGGACAATCTACAGATCTACAAGAACACAACACATTGCAATGCGACGTGTTGTGAGCTTGTAGATCCATTTTCAAATAGCCAAAGTTTAAATAGGGCTGAAGTGGTTAATGTACATTTTGTAATAATAATCAAAATCTAGAAAGTAACTAGTGACTTAAGTTTTCAAATAGTTGTAGTGGAGTAAAAAGTACAATATTTGTCTCTGAGATGTAGTGGAGTAGAAGTAAAAGTATTGAAAATTGGAAATACTCCAGTAAAGTAAAAGTCCCTCTAAATGGTACTTTTAGTAAGTACACTTGAGCAAATGTACTTAGTTACTTTCCACCACTAGTATTTGGAAAATTGAGCACAAAAACACTGCCCTGAAAAAGTTTATTTAATTTTTTAGGAAAACATACTTTATGTGTGAACATCCGCTCCTTTGCCTCTTCGTGAACACCTGGATTCCATGGTGAAAAGCTAAATGTAATGGAAGGAAAAAACAAAGACAATGGAGAGAGACAGAAAAGAGACAAAGGTCAGTTAGTGGGCCAGAGAGCGATCAGTAACGCATCCATTTGTTTCGTTTGAGGTTACATCACACACAGTCACACCTCATGATTACAGGGCGTGTGCCTGTGTTGCTGTGGCTGCGACAACAAGTGGAACGTGAGGAATGGGGGAAGCCCGAGTTAGGCTCCATTCATACTTCGTAGCACGCCGGTGTCGCATGTCTAAAATAACACACCTTGTAGGTCTGCTATTTTTATGCTATCAAGTAATGAGCATAAAATAGACTCAACTGCAATGCAGGGGGTGTTGTGCACCAAAAATAGCAAATCTACAACGCTCACAACGCGCCGCCCAGCGACGCGTTGTGAGCTTGTAGATCTGCTATTTTTTGGGGTGTGCCGACACCAGTGTGCAACTGGCTGAAGCGTTCACCAACCTTATTGCGTAGGGATCGTCTATCTTGGGCTGGTCGAACAGATGACTGTTGCATAGTTTCACGCTATCCACCACCTTGCTTTTGAACAACTGCACATCCTTTTCATACCTGAGAGAGAGACAAAAGACATGGACACAGGGCGTGAACAAAGTCAACTTTACTGTCACATCACAGTCTACAGGGGGTAAAAAGTGGGTGAAATTAGTTTTTGTTACTTTCAGAAAGAAAAGAAAAATAAGGGGGGCAAGGGAAAAAAATATAAATGGAATCAGAAAAACTAAGAAATCTCAAACAGAAACAGGAAATTCTACGTTATAAATGGACAAAACTGAAAGGGTATTCTGGAAATCAGGATGTCCTCGGCTGGGCTCGGCCTGCCCAGTTTGTACAGTACAGTACATGTCTCTCAGCATGACTCTTAACCCCCAACTCCCTTTGTGCTGTATAAATAGCATAGCAACCCACTGCTCCTAATAGTTAGTATGGGTAAAGGCAGAGGAAGCATTTCATGTACTGTATGCAAATGTACAGTGCCAGAAAATACCACAAAGAGTGGGGACTAAATAATACTACTACTAATAATTATTATTAAACTGTAAATATATGAATGAATGATTCCGATCACATGATGAGTTCTGTATTAACCGCCATTCACAATGAGGACTATAGCGAGAACTATAACTACATCAGCATTGTATTTTTTTTTTATAGTTGGTGTTAACTCTGCCATCCACTTGACTTAGAACGATGTTTAAAACTATATTTTTATAGTTACCGGTAGTTATAGTGCTCAGTGTGAATGGCCCTTAAAGCAGGCAATGCTAAAATTACAGAGTGCGCAACTTTATATCTTTTTATCCAGTGACCTAAATTACCTGCTTTCCAACAGGGTGATCATTTGTTATAACTTTTCTCAGGGGCAGTTTGTGAGAGTCACATTACTCACAGCACAGCAGCCTCTGGGTTGAGTGGCTCCAAAGTGTTGATCTTGTAGAACACAGTGCGTGCGTACATCAGGACCTGCCAGATGTGGTTGTGATTTCGTCTACAACACAGCAGACGGAGGAAAAAAAGCATTAATGACATTAAAGTGCCAATGACTTGGCTTACAGTAATGTAATATAGCAATCCTTAATTGGTAATCTCACATACACAGATTGTCTGTTTGATTTGGAAATGTGGACAGCTTTTTGTGTGCAATTGCTTTTCATTGCTTATGCGTTTCAATTTTTTTTAATGGAGAACATTTGGTGATATTTTCATTTGCTCCGTCTGAATTAAATGAATGTCACATAGTGACACATTGTGAGCCTTTAGATGGGCTATTTTCCCTACTTGTGCACAACATAGTCATACAACAAAGTATAAAATAAGGCATTAATTTATGAAGAAAACATAAAAACACATACAAGGTTTTTGCCAGACGGCAGCGATATGCTACTAATGACAGTAGTAATATAAAACCTAGGTTGACATACTGTATGTACATTATAATACAACTGAACTGTGCCCAGTAAACAGTGAAGTAGTCTGAAGCATCACACTAAAGAAAATCCTCTCTCATCCACTATGAGGAAGTAACATGCTGTACAAATGAATGTACAGTACACAACTTGTTTTTGCCGTTCAACCTCAATTTGAGGAAGAAAACACGTCATTGTGATGCAAGCGTAAAAGCAGAGAACTGACCTCCATTTGGTGAATGCTCTCCTAACATCGAGCTCTCCAGACACAGGGTCTACCAGGGGATGGAAGACTGGGATGTCAAACACCACTTTCTGAAAGGCAATGTCAGTGAGGAAAGCCCTTCAGTAGAAATACTAAAACAAGCTTCTGCCAATGTAAATGTCCACTGTGCCAAGTTCAGTTGACAGTCATTTCCTTCATTTTAGTTTTCGCAAAACAACTATATCGTTGCTGTCGGGTAGAAACCTCTCATCTCCACCTTGTTTTAGTTTTTTCCCCCGTCAATTAATGCTCTACTGGATCATACTATACAGCATCACACAAAAGTATCAAAAGAAGCAGATCCACAAGGCGGATTGAAAGGCGGTGCAAAGTGATGCATTTTGAGTTTGCAGATCTGATACTTTAGAATTTTAATCTTGAAAAGTAACAGTTTTTGGACGAGGTTTCTACCCGACAGACTTCTAAGGCCTGGTTGCCAAATTTCACATCCAACGTTACAGCGTTACCTCCAGTCATCATGCAACATTGGTGTGCAGTAATTGATGCTTTGGTTGCACATTCATCCAAGTTACAGTGTACAAGCTGATTCATGACGTACTTGAGATACTATCAGTCTAAACATTTGACCCACACAGTGTTTTGGAGGGCACTTTTGTTTACATAATGCTTTAGCTTCATGCGTTTTTTTTCTCCAGTGGTGTTTGTGTTATTCATGTGGTGGCACGTTACTTCTGTATGGTTATCAAGGAAATTATGGCCTTTTTTAGTCTAGTTGCATTCAGTAAGTTGATGTTTGAGAGTTACTCACAGGACACTCCCCGTCAGGGTAGTTGTCTGGAATATACACAGTGAACTTGAAGACACCGTCTTGGTACAGGCCATGTCTGATAAATATGACTCCAAACCACACTAGAAGACAGGAATATAATCAAATGAGTAAGCAAATTTAAACGCATTTGAACAGGGATGCAAGAGCAAGCACTACATTGCCACTGTGTATGTATACTGTAAAGTAGAAAGGTATTCTCCATCACCCGAGTTGTATAGCAGTTGCATGTTTTGACACAAACTTCAAGTAACCAGTTACTGTACATGTTCATTTATTGTTAATACTACTATTGTAGCATTAGCTTTTGATCAACTGGCATGAAACAGATAAAGTCCCTAAGCACATAGTACAGACATACACCAGAGGAGGGGGTTCTTACTCAGTGCAGACTTGAAGGATGGCTGTACATAGATTCCTGGCAGTTTCTGCTTGATCACCAACGTACTGCAGGTCACAAAGGCAGATCACATGACACAAAGTCAGGTGGATGCAGACAGAGGGGAGGTGAAAAAAAAATGCATTGAATTCATTTTCATTCCTTACAGCCTAGATCAGCACTAGTTATCTTGATATTGACGTGCCTTTTAAAAATGTTGCCTTGTATCATTGGAACTCAAAATGAGTCCCCAGCAAAATAAGTTAAAGTAGCATCACAAGCATTTTTATCCATTTATGTTGGCTATTTAAAATTGGCAGATATACAAGCTCACAGCGCAACACGTCACTTTGTGTCGCGCTATGAGCTTGTAGATCTGCTATTTTTGAACAATTTTTTTGTTAACAATTTGTGCAAATATATACATTTTTAAAGCAAACATTTTAACTCAAATCTTTGCTTCTGGAGGTCCCTGGCACAAAACATTTTCAGATGGGGGTCCGCAGCCAAATATATATCAATCTGGGTGTCCATGGCACAAAAAAGTTTGAGAACTACTGCCTTGTACTGTATGTCCTGTACTTACAACTCTGCCAGCAATGAGTACTCCAGGTAGAAGGGGCCATAGGAGGCGTGCGTGCCATTGGCCGACTGGGCCGAAGCGGCTAATGAAGGGGGCTTAGTGACGGGGGTCACATTCTTGGGGATGGCAGGAAGTAGCTTTTTGCCAAAGGGCGGCCGAGCCGGGCTGGCTCTCTGGTCTGCCTGCCCGCTCTGTTCCTCGCCGTCAGATCTCTGCTATTAAAGACAGGGGAGAACAGACACTTTCAGTAAAACTGGCACGTTGAGCCGATTCTCAGGGGAAACGAGCCATTATCCATCCCAATTGGAAAATGTTGTTGGCAGGATGAATTTCCTGGCTAAGTGGAAAGAGAAGAGGGAAGAAAAGTTTAATTAGAAACCGAGTTGAAGTGGGCCACTGTTTCGGAGTGTCATGCACACTAGAGAGTACACAACAAGCAGCGATGGGCAGTGACCATATGCTGTGACCACGCTCTCACGTTTCACTGCCCGTCTGGCATCTGTTGCCCAGCTCCTCTGGGACAAGTTTTCAGACTAGAATGACATTCAGAAAAGCACAGCTCCAATCCTATCCCAATGATGGCCATTAGCAGACACCGGCGATAAAGTGGGGATGCATGAGCATTGAGCAAATCCACGTACTCTTGAGTAATGCAGTGTGTGTTGAGGTGATTCTAGATGTAACCTGCACATTTCTGAAAAATGAAGCTATGCTATAATTTTTAAGAGTGGAAACAAAATAAATAACACTGCAGCTCTGAACAGTGTCTTAGGGCAGGGTGTATTATTGTCACCCTTGTTAGAGGTATGGTATCTATTTTCCCCACCAGATCACATCAGCATGCTAAAATCTCTAAGCCAATAGCAGGCAGACAGATTGATTGATACTTTAACACCCGTTATCGCTGGCATCAACAATAGGTAAAGAAAAACAGAGAAGCAAACTAGACAAACAGTTCATCTTCACATTGGAAAATGTTAATATAGTATTCAGTTCTCTGTATTCAAAGACAAAATGTCAATTGTGTCCTTCCAAATCAAACAAAAACAACTGCCAGGAAAGTAAAGCAAAGCCTATAAAATGTAGATATTCCAGGGGAAAAGATTAAGTTACCCTGACATAAGGTTAGTCAGTGACTTGTTCTAAGCCAAGTTAACCACAATTTACTACTGCAATTATTATTCTGAAGAGTTTTAATGAAAGAGTACGATTGTTATCCATGATGTGAAATAGCTGTGATTATACATGTGTAGACAATCTGTCATGTCACATGATGAGCACATGATGAGACCGTTGACTTGATGAACAACATAACTCTAATCCTGTTCTCCTAGATCAAGCCCAAGTCAGGACAAGTGGGAACAGGTGAGGGAGTTTTAAGCCCTGTGTGAAGTCTCTGTTGTTGGACAAACACAGGCAAGGTGTTACTCAAGACTACAGTAAAAACAGTAAACACTGTGTACAATTTAAAACGCAAATGTACCCAACAACAGAGTAAAATGCATAACAGACAAGAGCCAAATGTCTGAGATGAAAAAAGGTGGATGCAGCCAATTAACTTGGCTGCATCCACTTTGTGTCAAGTAAGTTGTTGTAGTCAGTGGGTCAGTGCAGTTGTGTCGTGTTGTGGTCCTTACCTTACGTCCTGTATTAGTAGACATGCTCCAGAAGGGGTTCAGGTTCATTACTCATACAGACAGAGGTTCAGGTAGAGCGGCCCTCTGCAGTCTATGTGGGTGCCACGACAAATGCCACCTGTGCCATCCAGAACGGCTGCGACTGGAGGTGGTACAACACACGAAAAGAAAAAAAAATCATACACACATTTACAGCTTTGATTGATTGATTGAATAAATACTTGATTTAGATGTTTGCAGAAAAAAAGCACATGGAAGTACAGTTCAAAATAAAAGGTAAACTAAATAGGATTGAAAAGCCCCAAAAAGTCACTGGCTTGTTTCAATTGGGAGTCCTCACCTACTCAATTCATGGAGACACTAAATGACAGACAGATATACACTACTATGCAGAACATCATATAAACAGTTTAAAAGGTAAGAAAAACAAAACATATGTACAGTACAAACAGTACAGCTGAGATGAATTAACTTGTAACTTGATGAACCAACATTAGCTACTGTCCTTTGCAAGCCTTAGATCAAGCTTCGGATCAAGACTATCCAAGATACATTTTTACCGATTTTGACATTTGCATTTGTATGATATGCAAATGTCAAAATTGATAAAATACATCTAGGATAGTCTTAATCCAAGGCTACTGTTCCAGATAGACTTTGTGTTTGTGTTAGCATTAATGCTGCGACCCTATAATCGGTGCCGTTTCGTCCTCCTCTCGTCGACATTTGTACGTTAGATCTGTGGTGTTTTGGTGTGAGTTTAATTGTTTGTAAGGTCACGTAAGGGTTGAGGCTGTTTCACTTTAGTCAACGAGCCCTGATAACATCCACATTCCTGGGTAGAATAGATAGAATCTGGAGCCACCGTGTGTAGCAGCCAGACAGTAGCTAAACGTTTAGCTTGACCTGGCTGGCTTCAATAAGCTATAATTAACACATCTAAACGTCACGTTATTATTTCAACTCCGCCACTGACACGTCGTGAGAACGAAGGCAACGACAAAATAAGTCCATTGTTTGTTTGCTTTTTAAGCTTGAGTGCATTTGACGTTACCCTCAATGCTAACGTTAGCCTAGCAACAAGCTGCCCTCTGCTAACAAACAAGTTGTTCCTACCCTTTAACAGCCTGGTGTCAACTTACCGTCCTCCTCACACAGAGCAGTGAAACAGTCTTTAATGGAGATGTTTAAACACGTCCTTTCTTTCTTTTTCCCCTGAAGGAGTTGATCTGACGGTCTTCTCGGCTGCTTGTTGTCAGTGTCAGCCCCTACAGTAGCTGTGATGTCAACCTGCTAACTACAACAACTAACTAGGTAACAAACAGTAGCTATATGAGCTTTTGACAGACCGGACGGGGAAGGAAAACTGTCACACCGGAATTGTTGACCTACTGAATACTGTGACTGTCTGTCCTCGTTTATTGCAGTGGTTCCCAAACTGGGGGTCGAGACCTTTAAGGGGGGGGGGGGGGTCCCCAAATTATTTTGGGGGAATCCCAGATGATTAGCTTAATGTGCAACATTGTTTTTTTCTCACTCAACAGTAAACAAACCAACATACAGTATAAGTGTGCATTCCTAAAGTTACAATTTAAGGCCTTTTATAACACCAAATTGGCCAAATTATCAAATGTTACTAAGAAAGAGGCAGTGAAAGTAGCTGATCTACAAGCTCACAACGCCTCACAGTGCGACTCTTGCGAGGCGTTGTGAGCTTGTAGTTGGTCAGGGTACTAAAGTATAATTGTAGTTCGGCTATTTACACAATATTTATATAAGTAGAATCGAGTCAAACTAAATGTAATGCCTACAATTCCAAGTGCTTGTCAGGGTGGGCCCCTTTGATTATTTGGGGGGGGGGTCGCGGTCTGAAAAGTTTGGGAACCCTTGGTGGTCTATTGGAAAGCTGCCAGCTGTACCTGTACAAACGACTGGATTCTTTTCTGACTGACTTTGAGATGCAATGACCTTGACCTTAAAACGACAACGTCACCAGTTTACCTGAGATTTACGTTGACATTGATTTCGTTTCATTCCATTCCGACAGAGAAAATGTCAAAAACAGCGCCCCCTAAAGTCACAGAATTGGACATGTCACCAATTTGAGTATAACATTAGAATGAAACCTAACATTATGGTGGTGGTGGGCGTTTTAAATGTACAACGCAGACACTCTATTGGTCGAGTCAGCAGTCCTGGCTGTCAGTGTTTGGCTGATGATCGGCCACGTGAAAGGTGTGACAACACACAACAACAGAACAGCAGCTGATGCTGGACCAGGCATAACTTGGAGCAGATCTGCAGCTGTCAATCAGGAATCAGCAGCATATCAATGTCTAACTTATTTTAGCCTGTCTAGATGCCAGTGGAAACGAACATCAACCCCAGGTCTGTGTATTTTATGCACAATTGTGATATCATAATCCTTCAGTTCAAACAAACAGCAACATGGCTACAGTGTGAAATGTGTTTTGGGGGGTTATTTCCCCCTTTTTTTTTATAAATACAGTATTTTGGCCAATGGTGGAAAGTAACTAAGTACATGTACTCAAGAACTGTACTTAAGTACAATTTTGCATCCAATTTTCAGTACTTTTACTTCTACTACACTACATCTCAGAGCCTGAGGCAAATGTTGTACAATTATTTGAAAACTTTAGTTACTAGTTACTTTGAAGATATCAATTATTATATTATAAAACGTACATTAAAGGACGACTTCACCCATTTTCAACCTATCTTCATATAATAGGCCCTCACTAATGCTCATGATAAAATGGTAAAAAAAATAATCTACTTGGTCTGTGTCTCATAGGAGGACTGTGGACAGTCCAGAAACCTGTCTACCAGTGACATCATCATTAGGCAGGATTTCTTTTTCCAACAAGATTTAAAACATTTTATTTAGATTTTTATTAACGCTAGAACAATGGCTTCTATTATTGCATTGCAACTTTCCAGGAATACAAAGCCTGCAGTTTCTATTAGCTTGGATTCCCCATCGATGATGTCACTGGTAGACGGGTTTCTGAACTGTCCACAGCTCTCCTATGAGACACGAGTAGAAAAAAAACAGTTTTATCATGAGCATAAGTGAGGACCTATTATATGAAGATAGGTTGAAAATGGGTGAAGTCGTCCTTTAACCACTTTAGCCCTATTTTATACCTAAGCTATTTGAAAAATATCCGATCTACAAGTTGTGAGCTTGTAGATCTGCTATTGTGTACTTTTGGTACTTTAAGTATATTTTGATGCCAATACTTTTGTACTTTTACTCAAGTAACATTTTGAACACAGGCCTTTTACTTGTAGCAGAGTATTTTTACACTTTGGTATTGGTACTTTTACTTGAGTAAAATAACTGAGTACTTCTTCCACTTTGTCTCCGGGTAGCTCAGTCGGTAGAGCTCTCGCCTTCAGACCACAAGGTCATGGGTTCGATCCCGGGCACCGCCAACTCAGCGTATGAGTAGCACGGCTTGGGTGCGGTAAGTCGTGCGGTAAGTACTGGGAGCTGAGGATAGGTGTGGCGCTCCACCTCAGCAATCCATCTCCCAGGGTCTAGCGCATAGTAACGGGGACAGACTCCCGCGTGTTACTCTGCTGATACCGACAATAAGCCATCTCCCGACCTACTTATCTTCCACCACTGATTTTGGCATTGTGGATTTTTATCAGAATTTTGATTGTCCTATTTGATGATCTGATCATTGGATATTTTTTGTTACTATAGGAGAAACCAGGGGTGCAATGCTCACTGGACGGCCTTGCACGTCGTGCCGGAACCTATTTGACCAGGAGCACACGCAGGCACACACATAGATTTAAAACTACTTTAAATTCGCACCTCAACAACGCTTTCAAAGGCTCCCGACTCACACCTAGCGAATTAACATAGGAATAAGCCTAGATGCATATCAATTGTCCATTGTGTGACTTGCAATGTAGGTGTTAAGCGACGTGCGCGTCACGTCATTGAAATAGAGTGCAAGAACATACCAAATGAGCATTGCATGCCTGGGAGAAACACACATAACGCATATATCATAATTTAACCTATAAAGCCTATCTTTATGTGGACAAGTATCCAACATACATATGCATAGCATAACTAGCATTTATCCAAATAAGCAACAGGGGGTGATACAAGGAAATAAGGAGTGCTAGGGGGTGAGGAGGTAGGAGTCTGAAGAGGCGAGTTTTTGGACTGCATGGTGTAATGGGGAGTGGGGGCTGCAGTCCTAACTAACTGGGGAGCGGGCATGTCTTTTTTATTGAATGCTTTATTAGTCAGAAATGTAAACAGCACATGGTACAGTAAGACATTAAGGCTAAAAGGATAACACAAAAATGTCCTGGGGATATGTGCCCATTGTGGTGTGTTCCCTCCTATGTTGCTTCAACCCTATGTTCTCTTGATTCTTAACCTTATGTTCCCTCAACCCTGTTCACTCAGCCCTATGTTCCCTCAGCCCTATGACCCCTCAACCCTATGACTCCTCAACCCTATGTTTACTGTTTACTAAGCTAATCTCACAAACTGCTGGACCCATCAGTGCCAATTTATTTATTATTTAACTTTAATTTCATAATTGAAGTCAAAGGGGCTCAGATTGGGCTGAAACACCAAATATGGAGTCATTATGCCATAGATAAGCCATAGATCACTGGCCACATGAAGTCCCAGATCCCCATCCTGTTAATGAGACATGGTCCACATGGCTTCAACATGGTACACAAAAGGCTGCCCCCAGTGTCATTATAGTGACAAGATATAACTCCCACAACTTCTATTTCACGTGTTGTGGGAGTTCTATAGAAGTCGACAGGTTCTCACAGTCCTGCACTTGGATTCTTTCCCCCTAAAGTGGAACCCAGTACGCCAAGGCATTCTGACCAAGAGCCCTTATGTGATATGCTGGGAGCGGGAATGTGTTGGATTGAAGGGCTGGTTCTGATACTTAGACATAGACAACAGAGTGCTGAGGGAACACAGGGCTGACCTGACCCGGGTGTGTCATTCACTTGTTTATCTTGTAGGCACCAGTGTTTTGAATTGGATGCGAGCAGCAACCAGAAGACAGTGTGAAGGGAACCCTAGAGAGGAGATGTGAAAATATTTGGAGCTTGAAGACCAGGCCTTCCGTAGAATTATCTTCTGCATCATGTAAGTCTGTGTAAACCTATCACTGTGTTACTTTTATCACTTCCTAATGTAAAACAATTATTAACCCATAAAAGGGCACAAACATGTGTTACTATGAAAGGTCTAAAAGGGTTATGTACCACTGACTACCACCTCATCACGCTCCAAGATTTTTACTAGAAATATCTTTGTTCTTCTCTCTTAACAGTACCTGGTTTTGTAGGCGTGTTTTTTTTATTATGTGGTTTGCAGACGTTTTGTTAATTGAAGACAACATTCATAATTGAAGAAGAGTTGTCTTCATAAGTCCTTTGTCATGCTCTTTCTCACTCACCAGCCTCCGTCCATAACATTCAAACCATGTTTTCCTTCATACAGTAGGTGCTTCCCACCCTAATTATTACAAGGACAGTTACAACAGTATCTGTGTGTTCTGGTATATTGATACTTGTCATAGAGATCTATTCAACTTTGCACAAACCTAAACAGCAAGTTACCCCAAATGTAGTCTGGGACACTTTTTGATCGGCATGTAATGTGTTCCTTCTGTCTTTGTTGCACTTAATTTCCTTGTCTCGGTGTGCTGCACAACTGAGTCCCCTGAGGGCGGGTGCATCCAACCCATTTGCGTCGCATATTTCTATATTTTTGGACCACGCTTCAATGGCAGTTCTTTCTGTTGATTGATTGATGTCCTAACAATTACCCCTGATTATTATTCTTAGAGAGAGAGAGAGAGAGAGAGAGAGAGAGAGAGAGAGAGAGAGAGAGAGAGAGAGAGAGAGAGAGAGAGAGAGAGAGAGAGAGAGAGAGAGAGAGAGAGAGAGAGAGAGAGAGAGAGAGAGAGAGAGAGAGAGAGAGAGAGAGAGAGAGAGAGAGAGAGAGAGAGAGAGCGCGCGCGCGCAGAAAAAAAACTAATTTAATGCATGGGTGGTTGCATTAATTGGGAGAAATGACATTGTCCAAGTTTGAGAGTAAATACAAATTATTGACTCCATTAATGTAATGTGATTGTATATTGTACCAAGTACACTTCACTGACAAAGGTAATTAGTGTCCAGCTTCCTTATTGGGACAGTCAACAGTGAAAGGTCACCGTCACTCTTTTGACACGAACAAATCAAAGACCACCGCAAAACAAATATGTTTATGCCCGCCGTGCCTTCATTGGCATTGAGATAATCTGTCACACATAAACAAGGCCTGAAAATATCCACACCATTGCCTTTGTAATGAGTTTTTTTGTCTTTGTCATTGATTCTTTGTCTAATCAGCTATCGTGACCTTGTTTGGTCCGACAAATGCGAATGCAATTAAAAGGATAGATTGGATTAACTAATTGACTGTGTTATCCAAGCAAGAAAAGAAAAAAAGAAAGGAAGGTAAAGTTAGACTTGCACTTATAGGACAGTTTTGCGTCAAACTACACCAGACCACATTTGAACCAACTACTGTAATCATCTAAGAATAAATCCAACCTGGACTTAATAAAAAATATATTTTGGGGGGGTCCCCAGATGATCAACTCAATGTGAAACATTGTTTTCTCACTCAACAGTAAACAAACCCACATACTGTATGAGTGTATACAGAGAATCTGCACATTTCTAAAGTTACAATTAAATGACTTTTAAGACCTTTTTTTAACATCAAATTGGTCAAATATTACAAAGAAAGAGGCAAACATTGTGAAAATAGACGATCTACAAGCTCACAACCATGGCAACCATTAGAGTCAATCCCTATTCACAGTGGGGTTTACTACTTTTAAGGAGAGTGAGCAGTCCACTCCACTTAATAATTTCTCTTTATTGACTCAGAGCAGCACATTTGAGAACAAGACGAGGCCTGAATAGTGACTCTTGAATCTCGGTTTCATTTGATCTTAACCCATTAAGACCCGAGGGACGATTCTATAAATGCCTTCTAAATTAGTAGTTCTCAGACGTTTTCATGCCATGGACCCCCAAATTGATAGATATTTGGCCGCGGACCCCCATCTGATTTTTTTTAAAGACACTTTAAAGATTTTTCAAAAATAGCAGATGTACAAGCTCACAGTGCAGTTCTGGGCACTCAGAAACTAATTTATAACATTTGACTGACCACATATACACCTTTAACCACTTAAATCGTATATACGTGTCAATAGCAAAATTAGCTACACAAGCTCACAACGCGCCACTAGGCAACATGTTTGCGTGGTTCCGCTATTTTCTCAGAACGTTTACTTATTTTCACCGAATGTCTAATTTTGCAGAATTCCAGGCATTCCAGAGTCGAGGAGTGGCCGAGCAGAAGGCCCGGTCGTCCATGGTACAGAGCTTGGTGTTGGGGGTCGGAGAACGTTGGTGTTTCCAGAGCGGAGCTAGGTTGCGAGTGGAGGTTTGTGGTTTGAGGAGTTCCTTAAGGTAGGTGGGAGCATCACCATGGATGCATTGATAGGGTTAATAGGGAGATCCTGTATTGGAGGATGGGTGTGTGATGACGTGCTCGTATTTGCGCATTCTTAGCAGGATTCTAGCAGTGCTGTTCTGGATGTATGGAAGCCTTTGAAGGCTCTTGCTAGAGATCCCGATGAGAAGTGCATTGTGATAATCCAGCCTGGAGGACACAAAGGAGGTTAAGGGCATTCATTCACATCTTGGAGTTGCCTGGTACTACTGGGAGATGTGTGTTACAGAGGGCATCTCAACAAAGACTGCTCGGACTCCACGGCGTGGCGAACATTTTCCGTTTACTTTCAACACCCAGATTTTGACAGCCCTCTTGTCTAACCTCCAGGCCACAGCTTGCCCTCTATATCTATGCTACGTTTCTAGCCAGCACAAATATTTTAGATGGAAAACATCAGAAACTACATAAAAACGCACAGATCCATCTTTACTAAAGGTTGAGGTCATTGATGTGATTGATGTGATTGATTGATTGATTGATTGATGTGAGTGATTGATTGATTGATTGATTGATTGATTGATTGATTGATTGATTGATTGTTTGAATGCTTTATTTATTAGACAGGAATGTAAACAGCACAAGGTACAGTCAGACATTTAGGCTAAAACATAACACAAAGTCCTGAGGACTTGTTTCCATTGTGGTCCTATATATTCAATTCATCAACATAGCATAGATAACACAAACATACAGATCATCAACACATATAAAACACTATGGGCCCTATCTTGCCTTACCCCTTATCCCTAAACTTATTAGCCCTATTTGACAAATTTTAAAAAACATTTTAAAATTGTTCAACTAGCCGATCTACATTGACACGTTGTGAGCTTGTAGATCAGCTATTTGAACAATTTTAAAATGTTTTTCAAAATAGTAAAACATGGCAAAAAAGTTTAGGGATAAGGGGCAAGATAGGGCCCTATAAAGGAGAACATGGGATCCGTTTGATTGTACTCCAAAAAATAAACTAGATTTATATTTGGCGATTCCCAGAGAATTTTGTTTATACGGTTCCTGCAGGCATCTCAATTTTAGGTGAAATATGTTCTATACTTATGCTTCCTGTCAGGCTGTCTCTTCAGAGAATTTCAGGGCTCAGCAATGTGGTTTAAAGGACAGTAAAAAATTGCAATTGGCAGTCCCTGGTGACAACTGTCTTGACAGCAAGGACAAAAAAAAAAGAAGAAAAAAAGGTGAGAACAGATGACTGTGTCTAGATAATAAGTAATAACAATGTTAGTTTGAATAAAGAAAGCCAGCTAGCCAACTAGATTCAAATGCAATATTAATTTTAGGAAAATGAACAACTGGGGAAAAAAGATAAAAAAAGAAACCACCCAAATCCTTAATATAGCAATAGTCTTGCCTTATCCCCGAGGCTATGGCCTGGCTAAAACCTCAGCGCAGCAATTATTTGCTGTAATGACTGCAGTTCAAATAAGCCTGGAGATTTTATTAAAGCAAATGAGAGAATCATCTGTGTATTATCACCTGGTGATTGACAGTGACAAGTGTTGGGCCGGCTCGGATGTGAGCATGATGAAGCAGCTCCCGGCAAAGCTCTCGATAATGTTACCCCTGATAAAGTCTGCTGGCAAACCTCAGCCAACAAATGGAGAGCGGAGTGCTCCGCGCATATTAATTCCAATTGTCAGATCCCCCGAGTGGAAGGGGAGACGGGGAGGGAGGAAGCTAAAGCTGGCGAGCAAACCCAGGATGCCCCTCCATTCACTGACTGGCATTTTAGCACAACTAATGAAAAAGGAAAGCCACTGTGCTGCTGATCATGTGCATAGATTTCACTATATAATAATGATAAAATAGAAATATTCATAATAAAAAGTAAAGGTCACTCGCCACAACAGCTAAGCTTCCTCTAAGCTGCAACCTTTGCAAGAGCAGTTGTCTGGCTCCACAGATTAAAAAGGGAAAAGGCCGGGTGAGGGCAAGTCAATGTTTTACGTCACCCGGGGACCAAAGGTGATGCCACATGGCTGCCACATGGCTATGTACCGTAACTCCTTGAGCTACTGTACTGTATGTTGTGACTATATTCCTGCAAGATGCAAGAATGTCCAATGGCAACATAACCACTTAACTTGCCCTACTGTATTATGTATACTTTGTTGTACGACAGACACAACATATAAAGTGACACATTGTGACGCAATTCGTGAAATGTTGTACCCCGCGAGCGGTGCCAGGCAGAATGGCATTATAGAACAGAAATCAATGGGCATTATTAACGTGCGCATTAAATGATAAATGAAAGGATCAGTGGGCGTGAGTGGCCGGGAGAGGCTCCGCTAATCGCTACAGTTGTCAGTTTGTAGATTGGCTATTTTCAATTTTTGTTGTTTTCCCTATGATGACATGCCCAAAATAGGGATGCTAGGTTAACCGCCCCATATTAAACCCCATGTGGTTGAGCGGAGTCCGGTCCCTCAGGGCTCTATGCTAGTGTACTTTCAGTTTTCTGTTATTGTGGGGAAAGCTTTTGCTGAAAATAGCCGATCAACAAGCTTACAACGCGTCGCGCTGCGATTGTCGATCTGCGATTGTCGATCTGCGATTGTCGATCTGCTTACCCCACAATATGGATGGTGGGGTTTTAGTGGTTAAAAGAGGTTAATACAAGCAATCCCTCAATAAAGAGAAACTGAGAGCTTTACACATGGGAGTTATTTCTTTTGGGAGTCCAGCTGAGAGGGCAAAGGTCATCTGTGTAAGTTGTGAATTGCAGTCTTCTCTCTTTGACAGACACAGGAACTAAAGACACATACGCTCTTCAGGGACAGAGAAAATAAATTGTCTCTTTCGGGTGGAAACCTCATATGTCCAAAACTGTTACTTTTCAGGATTCAAATAAAAAACGTCAAAAGTAGCAGATCTACAAGCTTGTGTGACGCTGTAGTGTGATAAAGTAGGTCGTTAATTTACGAAAATAAAACACAAAAACACAAAAATATGGAGATAAGAGCTTTCTGCCCCGACACCAACGATATGAACAATCCACTCTCCCTTGTCACAGTGTGTTCCACGCCTCACCTGTCTCTCTGTGTTGTACTGTATGTCGTCCAGGCCTCCTCCTCAGGCATATGAGGAGTAAGTGGTGTAGTACGGGGGTGGCGGGAAGCATCTCTCACCACTGAAGGACGTCCACTGCAATATTATTGCCTGCTGTGACTTCCACACAGTGAGCCCCGGCATCCGCGTATATATGCATCGCACGCTGGCATTTATTAGTGCCATGCACTAAGTACAGGCCATGTTATTGGATTTGAATATCAGCTCCCGCAGCCACATTCGCCGGGCCCTGGAAAATATATTACATTAAGATGAAGCAATCTCATTTAATAACACCCAAACTAATAAAAGGAAAGCGGATTGGAAATTAAATTTATGAATATTGCTCGGCTGGCAGGAGTGATCCAAAAAGCCTGTCTTGGGGTCTGTCATATGCGGTCTTTTTCTTTCCCGTTATAAGCCCAGGTGCTAAAGATATTTCACACCATCGTCATCGTTCCACATGAATATCATGGGGAAAACTCACAAATAGCTGATAGATATACCATCGCCATCTGACCGCCCTCTCTTTTGAATTGGAATGTCGCAAGAAATTTGTATTGGATATCTATTGTATATCTCGAAATGGACAAAAGTTTCAACAGTGTTTGGTTGACTGAATCGTTTATCTTGTCAATTGTGTCCCAGTAGACAGTAAACATCATAGATTAGTAATTGATGATTCTGACAAAGAACACAAATTGCATGGTGCAATGTTGGTGACTCATGGACATTTTTGGGTATAATGAGCCTCATGACATCTCAGAGCAACACCTCAAGACATAAAGATAAAGAAAACTTGTGCATTCATAAAATGGAAATTTGCCTTTGGCACACTGGCATCCAGTGTACAAACAATAAAAACGCAACTAATGCATAAAATACACAATGCAATAAAATACAATATAAAATACATTCCCATAACAGCAACAGTGATCATGGGCTGTAGGGATTGCGTAGTAGGGTTATTTGAAAATGTTCTTATTTAAAATATCCACTGCAGATGGCACAAACAAATTATTATAACCCTTTTTTTGTTAAAGCCTCCTGCTTGATGCTAACAGCTGAAATGGGTGAGGGTGAAGAGGGTGGGTAGAGTCATTGTCAACCTGAATTGCCTTTTTGATTATGGAGTGGTTGTTTACAGGTATGTCCTGAAGTTGCAATTGTTTGTCTCCAATTATCTTACTAGCCTGGTTGACATCCCATCCTGCAGAGAGGCCATTTGCCAAGGCAGCTCGGGCGCATGCCATGTGTGTGTGTGTGTGTGTGTGTGTGTGTGTGTGTGTGTGTGTGTGTGTGTGTTTGTGTGTTTGTGTGTTTGTGTGTGTGTGTGTGTGTGTGTGTGTGTGTGTGTGTGTGTGTGTGTGTGTGTGTGTGTGTGTGTGTGTAAATGTTGCGTCCCAGTGGAGCTGTGACTGTCACTCACCGCCTGGCCAGCCCTGGTTGCCAAACATCGATCCCGACATATATCTCGCCCTGTACTTCCCCAAACCTTCATCAACAGATGCGGTCCAAGCACAATTGATTAGCGACGAGTCAATGACCAAATCTCTTTGGAAACATTTTTTATTTATGTGTGTTCATGCAGATAGTTTAGAGGGCCATTAGTGGGATTACCTCTGAGGCTCAACAACAGATGTTCAGAGAACGACTCATTCTGTTTGACGTAAGGGTCTACAAGTGGAGTGCAGCCGTAGAGAGAGCGATAGATGTGTGTGTGTGTGTGTGTGTGTGCGTGTGCGTGTGTGCGTGTGTGCGTGTGTGCGTGTGTGTGTGTGTGTGTGTGCGTGTGCGTGTGTGTGGAGCTGAATATGCATATGCGTTGGGTGTGAAAATACTAGCCTACAGACTTCTAGAGCACTGGTTCTCAAAAGAGGGGTCCGGGGCACTCCCAGAAGTCCTTGAGGGGGTTCCAGGGGGTCCCCTGCAAAATGAGGAAGCCCTCTTTTATTTTTCAGCTATTCAGAAATAGGCGATCTACAAGCTCACAAAGCGTTGCGAACCAGTTGTGAGCATGTAGATTCATGTTGACAAATCTTATCTTCTGGCGCTCCCTGGCCGAAAATAGAGCATGAATCTGGCTTAAGAGCTCCCAACTCTCTCTACATATCTCTTTTTATAACTCCAACATTCACTCAATTTTTCATCAACGTCTGTCTTCCTTTAACTGTCTGCTCATTCATCCTTTCTTTCTGTCCCCCCCTTCTTAATTCACTTTAGGTTTATATACCCTCTTTGCAAACTGACCAGCAATAGGGTCCATGGACAAATACATAATTCAATTTGGGGGTCCTTGCCATGAAAATGTTTGTGAACCACTGACCAGTGCAAAGGAAGTACTGTCAAGCTAAAGTAGGTCTGGTAGATTTATAATGTGCAGTAAGATCACTGGAGGGCGCCCTAAGACAACAAGAACACAGCTGGAGTAAAGCCCTGTTGGAGTTCAGCTCTGTCAAGAACTGGTTTCTCTTTAGCCATAGGCCTACCACTATAGCTCATTTAAGTAATTAATTCCAACAAATGCAGCTATAAATGCAATTAAATTAAGCTGGGTTAAAACAAAGTCTTCTGTACGTGTGTGTAAGCTCTGTACTGCTGTGTTCTCATGAATTATGCTAGATATCAAAAAGCTGAGTCATGCGCAAAATGTTTTACATTGACCACTGGACGTTTCTATAAGTTGATATAGTATACTTCTTTATTTATTAGACGGGACCCGTACAAAAATCTATGTCTAGACATAAGTCAAGCATTTACAAAATAAGGAGAGCTTCTAATTAGATAGGCCCATTTTTAATTTGTGTAAAGTAGCCTATTGCAATCAATTATACAAGCATCTACTTTAATTCAAATGAATGTCGGATATGGATATTTCTATTACGTTGAAATTATCTCGATTCAGCACAAAACGTATTATTGCACGGAGAAGATCGTGTTCTTTCTTTCTTTCTTTTTTCAATTTTCTAATTTCCTCTCACGGAGTAAATGTGTTGCAGACACCCACAATATTCCTTTCAACTCCGTGCTTATATGCTATAGCCTTATCTGCAAAACTTATTAAAATTAAGTCAGAACACAAAATGGTATTTAAAAAGTTTAAAGTGAAACAATTTGCATTGGGAGTGGGTGAAAATGCTAATGCACTCTCGCTAAGCCTCGCAATCATTGTCATCCATTTTGGGGGCCCCTGATTGTTTTCCACATGGATGCCTTCATTCATTAAAGCAAAATTATAAACATAAAGAATATCTCCGTATTAATATTTCTGCCTTTTTGTAAAAGCTCAATCAACCATAATGTCCTAATTTTTTTCTCTGTGAACCTCATTTCACATTATCTCCCTACTCGAGGAACGGGTGTCCCAAAAGGGATTTATTTCATTTATCGGGATTATTGAATTAAATTAAACTCGACACTTAACCGCGGGCGGAAAAGAGGTGCCCCTATCCACTTAAAGGTAGGCCTGCTCCTCACTGTGACTTAGGCAAACACATTAGGCAGAATACTACATAATTCATTCGTCAAGTAAGAGCGTTTAAAGTGCCTTAGGTTGAATGGGGGAAAAGGGTCTTATTGAATGGATCTTTAATTAAGCTGACAACACGTGCAACGTGTTTGTATACAAGTACAATTACAATGTAGTAGAGAGGTGAAGGGGGCAAAAGTAGGCCAGCTATCCCACTTAAGTAGGTATGCTTGTAGCCCTCTGGATGGAAAATACACCACTTGAAAATACTCCCTCATCATGTGTGTATCATTACAACGCATTTAATTCATAGAGAATTCATTGGCTTTATACAGTCATTTAAAAAAATAATTTATATATACATTTGTATATATATGTATATGTATATGTATATGTATATGTATATGTATATGTATATGTACAGTATATGTATATGTATATGTATATGTATATGTATATGTATATGTATATATATGTATATGTATATGTATATGTGTGAGTGCGTGCGTGTGTGCGTGCGTGCGTGCGTGCGTGCGTGCGTGCGTTTGAGGCAGAAATTACATTTATTTCTTTGACCTATCATATCGATCGGTTTATTTAAAACACAAAAAAGTCTCTTAGATTTTCTTGCTGTCATGTCAAGCACAAACCCACCGGCAGATGGCAGACTTCTTCCACTGTTGAACCATCTCTCCTACCTCATCGTGCACTGCTTGCCCGGGCCTGAACTTCTGTGCCCTGCTGCTGCTGTGATGTCGGTTTCCCCCAAAAACCTTGCTGCTCTCTGCCTGTGAAACGCGTTCCCATTAAAAAGGCATTTTAAAAGCCAACACCAGTGCTATAACAATCATCTCCCCGAAGCCAAGTCTCCTCGCCCGGGAGCACGGCAGTGCCACACAGGCAGACATGTGGCAGAGGCCACAAACAAAGGCACCGTGCTCTCCTCCTCCTCCTCCTCCTCCTCCTCGTTCCCCTCTCCCTCACCTCCTCCTCCTGCTCTCCTCTCCTACCCCTAGCCTAGGTCTTCCATGTGCTTACGGGTCGCGCCTGCCAGGGGCAATTACACCCACAGCCCAGTGTGAGGTCTCACAGAGACCCCAATCAACACTAACAAGATCAAGGCTAACTCTCTCTCTCTCCCTCACACACACACACACACACACACACACACACGAATACACACATATTGTATGGGTGTATTCATTGACACACAGGCATGATATACCGTCATTGACACGCACGTTGTTTCCGCATGCACACACGAGCACACACACACGCACATGCACGTGCACGTGCACACGCATGCACGCACACACACGCACGCACGCACGCACGCACGCACGCACGCACGCACGCACGCACGCACACACACACACACACACACACACACACACAGAAAGTGTCCCCTCTATATTCAGCCAACACCTCTGTCTCCTGCCTCCTCCTTTTGTTGTGTACAGTATATGGCATACTGTACTGCAATATCCTGAGTCTTAATTAAAAAAGATAAAAAAATGGACCCGTAAGGTTGAGAGTTCAATTAACACCCACTACAAATGTGAAAACATCTTTGGAGCGGCTGTGGAAAGTATTATAGCTTTGTGTTTAAAGAGCAACACACAAATAACAGGGTGACCATTCGGCTGCCAGCTGTCTCATTCCATTACATGTCTTCAAGTTCACTCAACCGCTGTCACAGTGAAACGTGTAGAACCACACTCACTACAACTGGGGAGTCCAAAATGTACACGGAATGTTCTGGGTGTCACTAATATGGCGACATATTGACAAATTACATAATTATATTGTATTGATGCATACTGTAGCTACTGAGAGCACACCAGGACTTCTTGTCAGTGGTGGAAAAAGTACTCAAATGTTTTACTTAAGTAAAAGTATCAATACTGCAATGTCGAAGTACTCCGTTACAAGTAAAAGTCCGGAATTCAAAATTGACTTGAGTAAAAGTACAAAAGTATTGGTATCAAAATGTACTTAAAGTACCAAAAGTAAAAGTACTAAAAATGTTTGAAAATAGCAGATCTACAAGCTCACAACGCGTTGCGAGCTTGTAGAGTAGAAGTAAAAGTATAGACAATTGGAAATACTCCAGTAAAGTAAAAGTACCTCTGGTACTTAAGTACTGTACTTGAGTAAATGTACTTAGTTGCTTTACACCACTGCCTCTTGTGCAGTGCAAATCTACGACGGACAATAGACTGCACAGCGGGCCTATATACCATTGTGGTTGAAAGTATCACATGCCAGATCTGAAGTATAGAGGCATGCATGCTTATTGCAGTAAACTTGGAGACACACGCCCGATTTATACTTGTAGATCTGCTTTAGAGTTTAGCTGTGCTGTGTTGTAGTACGATGTAGGCGTATACTGTAAATAAGTGTTAGTTCACTCACACCATAGAAAGAGAGCATGGAGCTGGGACAACAATAAGTACTTTTTTTTAACACAGTGCAGTTAGATTAGCGTTGTGGCATTTTGAAAGTGTCGTTAACCCGCCAGAGACCCGGGGGGAAACGCCTACGCCGGACACCTCTTAAAACTAAACGAGCAAAGCAGCATGTTCAATCACATGACCACATGAACTCAGTGGGAAAAAAAGGCTGAGAAGGTCAGCGTTCCGTGGCGCTCGCGCTTTGTTGTGTCTAAAACACTGGCCGTTGCTACGTTTTGCCCTATCCGTCTCGGCCATGGGGCCGACGGAGATCAGTGACCGCGGAGAGAAACGGTACCCCGTGTACCATCAATACCCATGAGGCCGCGTGTCATGAAGCAGCCTGATCAGGGTTCACGTGCGGCCTATGATACCTATCGGTGGGAGCTGTTGCTTCATGCCCTCACACCAAACCCTGATGTGGCAGCTTGCTAAATAATTTGTGCTTCTTTACCGGGGTCATTGGATAGCGAATACGGGGCTTGAATAATTAATCTGGACACAATCTGAGCAGCCGGCTTCTGTTTCCTCCAGGTTTCAGCCAGATTGTCTGCGGCTCTTTGTGTATTCACGGCTGCCTGCCCGCCTGTCGCCAAAATCCGTCTGCATGGGAATCCTCATCACAAATCAAACTGCAGGCAGGATGGTGTTGGGACTGTGTGGACCGTGTCCTGTATATGACCCACAGGACATGTTTTAAAAGAAAAAATAGAAAAAACCCACGCACAGCTGCAGAATCTCTTTTCATTTTGGAGTACAAAAATAAAACAAAGGCCTATTACCACCCGGGCTTTGTTTAGCTACATAATTGCTTTTCATTATTCAAGGCACAATTGATACCCGTAGCGTAGGTTGAAAGAGGCGCAGTTGGTCGTTTGAGGCTGGAAATTGGATCTTTTATTGATATAGTCACATCTCAGGCCGGATTCTTACAAAGCCTGAGCGAGAGAAAAAAAACGGAAAGAAAAAAGCAGCAGTAGTAATATGGGTTGTTTGTCTCTGAATACAAATACCACACAGAATGATCTTCTGTTAAATGTTCCAAATCTAGGCAGATAAAGTATTGCTCTCCCATATCTTGTTGAGTACAGCGTAGCCCTTTAGCAAGGCATTCAACCCTCAACTGCTCCTGTTGTGCTGTTCTGTTGTCATATGTTGTGCTGGGCAGCATCAAGGAGTGCATGTGGGGCACCTGTGTTGACCACTTTCCGCACGCAAAAATCTGGAAAAGAACGTTTGCTATTTTCGCTAAGCGACACCATTGTACGACATTGTGTTAAGTAGGGCTTAAGTAGCCCTACCTAGGGCTTAAGTGGTTAATATGAAGCAGGGAGTTGCTGAAAGAGTGTAAAGGGCCATACACACCAATCACTAACTAGTGTATAACTATATAACTATCGTTCACCACTATCATCGTCATACTGTTGTTGTGGTGTGGACTTGGGTGCCATCCATTTGAGTTAGAGCGATTTTTAAAACAACATATTCATAGGTATCGTGCTTGGTGTGGACGACCATTTAATGTCTAGTAAAAACGTAAAAAATTATAAATAAATAAACTCAAAACAATAACAGGCTCGTTCTTACACAAGTGTGAGTTCAATGGGGGCTGAAGATGCCAGTAAGCCCCTCCATGTCCAGTGGTTTTAGCTACAGCGCTTTGGCAGCCCCCATAGCCACGGCGCTGATTCTCATCTGCGTGCATTCCTCTAATACTTTCCCATCATCACAAAGCCCACTTAGACTTGGCTGTCCCTGTGCTCATCACTGATAGCCTTCCACATGTATTTAAATTGTCATATTGACTTATACTCTTTTTTTTTGTGTCCGTTTTCGTTTCTTCCTGGGAGAAGGGGTTGTTTGACTGGGGCCAGGACCTCAGTATAATACCCAAACATGGTTGTCAATGTGTGTGTCCCTTCAGGGCAGGCGTGAGGAAGCAGGCCTATAAGTCTGAGGCGCGGGGTGAAAGGGACAGGAAGAGATGGAGCACTTTTACGAAAGCACACCAAGACAGGAAGAATGACATTTAGCCCTTAATCATTTCTATGTCTGCAGGGATCCCCTGTTCTTTTGTATCTATTGCAGATAATGGTCTTTCCTCACTTGACAGCATGTCTTTGCAGAGCTCTATAACCAATGCAAGTGTATCAGGGTGACAAAGCGTCCCTAGATTCAGTGGTGTCATGGCTCATCATGTAGTGACACTGCTGACAGCTGTGGTGTTAAACGAGGAAGGATGTTGGATGGTGCCTAGGACAGATTTTTGTGTGTGTGTGTGTGTGTGTGTGTGTGTGTGTGTGTGTGTGTGTGTGTGTGTGTGTGTGTGTTGTGTGTTGTGTGTTGTGTGTGTGTGTGTGTTATGTGTGTGTGTGCAGCAGACCCGAGATCCTTATCAATTCTTTCCCTGAGGATCGGAACGCAATAGTCAACCGAACAACACCAGCTGCAACCACTGGAACAAAGTGGTGGTGGTGGTGTGTGTGTGTGTGTGTGTGTGTGTGTGTGTGTGTGTGTGTGTGTGTGTGTGTGTGTGTGTGTGTGTGTGTGTGGGGGGGGGGGGGGGGGGTGGGGGGGGTGGTAATGGAAATCTTGGAGCATAGGCCAAAACACTTCTTTAGGTTTTTCTTTTTTTTCTCCCTTTTTTTTTTGGACAATGTGGGCGCTTGTATTTTCGGGACACAAACCAGAGGCAAAAGAAGTACAAGAATGACAATGTTGTTTGTGGGATAGATCTCTCGCTGGCTATAGTGGCTGGCAGGCTGTCCAAGTGCATTGGCTCCCTCCTCAGAGAAAGAGGGAGGGGTGGTGGGGGGAGAGAATAATGTCCCAACCGTCAGGATATAACCACACCAGCTTGGAGCTGTCCGATCCCATCACCCCTCTCCCATGCGCCTCTCTGAGGAGACATGTCCTCGCCACGTCCTCCAACAGTTTAAGGGACTTCCTGTTTGCTGGAAAACAGTGCCGACAAATTGCATAATGACAAATGGCGGCCCCAACATCGTGGGAGCGTGCTGTCCCGGGACCTCAAGCTCAGTTGCAACTAATTTCGCCTCAACCCCAAAACAAGCAGAACAACATGACAATGACCAGGCTTTGTCTGTTTCCGCGCATAAAAATGGTCTCCGAGGCTTGGCTGGATCTGATGAAGGCTATACTTGTTGTAGTTATCCACTTCATGCTGGGCCGTGAAACCGTTTTGAGAAGAAATTGCCTCCAACATGACCATGAAAGGATGTTTTATTCCACATTTTTGTACAGTTGGCCTGTTTCGAACAAAGAACAAGTTGCCTGAGCGTAAACGCGTTTATGAGGTATTGCACTGCTATATGCTCATACAGTTACATACACCTGGGAGCTGCTGGGTAACAACCACAGCTCTCTAGCTGGCCACTGAGCATGGAGCAGTTGAAGGTTAAGTGTTTTGCTCAAGGGCACTTCGGTGGTACTAGTTGCTGAGGCGGCGGTATTCACTGTCCCCAACATAACAGGACTAAATTGTATAGTCCCATCCTGCTTCTCTAGTGCCATGATGTGTTTGAAGAGACCTCCCTACTAACTGGATTCCAGTGTTTTTGCTGGCAATCAGGGCCCTGGATTAGATTACTGTCATCCTCTATTAGACCTTCAGTTTGGATAAAACACTACATGTCAAAGAGTGATGCGCTTAGTCGTCTTCCCATCCAGCCGTGTCTAACAAGATGACTTACAATGTCTTCTGTCTGTGCGCATTGCTGCTGTTAGCAACTCTACACTGCTGCTACTGTATTTTAAGGACCATGGGTTCTCCATAATTCCTTTATGTAGGTATGCAAGGTTTTCACAGTGAGATTATGGCCACATTCATGTAATAGCAGGGTTGTATATCAAGTTGATTTCAGTGTACACTACAGTAGTCATTTTAAAACATATGAACAAACATCATTGATTTGAGATTGGCTCCGCAGACCAACCGTCTCATAGACGGCTAGACTCCTGCAGAGACTCCTGCAGAGCCATGGCATAAAAATGTGGTAACTCTCTCAGCACATTGAGGCATCACTTAGCTATCTTCAGAGGCCTGGATATTTCATGCATGCTGAAGCCAGGGGTCATGCAATGGATGTCAGCATGTGTGCACTGTGCGTGCTCATATTAGTGCAGTTATTGGGAAATGCCAGTTGATCTTTTGTTGGATCTTTGGGACTTGCATACCACAATTCCTCTTGCTCTCAGGCAGAAACCAATTGTATCACCAAATAGCAAGTTTTTTTTTTATCAGCTTGCAGTGATGATCAGTAAAGAGACGCTGCAACTAGTCGTCACTTTCTCGCCACTTTCTCATCACTTTTTCCTCATTGTCTGGCCTTGGTAAAAGGCCAGCGAATGAGGGCTCGCCAATGGCTTCCCATGTCCTCTCAGAATATGGCATCTAAACAATTACGCAGCATATGGGATCTAAACATGCAATGTCTTTGGTAGTCACAACGGATACGATACTGTGTTCCACCACTGTATATATCTCTATGGTACATCTGTGGCGCTGTTCCTCACTTGGCCAGCCAATCAAAGGGCTCGCTCAGTTTTGCAGAAGCAGCCATCTTGTTTAGCGTTTATGCGGACAGTATCACAGACTGCCAAATATGGTTTATCTAACGATAGAACGCAAAAGTACATTACTTTACATTACATTGAGTGTGTTTACTCAGAATGCTATGCTGGCCATGTTCGATGAAGACAGTGGTTATGGGACGTTTTTTTTGCCGCTGAGCTGCCGGCGGTGGGGTGCTGGTGGCTTGGTGGCGGCGGCGGAGTGTCCCTCGTTTGTGTTCATGTATGTATGAGTGGAAATGAATAGAACCCGGACCAGCTTGGGAACACTATCATGAGGATTCAGTGATCATTGCGTCTGTTTTATCACCCAAAAACAAGTTTGATATATGTATGTTTGGTAATGTTTAGTAAGAGTCATGAGTTGACAGTACTTTTCAAGGGGTTTCGCTTGCTGCAAGCTGATTATAGACTGTGTCATTTCTTGTTCATAAATGAATGCCCAACTTCATCATTCAGGAGTGTCAAATAGCCGATCTACAAGATCACAACATGTCACATTGTGATGCACTGTAGATCGGCTATTTGATATATTTTTGAAATTTTAGATTCAGTATGAATTGGTTATAATCTGTGCACTTGGTCACTTCTCCATTGAAATGAAGAGACTCACATTCTACTAATTCTGGTCTCCTAATGCCACATGCATACACAGATACAGGAAATTAATCGAAGTTGGGGTGTCTTGTTTTCATCCTACCGTC
The DNA here is from genome assembly GCF_963280865.1 of Gymnoscopelus braueri. NCBI lineage: Eukaryota > Metazoa > Chordata > Actinopteri > Myctophiformes > Myctophidae > Gymnoscopelus > Gymnoscopelus braueri. The sequence goes on from NC_137603.1 coordinate 51,442,749, forward strand.
TTTGGTTGTACTAGCCGTGAATTGTTTATTTATCCTTTTGAATTCATTTTCAATAAATTGCTCAATCAATCAAAAAAGCCTGTGCCCGTAAATTGGCTACAGCTTTTCCCTTGGTAAAGTGCAATGTTAAGCAATGTAATGTGTCTTTATTTGCTCCCACAAACAATACAGCATGATCATTTGTTCATCAATCATCACAAACCCAAAACCTTATTCAGTAAAACAGAAAATAGAATTTGATGAACACCATGTTTGACATTTCGAGTTCCGTCCACAGTGAAGTCGTTCAAGGTGACAGTTCAGCGTGCACTGATTGGTCTGTTGTAGTATCTGCCCTTGGGCTTATACGTTATCAAGCACACAGGCTTATCAGAGGCTGCATATGCGATATGATCCACCTGTGGGCTGTGTTTCTATATGATTCTCTTAGGTCTTGCTATTTTATTCCTATAATATCTAATTATTTATTAATTATAGCTATTGTCATGCTTACAGGGAATGAATGAATTGAGTCTTGAGTCTTGACGCCAAAATATATATACATAATGCTCATATATGCTAAAGTCGTATTGTCCCTAGGGATAACATGGCAGCTGCCCAGTCTGTGAAAGCTAACATGTCACTGCGCCTAACCTGAGCCCTAACCTGAGCGATCTCAATGCAGGAACTCACCGTGACAGACATGGAAGCATCTCTGCCACTAAACACGGTGGTTGCTGTGGATAGTTTGGTCAATTTATGCCCGAGGAGACACTACGATATATTGGAGTGATCCAATTTGCTCACATAACCGTGGTTACTTACGTAATCTTCCTTCATCAGTGTGCAATAAAACAAAACACAAAGCGGAAAACAGTGACCTTCAACTGTTCAGAGAATGGCTGTGTAATAGCGAGGCTGGCCAAGTGTTCAGCCAACTCCATCCCCACACAATTGGGAAATCCCATATGGGAGTACCGATTCATTTTACCCAGTTACTCTATTTATTTAATCAAAGTGTTGATCAAATTCGAAATTCTTATTGTCTTTGTGGATACATTTTTATATGTAGCTTACAGGGTATGATTTGCTGGTGGGATGAAGGGGATCCATGACTCTGCTTTTGATATCCCCCACTGGTCGTTCTTTTTTTTTAGTTTTTTATGGTCTGGATATGTTTTATCCCTGCTTCTGTTCAGACTGAATTAAATACGTGCGTTTCCTTTTCGGAAATGTACACTGTCTGATATGTTTGAGATTAATGTTTCATAATAACACAATTTAACAACTTAATAAAATAATTATGTTTTTTTTTACTTCTACTCCACGACATCTCAGAGGCAAATGTTGTACTTTAACTCCACTACAATTATTTGAAAATAGCCAATTTACAAGCTCACAACGCGTCGCACCGTGACGCATTGTGAGCTTGCAGATCTGCTATTTTCGAACATTATAGTACTTTTACTTTTGGTACTTTAAGTATATTTTGATGCCAATACTTTTGTACTTTTACTCTCAAGTAACATTTTGAACACAGGCCTTTTACATGTAACAGTGTATTTTTATACTGTGGTATTGGTACTTTTACTAAGTAAAATAACTGAGTACTTCTTCCACCACTGGTGTATGTATATACATACAGTATATACTGTATATATACATACATATAGTATAGCACCAGTAGGCTCACGACACGGATGAGTCAGACCATGCACATTTGGATTCTCTACATCATCAGTGAACAGTAATGAATGGCGTGGTTAATCTGTTCCATCTCCTGACCATTAGCAGCCTGTGAACACTCACTAATGCCAGCGCTGGCCCCTCATTTTCCAGGCCTCTGATCGCAACAAGCAGCGGGAAGCTCTAATTCTCCCTCAAGTGGAATGAGGGTCTTCTTGTGATTACTGAGGCAGAGATTTAATATATCATGGAAAATTAGGTCGATTTTAATAAATTACCCCGTCCCACTGAATAGTTCACATATGCTTATGATGGTTGGAGGAGGGGATGTTTTTAGCCGGTGGGAAGGACCACTTATTTTAACATGCATATTAGTGGATGTGGGATGAGCCATTGCGGCCGTGTAGACAGTAGGTGGGATGGGGAGCGAGCCTGGGGGGGTGGGGGGGGAGGGGATTGTGAGTGAAGGTGTTCGCTGTGAAATACCCAGTGTTAATTTAACTCTCATATCGTCGCTGTCGGGCAGAAACCTCTTATCTCCACGTTTTTAACTTTTTGTTAAAACGTAACTTTTCTTCTGTAAATTAAAGCCATACTTAATCCTACTACAGCGTCACACAAAAGCATCAAAAGTAGCAGATCTACAAGATTTAATACTATACTATATAAAATAATTGATTATTGATAATTGAATGTGCTCTTTGTCCTCCCGGTGGGGGCTCCTCACTGGTAGGTGTGTCAGTAGGTACAGCAGCAGTGACAACACAAAAATGTGTGTGGCGAGGAATCAATTGGCATTACAACTAAATTGGGGACAAAAAGAAAAAAAAAGCTATTATATTAAAACAACAACAATTTAATAAAAGGACATTTTCACCAGTCTGCATGGTAGAGGTTAATACAATATAACTAACACAACTGCAGTGGCTGTAGGGGGGTCCCTGCAGCCACTGCCTATTCCCTACTCTTCCATTGAGAAATGTACATCCTGTGGTATAGTAGGGTATAGGACCCCTACTACTGGTTGACAAGTGATATTGCATGAAGCTCAAAACACAATATCCTCCGCTCTGTATTCGCTCTGCAGTAGAAATTTTGGCGACAGTTACGGATCCGCTTGTGTCTCAAAATGAGTGACTCCTCTTCACCCCCCTCCTCACCCATTTTGTCTACAAGTACAGGGGGCGCGTCAGCAGTTCTGTGATGCTGGTGACCTTAGTCCTTGTGAGCAGCAAGGCTGTGACATTTCCTTCATCTCAATGAACTGTTATTGGATTATTTACCTCCAGAGAGCAACCCAGATTCTCTTAGCTCCATTACAGCCTTCCGTCGCTTCAGGACCCTTCAGCTTGTAGGGATATGATAATATACACTGATGTACTGTATCCTTGTTTAACAGCTGATGGTGTGGTGGTTGGTGGGGTGGGTGGGTGGGAGAGGGCAAGCTATCTGTGTATGAATGTATCTGTGTACTTGTATTGTATGTCCTCTCGTATTGTATTGTTTTTATGGGACCCCCCTGTTACAAATATATAACCAATAACCATAAGAACACTTGGACCACCCCAAAAAATAAACTTAAAAAACCCACAATATATGCGTTCCCCACTGGCACACACACACACACACACACACAACAAACTTCTCTGCGCACGGCAGAATAAATAAAAGATGAGTTAGTACACTTTCTACCATGTAAACGTAGGGTGTATTTTACTTTTATGGCCGGTATATTTCGCTTATGATGGAGGGCTGAATGAGAGAGAAGTCGAAATGCCACCATAAATCATCCCTCCCCCCACCCCGCCCCCACCACCACCACCACCACCACCCCCCCACCCGTGTTCTACCTCGAAAATAGCACTCGCATGATAAATGCGAGTTTACTGGAAACATTTTCACTGTGAACAATGAGCCTGTGTGTGTGTGTGTTGAGTGTGTGGTGTGTGACAAATCTGGAAGCACTTTATGGCCAGCCGCACAGACCTCTGTGATTGGACAAGCTATGTCACTCCTGGTCTTAACCCGTTACAACCGGGAAAGCATCTGTCTTTTTAGATTTTAACTATATATATAGCAACATACGTTTTTTCAGAAAACTCTTTTTAGAACAGTGGTTTAGAACAGTGGTTCTCAAAAATAGCAGATCTACAAGCTCACAGCACGTCACTTCCTACCGTGCTGCGAGCTTGTACATCTGCTATTTTTTTTTATGTTTTGAAAAATCGTGAAAGGGTTTTTTCTAAATATATATTTTTTAATTTGTGGGGGGGTTCCCTGGCAAAAAACATTTTCCAGATGGTGGGATGACTTATTGGCACAAACAACTTTGAGAACTAACTGATTCAGAAGGCATCTGTAGAATCGGCCTCAGGTCTTAATGGGTTAAAAAAGGCTCCGCGCAACACACAGCGAGGGCACCGGAGAGTCATCCTACACCCCCCACCGCTACCGCCACGCCGCTCCCCGCTCCACCTCCCTCTTCTGTGGGACCAGAGATTCCACAGCATCCGTTCGTTCGTTTTTTTTGTCCAAAGTGCTCATTCCACCACGCACTAGACTTGTGTGTAGTAGACACATGAAACGGCTTTGGTAATTTGTGACTCGTGTGGTACATAATCAATAGCCATGACTTAGCGAGGGCCTGGCCGTGGATTAATCTAGAAATGGATTCTTCTCCTTGCGACAGGGAAATGGCTCTGAATTGCATGGTATCATTTCCTCTCTGATGTGTGCGCGTGACTTATGACCCGAGGTACGACGAAGTATAAATTGAAAGTTAGGACAACAGATAAGTGACTTCAGATATTTGCAGTTGTCCATATCTAGACCACTGGTTCTCTAACTGTTTAGAGAACTTTCTGATGTTAACTGTGAAATTAAATATATGCATATATTATATTTATGATATACAGTATCCCTGTATTGGTTTATATGGAGCTTGGGTGAGTTTGCCAGGTTGGACTTCTTCCACTCCTGACATCACAGCCTTGAGTATGGGAAATGTTGGGGGCAGGGCAGATTTAGCTGTTCAAACACCAATTTCCAAAATTTATGTTTCTTGTTTATGACATAGGTATTGTTTTTTTTTACACATTATTTGATTTTTCCAGCATTTAAAATGATCTGTTATGGATGACTGGAGGAGGAATCTGAACTCTACCATTCCGTCGCTGTCAGGTGGAAACCTACGGTAAAACCAGTATTAAATGCCAGTTAGAAAAAGTAGAGGCAGGCAGCGGCAAATTCTCAAGTTAACAGGTAGAACAGGTTTGCACCACGAGTCCAAACCATTCCAATATTGTATTCAAATAGTGAAAATAGCAGATCTACAAGCTAACAACGGGTTGCAGCGCGTTGTGAGCTTGTAGATCTGCTATTTTCATAGCAGGTTTACTTATTTTCATAGCTTTCACTTTTGTGCGACACTCTTGTATGATGAAGTAGGGCATTCATTTACGAAAAAAAGTTCAAATATGGAGATAGAAGCTTTCTGCACGACAGTGATGATTGGATGGATTTCAACATACAGATGTCCCTTATCGCGGCTTTGCTGTGTTCTTGTCTTACCGAGGCAGCCCATGTAGGCCCTACTTAATCTGCGTCGGAATAATAGCTTTTCTTGAGTAAAAGCACGCTTGCCACAAAATTGCATAGCGCTGTTTATCACAGTAAGATGAATGGAGAGTATATGCAGTACCATCGAAATTATTATTATGAAATCCCACGGAAATCCATCTTCCGTCTCATTTTTTGTGACATTTAAAATGAAAACCTGTTGTAGTCAACTTTTAAAGTCTATTTCAAAAAACATAATGCCTTATGTTACAGACAAGCAGTCGCACGCACGAAAACTGACATTTAACAAATTCCATAAAACCATATTTTGTCTATAGGCCTACATGTAACATCAGAATGAGAGAGTACTTTTGCATTTTTTGTTGACACAGTCATTCTGGTAGTGAGAGGATAGGATTTGTGACATGCTCTGTGAAATATATTGCTCCTGCAATATTTCAACCAAACCCACTCTGAACATCCTCCCCCTCTCATTCAAAGATAAATATGAAACCAAAAAGGAAAGAAATTCACGCTTGGAGCAAGGGAACTAATCTCCCTGACTGCCTGTTTCGCTCCTCTGTGTTTAATTGATAGAAATTGCACGCATCAAAGAAAACGCACACTGAGATTTAATGGGCATAAAATGGACATTAGCATTTTAAAGAGGTGGATTAACACATTAATCCGGGCAATTTTCATCCAGCACCACTTCCAATGAGATCGTCACAGCGCGCAAGGCTCCTAATGGGGCTTAACTGGCTTTCTGCGTTAGTGCCGCTCTCAGGGATAACACCAAAGTTTTTAGTTTTCGGAGGAGGGTTTGGGGGGGGGAAGGGGGAGCGAAGGAGCTTAATTTGTGTGACGACTCTTTCAGAAGTGAACGTTCATGAACATTTGTGTTTCCAGATGAAGAACAGTTCACATGACACAATACACACGTAACTACAGCTTCATGGGTGTACCGTCCGCCCCGGCTGGGTGCGTGTGGCTCAGATGTGCAAAAAACAGCTTATTTTAGTTAACCACTCAAACCCTGAATACTTCATTGCCCGGGGTCCCTCAGGGTGTCTGTACTTGATTCCCTCCTTTTTTGTTCCTACACAGTACACACCAAATCTCTTTGGCCAAAGATAACCTATAAGCTCACAATGCGCCGTTGCAATGCGTTAGGAGCTTGTAGATCAGCTATCGCCCCGAATGTTCGCTTATCATGTCAAGCCCGGAATTGGGGCACTAGGGTTCATGTGGTTAAAGGAACACTCTATGTTTTGCTGTGTGTGTGTGTGTGAGAGTGTGTGTGGACTGGAGAGGGAACAATCAAAGAGGGCTGTTGTTGGAGGAACATCACGGAGTTCATGCACCCACACACATCCCCATGCTGAACATCTGTGGTTTGCGTCACTGGTAAAGAAGGCCCCTCTGCGTGCGTGGCTCTGTAAACTGTACACAGAAGTGAGTACATGACTTTAGTATGATGTGGCGCGGCGGAGGCCTGCCTGGTGATGTTGGCTCTTAATGCTGGGATCAAAGCGTGCTCTCTCGTGTGCGCACGCCACGTAACCAGATGAAAGTCATTTGGTCCAATTTGCCGGCGGATTGGCTCTGGAAGAAGAGCCACAGTGGATCGAACAGCGGCTCCAGATCAATGCTCCCTTCCCTGCGTCCTCCTCCTCCTCCGCCCCGGCGTTGTTGGGTGGTTGCACGCGGTCGGGTCGTCCCATGAGGGATCATTGTCTCGTCACAGAGAGGAGGAAGGAAGTGACTGCTGTGCTGGGAGGTCCCCGTAGAGCGTGAGCTGTGTTTCATGTGTGAGGGACACAGGCGCGTGCGTGCGTGCGCGCGCACACACACACACACACACACACACAGGTTTGTATTTCTATACTTGTGAGGACGTCAACACTTTAGGACGGCGATTTTATGAATGTAATTATTATTATCAATGTTTTCATTTTTAACCGTATGTCTAAAGCTGAAAAATAGCAGAGCTACAAGCCCAACAAGGCGTCGCAGCTGGCGTCGCAGGCATAAATCAGGCATAACTCTATCTCTAACCCCTAAAACCTGAACTCAAAATGTCGAACCCTAACTCTAACCCCCTAACCTGAATCTTCTCCTAATAATAAGCCTAAATTTAAAAGTGTTTTTTAACCATAAAACCTTTCTCTTGTGAGGACCAGGAAAATGGTCCTCACAATGTCTATCTATTAAATTCTACTATAGGACATCTGGCCCTCACAAGTATAGTAATACAGTACAAACGCGTGCACGCACACGCACACGCACACGCACACGCACACACACACACACACACACACACACACACACACACACACACACACACACACACACACACACTCAACATCAATGACACCAAACTCTCAGTGGCGGTGTTTAGACAACACAGAGCTCTCATGATGCAACATGTCCCCCTACATCGATACAACGCTTTCATTTCCTGCTCCTCCCTTTTTGTTTGAGTCATTTACACCACCAGTTCGTGGCACTCGCGTCGTGTAAGCCGCGCTGTACCTCCACGCAAAGAGAATGTAATGTAGGTCATCAAACAAGAGCCGCCTGGGAGAGCCGTCGCCGCCGTTGTTGTTTGCATGAGCGGGAAGAAGGCAAGCCTCTCTGGAGAAAAGGAACTGACGTGAAAAAAAGGAGGGGGTGTAAAGAAAAACGACACAGAAACAGGATGGCACAAACAAAAGCTCCTTCAACAAACTGTTGGGGAAAAAAAACGCAGAGTGGGTCTGTTTGGATGTTGTCACTGGTTGGGGAGTTACAATGAAAATAAATAAATAAATACATAGAAAAAGAAACGAAATACCATTCTCCCTCGCTGCTCTCCAGCTACCTTTTCGCTCGGTGAATAGCTGATGCTACCTCCCATGCACCTCTCTCCTGTACTCACCGTCCCATTACCGCTGTGACACGAGATTGCACTCAAGACGTTGTAGGAATTTTTGATAACACGGGTTGCGAAAAAAGAGACACCGTTGTGAATTAATAAACAACACGGTATATGGTGCTTTTAGAGTGGAATCCGCTCTCCCCCGCCTCCCTCACTTGCATTATTATCAGTATTATTATTATTTCATCTTTTGGCTGTTGTCTTTCACTGTCTCTCTCCAGACGGCAGTGACTAATATTAGGGAAAGCTCTCAGCACTCGGGGTGGAATATGTCCAGAAACCCACTCTGGCAGGGATGTTGTGATTCGACCGACGCCCTGGACATGCAACGAAGTGACATTTGAACAGACAGACTACACTCGTAGCACGGTTTGGCCATTCTCGCTGCGCATTTAGTCTGAAAGCCTGTGTGACATCTCTGCAAACAGGTGCCTTTGGCCTAGATGCATAGGAGCGTGGACACACACCATCGGCTTCCCCTCCAGTCCGCTGAATCATTCATTGTGGTGGACACAGGAATGGACTCGGCGGTGGCCAGACGTGGCTGCCTCTACAATTACCAGAGTCCCATGTCCTTCTACTGTAAGCTCATACTCTGCCCTGACAAACAACTCTGTCGATAGGCATTCCAGTCCTACACATGTTTCCCAGATAAAGAGGATGACGGGATGAGGGACGAGACACCGCAGACCTCCGCTGTGAAGGATGAGTTTCCACATTGCGATGGCAAACGCGCTGTCACGGTTGGCCGTTTCTCGCCAGCCAATAAATGACTAGAAAGAACACAAAAGCTGCATGCTCATCCAAAACGTCAATAACAACTTACACCAACCTCAGCCCTACACAATTCCTTCACGGTGAACCACATTTTTCCGCCTCTTCCAATATGGCTAAACTTTTTCTTCTTTTAAATCCCTCACTCCCTATTGAAACAAATACTGAAATGATAAAGAAAAAAACGCCTAAATTGTAAATACCAAAACGTCTAAAATGTGGTATAAATTTGAAGCAAAGTGAAAACACAGATAAAGGAAGATTCTTGCCCACGGGGGAAACAATGGCTGATATTTGAAACACAATCAAAGTGGTTTTCCATTCCATCTTTTTGAATATAATCACAGCTACAGTGTCTGCTTTGCTCGGTCTGATTTGCATTAGGAGCTTGAACAATAGCCAAGGTACGTGAACAGACCAGAAGACAGACATTTATAGTGAAACGTTTGTCTTTTGATTCGCCTTGGCCACGGTTTTGACAGCCCTCGAAGAGCTGGTAAGCTCGGATACTTTGAACCTCCCGATAAGGATCAGCTCAAGTAATTCAGACGCTAGACTAAGCAGAATCCAATTTTACATAACCGTGCTCAAAAGAACTCTTGACACCCGTAATTGAATAAAGAGCACCCTGATAAAAATGATCAAAGCGCCCGGCTTGTAGAGTTAATGAAAATAAATAAAGCTAAAAAGATGTATTTCTTTTTAACGACAGAAAGGGTTTGCGGGGATGCTATTAAATTCTAGCACTGGGACCTGTCTTTTTTTTTAAGCACGACGTATAAGTCGTCGTACAACGTTGTCTAAAATAGTCGATATACAAGCTTGCAACGCGTCATGGATGCAACACATTGTAAGCTTGTATATCTTCTATTTTCGGCGTGCGGTGCGGTCGTACGACGGAGCACAAATTAGGCATTACAGGGATCACAGTGAGGAGATGCCCTTCCAAAAAATCACAAGCCTGGGAACAGGTCGGGATGTAATTAGGATAACCAACTCTGTCCAATTTGCTATGTGAGTGTACGTGCGCATGTGTGCGTACATGTTAAATTGTTTGTGTGTGTGCACGCACGCGTGTGTGAGTATGGGTGTGTGCGTGCGTGCGTGCGTATGTGTGTGTGTGTGTGTAATAGATCCATCCACTCCTGATGTGGCTCCCAGCAGTCGACAGCTCTGCCAGCCGTTGTCATTTTCTGGCAGCCAGATTACTCTTGGGGTGGCATTTTCACAGTTGTCAAGTGAGGATTTAATGGCCAATTATCCTCAGATAAATATATCTCTGCCGAGGAGAAGGAGCCATCACAGGAGCAGGGAGAATATCGCTTCTAATTGTGGGCTACAGAAAGAGGGAAAAATATGTCTGGTCAAAGCCTCCGGAGAGACTGGCCCACTTCCTCTATCCCCGGCACTGCCACTCCGCCAGGCCCCGAGACGGGATGTCGAATCCCTTAAAATAAATCTGCTGTACTGGAAATCACGTGTTTCGCTTACAGTACAAAGTATGTGCCTTTGTTAAACAGGGCGCCGCCATCTGCACTTGGTCAGAACATGCTGTCAATCCCCTTTTTCTTCTCTTTTCTTTTTTCCTTAAAGTGAGAGAGATTTCTTACTCACGGGGTTACTGAGGTGGCCAACAGGCCAGAATAACAGACCAACACACAGGAATGACGGAGCCAGTCAACACAACAACACACTGAACAGCACATTTAGCACAGCGCTGACAGCATGGCATTATTCTGCAATACTGTTCTGGGACAGAAGGGCTTCCAGTACATGAAAGCTTCAGATTTTGTGTACAAAATATTAAGATATTTGTTAAGGCTTAGAAAATACTGTGTTTATTATTAATTTATCATCAATTAACATTCTATCATTAAATATAGACAGTCTTAAAATAACAATAACATTCTCAATAATAATCCATTGTCCCTTCATTGCCAGCAATTATATTCTACCAGTGTCACATTTGTCAAATGGAAGATGTCACAGCTTGGAAAGACTCTGTATATTTATGTCAATTCTATTAACATAATTGATACTTGCTCCCACCACTGAATGGCATTAAGTCTAAGCTGAGTTAAGCAGAGCTGTGACTTTCCTCATCTTGTCCACCGGAATCCTCATCATTTGTCACATTTAGCCAAAAATGTGGCATCAGAAACTCTTAAAACCCACATGATCGCTAGCATCCCTATTCTGGGGGGGGGGGGGGGAAATATTCCGCGAAAATTGCAGATCTACAAGCTCACAAAGCTTTGCATTGTGACCCGTTATGAGCTTGTAGAGTGTCTGTCTTCGGCGAAGAGATTTTGGTGTAGAGGGAAAAAAGGAGGGGGCCTAGAATAGAGCCCTGGGGGACTCCGGTCAATGTATATAGGGTTTAAGTGGTTAACACTCCCAGCAAAGTCCCCTCCCTCACTGAGCCATTCAAGGACTGTTCAGTGTCTCCTAGGGTGTGGTGCTATACGTAGCAGCAGAGGAATACAAAGTACAAAGTTAATGTCGGCGGCAGTGACAGAAACAGGCCAGTTTCAGACCCAGCCATTTATACAGATGGACATTTCAGTTGCCGGGCGTGTTAGCGGTGTGTTGCTGTCAGTGGGGATGGAGGCTAACAGGACTGCGCAGGGCGGCGCGGCCTGCGCTAACGTCACCTCAGGTTAATGACAGACCCGCGGTCTCAATCGCCGGGGTGCTGCTGGGGAAGAATTGAACGCCTCCCCCCTTTTGGCACCAGGAAGTGCTGATAATGATGGCGTGTGGCACAGAGCATGTCCCTTTCTGACATCGGCGATGATTTAACTCCTGCTTGGGTTGAGCCGAGAGTGCTCACACAATCTTTACCTTTCAGACACACACACACACACACTGACACACACACACACACACACACACACACACACACACACACACACACACACACACACACACACACACACACACACACACACACACACACACACACACACACACACACACACACACACACACACGCACACACACACGCATGCACATACATTCTCTCTTTCCTTCTTTCTTACACGTACAGAATAGGCCTAGGGACTCTCACACACACATACTATCTCTCTCTCGCACACTTATATAGTAGGATCCTTTTATCCAAGTATGGGGCCTCCCTGTATCCTGCCCTCAGCAGAGCTGATCCATGCACAAACTCCTGGTTTTAGCAATGCTAGCTGTCCTCTCTTTCAGCGTTTTACATAACACCCTGCTCCCCTCTCACGGGTGCTATTAAAATGTGCATTGTATAGATCACAATGTAATGACCCCAATAAAGTTATACAGTAAAGTAGTAACACAATCTTAGACCGATTACAGTACAAACAAAGTGGGACTGGTTCGTGTTGTGTGGCATTTGTGCTTAAATAAGGCCGCTTGGTCAAGTGACCCAGGTGTCAATGGCATTGATGCCCTCTACCATCATGTTTAGAAGTGTGGTAGACCAATACACTTGTACTGTATATCCCACAGTGTTTGTAATTATACACTACTAATAGTTACTTGCTATTAGTTAGTGTTAGCTATTATACTTTCATTCATTCTTTCAGGGACGGTATTGTAATCAGTCCTGTTTGTGTGTTCGTACTGTATGTACGTCTGTCTGACATTTAGCGAAATGGCTGAATAGATTTTCACGACATTTTCAGGGGATGTTTCTTGGGTGACCCTCTTCAGTTAGATTAACTTTTGGTGCATGTAACGCCACAACTCACCAGATGTAACTGTGAAACGTGGTCCTCCATTTACACAATACAGTATGCTGCTGCAGCATTGGCAGCAGTGCTAGCATCCCCTTCCCCATGCCTCTTTCTGATACTGTGTTATAAGTAACAGAGTATAATTCTGTGCCATGAACCCCAGAGGGATCCCTGAACGCAGACAGTACAGGTAGACCCACCCAAGTGGGCTGGTTTGAGGCTTGAAACTATAAATGACTCCCACTCTGGACCTGCACACATTTCCTCAGTTTTTGCACAGTCAAAGATGAGGCTAATATGCTACAGTATAGATTATGTAGTGGTTAAGACAAATATGAATGGGACTGGACCATCAACCTCACACATTATCTCACCTATCACCACCACAATCTTTTAATATTACTACTACTGCTGATTGTATGATTCTATAGGGGTTGAGATAACCCTACAGTATACTGTATGTTTTGAATGAATTTCACAAACAGGGCCAGAATGAATTTGATTAACCCAAAAGTGGGTACATTTCCACAGGGCTGAGTACAGGCTGTCCTCGTGTCGTCTACTAAGTACGGTATAAACCCCAGGCTGGCATTCATCTGCACTTCCTCACAGAGGGGAAAAGGACCGCAAAAGTTCTTGTTAAAGATTTAAGTCCAAACAATCTCTCGATGTCATGTGAAGCCTCCGACGTGTGACAATGTCTGCAAGTTATTTTACTCTTGTATCCAATCAAAAATAAGCTGTAAATGATCGGCCTCATCACAATCTTATTTTCCTCGCGAGCGAGCGAGCGCTGTTTCCATTCCCTGGGTAGTACTGACTAACCCGCCATCCCTCCCTTTCCTTCCAGCCCGTTCCTCCTCTTCCTTCCTTGCCTGCCTGCGCTACCTCGTATTTACATGATCATCATTGACAGTGTAATGATCTGTGCGATTATGCATGCGGACGGAGCTGCGAACGGCCGTGTTGACACCGTGTTGACAGGCTGCCGCGGTCACATCTCTACCGGTGTCTCAGGTGGGAGCTCTGGTTATGCACAGCCTTCATTTAGATTCGATTACAGTGATGGCACGCCTTATGGGTGTCACTTCTCTTCCGCTTCACAATTTAGGCGAGCAAGCGAGGAGGAGGCCGGGCAGTAATTGTGCTACCTGGGTGCCGAAAGCCCTGGTGGCAAATCAAGGCATGGGGGCGCACCGCGGTGGCACCTCGCCTGGTGACTGGCTGGCTGGCTGCTGCTGCTTTCCCCTGGCTCATTTATTTGCTTCCACTTGTCAATGCGGGAATATCACTGTGTGCAAATTACCCAGCCGAGGCCTTCAAGGAGGCTCTGCCTCTCTCCGCCCACCCTGCTCAACTGACGCCTGTTATGTCCAATTACACTCCCAGAACCTCTGATCATCCCCCGTCACTTGCATTGCCACCTTGCACTCACATGATGCACACATGATGCCACACGCAGTATACTGTACAGCTCACATGCACACACACACAAGTAAACACAACTAAAACATAGACACACTTTGCCTTGCCACACAGTACAGTAAAGTACAGCCATGGCTTATACTCACATACACACTCACAAAAAGAAATACATGAATGCATACAGTATAGGTGCATACATGCCACACACATGCATGTAGACACAAACATGCAGGTCCTACACACAAAGTTCACACACATGCACAGATATGGATCTAAAACAAAAGTACACATAGACATAAAATAAACGCCCACACACATAATCTCTCTCTCACACACACACACACACACACACACACACACACACACACACACACACACACACACACACACACACACACCGACACGCACGCACGCAGAAAACTGGAGTGCACTGCTTCCTCATCAGTATACCTGCCTCATTACCCATGATCCCCTTCACTGCGGATGTCTGCAGACAGACAACCAGCGGCATTTCCGCTGGGTTCTCATCTCCTCCATTAAGCTTCCTGGGGGCCTTCATTATCTTCTGTGATAGGCTGGGAAGTGGATCAGCGATACACTCCTGTTAAACAAAGCTCCTGTCTCCAGGGATTGACCCAGGTGTATACCACAACATGCACATTTTAAAAGCGTCACATCCGAGGCACGCTATCATCTCTTGATGATGATCATATACGGCGGAGGCGAAGGTGTGTGTGGTGGGGGTATGGATTTGTGATCATCTTTATAAACAACATTATGACACAGCTCTGCTGTGACACGCGCCGCTCCCGATGTACCGGAAACTACTGGGGGGACACAAGTAAAAGATCAGAGCCTTCTCCAGGGAGTCAAACACAGTTTCACATTACCCAGCTGCCGCAGCAGCCCTTTGGGGTATTGCGCACCGTAAATAGCCTATAGCAGCAGCAGCAGCAGCAGCAGTGACACAGTGATGTGGGACAGAACAGAAAAGCAATGCTGGGTTTTTCAGCTGGTTAAGACGTGAAACGTTAGATCCGACGCCGGCTTACTGTCATAGTACGGTTGCATGTTATTTCAGTCTGTGGACACATTGTGGCGCGTCTCTCGTCGCGAGCGCAACCGAAACAGGCAGCATTACTCAGTCCCTGGCCGCATGCGAGCCGCACATTACCATGCACTGCTGCTCATACCCTCTGACCAACCCCCTGCTCTCTGCGACTGCGGTGAAACAAACCCAAAACAAAAGCCAGAACAGAGGCGTTTTCAAAGCGCTGCCCCGTTTTTCGTGCGCAGTCACGGTGGCCTGCCGCTGGACACTTTCATCACATCTTTCAGCAATGCCACGGCGCCTCGAGGGGGCAAGGTCACAGCAGGGTCAACCTCGGGGATATATATGAAAGAAGGGAGCGGTGGATTTGCGGGGAAGGGAAGGAAGGGTTTTACCCAGAAATGTCCTGAGAAGGGAGGATGCAAGGCATGCCGCATATGGTTCGCCGACGTGCCCTCGCATAATCGGGGCTGACGCTTCTATAGGCCCCCGAGGTCCGGGGGACACGGATAGACAACCACATGCTTCTGTTTATGTCCCTGTCGCTCTCTGTCTCTCTCTCTCTCTCTCTCTCTCTCTCTCTCTCTCTCTCTCTGTCTCCTCTCTCTGTCTGTGCGGAACAGAAAGGAACGGACACAAAGTCATCCTAGAGGAAACAAAGACAGAGGCGGTGCAGTATATGACACTCAGCGCTCCATGCGGCTGTTGAAAATGTCAAACATGGCTGAAGATGAGAGAGGCGTCGACAGCAGGATAAAACTGCTGACACCATCGTTTCCTTTCATTCCCGGTTCTGAAGCCACCGCTGTCACTCCACGTTTTGGAACACGACGCATGTGCCCCGTCTCTTGCTCTCTCGCTCTCTCTCTCTCTCTCTCTCTCTCTTCTTGGCTCATGCTTTTTCACCTCAAGCCTGATTTATACTTACGTACTATACGTGCAGAAATAGACGATCTGCAAGCTCTACAGCGCATCGCATCGAGGCGCGCAGTGAGCTTGTTGATCGTCATATTTCATTGTGTGAATCGACGCGCAACCAGGCGTAAATCAGGCGTTAACATCAGTTGCAGAAACACATGCAATCACGCAAAACTGCTTCTTGTGAGCCATTTGTTCTGGCGGGGAGGTGGAGCACTTTGAGTGAATTGAATGGATTGAATTTGATGAATTGATTGAATGAATGTTTTTTTCCTCCAAATTCTCTTCTGAGCAGCAGCAGTGCTGCAGACTAGGGAGACGCCATTATTTACACGGAATTGTGGGTGGGGGGTGGGGTGCTGTTCACGAGTGTGTTGTGATTGCTGTCTCCGCTATCTCCATTCTTTTCTTCCTGAAACGTAAACCTCATGTTTTAAAGATTCTTTTAATGGGAATCAAAGTCTAAATATTTCAATATGCCTTAGTTTATTATTCAGCAGACTCACAGGCATTTCCAGCCATCCGACAGGCTAGATATCCGCGTGCCTCTCGCTTCCCCTCAGCCATGTGCAGGTACATGGCTTCAGCTGGCAATATTACAAGGATTAGCATGGCATATGAAATATTTAGTGGATTTCTCTCCCCCTCCCATCTCGAACCTAATAAATGAAATGACTGCCAAATGTCATTAAGATGATGGTCTTTGACTGGGTTCGAGAAAGAGAGCGGGCCTTTTCATATTCAAATGTGTGAGAGAAAAGAAATGAAAGAGCATAAAGGTTACTTGGTTTTGCTGACAACCCCCAGTACTGGCGGGCGAGGGCTTGAAGCAGGAGGGGAACATGGGAGGAGGAGGAGGAGGAGGAAGGAGGGTTGGTTGTGGGTAGGTGGGTAAACGGGTGACAGAGGAGGTATTGTCTCTTGTGCGGCTCAGGGCATCCTCGTCGTGGCGCGGTCCCCCTCTTGGCGCAGGCCGGGGCGCCTGGCCACGTTTGGTCATTCGGATTAGTCAAGGGTGTTGTTGTTCACCCGTCCTTCTATTTCCTTTTCTCTTTTTTTCGTGGTGAGGTGCCACCCCCACGGAGTATCACACGGATGGGGCTAGTGGGAAGACCAGCTGTCTTTCTGTCACTACTATCCAACTGTCACCACAGCATTGTCCCTCCTCCGACATACGATGAACAGATGACGGACGTCTGAATGGCAGGTCCCCATTCTGTTCCTGTCCACCCACCCTGGGGTTCCTGTCCCCTGCTCCGGCATACAGAGGGATCATCGATATTCATCCCTCGCCCACCTTGTCATTGGGAGTCATTCATATGTAAACGCAGAGATAAAACATATGGTGCTAATTTGCAACAAATCAACAGTGACCCGGGCTGACTCTCCGCTCACTATATTCATCGTGAGACGGCCTCAGACACCCGGCACCTGTCTGTGTTTGAAGCCTTGCCTTATTCATTACCAAACCGTGCTGGCACACATTGTCAGAAAGGCGCAGCAGGCCTGTAATTTGCATTCCCCTTACAAGGTGACATAATGATGTAAATTATCAAAGTAGACTGATTCTGCATCACAAGCCGAGCCTGTTCTACAGTCCCCCTGAGACAATTAGAAAAGCAGATTATTGTAGATATACAAGGCGCTGTTTGTTATATTAATTCCAAAGGGAAATCAGCTTCAAAATCCCCTTGTATTGTGAACTCACTGAATGGCAGCTGTCCTCTTACAGACTCCTCATCAGGACTGACAACGCAGATCTGACAGGGATACAATGAGCCAAACAAACTTTGATTTCACTTCAGTTACATCATTAGAAGTACTCATAAGGCCACACGATGCGGAGCAGCATGAAACACACATCCCGATGAAAAGGAAACAGCCTTGACAAAGCTAATATCCATTATACATCACACTGATAATGTTAATTCTGAATAAGTCAAAGGTGTGAAATATTCATGCAGGGCTGTCCAAAGTTTTCTTCTTTTTTTTTTTACTCCCATCTCTCTCCTCCTTCTTCTTGACTTTATTCTTCATTAATTATCATGCCCAAGAGGGGTTTTTTTTCAGGGAGAGGAGCAGCCATCAGGCAGAATCATCTTGACAAGGCGGCATGGCCCAATTACACTGGCTCTCCGCCGGGCTTTGATGTGGCGTAAAGGCAGAGAGATAGGGGGCAAATCGCACAGCCACATTACAGTAATGATCTGATTTAATCCTGCTGCTAAACTTTATGTAGCTTGTTTAAAGAAGATGCTAACGCTAATTACAGAGGTGCGGGGGAGAGGTGCTGGGTGGGATCAGGCAGAGGAGGGCTGGGGGGAAGTGGGGCGAGGTGGTGGCTGGCTGACTGACGGTGAAATCAGTGTGGGGCAACTTGCTGGTGTGAGTTTTGCCCCTACAAAGTGCGGCTCATAAATGTTGTAAACGAAAATGAGACAAAGTGGATTTATCTCCGTTTTAATTATACAGGCGCAGGTGAAAAGGCGAGGGGCAGACGAGGGACGCGCGCGTGAGCTCAGGAACCTGTTGGGCCCGGCGTTGGTAATTAACACATCCGAGAGAGGCGAGGGAGAAGAGAAAGAGAGTAAGTTTGAGCGTGAAAGAAGAGGAAGAGAGAAGGGAGGGTCAGACTGGGGGTTTGGGGTGGGGGGTTGTTACAAGGAACGCGTGATAATATCAGCCTGTAATTAACTTGTCACTTCAATTACCGCTCCTCAGATTGGAATTGTCTTGGGTTGTGGCGCCAGGGTCTTGTCTGTTTGGTTAATTAGTCCAATGAGTAGCACCCCTCCTCTCCAATCGTCACACCCTTGTGCCCAATTTCCATCATGCAACGGCGTGTGCGCCGGAAATAGCCGATCTATAAGCCCACAATGCGTCGCATTGGCGACACGTTGTGAGCTTATAGATCGACTGTTTCCGGTGCGTGACGTTGTCATACGCCGGCGTATAAATCAGACTTCAGCACGCGTGTTTATTGTTATAGATGATTGACGAGTGTGGAGCCAGAGAGAGCACGCGTGCAATCCAGGAGGAAAGAGTTCATCTGATCAACTGTCAGAGGTGAATTGACTCCACAGAAGTCTCTTTGTACATTGGCATGTTTTAATGTCTGACCATTTCCTCAACCCACTTCGTTTGCTTTCTTTATCCTTCTGCAGTGTCTGTCTCCAATGTGTGAGGCTATGGCCCCCATAGTGCAAAACACTCGGTTTGATTTGATATTCCACACAGAGACAGAGCAGCTAGACAGGCAGCTCTACCAATTAGTGCATAAACTGGGAACATAGCTCAGGATTTTAAGAATTAATGGCCGTAACACCGCACACAGCCTGAAGTGCGATGATGGAAGTCAGGCATGAATAGATAACCTTCCCATGAACTCACCTGCAGACCACATCCAATGCCATTTAAACAAAAGAAAATAGAGAAATGCTGATTCCACCTCATGCCTTAGGTTTCTCTGTTTCTCCTACAGTCTGTTTGAGAACACAGGCCCTTCATGCCACTGAACAAAAAAACATCCTGCCGACAAATTGGAGAATAGAGCGCAATATCAAACGTTTCCATGTCAGAACAAGCTTACCTTTGATACGCTGTTATATATTCAGAAGAAATACATTTTAAAGATCCAATGCCATCAATAAGCAACAAAAGTGAACATAATTATGAGCATATTACTTAAAAGGAGAAGAGATTTATGTTTTTATTATAATTCTTGTGCTGTGCTTTACACACGCAACTAAAGTGCTAAAAATATCCATTAGAATACACAAGTCCCAGTCTGTGGTGCAGTTTGTCCTCTGCATTACCTCTCTCATTGGGGATGGGGGTATTCTCCTGGGACGGTGGTAGCTCTTTGTAAAGAATGGCCACTAACACAGGCGGCTGAGTGTATTATCACAGCATCACATGTTCACTGTTTATGCAGAACATGTGCTTCTGAAGGACTTAAGATGTGCTCAGCATTTGGAGGTAGTTATAATTTTCAGCGGGCCAAGCTATGTGGGTATACACAATATGTGTTTCTTTAGTCTCAAAGGAAAAGTGGGGGAGGGCTTGGGGGGGAACAGCTTGACAGCTGTCATTGCATCAGGTGTAATATTAATATATAGGGACAGTGCAGTGTGTGGTATTAACATCTTTCTAACGTTGAGTTCCACTTGCATGTGCATATCCACATCTCATTGCATTTGCATTTGGGAGCAGCAATACTGCAGATTTGTATTCTTGTATACTGTTTAACTTTTTTGATCCAACAACACCCAGCCTAGTACAGTAGGTCTGGGATGTGCGTGCCTTTTAGCTGTTTATCAGCCTCTTTCTAAATCCTCATCTCAGTCGTCTCTTAACCACTCTCACCCTGTCGTCCCTGTTTTGGACATGTCATTATAGTTTAGTCAGTGTCATCAATGGGATGTGTTGTTGTGAGCTTGCAAAGTAGGTATTGTATGTGTGTGTGCATGCGTGCGTGCGTGCATGCGTGCATGCGTGCATGCTTGCGTGCGTGCGTGCGTGCGTGCGTGCGTGCGTGCATATACAGTATGTGCATAATGAAGATATCGTCATTCATTAATATCTTGTATTTCCAAAACTGATGAAGACAAAAGAAACCAATGAATAGCATTGTTTCAAGACTACACATGGCCTGTCTTGCTTGCTTGAAGGTCAGAACAATGCCCAGGTAATTACAGTAGGACATTTAAGTTAAGCAGAAGAAGTGGATGAAGTGGGTTAACTACCAATTTAAATTACACAAATTACAAGTGAATTTATAAATGTAGACTTGCTACTGCTGGGGGAATTTGTGTTCTACTTTCTGTCCTGACACGTTTTGCACTAGTAGTAAGTTGTGAGGCATGTTGAGAGAGCCGTCCATACAGCCAGAATAGTACCTGGATCACTCTCCCCATTAAACAGTCAGGAGTTGATTGGCAGTGCTAAAAGCTATTACAATCTCCATCAGTGCAGTGTGAGAATGACGAGGCCTACATCCTGTCTGTCAGCAGAGGAGGAACGGAGGTATATGGTGGTACGTTTTACAAGCCCACACAGCCATCAATTCTCTGAGGCTCTTTTACCGTATATAATGCTGCGTGCAGTGATCATCGATGCATGCAGGAACTTGGCTGTCTGTTTGTGAGCTGTTTCTTTACTACCTTATCCATTAACTCTTGCTGCTGCCAGTACATTGCTGAAGACACACTATTTGGTGCGTTGGAGTTGGACCTGACAACTTGGTACGTGTATAAAACCGGGCAGATTAAATGGTGCTTGTTGCAACTTGGGGCCTTAAGAGAGAGATTGTGTCCTCCAATGGATCCCTATACAGCAGACGTCTGTGAGTTACTGAGAGTGAGAGGTACTTTGAGGGAGAAACAATACGGGCAGCTACTTGTTTGATGTACATCAACTATAATAGTTTGTCTTCTTCTTAGCTGGAATATCATTTTCCATGGCACTTTCAGTATGTTAAAGCTCCAACGTGCGATACACAAAATAAATGACTACTGATAAAAAAGAAAGGGGAAAAAGGCTTCTCTCCCTGTCCCCTGTGGCATCTCCCTCTGGCTCCATAGAAAGAAGTCAGTTCCCGCACAAACTTATCACCTCTGAACGAGAAAGGTCCTTGTGACCGAAATGTTGTCTTTTTTAATAAATCAATGCAGAGGTGATAAAGTGTGTGAGGGAATTGAGTTCTTTCTATGGAACTGGATCTTTGGGGGATTTGATTCCCTTACACCACAGAAGAAACAAAGCAAGCGCTGTGTGTTGGCTTCTATTTACCTTCCTCTGGCTCCCCGTCCCTTGTCAATCCAAAAACTTCACAGGCAGTCAACAGACTATGGCAGCCAAAGAAAGTTACTGATGAAACTTGCGATGGTTACGAAGTCTGTTGATGGGAAGATGCATGGTTCCTGCGTTGTTGAGGGCAACAGTTGAGGACGTGGAGGCGTGATCGGAGTCAGGGGCCAAATGTCGACATCTCTACAAAGAAAGATGAGAGTGAGTCAGCTATTGCATTGTGGTGACCGGGGATGTGGGCTGCGCCTGCGCGGAGGATGAACTAGTGGGTGATGGTGATCCAGGTGAGTCTGCGGACAAATCAGGACATAGGGGGAGTTGGAACGGCCTTGATCACCTGTTTGAAGTCTTCACACACATCGTCGGCCTTTGAGATAGTGTTCCACCCACCGGGGCGGGGAGGGGGGGGTGGCTGTGGTAGAGGGGTTCTCCCTCTGGTTCTGAAGTCAGCATTAGTAGCATGTGCGTAGTGCTGTGTGAACATCGCTGTTAATCTGCAGTTTTTGTTGGGGATAAATCCGGATTGTCTTTTTTGGAGTATCATCAGTGCACTTACTGATAACTCCAGTGACTGTGTATGATAACTCATTTACATTGGTCCCGCTGAGACCTGCCGAAGACATTGTAAACATCCACATGATCAACATGATCAAAGCAGTCCCGTAAGCATAAAATCAGATTTTTGGCCCGTGTCATTCTCTGCCAATGGGTGGGTAGTGCGTGAATAGAGCTGTGATCTGATTTGCCGAACAGTGGCCGGAGGAGGGTTTTGTAGCCTTCCCAGAAGAGGATGCAACAGGGATCAATAATTAAGGATCCGCTCTACTTCTGTGTTGCTTGTACTGTGTTGGTGAAAGAGACTGCTCCAACAGTAAAGCCAGGTGGAATGTTCCGAGTCAAAAAACTCTGCCTATTATTGTGTGTACGTGCAGCTAGCTTTATCTGTAAAGTAACAATTTATAGCACGCAAAGAACTGCAAAACAAACGACAGCAGCGATCTTTACCATCAGTACCCATGACTCCCATCTCACAACATAGCCTCAGAGATTGATGGACTGTACTCACTGTGGAATTGTGGCTCGTAAAAAGAGTAGTTACACCCTTGTATGAAAACATTGTTTCTCTGTGAGTGTCGGCCATCAGAAATATGTCATCCACTTGAGGTCATGCTATCCCAGTCACTGGAGAAGTCTTGGCTTCAAGGGGCCTAGCTGGTGGTTGGCGAACTGATGTTGCCCCCCTTTGTGTGGACGTCTGTCTGCATGTGGCCTTCAGCACTGGGGCCCCAGAAATCTCTACTGACGCATTCTCCCTGACATTGTCATTACTGGAAAACATACAAATGCTGTGGTTAACAAGACTGAAAACAAAGAGAAATCTTGTTTCTTTTTCTCTTTTTTTCCCTTTTTGTTAGCTCATTTTAGTACGGCAATCTGTTTGTGTGCCTATTCTTTAGAAGTTAAAATGATCCATGAAAAATGGCTGACCTATCAATCAAATCTGGCAACAACAAGCTAATGAAAAATGTATTGCTGATCTGACTCAAGGCTCTGTAGGGGATTTGACATTGACCTCTTTATGATCTTTCCCAGTTTATGTTTTCAGTGTTGTTTAAAATCGTGTTGTTGTTTTTCGTTGTTCTGTGTTTTTTTTTTGTTGTGTTGTGTTGTGTTGTTTTTTTATTTTCTTTACTTTAGGACAGATGTAGCTTTCATTCCCAGGGTTTGTTGGTCCTTTGGGTGCCTTATACAGCTGGAGGGAGAAAGCGAGTGATAATTGTGGGACCAGTCTGGTTCTGATAGTGTGTTTATCATCCGTGAGAAATCTACCTCACCAGCAATGACAGCCGCAATGGGGAATGTACACCTAGTAATACACATTATGCATAAGCTGGCATGCAGCGTCCCTGCTGAAAGACAAGCGCATTCAGCGCATGAGCTCTGTTATCATGCTCCTTCATGGTGGACTGCCAAAAGCCTGACCACAAGAGCCGGTCTTATCCAATAGCACAAACACTTAGATCTGCAATAGCCAATGGCAACATGATCAGTCTAGCTCAGGATCATACTCCTGCTTGCCGTTTACCATGTTGTTTACGAGTCATTATGAGCCAAAGATCTTCTAGCTGTCCGTTTTTGTAACTGGCATGGACATGGTTATTTTGGCCTGCTCCGCTGTGGACATCCCTACAGAACACAATGAGGCCTGTGCTTTAGAAAGCCAATCTGCTGGGGGCTTTGGGCTAAAAGGCAACATAAGGTTGACAATTGCTTGGAGATGAATGGTACTGTTAATCCCAAACAAGAAAACAAAAAGGCATTGAACTGATTAAAGCACTTTTTTCTTCATTTTTTTTAACTCTCTGGGAGGATCAAGCACAGATCAGCCAACTTGTTTTAGTGTTGCCATAAAAGTGTCCCTGTTCTCTTCATAGTACGTTTCTCAATCCCCCATAGTGTTAGAAAATAAGAGCATCTTCAACATCTTGGCATCTGTAAATTCAGCACCAAATGCGAAAAGGCGCAAGTTTCGCGTTATAACATGCATAGAAAAAAGGTGTTAATTCAAATTTGAGAATGTAGAAACTGGGCAGTGGGGATTTAACTGTATCTTTTATTTGTGCTAATTTGCGCAGGCTAGGACACTGGTGTGGCGCATAAGGGATAATCAGTTTTTTTGTGTAATTGTACCATTTTGTACTTACCCAGAGACAGACAAACTCTTTTTGTCTTTTTCATGTCTCCGTTTGCAGTTTGAGTTTTGTTGAGTTTAACCTAGTTTAGCTCAGTTCCTGGATGTCTATGGGATCATGGCGCAACTTCTCTCAAAAGTAGGGAAATGCATCTTTGAACTTCTCCAAAGACGCTTGGCTTGTCTAATAAAACTTAACATATACTATTGTTGCTGTTGGTGGAAAAGTCCAAAACGGTTACTTTTCAGGAAATGGAAAAAAGAGCTTGTATTCCAATGGATCGAATGTAGTTATTACTTAGTCACAAGCTTGTTAACACTTTTCATGGGTTAAATATTTTACATCAGAGTATGGAAGAGTGCAGCCTTATTTAGTCATTCACACATGAGGATTGGTTTGCCAGAGTGCCAAGATGGCAAACAGAAACATTATTGCATGATATGATTGATATGACACACACACACGCACGCACGCACGCACGCACGCACGCACGCACGCACGCACGCACGCACGCACGCACGCACGCACACACACACACACACACACACACACACACACACACACACACACACACACACACACACACACACACACACACACACACACACACACACACACACCAACAGGATGAAATGAGCTGCGCTCTTCTCCAAACTATGCGTACCGAGTGCATAACCCAAAAGTCTGCATATTTATATGTGTGCGTGTGTGCGTGGGTGCGTGCGTGCGGGCGTACGAGCGTACGAGCGTAAGAGCGTAAGAGCGTAAGAGCGTAAGAGCGTAAGGCAAGGCTAGGCAAGGCAATTTTATTTGTATAGCACATTTCAACAGCAAGGCAATTCAATGGGCTTTACACAAAACATCAAGCAAAGGAAACACAATAATAAAATTATAAAATGACATTAGGATGCATAAAACAAAAGTAAAAATGAATAGATAGTTACAGTGCAATTAACATTACCGATTGGAGTTGGGCGCTGACTTTTAATCTGTCTTTCTTGGCTCCAACTACTATTACTTCAGTTTTGTCTTTGTTTAATTGAAGAAAATTCTGACACATCCAATTGTTGAATTGTTCAATGCATTTCCTCAGTGTTTGTATTGGACCATAGTCCTCTGGTGATACGGTTATGTAGATTTGTGTATTATCTGCATATATGGTAGCTTATTTTGTTGTTTTCGATAATCTGAGCTAGTGGGAGCATAGATATTGAACAGTAGGGGCCCTAGAATGGATCCTTGCGGAACTCTGCATGTGATTTCTGTCCGCACAGATGTGTAATTAGCGATCGATAGATACAAAACAGTCTCTGTTCTCTAAATTTGATTCAAACCAGTTTAGTAGTGTAGTACGTATGTGCTTTGAATTCCGAACAGGAACGCACTGACATTTCAAAGCAAATGTACAAATACATCCATCAAACAGCCATGGGAGAGGAATATGAGTTTTAGAAAAAGTAGTTAATGTAATATTATGTAATATTAATAAAGCGTGTAGCTCAATGGTAAAAAAAAAGAAATCAGCACTTGCGCAGGAAACCGTGTTCAAATCCGGTGTAGAACAGGAAAGTTACATAGTGCAGCTTTAATTGTGTGTGATTCATTTGGGTATGACCATGTGTCAGCATGGGCACAGGCAGCTCCTGTACAGTTAACTTAATGGTGGCACACAGAAACACCTCAAAGAACCACACAAAACACCTCTCAAAATGGCTGCTGTGAAAAGGGTCCATTGAGCTAAACTATGCTAAGCTCGCCATTCAATATACATTCAAACTGCATTCAGAGGTATTCAAAAAGGAAAACGCAAATACATGCATAGACAGGGTTTGATTTGTAAAAGAAACAGATGGGGGGGGGGCATTTTCTTAACCACTTAAGCCCTATATACTTTGTTGTATGAAAAGTAGTAAAAGTAGCCCATGTACAAGCTCACAACATGTCACATCGCGACACAGCGTGTCGCATCATGACATAAAACATATCCCCAACACCAACAGCCATAACAATTAATGACCAGAGGGGGGATATCAAAAGCAGAGTTATGGATTTCCAAGTCCAACCCTGCATACATATATCTTTATTATTATGTGTTGGTAAAAGAGTTGATGCAGTGCTTGTCTTCTATGAATTTTGTGCTGGCACATTCCTTGTTTTCCTCCTTTGATACTTATTATTTGTAAAGAAAACATTCATTTGATATGCACTTAACACTATGCAATATACAGTATATAATTCTTTTTTTTTTAAACCACACAGATAAACAACACGTCCATGTCCAAAGTCGGGCCTATTGGGACTCCTGTGAGTCATTTGTTTTTCTCGAAAAACGATAAAAGTAAAATACAATCATAAAGTTGTCACAGTTCACCAATTCTGCAGTGCGGCTTTATGAGATGACACCACAAATGCCAAATCTGTGTGTTATTAGAAGTGACATTGTCATTATGCACTGACACAGCATCCATGCTCTAGTGGGGCATAAAAATGTCCTACTAAACCGGCAACATAAACACGCTGATAAATTACATTTATATGCCATCAAGCTGCGACATTTGCTGACACCAAAAATGCTTCTCCAGATCTGCAGAGGCGATGGTTCTCATTATCCAGCCTGGGGAAGCGAGCGAACGCTGCGACGTTAATGAAAAATACACAGACAGTGACCTTTGTGAAGTCTCCCAGCGAAATGACAGAGTTAACAAACTCCAGTCGTGAAGCAGTCCAAGCAGTGAGAGGCAATGAGGAAAGGAAGGGAGGGGCGGTCTCCTCTCTGGCTGCTCAAGATTCTCAGAGAGAAGCCGACATCTTCTGGAGGTTAGGAGAGGTGTCGGGGGGGGGGGGGGGGGGCTGGAGTGGGGGCTCAGGTAGACTCTGTCTGACTCCCCCACTTGTCACCGAGGAGGATGGGAGCCGGCGGGGGCAGGAGGGGGCAATGGTGTCACCGAGGTCGCAGACTCCTCCTGTCTTTTCCACTGCATAGATCTCAGCTGCAGTGAGGAGGAGGAGGAGGAGGAGAAGAGAGAGAGAGAGAACGACCTCATGGCCAGAGCCCTGCCCATGCAGGCACTCAGGGAGTTGGAACAAGTCGAAAGAACCAGAGTTTTCACTCCTCTGAGAGTGTCGGGAGGAATTTCTGTAATGGATAATGTCTTAATTAGCCCATAAGGAATAATAGAACGCAGAGCATCAAACGCAGGCCCGCCAAATCATGACAAAATGGCAATAACGGTTCAGTTGGATTCCTTGAAAAAAATATGCAACTCATTAAGCTTCGGGGCAGCAGGCTAATTTCCTATTTTGCAGACGAGGTTTATTAGGCAAAATCAAATGTACAGTTTTATTAAAGCTAGGTGTGTCCCGCCAGACACGGCACATAAAAATTATATTTTGTTTCCTTTTATGTATCCAGATATGTAAGCATGTATTCTTGTGGTATTATCCTACAACTGTAAAGGCACATTAAATGACAATTACAAAAGAAATGGCTCAGATTTTCCGCCAAGTATCATATTAAACCACATTTGACCTCCGGGTTCAGTCAGTCATTTTCATAAATCCTTTTTCCCTGGACCGACTTACAGTACCGACAGACCATAAGAGGGGTTACCAGACGATCTGTGAATTTGCTGAGTTGACGACGGCGCTGTGTTTTTAGGACCGCGGTCCCGTTGGGCTGCTTTGATGCTTGGCTGAGTGCTGGCGCTGAAAGGGTCAATGCAGTGACAGTTATTATATGAACTGTAATCAGCATTGAAACCATTATAGACACAGTAATCATCTTATCCCTCATTGTGGTACCGGTTCATCGTAAAACACTTAACAGACCTCCATCAAACAGCGCTAATTAAAGTCACACTGTGTAACGTTTTCAATTAAACTAAAGTTATTTTTGAAATAATCTTTCGCTGGTATCTTTATTTTTTACAATAACCATTCCACATAAATGTGTTTTTTCTTTTTGTGACAACTGTACAGGAAATGTATTTATTAATTCATTTTAAAGTCAATATATACCGTTAGGACCCTACAGCATTCGTTTTGGAGCGGTACTCCCACGGTTTTGTTTTGAACTGAATTCTGGGAATCGCAGTTCCAGTAGACCATAGACAGACACAAGGTGTCACTAAAAAGACTACTAAAATGAATGTTAGACAGTATGACTTTATTATTTGTATAGACCGAACCATCATGACATCACCACAACCAAAAATGCATTTCTGGGTAGATAACGCCTGCAGCCTCGCATTGGAGCAGTATTATTCATTAACCTTATTTCTGGAATAACAGGACAATTATGATATTGTTATTGACTATTAGAAATATTTTATTTTGTTATAAATATCCATAGGATATGTTCTGCATGACCCTTTCTTTATATCGTGAAAACGTCCATAGACATCCTACCCGGAAATACCTGTTTGTTTACAAACATTCAAACATTGTGATCTGGTCTATAAGTATTTGTTTAGATGTACAGTATGTGTACAGTGCTAGATGGCTGGGGTTCACTGCATTTGCACAATGTGATAAATCAATTATCTTTCACAGAAAAGTATTCTAAATTCATTTCCAGCTCATGCAAGGTATCTATCTGACACCCAATGCAGGTTAATCACATAACATAACATCCTTTTTCGGGGCCAATTTTCAAAAATGTTTTTAAAGATTGCACAAATAGCAAAAATAGATGATCTACAAGCTCACAATGCGTCGCGATGCAGCGTGCTGTGAGCTTGTAGAGTGGCTATTTTCACTATTTCTTATAAGTCAAAAGTAGGCCTATATAGGAGTATATAGTGATTAAACAAAAGCCAAGCTTTCATCACAAACGCAATTTCACCCGGGCATGAATGCTTCATACATGGCCTCGGAACATTTTTAGTACTTTGTTCTTTGGTTGTTCTTTGGTCTGTGGCAGGTGCCCTTTCTCACGCTCTCATTGAGAGCACATGGGTTTGTCCTGCGGAGGGCCGCAGCTCGCGCCGCCAGACCCCACCGGCTTGCCAAAGCCTTGTCACACCTGAGTACAGAAGATCAAAGAGCCGTGCAGTGCCTACAACCGCACAGCTGTTGCACGTGCCAAACTTCCCTCACTGCCTCCCCGCTCCTTCAGCCCTCAGCACATGTGTTTCCAAGGTCGACCACTAATCCTCCATTTATGTGTATTATCGTGTTTCTGGAATTCTCCCGGGTGACACTGTTGGAAACTTTCACCCGCGTTGCCCCTCCATTCCGCGGGGTTCCTGCGCCTTGTTGGGTTTGTTCGAGTTTCTTGTTTATTTGTTTGTTTGTGTTCGGGCTTAACTGTGGAAAACCGCAGCGAGGGGAGGGGAAAACGCCAGGAGAGAGCTTTGGAGATCTCGGCGGGTCCAAACCAAAACCCAGAGAGACACGATTTGTCATAAAACAACGGTTTTGGCTGGTACCCGGGGCGAGTCTTCATAGTGCAGAGCTGAAAAGGATAGTTGTTGTCTGTCAAGCTGCATGTTTGGGGCTCCATGTTGTTGGAACTGCTATTAGAGAATTCCTCTGGGATGGCTGAGTGACACAAAGCACTCAGTCAAAGACATTCTGGGATACATACGTACGCTGTCTGGATGAAGGCATGCAGCAGCATGTAGCTGAGCAACAGACAAACAGTTTGAAAGTATAGCTGTCTAATTAAGCAAACAAACAAAGGCGAGACTGATTATCATGTGGCTTGCAGAGTCTTCAAAAATGTGTCTACCACTTATGGAAGAAATGTGATGAAACAATTTGAGTTGATGTTTAAAAACTTAAACCCTATAGACCTACCCTACTGACCGGAGTCCCCCAGGGGTCAGATCTAGACCCCCTCTTTTTTTTCCTTTACACCAAGGGCCCTATCTTGCTCGCTGCCTTACCCCTTAATAGTTTAAATAGCCGATCTACAAGCTCACAATGTGTCGATGTAGATCGGCTAGTTGAACAATTTTAAAATGTTTTTCAAAATAGTAAAATATAGCTAATAAGTTTAGGGATAAGGGGTAAGGCGGCGAGCAAGATAGGGCCCCAAATCTCTTTGCCGAAATCTACAAGCTCACAACCGATTGCATTGTGAGCTTGTACAGTAGATCTGTTATTTTCACTGAATGTTTTCCTTACAGAATGTTCACCTATTATGGCATGGCCAGAATTGGGTCGCTGGGGTTCAAGTGATTAAGGTCTCTCCAGCAGCTCAACCCTCATTTAGTAAGCGTTTTTTAAGTGATCTTATTGACTTTCCCATGAACTCTCAATCTAAAGTAAACCTTTTCAGCCAGGATTGATCAGGATGAAAACACCAGGGGTTCAGTTAATGCCTCAAAGCCTTATT
The DNA here is from genome assembly GCF_963280865.1 of Gymnoscopelus braueri. Taxonomy (NCBI): domain Eukaryota; kingdom Metazoa; phylum Chordata; class Actinopteri; order Myctophiformes; family Myctophidae; genus Gymnoscopelus; species Gymnoscopelus braueri. The sequence goes on from NC_137603.1 coordinate 51,473,620, forward strand.
CATTTGTCTTTGTCCTTTTGCGTCAAGTGAAATGGGGGATTTACTTGTACAGTACTTTTCTATTCCCTTAATGAAACCAACTCCAAAGAACATTATGAAGGACATAATGATGTATCCTGCCTCATTATCAAGTATAAAATAGCTTCTCTCTGTGCCGTACCGTATGAAATAGTAAGAGACATGCTTTGTAAAGTTAGAATCAAGATTACACCTATTCTTTGTTATACCTTTCAATCCGGGAACACCTTTTTGTAACATTAGCTGTTGCTATATATATAGTAATAGTAATAGTATAGTATAGTAATAGTAAAGTTTTTCAGAAAACTTAGGTCAGGATTTAGAAGGCGTTTTTAGAATCGGCCTCAGGTCTAAATGGGTTAATCACAAATCCAGGACAATTCTATGAATAAGGCCTACTTTTTTTTTACTTCACTTGCCTGCATGGTAAATGCATGGATACTAATTTTGTAATACTCTAGTAATAACGTGTCGTCACAAGAGCCTGCACTTTTATTGGATGCTTATAATGTTATTGGAATGATGTCTTTTTATAGGCCAACCTATAGTATAGTTAGTGGGTAGATTTGGTTGCACTGGATTTGGGATAAATTAAGAAAATGAGCTCTGTAAATGTTATAATATTCACAAATTTTTCACTAGATCATCTCCACAAATCAAAACACTTTCTTACAGTAGCATTTCTGGTTTAAAAATTGATGTTCGAGATGTTAACAGGCGTAATTTATGTCGTAGAACAAAACGTGAAACTCTCTTAGGCATTTGTTTCTTACATAAACCTATGGGCAAAATGGCTTTACTACTACAAACTGTAGCACTCCGTTGAAAGGTCAGCAGTCACTCGCCTCAAAAAATCAACTAAACTGACCTTTGATGGTGGGAGTGCCACCACGTGCCACCACGTTCTGTGGCAGTGGTTATGGTAATAGTGCCAATGAAGTGGGCACCACCACTCTGCCCATATAACACATCATACAGTCAATGAAAACAGCCCAGCAGTAAGAAATTAAGTAGAGAGGTTAAATAGGCCGCCATTACAATACAATAAATAAAGCAATGTTGCTGTTTCCAAAACGTTCAAAAGAGAACCTGCAACATGAACCTCATTCAGCACTAATATGGACCCAATTGTCATCGTAATATCACACTTATTATGACAGCAACTGTGACATTTGGTATTTTCCATCCGTAATTAGCTACTAATCAGCAAGTGTAAAACATGGAAACCTTGACTGATCTCACTCAATCTGCACCCAATATTCTTGTATCAGAGGCAGCTGCATGCTTTTGATAATCTCAATAATTCTGCGAGGGGGGAGAAAGGAAAAAAGAAAATGGCCTGCTCGCATTACTGATATTCACTGTAGCATTACGGAGGGGCTGGCTTTTATGACACAGATGTTTATCAGGAATGAGTCACCACCCGTCGGCACTTAAAGAGCAGCACTGTGATGTTACCCTGCGTCAGTGTGCTGGAGAAGTGTGACCGCCAGATGCAACAGTCTCAGTTTAGCACTTTTATGACAACTGTTAAAATTCCTGCACAAGAAAAAGTTTAGTATTTACCCAAGTTCAAATACATACGGCCAAACGGTGCTGCTGCTATCGTGCTCAGAACTCAAGTTGTTCTGCCAGGTTTGATATTTTGAACATATGAGATGAAAAAAAAAAGGGGGAGGGAAAGTCAGCTTTTGAATTGATGAGCTAAAGCTTTAAGTGACCGATAAATGAGAGTTAGTATTGGAACTGATGACCTACTTATTGACTTGCCTCCTTAACCACTTAAACCCCATATGGTTGACCGGAGTCCCTCAGGGCTCTATGCTGGTGTCTTTTCTGTTTTCTGTTATTGTGGGGGAAGCTTTTGCAGAAAATAGCATTTTTGCTAAAGCTTTCCCCACAATACGGATGCTTCGGTTTAAGTGGTTAGCTACTTAAACCCTACATACTGGGGTTGACTGGGGTTCCCCATGGGGTCTATACTTGGTCCCCTCCTTTTTCCCTCTACACCCACATCTCTGCCAAAAATAGCCGATCCACAACAGCTCACAACACGTTGCGTTGTGAGCTTGTAGAGCGGCTATTTTCGTCAAATGTTCGCCTGTTTTGGCATCCCCAGAATAGCAATGCTAAGGTTCATGTGGTTAAAGGCTCAATCAGTGATACAAACCACAAAGCCCCAAAACTAAAAGATAGAGGTTTAAATTGTGTCTGCGCTGTATTTTGGGGCTCTAATACTGTAGGTTTGTTTATGTTGGTAATGTTTGGCAACATTGGAGTAAAACTGACCTATATTTAGTATTTATGATGCGGTAAGAAAGTTCCAAATAGCATCTGCAATTGAAGCGTTTTAAGAATGTATGCACAAATGTGGAAATATAACCCTAATTTATATGGTTAAAACAAACCCAGATTGCACGTTTTAAAAGGTTTTTCACTTCTATGAACTTTTTAAATGTATAGTAAATCTCCAAATAAAAGTGCATCAGGACGTTGACTATAAGTCAACTACAAGTCACATATTTCTTGTCATTACTGCCCTCCATTTTCCAAAGCATACAGTACCATGCAGTTTTTTGTTTTACTTGTTTTTTTGGCTATTTTATTAAGTCAAACATTCAGGTGATAAAGATGATCAGCTTCACTGCCGCCAGCTAATATTTACCTCGCCATGAAGAAGTCATGGACATTTTGTTCGTCCAACAATTTTTCTCTTGAAATATTGAACTTTTACATGCAGTTTATATAATGGAAGTCAGATTGTAAAAATTTGTACATCTGCTATTTTTCAAATAAAAAAAAGAAATATAAAATTTTTGAATAATACATCAAGTTGGGGGTCCTTAAAACAAAAAAGTTTGAGAACCACTGCCTTAGGGGCCAGCCCCACGCAGCCCCCCCTGCCTTAATATTGTGAGTCAGTGTGTTGGTGAAGTTACAGTTAATTTACTGCAGAATCTTAATCAGCCGTTTTTGAAAATCATAAATTGATGGAAAACCATTGAAGGGCCAGAAAAGTGTGCAGCCAGATTTTATGGGGTATAATAATATTTTATATAAACAATGTCCCCATGCACTGCAATATCTGAGACCACAAAACAGCTCTTGGAATGAATGGCCTGAATAGCCTACAGCCTCTCTGTGGGATGGAAGGTAATTAATACAGAGATTGTTGCTTCCCCCAAGAGCCTCTTGGAAATGTTAATAATGAATTATAACTTTTGCAAGGTACGGGAAATGAAACCGTGCCTTTGGGAATCTGAGGGAATTATTTGATGAGTTTCGTAATTTTCATCAAAAACAAGAGCTGTTGTTACATATTATCATCTCTGTCGGATGGAAACCTCAAAACTGTTACTTTTCAGGATTCAAATTCAGAAAAATAGCAGATCCACAAGCTCAAAAGCTTGTGGAAGCTTGTTTGGAGATGGTAGATCTGCTACTTTTGACGCTTTTGTGTGACAAAAGTACTTAAAATATAGCATCACAATTTTACCACTTATCTATTTATATGGCACAAAACCTTTTCAGATGGGGGTCCACGGCTAAATACATATCAATTTGGGGGTCCTTGACTTGAAAAGTTTGAGAACCGCTGCTCTATGTTACGTGAAGGCTTTCAATTTTGGATGTCATGTGCTCTGCGCTTGCGTGTGTGTGTGTGTGTGTGTGTGTGTGTGTGTGTGTGTGTGTGTGTGTGTGTGTGTGTGTGTGTGTGTGTGTGTGTGTGTGTGTGTGTGTGTGTGTGTGTGTGTGTGTGTGTGTGTGTGTGTGCGCGCGCGTCAGTGTTTGTATGTGTGTGTGGGCGGAGGTGGGAGGGGGAGGAGGGGGCATCTGGTCCATCGCCCTAATGCGTTGGTGTTGGCGCGCGCCTCCTTCCACACCAAAATGGGCACCAGATGTCTCTGTGTGCGCCACGGACCTGAAGCAACGCTGGTGACTCCGAGAGGGCCCTGGTTTGCCGTTCCAGAAAACCGCCGTCAGTGTGTACACGCAAACGGGCACCATTTAATGAGTCACACAGTTGCTTCAAAGCGAAATTACACCCATTTAAACCTGTCTTACACGTCACCCGAAAAGAGCAGAAGAGAGAAAAAAAAGAAAAGAAAAGTGTCTCTACCTTCAATTTATAGCCGCATGAAAACCACAAAGACAAAAGTGAGACATGTGCAAGTTATTATGGATATAGTCTTATTCTCATTGATGATAGCAGCATGTATTAAAAAAACGGGGTGTGGGAGGTGTGGGGGGGAACGGGGGTGGTTGTAATCTCTGCCTAGCGTATTTGTATGATACCAGACTTTGAAATGGGGGAATCAAAGGAAAGCTTTTTAGAACAAAACGTGAACTTTCTTGCCTCCTTTGTTTCTCGTTGGCTCCTTCGTGTTCCGGGGCTTTTTTTTCTGTGCGTAATCATCATTTCAGCTGTCGATTCCGCCCCATCAAAGGCCCCCGCGCTCGATTACTGTACTGCAGATGATCAGAGCCGGGGTCAGGGAGCGTCCTCGCTGAAGAGAACCAGCCGCCAGGAGGTACGGGGCTGAGCCGCTGACAGCCAGTACAAAGAGGGCAGAATGTTTCACCATGTACGCCTTGCATTCGCATATTATGTCGCCCGCTGCCTGCCTGGCCGGAAAACTTGTATGTCCCAAAACGGTTACTTTTTTTCCCAGGAAACGGGAAACAAGAAACCTGACGTGTTTTCCGATGGATCCAATTTAGTCAAAAAAGCTCTGAGGTCGATTCTACTAAATGCCTTCTAAATCAGCAGTTCACTTTCGCGATTTTTCAAAAATGTTGCAAGCTCGCAGCGCCACAAAGTGACGCGCTGTGAGCTTGTACATCTGTTATTTGTGAATAGCCAACGCAAAAATCTAAAATGACACAGATGCTTTCCCGGTTTTAATGGGTTCATATTTATAAAACCCCACAGACAGACCTAACCACTTTCACTTTCAAAATGTTTCAAAAGTAGCAAAAACTAAATAGCTGATCTACAAACTCTCAATGTGTCACAATGCGACACGTTGCGAGCTTGTAGACTGGCCATTTTCAATACTTTTGCGCAACATTCTCGTACAACAAAGTAGGGCATTCATTTACAAAAAAAAAATGAAAACATTACAAAGTTGAAATATGGAGATACACGGTTTCCACCCGACAACGTCTATATGAATATATAGGCCTATAAAGCTTTTATGTAACACTCGGGAGTTCAGGACAAAAAAAGAAATGCAACAGTGGGGATCCTAAGTTACAGGCAGAGGGCCAGCATGTCCCCTCTGCTGTCCACAAGAGGGGACGTGTGTGTGGGTGGCTGGCTCAGTGGCTGGCACTCTCACCACACATGGACACTGGGCATAAGTTGTTTTATTTATCCGGCTTCATGGTCCTTGGAGCCAAGACACGGAATACAATCGTGGGACTGACTGTCGATGGCCAATATACTTGGGCATGTTGCGGTGGCAGGCCTTGTAACCATGTTTCCCAGAGGCCTAGAGTACCCTTATGCGATTTTTTATTATTACTACCAAGCAGAACTAGCATGTGAGAAGCCTGGCTGGCACCGGAGAGACCCAATAAACCCATTTATAAAACAATACGACCCGACTAAAGTGCCAGGAAAGAAAAAAGGACTTGAAGGTGTCAAAAATGGGAGAGAGCCATCTTTTTTTTGCCTTAATGTGTTTTCTTGCCCTCGCTTACTGTATACCCCGACATCGGCACAAACAACGCTTTAATGTTCTCAACAAGGCTATTTCGGTTTAAACTGAATACGTGGCTATTTCTTGAAGCGGGGGGGGCAGAGGAAATAGGCTAATAAAAGTGCTGCTATTCTTTTGATATACTTTCCAGTTTCCTGAGTCTTGCCGTGGCTCTCATGTCCAGCAGCTGGGCGAATCGCTCGGGTTTCAGGGGCTGCGGCGTGCGGGGCCTTAATGTCTTCCATCCCCGCTGGCCGCCACTTCCGCCCTCCGCCCTGCGGGAGAGGAGAAGAAAGGGGCCGTAGGAAGTAACACCTGGCTCCCCGGAGTCCTGTAGAGACCGTTACGTAGGCTGGACGGGCCGCGCGAGCGCCCCGCTGCGAGGCGCTGGGAGGGTGGCCAGTTAGACGGCCCGGGCAGGAGGCGGTGTGCGGTGGAGGAAGCAAGAGGGGCCGACGTGGGCCCCCGAGGATCTGAAGACCAGAAATGATACCCAGACGCACAGGTGATCGGCGTGCGTGCGTGCGTGCGTGCGTGCGTGCGTGCGTGCGTGCGTGCGTGCGTGCGTGCGTGCGTGCGTGCGTGCGTGCGTGCGTGCGTGCGTGCGTGCGTGCGTGCGTGCGTGCGTGCGTGCGTGCGTGCGTGCGTGCGTGCGTGCGTGCGTGCGTGCGTGCGTGCGTGCGTGCGTGCGTGCGTGAGTGTGTGCGTGTGTGAAGCAGCGGGGTGAAACCAGGTAACATGTCAACAGTAAATCTTCTCAAAGCGTCCCCCGTTCAGCATGTGCTGCACAGACAGTCCCTCTATCCCTTTGGCTGTTTCGGGAAAACCATCAGCCACAAGGAGGGAAGTCCAGCCAACACGTTCTCAGAAACACACACACACACACGCACACACACACACACACACACACACACACACACACACACACACACACACACACACACACACACCCACCCACACACGCACGCAGACAACATGCATGTTGAAGTGATCATGACACACTATGTGTGATCGTTCAAGTGCATGTGTGTGTACAGTATGTGTGTATTACTTGCATGTGTGCAAGCACATGTATGTAGGCGCACGTGTGTACATGCATATATACATACATGCATGCCTGTGTGTGTGTGTGTGTGTGTGTGTGTGTGTGTGTGTGTGTGTGTGTGTGTGTGTGTGTGTGGGTGCATACACTAGCATGTGCAAGCGTGTGTATGTGTGGACAATACGCACGTCTATGTGCATCTACTGTATGTGTTGCATGTATACGTGGGTGAAAGCAACCGCGTGCATGTACTGTACTGTGTATGTGTGGATGCATGGTGGCATGCAGTGTGTGATGGCTCCACCCCTCCAGAGTGCAGTGACTTCAGGGGTTGTGTCCCTCCCGATGGCCACGGCTCCACAGCCTCCTCCACCTCCTCCCCCTCCTCCTCCACCCCCCTCCACCCTCCTCATCCTCCATTATAAAACCAATTTGGCTGCGTCCATAATTATTCCACTCAGGGCTTATATGCAACAAAGCAGTAGCCAAGCCAAATGACAAACAGACCAGGGCCATAAATTAAGACTTATTTCTTACTTTAATGGTTTTCACTCTCATAATGTTTGCCACTCTTTTTTTCCCTTTTTTTTTGCCGCTGTGAATGAAATGACATGACTGTGTTCTTTCATTTTGCCTCTGCATCTTTTCTTATTAACAACAAGTATCCAGGCAACAAAACAAATAGGGCAATGTGTGGAGAGGACCTCACAGTAAAGTATTAGTTTTTCCGGCGTAAAACATTGGGTGTAATGGGATTAAATGATGCAGTGATTTTTAAACCCGTATAAAAGATACAGATGTTCCATCTGATCCCGTAATTAAAGCTGTGAATCTTTATTCGCCAAGCAGCCGAAAACACTCATCTCACAGAAGAAAACCAACCAAAAGGGAAACTTTTCTTAAACTAAGTGGCACCATAAATCCTTATCAAGGGCTTAGCACGTTCTTAATTATGTTCAATTACAAAGAGTGGTATAAATCCTCTCAGCGTCTACTATGACTAATTCTGTTTGTGTCATGACATGATATTCCACTTCAATACGGCTGCAACCGTCACGTGAACCTTTTTTCTGATTCGGCAACAAAAAAACTATTCCCATGAGAACAATTTCCTTCCCTCCAACGAAGTTTGTCCCGAGGCTGACATTTGGAGAGAGCCCGCTGAACCAACACTGTCTCACAAAAAAAAAACATATTTTGACTTTTTGGGACAATTTTGACCAAACGTCATCATGTGCCTTGAAGGGGGGGCAAAAAAGGTCAGAATGTGACTTTCGGGGAATATATGATTTACGATTCTGTGCCTATGGTGACATAACTCGGACAGCGCTGAGTCGGCTCAAAGCGGACTTCACAACGGTCGGCAGAACTCTGCATGGCGACTCACTCGCTTTAGCTTGCTCGGCGGCGCCTCCCGTGGCTCAAGTCCGCTTGAGACGGCGCGCCTCAGAAGTTTTAACAATTCTTTTGAAGGATCCTAAAAAAATCTGAGAACTGGAGTTCCGTGTTGCTAAATGCGGTAGTCCCGAAAAGTCAACATTATGCCTTATTTGCCCCCCCTTCAAGTCATATGTTGACGTTTGGTCACAATATGCCATTTGGGGAGTGAGACAGTGTTCGCTGAACAACACTAGTCATTGGTAAGGAGAGGAGAGAAGAGGAGAGGCAGGATGATATGGAAATCTGAGGAAAGGAAACGATTTTCCTCAGATTTCAGACAGAGAGGAGAAAAAGTGGGGAGCAGTGGAGAGTATAGTGCAAGGAAGAGGAGAGAAGAAAAGACCAGTGTACTGGTGAGGAGAACTAAGAACAGACAGAGAGAGAGAGAGAGGGAGAGAGAGGAGGGAGAAAAGGGGAAGGCGGTGACAAGACGAGAGCTGGGGAGAGGGGAGAACAAGAGCGCTAAGGAGTGGAGGAGAGCCCCCCTCACCCATCCAGCCTGGGGCTTGTCACTCAGCCGTACCCAACACTCACTTAATCAAGCAGGCATGTGGCATGGTGTGGCAACTGCCTGGGTGCATAAATACATGTCTTGTGGTTTACGCTGGTTTAAGACAGGACGGATGTGGCACCAGTGGCAGTGTCTCTCAACTTGTTCCTGGTATGTTTGTTTTGACAGTCAGCTAAGACCCTCGTGGGCAGGCCCTGCTTGGCCCTGGCAGATCCAGAAAACAAAATACATTTGGTTTTACAGAGACAGAAATAGAAAGCCACATTACCCTTCAAATATGGAAAGCTGTTGCCCAGAGAAATGCATAAGGGAAAGAAACAACAACAACAGCAACATTATTTAATGAGTTTTTCCTCCTCCTTTGCCTACTGGCTTTTTTTAATTTACTTTTTTCTAAAGAAAATAACAGATATTTGCACATGGGCACTGGAGTCTAGATACCCATAATGCACATGCTTTAATCGACATGTTCCAGGGGCCTGGTCCACAACGCAAACATCTGTAGAGGACGTTAATAAAGGACTTTGAAATGTACACCGAGTCCAACACGACAGGGGTTATTCAGAAGATGTCCATTTCTCCCTGTTTTTTTTTTCTATATGTAAATCCATGACACTACACCCCCCCCCCCCCCCACCTCTCCCAAACAAACCACCCCCACCCCTACCCCAAACCCCACCGCCACCCCCCACCCCTATCGGCTTCCGCTCACGGCGAGGTATCTATATGTGGAGCTACTTTATTACGGACAAATCCTCTTTAATGTTCTTGTCAGTGGGAGAACAGCTGGAGCGGAGATAAAAACGAGGAAGCAATCTGCACCAGCTGTTGAAGTATTAATACAAAAATTAACTACTGTGTGTTGGTTAATTGCTTTCTGCTTAATGTGCTTTCAAAGGCCTCCCCCCACCCCCACCCCCCATTTTCTGTTACACAATCGCGGGTGCAGCGGGATATCAAGAGGCCTGTGAAATTAAAGATTCCATTTTAAGGAGCAACCCCCTCCCCCTCGCCCCATCTTCCTCTTCTTCTCATGGCTCAGTGGCCATAATGGACTCATGTGTTGAATAACCAAAATGGCTCACATTAGACACCTGCCACTGTGGCGTTGGGAGGGGAGGGGGAGGCGGATTCAAAGCCTGATTTATACCTCGCCGCGCGGCGGTTGTCGCGGGTATGGAAATAGCCGATCTATAAGCTCACAGCGTGCCGCGTTCGCGCCACGTTGTGAGCTTATAGATCGGCTATTTTCGGACGCGCGTCACCGTCGCGCCACGAAGCATAGATTAGGTGTAAATACAGCAAACTACACAGCGCAGAGCAGGAGGCCGCGCTCGTCACTCAAGAGCCCGGTGTATGACTGAGAGCATCGCGTTACCACCGCGCTCCCTCCCCTCCTGTATCCCCCCCCCCCAGCCCGTCCCTCGCACGCCCACCCGCCTACACACTGGCTGAGTGGCGACTGTGGATTTTCAAACAGCCCAGCTGGTGCATTTTTCGCTTTAACTGCCACAGGTTTAATTTGCGTTATTATCTGTTGCCACCCCACTACTCCACACATCCATACTGACTGGGGCCACATGGAAGCGGTTAGCGACGATGTGTCCCCAAAGAACAAAGAGGGGGGCGGGGGGAGAGAGAGGGAGAGAGAGAGAGAGAGAGAGGGAGAGAGAAAGAAAGAGAGAAGAGTCCCAGCTCTCTTCCTCGGGGGCCTATACATGCAGGGGCCGTGGGTTCTCCTTCTCCAGCACATTTAATTCCTGCGCCGTAAAATACATTAATCAGACACAGATGAAGAGGGAGGAATTCTATGGCATTGCATTTTTATGGATAATTTGAGGTTATTTGCGCAGGATAAATAAGAAAGTAACGAGTCCCAGATACTATAAGCGATGCAGAGAGGAGGCTGTTTCGGGCCGGGGGCCTCTTACAGAGTTGTATATATACGCTGCTTTCCAACTGCACAACACTAACTGCTCTAAACAATGTACTGTATGTAGACTTTATGTCATGTTGGAGGAACTCTGTGCATGCTGATGGAGAAGGTCTGACAGCTATACTGTGGATAGACAGATGCAGGGATGGAAGGACAGATGGATGATGGATAGAGAGAGGGAGGGAGAGAGAGAGAGAGAGAGAGAGAGAGAGAGAGAGAGAGCGAGAGAGAGAGAGAGAAAGAGAGAGAGAGAGAGAAAGAGAGAGAGAGAGAGGTAAGTAGGTAGGTAGGTAGGTAGGTAGGTAGGTAGGTAGACGGACGGACGGACGGACGGACAGACAGACACATTTATACTTGATTAAAATTAAGATCAAAATTACAGGAATGGGAAATTGGCGCAGCATAGCATATTGTTCTCTGCAGTCAATTTTAATCAACAAATGTGTTTTACTATGACTGACAATATATTTACCAACAACTGCACACAGTACAGTACCTACATACTTTAATCCCAAAACATCATAGACCTAACAATACTGTGAGGCCTGTTACTATCTATTCTACACACTGTCTCACCCTAAAAAAAATGAAATACGTTTCCATCCGTGTCCATTAGATGGCTTACTTGTACTACAAACTGCAGCAGCTCCTCTCTCTGCAGGCTGTCTGAGGCGTATATAGTTCATGATCAGGCCATGGTCTCCATGTTCCAGGAAAACAATGCTGGATGGGAGCGCTGTGTGACATATGAGAGGTCAGAGAGGGGGCTGCCACCGCAGAGCCAGAGCCAAGAGAACAAGGAGGAGAGGGCAGGCCAACTTGACACACATCATTCTCTGGAAACACGCACACATGCGTGCTCACATGCACCGCGATATACTACTGTGCACTGCGTGTATGTGTGTGTGTGTGTGTGTGTGTGTGCACATAACCAGGGTTCGAAAAAAACTGAGGGGGGTGCGGTGGGGCAATTTCTACATCCACTTGAGACGTTACATGCTCGTCGGGCAGAAACCTCTTATCTCCATGTTTGAACTTTTTGTGTAAATTAACGCCCTACTTGATCATACTACAGCGTCACACAAAAGCATCAAAAGTAGAGCTCGAAACGCGGCGCTACGCGTTTTGACGTGTTTTTTGTCATACTTATCGTATGACAAATAGCGAAAATTGCAGATCTACGAGCATGTAAATCTGTTGCTTTTTTGTTGTTGCTATTTTTGAATAATGAAAAGAAAATGTGCCAAAAATACGTATGCCAGGCATAATGTGGTTAACATTAAATTGTAAAATTGTGATATTAACAAACATTAATATCAAACATAACCAGACGTTTCCCAAAAGGAAAGATATGTAAGAAGCAGGGATAAAACATATCCACACTGGCGATAAAAATGAATGACCAGATATCACAAGCAGTCAAAACTGAACTTCTTTGAGGGATATCAAAAGCAGAGGCATGCCCCCCCCCCCCCCCTTTCCCCCCACTAAATCGAACCCACGCACACAACCACCGCAACGCGATCGCAGACCATCCCAAAGTGGTCTTTGGATGTTTGGTGATAATCGGGAAAAAAAGGGCCTATTTTGGGGAATTTGTGGTTTATGCGTTTATGTTTTGTTGTGGAAATGCCTTCCTCTATCACCCTGGGACATGTAAAATAAACACAATGTGATATTAGTTGTATCTTAAGATATGGCTGAGCAGAACTTATCCATTCTCTAACCATGTCTCTAATCCGTGTCGTTTAAAAGGTAACACGGAAATGAGATTCTCCCTGTACGACACGCAGGCAGAATTGTGAACCTCCGCACGAAGTGGAGGCCGCTGGTACAGCCCACGGTGACTGCGGTGTACCGGAGTACAGGATGAGACGGAGTCTGGTAAACATTCTAGCTCATTATGCAGCATAACTTTTACATAGTGTAAGAAGAGAGTCCCCTCCTCCCCTCCACTTTGATATTGCATGTGTTGTGAACACGCAGTGTGTGTGTGTGTACCCCCTGTTCCGGTGTATAGCACCTCAAACTGTCATTAAAGCGCATGTCCTCAGGTGGAAAAATGACGTCTGCGGGGAAGAGCTTCTCCAATGATAACACGGCTTTGCTCTAAAACATGCTGCTTTTCTCGGAGCGTCATGAATAAGTAAATGTTGATGAAAAAACCCATTGCATTTTCACTATCTTTCCTAATGCCTTTGCTTTTAAGATGCATATTGAGGCATGCATAAAACATATTCTCTCCCCCCTTCTCTCTGCAGCCGCGATGAATGATTGAAGAAAACCTCTGAGCAGCAAAAAAAAAGAAAAGAAAACAGGCGAACAAATAAACAAGTAGGTCTAAATGTGTCCAATGTGCAACGCTGAGGCCTTGGATTACATGTCTACCCTCCTTCCATTTAGCTGAGCATCTCACTGTGTGAACCGCGCTGGCGTCAGAAGACTTGACTTTGGTTGAATGAACTCCATGTGATCTTATAATTCACCCAATTGTCGCTCTTGCCCCAAGAAAAAAAAAAACACGGCAAAAAAAAACAGGGCTGTAATTTTGGCCTTGGCATTGACAAGTTTTTCACTTAGCATTGAGAGGATTAAATCAATTATGTTGATTCTGTATTTACTGCTTGCATGCCCACAGTCGTTTGTAATTAGCTTATTGCTTTTGATCTGATGTAATGTGATGAAATGCCTGGAAGCAGCCCCGGGAGCCCGCTTGGCCGGAGCGACTGGGGCGGGCGCCACTTCCCGGGGCCCCCTCGCTCGAGCCCATCCGATTGTCCAAGCAGAGGGGGGGGGGGTATAGGAGAGAGGAGAGAGAGGGAGGGAGGGAGTATCTGGGGGCGGTCTCGCGTGAGCAGGCGCAGACAGTGAACCAAGGGGATCAGTGTCGGCGTGGAGGCAGGGACCACCCGCCGAGATGGCGGCATCCTTCAAACCTCATTACCCCCTGGGGGCCTCGTCTTCATATGCATGTGTAATTACCCCAGGCCCTGCCCAGTCCCCCAACCCCACCCAGCAGCATCCCCCTTGCTCTCACAACACCTGATACCCACAGGTAGAGTGCCATGGAGGGGGACATTCCACCGATCGGGGGCCCCCAAGACCCCAAGGGTCCTCTTATAGAGTGACTTGGATTCAATTCTGGCCACCCACATCAATCAAAGACCCCTGTAACACAAAGACCAATCATCTATTTTGGAGGGAAAGAGCTGTTTATTCATGCAAACCTAATTGTTCTACCTAGCCACTGTGGTATCTCCAAGAGCCTCGACTACAGAGGACAAGAAAGGGATGGGGCCCTGGACGTGAAATAGTGAAATATACTTGGACTTGGATGCTTCAACAGTTTAAGGACAGGAAAGCCTTTTCAAGTTAATTCTGTCAACCTTATGGTGAACAGAAGGATGAAATCTTTTGGCTCGGCCGATACAAGACTGAGCTGGACGTCAGTCAAAGCGTCGGAGTTTCAAGTGCTGCCCATCTCTCTCCACAAAGGGAAACAGGCTCCAGCATGACTTCCATACAAAGCATCGCAGCGCCACCCCTCCCAAAGCACTCCCCCCCTTCAACCCCATCAGCCCTCTTTTCTCTTCCCTTCCCAAACTAGTGGAACAGACCCATATTGCGCAGCAGACATCTCTGTTTATGGAAGAGGTCAGTGTGCCGCATATGGCCAGCACGTTAAAATACACACGGCTCCTGCCACGGCTGCTAAAAATGTATTTGCGGCCGTCTGTACACGCTAGAATAAAATAAACTCTGAATGTTTCAGCAAAAGCAAAGCGCTGAGAATTTAATGATTGAGTATTTGAAACTACGGTCAGATTTGTACATGAAGAAGCAGGGAGAGAAAAAAAACACACACTCAAACACACGCCTTTATAACCCATTCAGACCGGGAACGTATCTGTGTCATTCTAAGATTTCTTTGGCTATTCAAAAATAGCAGATATACAAGCTCATAGCGTGGCACAGAGTGCCGCGCTATGAGCTTGTAGATCTGCTATTTTTGAAAAATCATGAACATGTGTGCAAATCTTTGAATATATCTATATATATATAGCCTACGTATATGTTTTTTTAAAGCGAACATTTTTAACTCCAATCTTTGCTTCTGGGCGGCCCCTGGTACAACATATTTTTAGATGGGGGTCCGTGGCCAAATACATGTCATTTTGGGGGTCCTTGACATAAAAAAGGTTTGAGAACCACTGACAGTATAGCAACACAAGTTTTTTCAAAAAACTGTTTGTAGAATCCCCAGAAGCAAAGATTTGAGTCAAAATGTTCGCTTTAAATATATATATAAATTCAAAGATTAGCAAAAACAATTATCTGCTATTTTTAAATAGCCCATATAAAAAAATCAGAAATTTACACAGATGCGTTCCCCCGTCTTAATGGGTTAAAAGTCCAAAGATATTGGGTTAGACGTCAGCAATATAAAGTGAGGGGCTGTGTTTGACTTGGCAGGCCTGGCCGTGCAGATTTGCCTGGGATAAGTGTGTGTCACACGCCATCTCAGAGGATAGCAGGGCCCACAGTAAGCCATAGGAAACTGGTGGTGAAACTGAACACATGCAACGACAGCCACAGGCGGTCGACGCGAGCCAAGGAGTCTTAGCTCCCAAAAGACAGGCCTGAGGGGGAGAGAACGCAGGGCTACTGATAAGTGGAATAAAGGGAAGAAAAATATGAATACCTTCCCCTTCAAAGCAAACCATTATGTGCCTCTAAATTCTGATTATTTTCAGTGAATTTTGCCGCTTATTTCTCTTGGCTGAGTGGAACGCCGCTTGGCCCCTGTAACAGATTAGCGGCTGTAGGTTTCGTCTAACCAGCGAGTAGATTCTTATGCACGCCGTGCCTGAGCGTGCATTGGAGATCTGAACTGCAGATTGTGTGGCCGTTAAGAACAATGCTAGCCAGACAAGACTTCTCATGGGTTTTGTGACCATTGTGCTATCAATACAACAAGACAAAAACGACAACGGTGAGCCGATAGAGTCATTGTTTAGGTACTGCTTTTTACGGAATATGAGATGATGCACTTGTGCTGCATCCTCACAAGGACTTGTTTGCAAATATGAATGCAAGAGTACATTTTGGACTAAGGGTAGCGCTAGAGGAAAGGATATGGTGTCATCAAAATCATTCGGGTTCATCCCCCGAGGGGCACAAACGTGTTCAGCAAACGTCTTGGCAATCTGCCCAATAGATTTTGAGAAATGTTGTATATCTCTGCTGTCCGGCCAGAACCAGCTAAATCCAAAATGGTAATTGTTCAGAAAATGAAAAACAAAATATCAATTTTTCAGAAAATGAAGAAAACCTTATATTTTTAAAACAAAGCAATACTGACTCATCAAACTTGGTATTGTGACTTTATATATTATCAGATACTTGCATGTGTCATTATATTATCACCACTTTACCCAAATCCAGTGCAAGTGGAGTTAGGAGGTTTTGTCCATCATTGATAAGAACAGCTGGCAATGGATCTCAAAGCTCACAACACATCACAACGCATTGTGAGCTTGGAGATCAGCTATTTATGGTGAGCGCCATCCTCATATACTATAGATCAAGCTGAATTCTGTACTTAAACAACTTTTATTTTAACATGCATTGTAAACAACCATGGATCTAACTGTTACCACTGTTGTTCTTCTACAGTTGAGTGCAACAAAAATTCTGCCTCAATACTCAATCATGTATTTAACAAAAGCGATCATGGCACACCAACAATAAATAAATGGCATATAAATACAAAATACATTCATGAAAAATAGTCAAATCTGTAGCCTACTGCACTAACAATAACAACCACAGTTGAATTTACCTATCATATACCTATCAACATTTTATTATCACACTGTTGTGTGTTGTGTGTGTGGTGGGTGTTTCTTAGTGCTTTAGATTGTCATAAAAGCTGTGAAAGTCTTTTGGCATGATCTCCTTGAGCTCTTGGAGATGTTTGAAACAAACTCCTGCACACACTCATTCTCTGTCCATTAACATTTAAAAAGAAAACACGAGCAGATGACCTTTGTGAAGACACCCTTCTCCTCTTTACTGGGGTGACATCTATCAAACCTTGCACATACATTCTCTTCTCTTCCCAGTTTATGTTCTCCCAAAAGCATTGAAAAATCTTCTCCCTGTCTGCCTCATACAGAGCAGAGCTTCTCGAGAGCCTGAGAGGAGGGGGGAGTTGTTTGTTTTTGACGGACAGTTTGAGGGTCCAATGGAGTTAGGAGTTTTCGTCAGAGGCGCTTTTTAATACTTTTCATATGTTATTATTAAAAAAAAAATTACACAGATGTAGAGGGGGTTCAATAGCGTTGATTTATGAAAAAAAAAAAAAAAACTGAAAATGGAGTTAGCTGGTCCCGGCTGGACACTGACGATATGCAAGTGGAAATTTTTGGCCTAAGGGTGGCGCTAGAGGAAAGGCTATGTTGACACCGAAATCTGTTGGGTTCATACTCTGTGGAGCATGAAGGTGCATGGCAAATTTCATGGCAATCTCTGGAGTAGTTTTTGAGGTTTTGGGATCAAAGTGGTAGACGCAGTGGTGGAAAAAGTACTCAAATGTTTTACTTAAGTAAAGTACTTGAGTAAATGTACTTAGTTACTTTACACCACTGGGTGGACGGACGGACATCCTTGCAGTATGTCTCCAGTGCTACTTTATGTTTTTTGGTGGTGGGGAGACGGATCATTGATTGGGCCTTTTTAAGTAATACCTACAGTACTAATGTAGGACTGTCAGACGTGATCAGAAAGTTTGAATTGATGCTCAAGCAAACGTCATGGTGTGTTGCAAGTCATTGTTGATGTGCTTAAAACCACTTGAACCCCAGCGGCATGCCTATTCTGCGGAGAACATTCATCAAAAGAAAATTGGCGAAGAGATTTGGTGTAGACGGAAGAAAGCGGTCAAAGTACAGATGTAACTCAAGCCCGGTTCTCTAAGACTAGATGGTTTAAGTGGTTAATGTCCTTCCTTGGCTGCAGAGCAGACAGCTGAGAGAGAGAGACCATCCCAAAACTAAAATCGACAAAGGTTAGTCTCCTTTAACAGCCAATGTGTCCATCCCTGTCAAAATGTTGGGAAGAAATAAAAGCCTTTAGCTGCAGCATATGCTGTGTGATGATCATAACGCTGTACAATTCCTACCAGGAAAATAAACCTTTAAATCAACAATATTAGACAAATGCTTGGACAGTGTTATTGGACCAGAGGCGTGGACTCGTCAGGACAGTCAGGCGTCAGCCCTGTGTGAAGCAAAAGGGGTTCAAGAGGGCATCTCTGTGGCGTGAACCTCTTGGGCGTCGCTGTCCAACGCCCTCTTCTTTATTGGATCACGCCTGCTTCTGGCTAATCTGCCATGACCTGCGGCCATGAGGAGGGCCGTGTCCGTGTCCACCGCCGCCACCTCTCCGGTCCGGGGCCCACGTGATGATCGCGTCCTGCACCCAGCAGTTGCGGGCAATACCAACCCATAACGCCATAACACCCCGCGTCTCCCGTCAGGCAATGAAAATCCTCCCCTGCTGCTCTCTGGTTTTTCCACTCCGCTAGGGTCATGCACAAGCAAAGAATTGTGGGAAAGGGGGCGGGTGGGGGGGGGGGGGTATGAAGGAGGAGGAGGGGTTATGGGGGGGGGTTGGGGGGGTGGGTGGCTTAGTGTTGGCTGGGGAGAGGGGTAGCTCATATAAAAACACATGTAATGAGAAAACATGTGGTGTGTAACTATTGGAAGTCATCAACAGCAGAAAATAATAATTAAAGTGTAGAATAAAAGGGGGGTGGGGGGGGGCAGCAAAAGAAAAAGAAAAAAAAACCTGAAGCCGTCTTTTCGTGGCCGGGAGACCACTGTCATCATGTCTCAGGAATTAGGCAAACATATGCTGGTCTGCTGCTGTTGAAACCGAGGCGCCTCGCTCAGGCTGCGGTTTGGGAACATGAAAGGGTTTGTGGGATGAGCAGGAGGACTGGCCCTAATTCAGGGGCCTCATTGCCAGGGAATCTGGCAGCACACTTGGATTGTGGGACAGGGGAAGGAATTTGGTTACATATTCCAGCGAGGACCGCAGCTCCAAACAAACCCAAGCAACAGGCTGCTGACAAAACCATTCTGTCCGCATACAACTCCCCTCCCCACCATCCCCCCTCCCCCCTTATCTCCTCCCCTCCTCTTAAGCCCGATGTATACTTCGTCGTACGAAGGGCGATCTACGAAAATAGCCGATCTACAAAATAGCCGATCTCCGTCGTCTGGCGGCGTTGCACGGCGGAAATAGCTCATGTACAAGCTCACAACGCGTCGCATCCGCGCCGCCTTGTGAGCTGTGTCAGCTATTTTCGGCACGTGACACCGTCGTACAAAAGACCATAAACTAAGCATTGTTCCTCCCCCATTAAACTGATGCTGATGGAGCGATTCTCACCTGACTTATACCTCCCCACCAAGGGCTTGAGGAGAGCTGAGGGGCTCCTCCTAGGCTTCGACTTACACCCCCGCCTAACCCACCCCATGATATTGCCCATACCCACAGAGAGCCAGACCCTAATAGTCCTCTTCCAAATAGCCTTGGATGCTGGCAGTAGGCCCCTCCCCCCCCCCTTATTTTGGCCGGGGTGTTTGGAAAACAAAGCGAGCATTGTGTTGTTTTATTGCAGCCAATTAAACTGTTAAATTTGATATCTATCATTGAGATGTTACACAGGGGTCATTCTAAGATGTGCCCATAGGGAAACAGAGAATGGGGCTGGGGTGGGGTGGGGGGTTGGGCCTGTTGGGGGGGGGTCAACAATTAACAGGTCACAATAATCCCCGAAGCTGAATCTGTGCGTGGTTCAACAGACCGTGGCTTCGCTGTAACTCGAGCAACTCAGCAAATTGGATGAAACCTCCGTGTTTCATTTTTTTTTTTCCTCCTTTTTTCCCTCACTGCATCCGTCATTTCACAACCCCTCTTCGCGAAAACGTATATCCATAGTGGCAAAAAAAAAGAAAAGAAACCCATCTTGATCACTTTCCAAAACAGAAACATTCTCTCCGTGTTTTCTGGCGAGGGGGGGAATTAGATTAGTCGTGTCTCCGTTTAGGGTACATATGATTATGGTTGACTGTTTACACGTCCTCTCAGATGTGCTCCCCATTACCAGAGTGCTGGTGGTAGAGGCTCAGAGCCTGCAACTCATTCACTGTGGGTGTTTGTCACGTTTTTCTTTTTTCTTTTCTTTTTTTTAAAGGGGGAGACAGTGTCTCCCCAACCCGAGGAATGCAGCGAAAAGTCATTCATATAAATAATATCCTCGTCACTGTATAATAATATTTACTGTTTGTTTTAAACTACTTTGGAGTGCTACTTGGGTGGGGGTTCCCCTTAGGACAACAAGGCTAAAGTGTTTGAAAATCCAGCGTAGAATACGGTTCACCGTAGAACAGGAAGGAAATAAGCTGCAACACTGCAAATGTAATGTATTATGCTCAAAGGCCAATGCAGAATGGCTTACACACAGGACAAAACTAAAGCTGGATTTAGTTTGTCCTATGTAAACAAAACTACAGATCTACAAGCTCACAATGTGTCGTGATGTGAAGCGATCTATTTTCGGGGTACAACACCGTCATGCGACGGAGTATGAACTAAACACCCAAAAAAACACCTCACCAAGCTTAAAAGAAGGAAGGTTTCCGGTTTGAACCCGGCTCCTCCTGCAGGCATCGGATCAAAGTGTCCTCGAGCAAGACACCCCTTAACTGCTCCCAATGAGCAGGTTGGTGCAGGTACTGTATTGTAACCGTGCACATATTATTTGAATGGCTGCATGTAATGCATGTGGATCTCAGGATCCTCATGGGAACGGTGTGGCTCCAATGTATGTCTCAGAGTGACATCAGTCATGTATGACGTGGGTAACAGTGGTTCTCAAACTTTTTGGTGTCAAGGACTCCAAAATTATATGTATTTGGCTGCGGACCCCCAACTGAAAATGTTTTGTGCCAGAGACTCCCAGAATAGATAAGAATGCAAAATAACTTTTTCGATATTTAAAAAATAAATAGCAAAATTGTGAGCTTGTAGATATGCTCTTTTCAAAAAAGTTAGATGAATTTTGAAAAAAATAAAGTATTTTCTGGCCAATATTTTTGTAAAATGCTTTAACACAGGCCTTACTTGTAATATAGTATTTTGTGGTATTGCTACTTTTACTTAAGTAAAACATCTGAGTGCTTCTTCTACCACTGGCAAGATAGATTACACACACCCTGACCCTCTTCTAGCCGGCTAGACCTTGCCGTTAAAAGTTAAGATTACACGTACCATTGCTCACTATAGTTGCCAAGAACATAAAAAAAACCTCTAAAAGATGGAAATATATTTGCTCAGTTTAAACAGAGAGAGGCTTACTAGATGGACCCTATTTACTGAGAAGATAAATGAGGAAGGACTCCTGTGCTGAAACCAGTGGTGTAAAGTAACTAAGTACATTTACTTAAGTACTGTAATGTTGGGGTATTTTACTTCACTGGAGTATTTCCAGTTTTCAATACTTTTACCTCTACTACACTACATCTTTGAGGAAAATATTGTACTTTTACTCCACAACAATTATTTGAAAACTTAGGTACTAGTTACTTTTTAGATTTAGATTTGTATTACTAAACATACAATAACCACTTAAGCTCTATATATTTTGGATATTT